>NC_083886.1:31337500-31962500 GCF_032452875.1 Bos javanicus
GGGAAAGGATGTCCAGGATGGAAGGAAGCTGCCGAGGTAAACGGGGTACACAGCTGGACAGCTGTGGACAAGCCTGCAGGTCTGGCTTGTCTGTTCACATGCTATGCAAAAAAGGTTTGATATGGATTAATTCTACATATGACTAGGAGACCAGAACAAATCATGCAATCATCCACGATAGTTAAGCATTAACAGAAAAAGCGTTAAGTTGTCCTTAACCACTTACTCTCTAAATTGTTTTTTCCTTGTATCTACAGCAAATCTAATTGATACTAATGTCTATATCATGAATGATATAGCTATCATATATATATATATATGTTTTAGAAAAGCCTTTTAAAAGTCAGTTAAAAATATCCCTCTTTCTTTGTTAATGGTTCCCCATTTCTTCCATCCCTCTTCTTACAGTCAATGGGTTCTCTCTACCACCAAAGTAGTCTTAATATGTTAGGGAATAATTAGAGTTTCCTTGTAAACTGACCTCTGCCATCAGCTTCTCTTCCTAAATCCATTCGATCCTTTGGCCTCTCTTGGCCTCTGGGTAGCCCTTCCTGGCACTCCAGACAGAAAGAGACCAAAGGGTGTCTTCTGAACAGGATCATGGCACTGACTCACATGTCTGGAAACCTCCTTTGGCCCTCTGTGAGTACCACATAGAGTCTCAATCCCTGAGCTGGTACAAAAGGGTTTGCACAAGCTGACACCATTCCCCGACACAGCACCCATGTCCTACACACACTGAGATGCCCAAATTCTTCCAAAGAAGCTTCCCACTCCACTGTGCTTCTGGATCTTTGTACCCTCTTTTATTCTGCCTGGAATGTTCCCTGCTACCCTTTTGGAAATCTTGTTTGCATCCTTCAGAACGAAGATAATCCATCATGTCAGCAAGCATAGTCTCTCGCTCCCTCCTTTGGGTTTTCACAGTCCTTTAAACAAACCTATTCTGTAGCAATTACCCATGGTATTATAAATATCTGTTTGCACATGTTCGTCTCTCCTATGAACTTCTTGAGAGCAGAGACCTGCCATTCATCTCTGCAGAGCCTGTATGTGGTGTCTGACTCATCATAGATCCTTAATTCACGTTTATTGAATTTATTAATTAAGCCATAACCAAGGCATCACCACCCATTTAATTGCAAATGAAGTCCCAGAGATGGAATTAACAGCCTCATTTTTATCAACCTCTTGATAAAGTGATGACAAACACTGAGTTCTTCTCACAATGCCAGCCTGTGTGGAGCATGCAAAAGCTTTCAAGGGCGTTGGTCCTGGCCTTCAGTAGATTATAATAGAGTGGGAAAGATAAGACTTCCATTTACAAAGTGATAAGAGGACAACATTAAGAAAGTTGCAGGACTTCCACGGTGGTACAGTGGATAAGAAGCCACCTGTCAATGCAGGGGACACAGGTTCGATCCCTGGTCTGGGAAGATCCTCCATGCCGCGCAGCCCCTGCACCACAATTACTGAAGCCCACTCACCCTAGAGCCTGTGCTCCACAGCAGGAGAAGCCAGTGCAATGAGGAGCCCGCGCACCCCAACTAGAGAGTAGCCCCTGCTCTCTGAACTAGAGAAAGCCCATGCAAAGCAACAAAGACCCAGTGCAGTCAAAAATAAATAAATAAAATTGCTTTTTAAAAAGAGGACATCAAATAGCCAATAAACATATGACAAAGCTTCAACACCAAAGACAATGTAAATTAAAAAAAAAAAGACCGTTGGGAAGTCCTGTTGGTTGCAGCAGGCATTTGAATTGCTGGGGCTTGAGGCCAGAGGAGTGCAAGCAGGTCCCCTCTCACAGCCTGCCCTCTCTCCTAGAAGCACTGTTGGAAGGTGGGGTCACCTGGAATCCAGGGTGGGAGGCAGGAGGAAGACAATGAAATTAGCACGCTCAGAGAAGTTTTCCACATGAAACTGGGTAAAGTGTGTGTGCATCCTTGCTTAGTCGTGTCCAACTCTTTGTGGCCCCATGGACTTTGTGGCCCACCAGGCTCCTCTGTCTATGGAATTTTCCAGGCAAGAATACTGGAGTATTTCCTTCTCCAGGGCATCTTCCCAACCTAGGGATTGAACCCACATCTCTTGCGCCTCCTGCATTGGCAGGTGGATTCTTTACCACCATACCACCTAAAGTATAGTATTGGAAAAATGTGGTTTGGGGATTGGTAGAGAAGAAGATTGGGAGAAAAACATTGAGATGAGAAATGAGGTGGGAAAATGCTGGATGCTGGGGTTTAGAGGCAAAGGCGATCTGAGTCAAATCTTTCAGCACCACAGTTATTGGAAGGATTCTCTCATGCTGTGGAGCCAGACATAGCAATAAAAACAATAAAACCTGTTTTTCTCTTTTACTTAACCATCTACACAATGTTCATGCATCCTTAAAATAGTCATTGGTCCTTATGGCAGTCCTATCTGGGGTGCTGGGTGCTTAGAGGTTGAATCTTCCCTGACCATGCCCCATCTTAGGCTAAGGCAGAAACACTCCTCCATGCTCCAGAGAGTTCCTGAACTTCCCTCTGACATGGCATGTTCACATGCTATGTTCATTGGCTTATTCCTGGGGAAAATAGGCACCATGTCTTATCTGCACCCAGTACCTGAGACAAAATAAGAGCCTGGTGAATATAGGCTGCATGAGTGATTGGACCCATGGTTGTAATACGACACATGACCTATCCTACTTGCTATTACGTCATCTCATTCTCCACCTGAGTTCACAAACTACTCAACAGGTCTCTAGCAGTGAAGCCAAAGATCCCACCCCATCTCAGAATCCCCATCCCACTGAACATTGAATGGACAGAGTTGCCCAGGGATCAGCTGGAGCTATCCCTCCTCCAGGGGGGAATTACTAGAGGCTGAACTATAAAGATAACAGAGCTTTCAGCCTGGGATAGGATGCCTGCTAGAGCACAGAAACAGACACGACCTAGCAGCCCCAGGCTCTGCTGATCACAAAGGCTTTCTGAGCAATGGCCCTTCAAAGAAACAAATCAAGACAGACAGCCTGCCAAAAACATGCCGACCCAGCAGACTCAGAATCCCTTACCCACTGAGAAACAGCCCTCCCAGCCCATCCATCACTTAGACAACTCAAATTAGATAGTGAGAACATCAAAGAAGTAGCGAATGCTTCCGTGGCTGTGGGAAAGCTTTCCTGGGCAACCTTGCCCCGTGCACTCCCCTCCCTACCTCTCAGGGAGCCTGAGGAATAAATACCTTCCTCCTCCTGTCAGATTTCTATCCATCCTCCAAGACCCAGATCCAATGCCACCCGTTAGTGATGCCTTCGCTCATCTCCGAACGGCTTATTGTTAGGTCAAGTGTAGGTTTTGATGTTGTTCTGGGCAAGAGTCCCTGCACTGCCCAAGTTCTAATCTTCCGATCCCTTTACCCTGAAGAGGTCCATGCAAGGAGAAGCTTTATGGGGAACAAACAACCCCTGTGTACCCCAGGCTCTAATGCAGAGCTCTCTAAATGAGCATAATTGAATTACAAAACTGAGCTCAAAACTCAAATTGGGCTTCCATCTCCTCCCAGAGCTAGCATCCAAGTCCTGGGGTCTTAGCCCCTCTCAACATGGCAAGGATGAGTGCTCAGATGTGTGGAAGGGAGGAAATTTTGTCAGTCTCAAGCAGATTCCGAGTTCACTCATCAATCCTGCTACATGGGAGGGGTGGGCAGGAGAGGGGAGAGATTGATTGATTGATTATTGCTTATTTTTTCAAATCAATTGATAGCACTCATAAAGATAGAACTATCATATGACCCAGATCTTCCACTTCTGGGTATTACCTTAAGAATTTAAAAATAGTAATGCAATATATATATATATATTATATATAACAAAGCATATATATATATATATATATGGTTTCCTATGTTCATTGCAGCTTTATTTACAACAGCCAAGATATGGAAATAGCCTAATTATCCATTGATAGATGAATGGATAAAGATGTGGTATATCAGTTCAGTTCAGTTCAGTTGCTCAGTTGTGTCCACCTATTTGCGACCCCATGAACTATAGCATGCTAGGCTTCCCTGTCCATCACCAACTCCCAGAGCTTACTCAAACTCATGTCCATTGAATCAGTGATGCCATCCAACCATCTCATCCTCTGTCATCCCCTTCTCCTCCTGCTTTCAATCTTTCCCAGCATCAGGGTCTTTTCCAATGAGTAGGTTCTTTGTATCAGGGGGCCAGAGTATTGGAGTTTCAGCTTCAGCATCAGTCCTTCCAATGAATATTCAAGACTGATTTCCTTTAGGATGCACTGGTTTGGTTTCCTTGCAGTCCAAGGGACTCTCAAGAGTCTTCTCCAACACCACAGTTTAAAAGCATCAATTTTTTGGTGCTCAGCTTTCCTTATAATCCAATTTTCACATCCATATATGACTACTGGAAAAACCATAGCTTTGACTAGTTGGACCTTTGCTGGCAAAGTAATGTCTCTGCTTTTTAATATGCAGTCTAGGCTGGTCATAACTTTTCTTCCAAGGAGCAAGTGTCTCTTAATTTCATGGCTGCAATCACCATCTGCAGTGATTTTGGGCCCCCCCAAAATAAAGTCTCTCACTGTTTGCATTGTTTCCCCATCTATTAGCCACAAAGTGATGGGACTGGATGCCCTGATCTTTATTTTCTGAATGTTGAGTTTTAAGTCAGCTTTTTCACTCTCCTCTTTCACTTTCAAGAGGCTCTTTAGTTCCTCTTTGCTTTCTGCCATAAGGGTGGTGTCATCTGAATATCTGAGGGGTTTACCCACACACACTGGACTACTACTCAGCCATGAAAAGAATGAAAGCTGGCCATTTACAACAACATGGATGTACCTTGAAGGTATTATGCTAAGTGAAACAAATCAGACATAGAAAGACAGATACCATAGAATTTCACTTGTGTGTGTGTGTAATTAAAAAAATATTGAAACAAACAAAACAAAACAAAGTTCATAGACCCAGAGCATAGATTATTGGGTAGAGAACAGATTGTTGGCTGACCAGAGGGGAAGGGAGTTGTGGGGACAGAAATGGGGGAAGGGGGTCAATTTATGGTGATGAATGGTAACTAGACTTGTGGTGGGGATTACTTTCGAGCATATATAAATAATGAATTATTATGTTGTACACCTGAAACTAATGTTATATAGCAGTTTTTACCTCAGCTAGCTATTTCGACAGTCTGAAGTATATCCTCAGATACTGAAGGAGTACTGCAGTTCTGAAGGAGTGGAGACCAAGGTTTTGCATCCACGGGGGTGGCTGACTCTCCTGACATAGGTGCTGCTGCTGCTGCTAAGTCGATTCAGTTGCGTCCGACTCTGTGCGACCCCATAGACGGCAGCCCACCAGGCTCCCCCGTCCCTGGGCTTCTCCAGGCAAGAACACTGGAGTGGGTGGCCATTTCCTTCTCCAATGCATGAAAGTGAAAAGTGAAAGTGAAGTCGCTCAGTCGTGTCCGACTCTTAGCGACCCCATGGACTGCAGCCTACCAGGCTCCTCCGTCCATGGGATTTTCCAGGCAAGAGTACTGGAGTGGGGTGCTAATTGCGCCTGACTGTGTTCTCTTAGCCATGGGTTGCCATAGAGACCATCCTACGATACTCAGTACTATAGGCAAGGGTACCAGGTGGCCTCTCCTTGCTCAGCCTAAAGCAGGCATGATGCTGAAGATGGCTGCCCTGCTCTTTTCTTCTTCCATTTAGAGACCTCGAAAATTTCTGTCCTGAGGATTCATGTGAAAGAATTTCTGCACTTCTGGTACATTTTCCTGCCCTTTTTCTTCTGGGAAACAAAGCAAAGCAAAATGAAACAAGACCTCTGTTCTAGAAAATAAACTCTAGAGGGAACCTGCAGTTGGTGAGCTGCCCAGAAAAGCACTGCCCAGATGAGGGTTAGACAGGGCCCATCTCTGCGCTGAGGTCTTTCTTCTTTGTCAGACAACTCAAAGCTTCACCCACTCAGAGACAGACTACTGACCTCGCTGTCTTGCCAGCTGTCAGAGAACACTGTTAAACATCCTCTTTTAATCCTAATGAAAACAAAGATAATATGTTCTCACACAATGCTAAACACTGTAAATTACTTTATCTCCACTTTATAGATAAGGAAACTGGGGTATAGAACGTCCAATGACATGCTCAGGTCATACAGTTGGTTGACTCCAAAGCTCACACAGTAGGTCCTCTTCTCCTATCTTTGATGCTTGCCAAAAACTAACCTTCCCTGTGACTTCTCTTCACTGGTCCACATCCATTCTCTGGAGAAACAGAGAACAAATCCCCTTCTGTTTCACAGCCCTGTCCCTTAGAACACACACACTAGCCTTCTGTGAATTGGTGGCTCTGAGGGCAACTGTGAGCAATGGTTGTGCCCAGAAGGCAGCACTGTGTCTCGCCTTCTTCGCTTCTCCAGGGTAAGCATTGCTCTGCTCCCTCACAGTGTGTAGTAAGAGGTCTTACTCCTTATTCCCAGTAAAGCATCCATGTCACAGTCTTCCCTGAAAAAAGGCAGACAACTCTTGATCGCCACTCCTCCTGCTGCCCCCTCCCCTACCGAGCATCAGGCCAGCAGGAGTGACCTCTGCCCTTCATCACACCGTCCGCTTCCACACCGTCTGGCAGCCGCTGTGGGAGGAGCAACCTAAGAGGCTGCACTCAGTCCCTTGGTCCCAAGAGTGGTTGAAGGGACTCCATCACTCTGCCAACCCCACCTACAGACTTCTCACAGAGGCAAGAGGAGTTGCCAGTCTGATGTCCCCATTCAGTGTTCAGTGTGTCTGATTCTTTGCTACACAATGGACTATTAGCCGACCAGGTTCCTCTGTCCATGGAATGTCCCAGGCAAGAATACTGGAGTGGGTTGCCATTTCCTCCTCCAAGGGATCTTCTCGACCCAGGGATCGAACCTGCATCTCCTGCATTGGCAGACAGATTCTTTATGGCTGAACCACCTGGGAATCCATTCTGGGTGTTTAATGACTGTCCTGACAGGAGCCGAGATCACTTTCTTCTTTTATTTCTGGCACCTGGCAAGATGGATCACACACCCCACCTCATCATTGTGAGTCAAATATAAGACCCTTCTGCCTTTCCAGACTGGCTGGCCAGACCCTCACATCTGCTCCAGCATCTCCACCTGCGCCTGGGAGGTGAGGCAGGTGGGTGGTCCTTGCTCCTGCGCCTGATGGGGTGAGCGAGCTTGGTGTGCCCCAGAAACCCAGTATTTCTGTAAGATGAGGAATCGTCCTGGGCTCTCCGGACTGGTTCATCAGCCTGCATCATCCCAGGAGCTCTGCATTGGGAAGACTCAGGTGCTGGCTCACAAGTTCATGTTTATAGGCTTTTTTTTTTTTTTTTCTCTGCATTGAGTTCCCTGTTTCACTACTTTTCCTCAACTAAATCTCCTTCAGTTGAGAAGCCAGAAGGAAGGAGACATGAGTGGCAGGATTCAAGGACTGGAATGCCATCTGTGCCCCCAAACACTCACAAGTGCACACGAGCACTTCTGTCTCTCATTGCAGGGAAACCACCAATCTAAGGAAACCAAGGAGGTGCTCTAAGTCAGCGCTTCTCAAACACGAATGGGCACTGGGAATCTTGTTTAAATGGGGATCCCAACTCAGGAAGTCTGGGGTGGGACTCGAGACCAGTATTTCTAAAAGTTCCCGAGTGACCTCAGTGCTTCTGATCCATATTTTCTAGACCCTTGCCACTCAAAAGCAGCCCGGGAGCAGCAGGGTCAGCACTGCTAGGACTTTGTTAAAAATGCAGTGTCTCAGGCCCTGTCCCAGAGACCTTGGCCACCAATGGGTGGCTGATGGCCATCTCACCTCTTTCTCCCGCTGGCACCTGCAGGATGATATGATATAAATGGTTGCAGCTGTGCTGGGCAGGACTCTTAGTTAACCTAGAGGCTGGTCAAATAGGAAAATCACTAATTTCCCCAAGGAGCCTGGGCGGTACCGCCGGCAGCTGGTCCTCCTCTGTGAGCTGCTGGGAGCTCTAAGCGGGACTACGCAAGATGTTTACAGAAAGTAATGTAGCTGAATTAATGGTGATGCAGGAGCTGTCACAGAGGTGATTTTTGACTCTTTTAATTGCACCATTTCTCAGCCTTAATGCTGCCTAGCTGCCATTTCTGAATTACACCTCCACACACATCCAGAGACACGCGCGTCGCCGATTAATTCTCCCGCTCACACTGATAAACTACCCAACACATAATTTATACTCATTTATTTTTGCCCTAATCTAGCCAAACTCTTTTCTTTCTACTCTGTCAGCCAGAGTGCTTTTAGAAAATCAGTCTTTAAACAGTATCCCTATATTCACTATCCATGTAAGCCCCTTCCATGGAAATCAGGGCTGACAAAGTTCTAGGCTCTTTTTCAACTTCATTCTTTTTTAAAAAAATTTTCCACTCCAGGTTTTAGTTGCCACATGTGGGATCTTCAGTTGTGGCACACGGGATCTAGTTCCCCCAGCTAGGGATTGGATCTGGTCCCCTTACTTTAGGAGCACAAAGTTTTAACCATGGGAACACCAGGGAAGTCCCTCAACTTCATTATGAAGAAGCACTTTAACCATCCAGATGGCTCCGTACTTTACATACTGAGAGCTGTGTTTTGTTCCATCACAACAAAACGTGTTCCCATCAGACTCTCCTCTTCCACTCGGATACCCCACTCCCACCACCCCTGCCGACTTACACTCTGTGTGCTGTTAAGCTAGGAATGCTCTTTCTCTAGTCAGTATATCCCTGTCTGCGTCTCATTTTCTCAGACACCTCCCCTGTCTCATGTTTACAGATGCTGAGACCTCGGCTGTGGAATCCGACCTAGAGGCAGCTCTGTTCTGCCCCACCTTCCTCCAGCACCTGGGGGAAAGACCACAGCTTTGACTTTGCCTCTGTGGTCCTACCCACTGCGGCTCCTGCCACCTCTAATTTCAGGGACTTGGAGTCTGAAATTTCAGGCACTGTCCCCAGGGAGACACGTCCTGCCCCAGATAACATCTGGGATTTTGTCTGCCTTTAACTTCAGGCCTGAGGGCTCCTGGAGTCTTCCAGGCTCCTCAGCCCTCTTGACATTCACCCTCATGCATTTAGATGGTTGCCTGGAGACTTCTCAGCCTTCTCCTCCCTGTCAGGAGGCCCAGGTTTGTGCTGCCAACAAGCCCTGTCCTACTCTGGCTCAGGGCCTTCCATTAGCATCCAGACATGAGCTGCCTTCTCCAGCTGAGCCCCCTGCAGGGGCTTCACCCCCAGGACCCTCCCCAAATGGAGCCAGAGGACATGGAACTCCAACACAGAGTCCCATTCACGGTGATCCAGTGACCTGCTATGAGATTGAGGGTGTGGATATGGGGAGAGAGAGACAGAAATGCAAACAGTACCCAGGTCCTCCATTTCCAAACAGTCTTGGTTCAATGACCTTGGGTGTGCTGTTTGATCATTTGGGGCTTGGTGGCCTCATCTGTGATAAGGGGATACTGATTCTTTTCCTAGTAATGGGAATCTGGAACAGATCAAACTTGTGGTTGTGTCCTATCCTTAGATCCAGGACTCAGTGACTGACCTGTTATATGGGGGGTGAGGGGGGTCTGATTTGCCTGGAGGAAAGTGGAATCCTCATGAGAACCAGCAGAAAAGCTTGGGTCCTCCCTCCCCAGCCCACATGCTTATTCTGTTACCTCTCCTCTCCAGTGGCCCCTGTCCTGGAGCTGCTGATGTGGCCCAAGTGCCTCCCTGAGTGATGCTCCTGGCTGGGCAGTGCCCAACCCTGCCATGCCACCCAGGAGGGAGCAAGTCCTCTTATCGAGCAGGCTTTCCTCAGAGCCTGTGTGAGAAAAAGTTGCCCAGCAGACACGCAGGGCAGAGACTGACCTGGGGTGGGGGGCTCTCTGTATCCCCTGACCCCCTCCTTCAGGCCCTCTGCCCCCTCTTATGCCTGTGGGTACCTCTGGACCCAGCGGCTGTCCCCATAATGAACTGTGACAGCTCATCACATTACGGGCTTGCTTCTCTGGCAGGGAGGTTAAGGGCTGGTGAGGCTCATTAGCATCTGCCTGGAGTAAACTGGGAAGCCCTGCTCTTCCCATTCTCGAGTTGGCCTCTCCTTTCCAGGCCACATGCTAGCCCTTCTCCACCATGTGTCTCCCTCATGGGTGTGTCGTGAGCAGTTGTGAAGAGGGTCATGGCCATTTGTCATTTGATAGCAGTGATGGGAGGAAAGCATGTGCGTGATTCGCTTTTGAAAATGCATAATGAATTGAAACAATCATTTCCGTTTGCTAGAATCCCAAGATGCTTTCTTGAGTAGGGGTGGATGGCGGGGCAGGGGGCCTGGGGAGCCAGCCCACTCCAGGGATGTATGGGTAATGTCATCTTGGTGTCTGAGGCTAGTGAAGGAAGATTGAGACCAGAACTGCCATCTGTCCTTCCGTCTGATGGTTGGCTGGGATGATGATGGATTCGTAAGGAACCCAGGGTTATCTTGCTAAAATTCAGACTTTGATTCAGTGCGTGTTGGGTATCTTCCACACCAGTATCTGGGTATACAACAATATTCAGATACTGGTATGAAAAATGGGAAATTCAGTGAATCCTCTAGAAGAATAGTATCAAGTGCCATTTTTAGGTAGAAGTCTAGAGGATAGATGTTTTCTTTCATGATTTCTTTTCCCAAGGCAACGAAGAGGTTTTTTGCTTTTTAGTTGCTAAGTTGTGTTCAATTCCTTGCGATCCCATGGACTGTAGCCCACAAGGCTCCTCTGTCTGTGGCAAGAATACTGGAGTGGGTTGCCATTTCCTTCTTCAGGGAATCTTCCTAACCCAAGGGTTGAACACGCGTCTCCTGCATTGGCAGGGGGTTTCTTTACCACTGAGGCACTGGGGGAAGACCAAGAGGCTTTTACTAGGTCTTTTTTCATAGACTCCTGGATGTTAATACTCAAAGAAAGGCCATGCTGTACCCCAGTGGCGATGGAGGGGTTGGGTGTGCCTACAGGGACTTACTCATGTTATATTGAAACGATTCACCTACCTACGTGTAAGACCTACGTACACGTCATGCTTCTTCAGAGTTTAACTGAAGTCAGAGAAGGATCAAAATTTAAAGCTGGAGGGGAGTGTGCAAAATCTCTAGTTCAATCTCCTCTTTTAGAGAGGATGAAACTTAAGGTCAAAATGCTTAAATAACCGGCTTAGCCCCTAACACGGGGTCTGACCCGTCAATAATTGTTGACCTGATTGATGAAACGTCCAGTGTCGTATCTTATCAAGTCCTTCAGAACAGGGGCCTTCTGCTTCTATTTTCCAACTTTCTACACTGGGAGTTGCAGCCTCTTATCGGCAGGACCAGGACATAACAGGGCCACAGTGAGACAGATGACACTAGACTTCTTTTTTTTCCCAGAAAAGCCCAAACCCTAGAGTTTTAGGTGAAATCAGATTTTTGAGTATTGACAACTAATTCAAACTTAACGCAGAGAACCATGAAACCCAAGAAGACAAGTTGCTAAGGCAGATACGCTTGCCGGTTTCCAGCTTGTAATCTTCGTGAGTGTCAGGGACTGACAACTGATACCAGTTCATGTCTATTTGGATGTCACTACGCAGAGTCAAGGCTCAGGAAACACTTTCCGTTTTAGCTTAGTCAGAAAGAATATCTTCCTTGAGCAAAGCAGGAAAGTTTGCTGACAACCAAGATGTGGGCGATGGATCAGACTACAGAAGACTCTTCAGAATAAGAAAAGGTGCTTGGGAGATTTAACTCATCTGGGAATGTGCTTGGAAATTGCCTTCAGAGTGGGTATCTTTGTTACTACAAGGCGGGTGATGGGATTTTCCTGAGCTCAACTGCTCCCTTAATGGGAAATCCATAAGTGGATCCTCATATCTACCTCCATGGGCTTTCCATGTGATGCAGTGGTAAAGAATCTGCCTGCCAATGCAGGAGACGTGGGTTGGAGCCCTGGGTTGGAAAGATCCTCTGGAGGAGGAAATGGCAGCCCACTCCAATATACTTGCCTGGAAAATCTCATGGACACAGAAGCCTGGCAGGCTACAGTCCATGGGGTTACAGAGTCAACATGACTTTTTGTAAACAACAATCTACATACACAAAACATTAGGAAACCAAGCATGTCGCAACCATAGGACAGGTGGATCAGGTACAAACTGTCATTCACTGGATGTCCAATAGAGATATTTTGTAAATGTTGTATCAACATTCATACAGGAAATGTGCATACAGTCTGCATATAGGAAAGTGTACATAAAAACAGCAGACAAAAATGTTCACAAACTGAACATACTTGTTTAACAGCACATAAATCAAGAAAGAACATGACCAGGAGCCCCTCAAGCCCCCTTTTCCAGTTACTGACACCTGCCCCACCCCAATCCCACCAGAGCAACTTCTGTCCTAACTGCCAACAGCATAGATTACCTTCCTTCATACAAGTATTGTGTCTGGCTTCCTTTGCTCAACATTGCTGGTAAGATGGATTAAATATGTTGTGAGAAGTTGTGCTAGTGTATCACTGCTACGTAGTATTCC
Source organism: Bos javanicus (assembly GCF_032452875.1). Taxonomy (NCBI): domain Eukaryota; kingdom Metazoa; phylum Chordata; class Mammalia; order Artiodactyla; family Bovidae; genus Bos; species Bos javanicus. Next base: position 31,350,075 of record NC_083886.1, read on the forward strand.
ATTGTGTGTATATAACCCTACTTATCCGTCCTACTATTGATGCCCATTTAGGTATTTTCCATTTGGGGGTTATCACACTTGGTGCTGCTATGAGATTTTCGGTAGATTTCTTCTGATGAACATATGTACACCTTTCTTTGGGAATGGAATGGATGGGTCATGGGCTGGGCCTTAGTTAAGCTCTTGTAGCTGCTGCCAGTTGGCCAAAGCAATTGCATGAATTTATATTCCCACCAGGAGTGTATGAGTGTTCTGACTGCTCCGCATCCTTCCCAATACTTGGATGTCAAAAGACAGAAGTTTAGTTTTGTTTTGCATCTGGTGGAGGTGTAATGTATCACATCACTGTTTTAATTTGCATTTTCCTGATGGCTAATGAAGTTGGGTACTTTTTTGTATATTTAATGGCCATTAGAATATCCTTTTCTCTGAAGAGTCTATTCAAATACTTTTGCTTATAAAAAAGGTTATCTTTTCACTCTGTTAATGCTGTCTTTTGATAAATAGAAGTTGTTAACTTTAACATTCACCAATTTATCTTTCTTCTTTATTGTGAACTCTTTCATGTCCTGTTTAAGAAATCTTTGTTATTCAAGGTCACAAAGATGTTTTCCTTGAAAAGCTTTATTAATTTTTAGCTTTCACATTTCAAATAGAGACGGATGTAAGCTTCTTTCCATCTCTTAGAGATAATTTTTCTCAGGGCCAGTGACTCTATAGTGTGGCTGAGGGGCAATGCCTTGTAATGAGCGGAGCAGGGATCGACAGAGTCTTCCAATTACCAGCTATTTGACTTTAGACAGTTGCTAAACCTCTCTGTGCCTCATTTTTTTCAGGGGTAATAATCTTGTCTTTCTGATGTCTTTCTTGTGAGGACTAATTATGACAATCTACACTCAAGGCTGAGAACAGCAGCTGACAGAAAATAATCATTCACTTACGGTTGTTGTTGTTTAGCCTTTCAGTCGTGTCTGACTCTTTGGGATCCCATGGACTGTAACCCACCAGGCTTCTCTGTCCTTGGGATTTCCCATCCAGGAATACGGGAGTGGGTTGCCATTCCCTTCTCCAGGGGATCTTCCCAACCCAGGGATCAAACCGAGTCTCTTGTATTTTCTGTGTAGGCAGGCAGATTCTTTACCACTGAGCCACCTGGGAAGCCCATTACTTAGGGTTAGTTAGTATTATTATTATTTGGCTTAATTTAACAAGTTAAGTGGAGTTGGGGGGAGGGGAGGTAGGGGATGGGGAGGAGGAGGGGAATCAGTGTTGCAAATGTTGGAGAGTGCGGAGGACAAGGAGTAGAAAGGCACGCATCCCTATGCATCTTTTCACAGATCCTAGACTGTCAGTGTAAGAGCCAGAAGGTTCCAAGAAGCCCACTGTGGGAATGAGGGGTATCAATGCCCAGATGGCCAGGAAGCATCCTACCCACATTTATCCCCTCCCCCAGGATTGGCCCAGGGAGCAGGCCACAATCCCACTAATTATTTTAAGCAGGAAATAGATGATGATCTATTAAGCCAGTGACTATAAAGAGCAGCTGTGGTTTGGGGCAGAGTCAGCCCTGCTGACAATCCAGAAACTCAGGTCCCAGGACCCAGCTTCCAGGAGGTGGATGCTCATTGGGGGCTGGGACATTTTGTCCAGGGATGGTCCTGGGGGTGGGGATGAGGGGGTGCAGGCTCTCCACCCTGAGCCCAGGAAGCAGAAATTCGAGGACCAGGTCATTTAGTGAGTCAAAGAATACCCCAAGAGGATTTCTAGAGTTATATATGTCTCTTTTCTGCAAATAACCTTTGGCACATTTAGAGTATTACTATACCCTTTAGTCCATAACAGAGGTTGGCAAGCTTCACCTATGAAAATCCAAATTGGGGTTTGCCTGGCAGTCCAGTGGTTAAGATTCTGTACTCTCAATGCAAGGGACACGGGTTTGATCCCTAGTCAGGGAGCTAGGATCCCTTATGCTGCACAGCATGGCCAAATAAAATAAAATCATTAAAAATAATAATAGTAATAATAAATAAGGGACTTCCCTGGTGCTCTAGGGTGTCTAAAACTCCACACTCCCAATGCAGGCAGCCCAGGTTCAATCCCTGGTCAGAGAACTAGATCCCACGTGCTGCAACTAAAACCTGGCACAGCCAAATACATAAATAAATTAAAAAAAAATCCAGATAGCAAATATTTTGTGAGTTCTGTGGTTTCTTTTCTATTCTGCCACTCCTTCTGAAAGTAGCGATAGACAATACATAAGCAAACGAGCATGCTGTGTTCCAATATAACTTCATTTATGGACACTGAAATTTGGATTTCATATAGTATTCAGGTCACAGAAATTTTTTTTCATTTTTCTCCAACCATTTAAAATGTGAAAACCATTTTTTCATTCAGGGTCATACACACATCGGCAGCAGGCCAGATGGGCCCTGAAGGAGGGAGTCTAAATCAGTCCAGGTCAGCAGTTTTCAAAGCACAGTGTCTGGACAAGCATGGGAGCCTGTCAGAAGTGAGATTTTTTGGGTTCAACCTGGACCTACTGCATCAGAAACTGGGGGTACAGGTGGTTCTGATTAATGATCAAGTTTGAGAATCTTTGGTCTAGAATTCAGGTTCTTCCATGAACTTACTCTAAGCCAATTTTCCTGCCTTTTATCCCTCTATATCTTTTTTTAGTTGAACAGTGGGCTTCCCTGGTGGCTCAGATGGTAAAGAATCCACCTGCAATATGGGAGACCTAGGTTCGATCCTTGGGTTTGGAAGATCCCCTGGAGAAGAAAATGGCAATCCCCTCCAGTATTCTTGCCTGAAGAATCCGCATGGATAGAGGAGCCTGGCAGGCTACAGTCCATGGTGTTGCAAAGAGTTGGACACGACTGAGCGACTAAGCACATAGTTACTTATGGCTTCACAGGTGGTACTAGTGTTAAAGAACCTGCCTGCCAATGCAGGTAGACTTAAAAGACTCGGATTCCATCCCTGGATTGGGACGATCCCCCAGAGGAGGGCATGGGAACCCACTCCAGTATTCTTGCCTGGTGAATCACATGGACAGAGGAGATCAGCAGGCTGCAGTCCATAGGGTCACCCAGAGTCGGAGGCAACAGAGGCAAGTTAGCACACACAGGCACGTAGTTGCCATGTTGAGTTACTTTCAGGTGTGCAGCAAAGTACATACATTCTTTTTCAGATTCTTCCCGTAATAGTTTATTCCAAGATATTGAATATACTTCCCTGTGCTACACAGTAGGACCTTGTTGGCTATTTCATTTTATATATAGCAGTTTGTATCGGCTAATCCCATACTCTTAATTTATCCCTCCCCCTTCCCCTTTTGGTAACCATCAGCATGTTTTTCCTACTATATCTTTTTGCTTGGCCAAGTTTAACACCACCCCAAACCCCCTCTGAGAAGTCCTTTCCTATAGCTGCTTGTTCAAGCAAATGGCTCCAGTGAATTACTGTCAGGTATCCACACACTGTTTCAAGTGTGTCCAATTTGACGAGTACTGGACACATGATCAAAATCTTATTGGCGACAGGTATTTGTCATATGTCTAAGGCTAATGAGGTTCACCTTTGTGAGGATTTCAACTGGATATGTAGGTAGGAAATCATTTATTGCTGCGGGGGGCCAAAGTGGAAAAAAAGAAGTGCAGAGAGAGAGGATAGTACCCAGCTTTCAAGAGGCAGAGATGTGGGGAGGCAGAAGCCATGGGTATGCTGAAATTGTGAGGCTGATGGGCAACAGCTGAAGCCCAGGGTTCCAGGGAGGGGCCCAGAGGCAGAGGAGAGCTGAGTGCATTAACAGTCAGCAGAGGGTAGAGGTCAGAAGAAGCTCCACTGAAAGAGCTGCAGGGAGACTTGATCACAAGCTGCTTTGTGCCCTGAAACACGTCTGCCCCCTCAGTCTGGGGAGCCCCAGGTCCCTGCAAGATTCCTGGTCCCATGAGAGTCCTACCAGTAACCAGGATGGGGCATCCGTTCCCTGGCACTAGAAGACTGGAGCACACCTTCAATGGACAGAGCACTCCAGCCTCACTCACGTGTCGTCTTCCCTTAACCCTACTGTCTCTCTGCTCAGGCAGGTCTCCCCTTCCTCTCCTCCATGCATCTAAATCTTATTCTTTAAGACCTTACTTACAGGGATCTTTCTCATTAAGCGTTCCTTGATTTCTCCTGCTCTTCCTCCCTGCTTGGTTAATCCATCTTTCCCCTACTAGAGCCAGCATTCTGCTACTGGCAGCCCACTGCATTCTATTCTGTCATTTAAAAAAATTTTTATTTCGTATTGGAGGATAGCCGATTAACAATGTTGTAATGGTTTCAAGTAGACAGCAAAGGGACTCAGCCATACATATACATCTGTTCTGCTATTTTTAAAGTTACCCACTGCAGGTCAGTTCAAGCAACTTAAAGAGATGTGTCCTTGCAATTTCCAGCACAGGACTTGAACATGGTCAACATTTAGTCAAAGTTGGGGGAGATCAGAGAAGGTCTGATCACGTATGCCTCTCTGGCATAGCCTCTGCATCCTCAGTGAACATAGCCATCTCAGTGTCCACGACATTAACAGCACTCTAGGAGAGGAAGGACCAGATGTCCCTGGTAGGTCCCTTTCCAAGCCCCAGTCTCCTTCACACTTCTAAATCCCTTCTCCACACTTCAGCCAAGGGGACCTGAGAGAATTTCAAGGGCTTTCAATGACCAATTGCAATTAACTGTGTGGGAAATAGCTCCAGTCAATTAGTGTTGGCACGTTTCCAGGGCTGTCACCAACCTGCTCTGGAGCAATCAAACTTAATTATCTTGTTGTCTTTTCCTTTTTTTAATGTTAATCTCATTTGCTATGGTTTCAGTAAACAAGTAGATAAACAGAGGTTTTAATTTGAATGTCACAAAGTTGGACAAAGCAACTGTATTTTGTAAAGACCTCAAAGGTTTTAGAAACCTCAGTTGAGTTCCATAGCGAGTAGTTAGCATAGATCCTACATCTCTGCCTTCTTTTTTTAAAAACCTTATTTATGGATTTATTTGGCTGCATCAGGTCTCCGTTGAAGCATGAAGGATCTTTAATTGTGGTGTTCAAACTCTGAATTGCAGCATGTGAGATCTAGTCCCCTGACTTGGGATTGAATCCAGGCCCTCTGCGTTGGGAGTGCAAAGTCTAAACCACTCGACCACCAGGGAAGTTCCTCTGCATCTTCTTCTAAAGTGACTAGAATCACACTCCCAGGGAGCAGACACATGGGTCACCACAGAGGGAAACTTGCCCTTTCGTTTGTTTTTTGACCACCATGGAGCACAAAAGAGAAGCTAGGGAGGGGACAGTGTGTGTTTTATTTGAGTTCAACTTCTTCAGACCCAGCAATAGACTCACTGAATTAAATGAAACAGACCTTTAATAGTAACTCGTGGCTGCCTAGGGAGGGACCAAGATGCAGCAGGAGTTTCACAGATGAGTTCTACGGAGGGGTCGGCGGGCGTTGGGAGCAGGTGGCTGGTGTTTCTGTCTGTTCTCCCTCTGGGAAGGAGCAGACTTATTTTCTTTTCTCATCCAGAGAGGCTGAGCCCTAACACCCAGCTCCAGATTGAGCTGGCTGGTCAGCTGTCCTCCACTGTCTGACCACAGTTGTTGGCTTGGGATGGACATGGTCTTCCCTTGTGGCTCAGATGGTAAAGAATCCACCTGCAATGCAGGAGACCTGAGTTCAATCCCTGGGTCGGGAAAATCCCCTGGAGGAGGAAATGGTAACCCACTCCAGTATTCTTGCTTGGACAATCCCATGGACAGAGGAACCTGGCGGGCTACAGTCCATGGGGTCACAAAGAATTGAACACGACTGAGCGATTTACACTTTTATTTTGGGATGAACAAGGCTGAGCCCAGGAGGGTCATCATGCCCTGTTCTCTAGGACTGTGGGGTAAGGGCAATGTGGTGCTAGAGTTTTTAAGAAGGAGCAGCCTGTCCTGTCAACAGCTGTGTTGCCGCTTCATAAGAAGGAGGGGAAAACAGAGGAGAGAGAGGGAGATATTGAGAGAGACAGAGATAAACAGAGGGGAGAGGAGTTGTCCTGATGCCAGCAATTGAGTTGATACCCACGGCACCCCAGAGAAGGCAATGGCACCCCACTCCAGTACTCTTGCCTGGAAAATCCCATGGATGGAGGAGCCTGGTAGGCTGCAGTCCATGGGGTCGCTAAGTCGGACACGACTGAGCGACTTCACTTTCACTTTTCACTTTCATGCATTGGAGAAGGAAATGGCAACCCACTCCAGTGTTCTTGCCTGGAGAATCCCAGGGACGGGGGAGCCTGGTGGGCTGCAGTCCATGGGGTCGCACGGAGTCAGACATGACTGAAGCGACTTAGCAGCAGCAGCAGCCATGGCACCCTATGTCTTTGACTTTTCAGTTATTTTGCCGATAATTCCTGTTTCCCCTCCTTAATCCTATTTGATTTGTGTGTGTGTGTGTGTGTGTATGTGTGTGTCACAACTCCAAGAGTTCTTACAAATGTAGTATTACAGGTAGAGGTTTACAAGGTCAAAAATTGGGACTTAACTATTTATTATCAACCTATGTGAGCAGTAAAACCCTGTTTCCATGGAAGCACCCTCGAGAGCAGGAATGATGGATCAAGGTATGCTTAATATTTTTTTTAATTAATTAATTTATTTTAATTGGAGGCTAATTACTTTACAATATTGTGGTGGTTTTGCCATACATTGACATGAATCATCCACGGGTACACATGTGTGCCCCCATCCTGAACTCCCCTCCCACCTCCCTCCCCACCTCATCCCTCTGGGTTTTCCCAGAGCACCAGTCTTGAGTGCCCTGCTTCATGCACTGAACTTACACTGGTCATCTGTTTTACATATGGTAATATACATGTTTCAGTGCTATTCTCTCATATCGTCCCACCCTCGCCTTCTCCCACACAGTTCATAAGTCTGTTCCTTACACCTGTGTCTCTGTTGCTGTCTTGCATTATAGGGTCGTCATTACCATCTTTCTAAATTCCATATATATGCGTTGATATACTGTAGTGGTGTTTCTTAATCTTATAGAGAGAACAACTTGCATCTTTACCTTTGTTCCCCCGCTGCCTCTGAGCACCTGTAGCCTTTTTCTTCAGAATCCTCAAGAATCTGAGCAGTGACCTTGGAGCTGCCAGCCTCAGGCACTTCCAAGTCCAGAGAAGAAGAGGCTGCATCTGGGCTGCCTGGTGTCCACAGCATCCGCTCCCACTTGGCAACAATGCCGAGGGTGCTGTTCTGCCCATATTCTGCCCACGACTGGCTGGCTGCGTGCTCTTGAGAAGGGCACACTGCTACCTTCTGTCTGTGCTTCCTTGCTGTGAGGTGACCAGGCTGGCTTTGGCATGGTTCCCAGGGTCTGACCTGTGATGCTGGCTGATCCGTATATGACACCTTTCGAAGTCTCCCTGTGGGTCCATGTGTGACTCTTGCCCAGCTCCAGCCTCTTCTCCCAAGGGCTTCACCCTGACTCACAAGAGATCTCAAAGGGACTCTTCCCTTTCAGCCTCAGTTCTGCACAGCTCCTTGTTTTCCTGTTTCCAAACCACCCTGGCTTCAGAACCCCACGCTCCACTGTACCTATTTAATTGTCACATTCACATTCTGGCTTCCTTGAGTCCTTGGCATCACTTAGAAAGAAGAGAGAATTTGCTAGCAGTGAGGCCCTGGTTCCCAGAGGCTCCAGAGGAGCAAGGGGAAAGCTCTAGCAAGGAGGCTGGAGTTGGCACGTGCTCCCAGCCGTGGGAAAGTGACACAGGAGGTGCTGGATAGAAGGCATTGTCCCCATTACCACTGACATTCAAGTGCAGTTGAAAAGTGAGCAAGGAAAGAAACCCTTGGTGTGAATTTGAAGGAAACAAGAGAAGGATTCCTCACAGGATCATCCTTCTGGGCTGATGCAGCCTGGCCTTTATGTGGGGAGAGGTGAACTTTAAGGTTTCACACGTGTCTGCAGGGCTAAGGAAGATGCTGTGTCCTTAGCAGGCTGGATTCTGGGGCATCTGTCCGCCCCAGTTGATTTGGTGCAGCTGGCCATCCTGGCGCTGTGCCTGGTTCAGAGCATCTCCTGGATCCTCTCCAGTGTACTATGGGATCGATAAACACTTAAATGTCATGCTTCCAGGAGCCATCCGTCATAGTAAATGTTGTTCAATAAATGTCACCAGAGAGTAACAAACCCTCTCCTCCAGAAGGCCCTCAGGCCATCACTCCCTCTTGTGACCCTCCCACTAGGATCATCACAGGGCCTCTCCTGGCTTCAAATTTAATAGCAAAAGATGAGGGAGGACCTGTTTCTGAGCTTGGAACAAAGTGGGGGGTCTTCTTCCTGGAGTGCTGGCATCGAGGAGCTGGCTTCCTAGCCTCATGTCCTTTGTCACATGTCACCGCTGGTGCTGTTTCCTGAACATTTCTGGTTCTCATTACTTCCAGAGCTGGATAGGATTGTAGCTCCTAACCCCCTCTGATTGGAAACACCTAATTTAATAGTTCTGACGGATACACTGTGAACAGAAGTGACACGTGTCACTTTTAGACTGAAGCATTTAACTGTTGAAAGATCTTCTGCAGATCTCTCTTTTGATACCATTTAGTGTACTGGCTCCTCTGTTAGCCTGGGTTCCTAAGTGACTCCAGTGAATTGAGCCCTATTCAGTGGACACGGAGCATGAGACAAAATACACTTTTACTGTTTGAACCTAATGAAATTTGAGGGGTGGGGGGGATTTGTTGTTGTTGCTACTGCTGCATAACCTAACCTATGCTGACTAATACAGGCTTCAAATTGCTGAGATATTTGAGAGAAGGAGCAGATACCAAGCTGATCCTCCTCCTTTCCTGCCCCAGGCATCTAAAAGAACTATATAAACTTTGCAGCAGGAATATAAGCTGCCCTTTTAGTATTTTTTTTTTTTTTCAGCCCTGGAGAGATTTCTGGGAGGTCTCCGGGAGAATCCTAGCACACAAGGAAAGACAGTATTTTGCTTGGCCCCACGGTATTCATTCCCAGGCAGAGCTGGGGGAGGCTTCTGCTCTTGGGCTGGAAAGCTGGCCAGAGGAAGCTGTTGGTGTTGTCTCAGTACCCAAGTGGAGGTGTGACTGCTGTTTCTTTTGCTCATCCTGGAAACGTGTCCAGAAAATGCGCCCAGCATGGGACAAGGACGTACGGTGGGGCTGTGTCTGTAGCACTGGCCCAGAGAGTTTGGATGAGGACACAAGGTCACCCAGTGTTCCTCCAGAGGGCAGCTTCCGTCTCTAGCCTCCACTGGTGGCTGGGAGGCTGGACTTGCACGAGTGTGGGGGGACACACATATCTGCATCAGGATGTGGGAAGTGATACCGAGGAGGGAGGCATCACCCCATATCCCACCACAGAGGCTGCCCAGGGTGCTGCTTTCAGACATGAGGGGAAGGAAAATGCCAACACATGGCTGAGGCTGGGACTTCTCTGGTTGTCCCAGCCCTGATCCTTGGCAGGGAATGTCCCCTGTTGGGTAAAGGATGGTTCCTTCTCTCCAGCATGGAGAGCATCAAGACTGGTGCTTCTATCTCAGCTCCACCTCAAGATCGCTTTAAAGATGCACATGACGGACAAGCAGATGGTGGTTGACATTGGCGTTGCAGGATTTCAGAACCAGACAAAGAGCCCTTCTTCAAAGTGCCTACACCACTGCTGTAAAGCTCTCAGGCTACGTTTCCAGCAGGGCTACAGGCTGTGCCTTTTGGAGTTCAATGCCAAAACTTGAGGAAGAAGGCCGGAAGGACAGCTCTCCCCTATTATCTAGGACGAGGGCGTTTAGATCAAGGACAGAAGTCGTCCTTCTGGCAGGAGCTGTCACTGTCATTTGCTGGTCGTTCAGGAACACCGTCTCCCTGCTCAGGCGTTTTCTGAGTCACATCCCTGAGTCCACCTGCCTGCATCTGTTCACCTGTGTGGTTCACAACCGTTACTGCTAAAGGGGTGCCTTCCTTCCACAGAAGCATGGAAAACATATTTATATTGTAAGCTGGATTAGCTCTGAGCGTTCTGAAGGGCCAAGGCTTCTCTGGGGGGTACAGCTCCCTCTCTTCCTTGCTCACCTCCCACTAACAGCAGCTCCATTGGAAAGTCATCACTGACTGCTTCATTTATCCAGCAACAGGAGTTTTGGGCCTGTTCACGGCCCTGGATCCTGAGCTACTTGGAATTCAAAGCAGGCTCCCCAAAGTTAACTCTCACATCCTAACAGTGTTGCTTTTTATTCTTTTCATGACAATACCTTTCATTTGCAGAACCCTTTATACTTTCACATCTATTCTTGCATTCAGTTCTCACAGGCTTTTCAAAAATTGCAAAATGAATTTCCATAGTGTACATACAGTATTTGCAATTCCTTTCCTACCACCAGGAAAACCAAAACCATTTACACAAACATTCAGTTAAAGACATCACGGGTTTTTGTAGACAAAATAGGGTTGTAGTTTTATTCTTTTGTATCTCCTCTTTCTCCCCCTTGCTTTCCCATAATATGTTTTACCCTGATTATATTATATGCATTCCCACTTCAGGGTTCCGACTCTTTTAAGAAGCATTGTAGTCCAATAATCTTATTCTTTGTTCTTGTTTTACCCTCTTTCCTTTCAACAAGGTGCTGTAAAACACTTTCTTTAAAAAAAATTGCAGCTTGCTTTTTTCCACCCCAGCCTGCCTTCCCCTCGATATTTCTCCACTTGTTCCAAAACTCATGTAACATTTTCAGATGGCCAGTGTTTTCCTGTGTACTGTCTTTGGGTTCTACGGGTATTTCTTCCCTCAACTCTCTTAAAATAGAACCAGGCATTCATTCACTCATTCATTCAAACATTCCACCAGTGTTTGTTGAGCACCTACTATATACTAGACACTGGGGATACAGCAATGAGTGAAGGAAGGTATATTCCCTGCCCTTAAGATTTCACGTTTTTATAGGAGAGACTAATAAAGATTTAAATGACTGGAAAATCATTGTCAGATAGTGATATATGCTCTCAAGGAAAATAAAGCAGAGTAAGGTTGTAAAGAGTATCAGGGGCTGGGTACTTTTTATTTTAATAGTTAAGGAGGCCACTTTTAGGCAGTGAGGTTGAAGCAGAGACCTGAAGGAGGCAGCCAGACCTTCTTGGGGGAGGAAGAAGCACCACGTGTGAAAGTCCAAAGGTGGGAGGGTGCTTGGGATGTTCAAGGAACACAGAGGAGGCCAGTAAGGCTGAGCCTGGTGAGTGATGGGGCATGGGGTAGGAGATGAGTCTGGACAGGTGAGCTGAGGGCCTCTGAGGTCACAGTCAGACTCTGCAGTTGATCTAAGTAGGTTGAGACTCACTGGACAGTGAAAAGCAGGGAGGGACATGAGCCAATTCATGTCTTATCCAGATCACTCTGATTCCTGGGTGAAGAACTGAGAACAAGCAGAAATGGAAGCAGAGAGTTCCATGAGGAGGCCGTGGCAGAGGTCCAAGAAAGACAGTGGTCCACTGGACAGAATGGTACTGGTGGAAGGCTCTAGAGAAGTGAGTGGATTCAAGACAAACCTTGAAGGTAGAGCTGATGGTGGCTGTCCACAAACCACACTGAAGGTAGAGCTGACAGTGGTTGCTCACAGACCACACTGAGGTGATGAGGATGCTCTTGGTGTCAATAAAGCCGGATGAATGGTGTTACCATGAACTGAGGTAGGGAGGCCAGTGGAGGGAAAATGGATGGGGGATGGCAGGAAATCAAGCACTCAGGTTTAAACACATTAGGGTTCAGTAAGAAAGCAATTGGATAACTAAGGGAGGTATTGAAGCTAGAGATATGGACCAGGGGATCATCAGGTTATAAATAATGTCTAAAATCACAGGATTGGATGGGATCGCCGGGGAGTGGGAATAAGTGATGAGAGAGAAGAAAGATGGTCCAAGGACTTAGCCTTAGGGAACTTCAAAGGTTAAAGGTTAAAAAGAAAAGAGGGAAGCAGTAGCGAAGACTTAGAAATAGCCAGTGAAATAGGAGGAACATCAGCAGAGTAACAGCTCCCAGAAGCCAAGTTATAAAAATACTTCAAGAGGGAGGACATGATTAATGGGGTCAACTCTTTCACACCTTAGACACCACAAATCTTCTCATTTACATCACCAAGTTGAGGAGAGTCCTGGGAGAGTCTGCGGGAGAAATACTAGGGAGCGAGCACAATTCTTCCTCTTCCGCAGGGCTTCTGTCTCTTGTAATATGAAGGATTTAACTAAAACTGGTACAGAGTATTTCAATCTCACCCCTTCGCCTCCACAACTTGGCCAATTACCATTGGCATTAAAGTCTCAATGGATAATTTTGAAGTTAGTCTGTTTTTAGAAAGTAGAAAGGCAGATCACCTGTTAAATCTATCTTATTTCCCCTTAAGTTCAGGATGCACCTGTATCTGGTGGGAACGTTAATATCCATTGAAGACTTTGCTCTGCAGCTCACGTCTTTGGTGAAAGGAGATTTTTCTTTTATTTAATCATTGGTATTCGCTTCTGCTCTGTTTGTCTTATTTCTTCCATTGAATATACCATTAAATTGTATTTTGGATCTCTCTTTTCTGCTATCTGTTTGTGGCATCGTCCCTTTTATGATTTTTGTTTTTCCTTTTCCTCTTGATTATGAGTTCCTCAGAATTGTCCTCCACATTGCTAATATGTTTTTTTGTACCATTGATTCTTTTATTTTCTATGCATTAAAAAAAAATCCCTTTTCACTTACTTAAAAGTAACATTCTCTGCTTATCTCCTCGGTTGCCTTTTTATAACTCCCTCTTGGCAGCTGCCTTTTGATCTCACTGTGTTGTCTTTTGTTTTAACATTGTTGACAATACAAGACAAATGTCTAAAATTTATGTCTGTTTCCTGCAGTAAATCTTTTTTAAAAATGTCCTTCTATTGCTTTGTAAGTATTATCCTATCCATCTGTGTTTAGGATCTTTTCATAGGTCCCATATTATTTTGTTTCTATTTTTTCATCTTTGAACAATAAAGTGTCTATCTGAATCTAGAATTTGTTCACCAAGCCAGATGAGTAGATTCTTCTGAAATCATCTGATATCGAGGTCATAAGCTTGAGGGGTAGCCTGAGGACTTGAGAACTACAGTTGCAGGCAGTACCAGAAGGGCAGTTTCATGCATGAGCAGTGTCTTTTCTGGATAAAGCTGCTGAGCTGGGCACTTGGTTGTCAAATTATCCCATTTCAGGTCCACCATGTCTGGATGAACCATGTTGTTCTGTGGGGTGACGGGGCATTTGTTGCAGTCTCCAGCCCATCGTTTGGTGCCACTCCATGCCCTGGTCTACCCAGGTGGTTGCCCTTGAAATTCTCCGTTGCACCTCCAGATCCTGGTGCCCTCCACGTCAAGAAGAAACCTCTAACTTACCATTTGGGTTACACTTGACAAACAGAACAAAAGAACTCCCTATCGTTCATCCCATTTCATTTGTTTTGCATTTACCCACACATAACACGTGCCTCTGGTGACTCAGACAGTAAAGAATCTGCTTGCAATGCAGGAGACTTGAGTTCAATCCCTGGGTCGGGAAGATCCCCTGGAGGAAGGAATGGCTATCCATTCCAGTATTCTTGCCTGGAGAATGCCAAGAACAGAGCAGACTGGTAGACTACAGTCCATGGGGTCCCAAAGAGTCAGAAACGACTGAGCGACTATCGAATCACACATAGTTCACACATAAGCCTCCATATGTCAACCCTGTGCTCTTTCATGTGCTGAGAATATATCAATATGTCTTCTTGATTCTTTCTGACTCATCCATGAGTCAGTGATCAAAGGTCATCTTTCATGCCAAGCACATTTGGGTTTCTCCAACTAGAGTCATTTCTCCTATCGTGCTTTATATGTGACTCTGTTTTACCATCTGGTAAGTTGTCTTTTAATTGCTTATTCCTCTGTCTCCCCAGTGAGCATGTAAGTTCTAAGTTGTCAAGGATGTGTTCTACTTATCTCTATTAGCCCGTCTGTGTTCTTGACATCCAACAGACAGTTCAGTAAGTGCTTGTAAATGAACTAATTGAGTGAGGATACTTACACATGGACAAAAACAACATTTTTAAAACTTAAGGCACTTTATCTTTGCTTTAAGAAAAAGCATGGTGACCTGCTTGGCTTCTCAGTCTTGATGGAATATGGGAACTACAGTTCTCTTCTGCTCCTTTTTCTGTGCTGTGTGTCTCATCCATGATGGTCCTTCTGGTTTGTAAAACCATGGAACAGCCACAGCTCCCAACATGTTGCCTTCCACTCCTCCTGGAGACCTGGTGTTTGCAACCACTGCTTCCTGTCCCCGACTCTTCAGAAATGGGCTGTGTTTTCTGATAATTGGAAGAGGCCTTTAACTTGACTAAGAAGACAACACACTTTCTCATGTTCTCCTTGCTATAAATCACACTCTGTAGTGAGGTGCCTGTTTTATTTCCTGACAGAACAGAGAACGGAATATGTCAATCACTGTCTGCTAGCTGTACTTTATTTTCAGTATTTCTACCAAATGTCAAAGAGACAAACAAATTTATTTCATTTAAGAAAAATCCTGTCTATTGGTTTTGGAAGAAAAATTGAGATGAGACTGGGTGGTAATTTTGTTCTTCCTTTCCCTAGAATTGAGGGGTATGCTCAAGAGCTACCTCTGTTCAACAAAAGTTACATTTTTTTGGATCCAATCTGTGTGCTTTTTTTTTTTTTTTTTGCACACGTGTGCGTGGCTTTAATGAGGTATATTTGTTTCATATACATGAAAAACGGCACATGTAGTATACAATCTGACAAATTTTGATGTATGTATATACACTGAGCTTCTGAAGTGGCATAGCAGTAAAGAATTTGCCTGCAGTGCAGGAGACCTGGGTTTGATCACTGGGTCAGGAAGATCCCCTGGAGAAGGGAATGCCTACCCACTCCAATATTCTTGCCTGGAGAATTCCATGGGGTTGCAAAGAGTCAGACAAGACTCAGTGACAAACTTTCATACACCTATGGAGCACTGCCGCAATGGGAATAACATACATAAATCTGTACAAACCCTGTGGGTTTATATTCCATCAGGAATAAGGGTTCTACATCCATAACAGCTAATAAAATGTTGTCAGTTTTCACCTGTTGCAGACCTTGTTTTTTGCCTCCTGGCCTTTTAAACTCCTCAGGTGTCATTTTTTTCTGCTACAATAATGGCCAGTAGTGGGGTGATTTTTGTTTCCTCTTGAACCTGATGCTGGTTTGTTAGCAGCCACTGACATTGTGTGTGATGGGAAGAGCCATCTCATCCTCTGTGAGTCTGCCCTACTCATGGAATCACAGTCCTCTAAGTAGCCAAACCTTCTAGAGACTTCCCTGGGGATCCCCTCTCTCAGGTTCTGGCCAGGACCCCAACCATGTGAATGTTAAGTGAGTATTTCTACCACATCTCCTCTCTCACTGAATCCTTCCCAGGTCTTCATGACTCTACCTTCCTCTGAGTCAATTTCTTCATTCAGTGACCATGGTAACTGCAGGGTCCTTGGGTTTCTGCTAGCTTTCTGGCAAGTTTCTTGAACTGACCTTGCTTTAACACATGTGTTTTCATTTTCCATTGAGCACCGAGATTGTAAGTGTTGTATGTTCATAAAGCAAAAGCATAAAAAAAAAAGGTAAGTTTGGATGATATTGTTATCGAAAGAATGTGGTAGGGTCCAGCTGCTCACTGCTCAAAAGCTAATAGACAGGCCAGGTTGGTGGAAAGGAATGTTCGTTTCATTTCAAATGCCAGTGACTGGTAGGGATTGGGGGGAGATCGCTTGCAGGAACAGCACAGTCAGCTCTGACAGTCATCTTCAAATTGGTCATCAGTGGGCTGACCAGCATCATCTTGATCATTTTAGGTACAGTTAATCTTCAATTCCAGGGTCCATGTGTTCCCATTTCTCTGAAGCCACTTCTCAGAATTGTAGCAGCTCATATCGTGGGTACAGTGTGGTCATCATGTACTTCACTTCTCCCACCTGAGGCTTTAACACTTATAAGACAGCTCACAGGTTATGGCTCAGAATCTTATCTACAGTTCTTGAGAAGGAACTGAAGGTCCTTGACTTTGCTTAAGGACTACGTGATTATTATTTGGTCTCCTTTTACTGTTTTCCTTTGTTTCTGTATGCTCTCATTTGTCTGATTAAGGTTATTCTTTGACTAAAGTTTTCCACAGGCAGAGGATATGGGGGTGGGGGGCAAAGACTGCAGAGCTCTGCTTCGTTTCAGTATGAAGTTTATCACATAGGTTTAATCAGAGCACAGAACTGACAGCATTGTAACTCAAAACAGGAAGTTGTCACTCAGATTTCCTGGGTTCGCAAGGGACTATTCATTTCAATTTTCCAGATGGAATACTGGAAATTCAGTAAGAATCATAGGGTCTCTAAATTACCTCCAGATCATTTGTTTGATGAATTTGCTGCTGTTCACTCAGTCGTGTCCACCTCTCTGCAACCCCATGGACTGCAGCACTCCAGGCTTCCCTATCCTTCACCATCTCCCGGCACTTGCTCAAACTCATGTTCATTGAGTCAGTGATGCCATCCAACCATCTTGTCCTCTGTCATCCCCTTCTCCTCCTACCTTAAATCTTTCCCAGCACCATGGTCTTTTATAGGACAGAGTTATTTCTCCAAGGGACCATAAAAATAGCTTTACAAATACTGCTTGAGACAAGCAGATTATCTGCTGGGGCTTGGAAATCACCTTGCAGTGGGTAGCCTCTTGTAGGTGTGATACTCATAACATGATTTGCTCTGTGTTTTGTTCCTGAAACATAGTCTGGCAAAGGCTGAAAGAGGTAACAGAATTGAACAACTTTCAAGGAGAACTTAGTGTATTGGAAGATGAAGAGACATGGTGGGGGGCAGAGAGAGAGAGATGGAGAGAGCTAGGTTGACTTCAGGGTCACCAATGGAAGTGGAAAAGGACTAGGAATAGAGATTTGGAAGATGTGGAGAACTGAGACTCAGAAAAGGCAAGTGAGGCACTGGCCCTGGGCATAAAATGTTAGCGGAGCCAAAAAATTCAGTAGTCAAGACAAATTCTTTCTTTCTTTTTTTTGACTGAATCATGTGGCATGTGAGATTTCAGTTCCCTGACCAGGGATGGAACCATACCCGCTGCACGGGAAGCACAGGGTCCCGACCACTGGACCACCTGGGAAGTCCCCAGACATCTCTTTTATATCTTGCCCATCCTGGACCTTCCTTGACATTCAAGACCTAATCAGATCAGATTTTACTCAGTTTAAAAAAAAAAAAAAGATTTTGCAAGATCTCCAGGTGGGGGAGCAGTCCTTAAAAGAGTCAGGTCCATACAAAGAATTAGTACTCTTATCACATTGGGATCAGATTTACACATGGCCAAATAGTTTTTATTTGATTTTTACATACTTCCTGGAAGGAGCATATGTTGTAAAACTTGAAGATCTCATTTGATTGTCCTACACCTAGATGGAAAATGCTAACGATCAGCCAACTTGGAAGATGTTGCAAAGAATCAGAAAGGCCAATGGATGTAATTTAGAGACCCTCCTTTCATAATGTGCCAATCAAGAACCAGAGAAGGGAATTTGTTTACCTAGGGTTACACAGCTATTAATGGTACATCCAGGATGAGACCTGAGATATTCTGACAGACAGATTAGAGCATTTACCTCGACATTAGAAGTTCTCATAGTAGGATAAGGGAGGTACATCTCCACTGAGAAATCCTAAGTAAATGTCAAGTTGTTTTTTAGAGTTTAGCAACACTGGTGTATGCAAATTGCATGCTTCTATTCAGAAGATACGGCATGTCTGGATTAATCTTCTTTATTGTTACTTTAAGTAGAAATGACTAGTCATGTATTTCACTAACTGAACCACATTGAATGGAAAATAAAATCCCTGCCCCAGAGCCCTTTCTGACACTAATGTATGCATGTTTATCTTTGCCTTCACATTCTACTAGACAGTTGTGTCTGTGAGAATGTTTCTAAGAGTGTTTCCAAAGGAGGAGAAAGCCATGCTTACAGCTCTAGCTAGATTTGACTGGTGGCTGTTTAATCATAGATGAGACTGAAAGGGCCCATGGTGATAGTTCATAAACTAGATTCTAGAGTGGGTGGTTTACCCAGTGCCAGGACTGGGCTCTCTGGGCACCAAGTAAGTGCTCAAGAAAATGAAAAAATTTCCTGACTTGGAAGCTCCTACCACTTCCGAAGTTTTATTTCTTTGGATTCATATATTTAGTGAATTTTTATCAGAAAGACCCTATAGCCTAATGAGTAAGAACAGAAGCACTGGAGTCAGATTAAATTCTAAGACTGCCTCTCCCCCTTCACTTGCTTTGTGGCCTCACACAAGTTACTGATGCTCCCTGAGCCTCACATTCCTCATCTGTAAAATGGGGACTATTGGTCAGTTAAGACTCAAAAGAGGCAGAACCACACAAGGAGTTCTATCTATCCACCTTTATATCAAGGATTTGATGTTATTCAGTCATGGTACCTGGGTAAACCATTTCTGCAAAGCCCTTGCCTTCCTTTCCAATGCTATTACTTGAGATCTGCAGAGTAGGCAGACAGATGCATGTAGAGAAGAACAGAGATAAGTTGGAAAACTTGGACATGAACAGGAATCCACCAGAACCAGCTTGAACCCATATCCGTTTAAGCTGCCTCCAACTTCAGTGAAGTGGCTGTCCGGCAGGAGAAGTTGTCCCCCTTCATCACATAACTAAATACACGCCAATCCCAGGAAATGGCAGAGCTGGCAGAAGGTCCAGGGAAAGGCACAGCAGCCACGAGACCCTCAGGCTCCCCCAAGGCTCGTGCTAGATGGGAGCGTAAAAACAAAATGGCAGACCCTCCTTCACTTCTGCCCTCAAACCCTGTGACCCATCCCAACAGGAAACACTCTGTGAAGGGAATTCTGGGAAATGTAGTCCTGCCTAGCCAGGAGGGAGCTCATAGAGCCACAGAGTAGGGGTAAGCACAGGACCAGTCTGCAGGCTTGTTCTGAGGACACTTGAGTGTGATTATGACGATGACAACATGTGGTTGCCACTGTGAAAGCCAGGCTATTTTAGGTATCACGGAAGCCAGAAATATACCCCCCAGTCCCCACTCTCAAGTTCCTTATATTCTAACACAAGAGAACATGTGCAGATGAAATATTATAATTCTAACAATTCTCCACAATTACGATGTCTCAGGAGCTAGTCTGTTTTGAATGGGCCTGTTTAGGAAGCTTGCCCTTCAAATGTGGAAACCTTTTCTTACTTCAATCATTTTCATTGAACATCTTTGACAACTGCATTTCACGTTTTCTGACATCTTCTGTAGAATGAAGGGAACCATTTAAGCCTTCCTTTATGACTCAGAGTCGTCACTGGGAGCATCAGTTATTGTATTGTTCTATAAGGGGACCGGTTGTAGTTGGGCCAATTTGAGCTGACGCTAAGTGGCCCCATGATTGATATTGTTCTTTCTTGCCTTCAGCTGGCATTTTCTTTTTTTCTTTTTTTTACTATTTTCACTCTTCTTGCCTGTGGAGATATCTCTATCTTCTTTTAATTTGCTGCTTCCATTTTGCTATAGATTGAGAAACCAGATAACTAAGTTTGTTAAAACTCTGTGGCAAACAATAAAACGAGCCCCAATGAGAACCTGAGAAAAGCTCATTTTGTTACATTGGTTTTCCCTATTTTTAGGAACAATGCTATTTCAGTGCCCCTATAAGTAGTGTTTCTTTAGTCCTGTAGCTTACTAAGTAAAGAACAATGGTTTACTTCCATACAGAATGGAGGCCTCCCAGCAAGTGAGGCCACTTAGTGCCCTGGATCTCTTGTGTGAAGGAAGGTTTTGCCAAAGCCTTAGGGTAGGGGGTAGGTAGAAGGACTGAGCAGTCACAAAGCACAAGGTGGTCCAGATGCATGTGTTCAAAGGGCCCTTTCTGTGGCTCTTGGGACCATTGTCACACTTGATACAGGAATTTAGTTTCAGCAAGGTGTCTCCTGTGCTGTGCTTAGTCGCTCAGTTTTGTCCTACTCTTTGCAACCCCATGGGCTGTAGCCTGCTAGGCTCCTCTGCCCATGGGATTTTCCAGGCAAGAATACTGGAGTGGGTTGCCATGCCCTCCTCCAGGGAATCTTCCCAATCCAGGGATCGAACCCAGGTCTCCCACATTGCAGATGGATTCTTTACACTCTGAGCCACCAGGGAAGCCCAAGAATACTGGAGTGGGCAGCCTATCCCTTCTCCAAGGGATCTTCCCAACCCAGGAATCGAACGGGGGTCTCTTGGATTGCAGGCAGATTCTCTACCAGCTGAACTATCAGGGAAGCCCAAGGCGTCCCCTAGCCCATGACATTTATGTTAGTAATTTCTAAATTTTATCATTGTAAAAGACTTATATACATGGAAAGATTATGTATAGGTTTGTGTACTGTGTGTAGTTGTAGTAAGCATGTGTAGGGTGGGGAGGGAGGCATTTTCTTTTGATGAGCAAAAATAAGTTCCCACTAAGCTTCAGCCCTATTTGTCAAATTAGTCTAATTTCTGTTTTCTGTCCATGTGAGGTTGAGATTTTTTTTCAATTCTGCCTGCCTGGGGGCTATTTTACCCTTCAATCTTTCCATTTTTCATTTCCAAAGTGTTGACTTTCACTCTGTGATGTGGTGTAGCCAAGCAGTGGACTCTCAGAGCTAGGCAGCATGTGTTTGATGCTCAGCTGTGCCCGATGACTAGTTGTGTGGCCTCAAGCAAGTTAACCCCTCTGTGCCTCAGTTTCCTCATCCATTAAACAGAGGTAATACAGTGTATAGCCACCAGCTTTATACTGTACAACAGTAAGGACTAGATGAAGCAATGCACCAGAAGTGTTTAGAGCAGCGCCTGGCAGAAAATAAAGTGCTTCTTAAATATCAGCCATCGATATCCGAGCTCTTCTGTCACTTCAGAACCCCAAAGCATAATATGATGCCAAAATAAAAGGAAAGGAAGAAAAGCCAAACCGTGAAAGTCAATCCTGGCATTAGAAAAAATATGTCTATAAATCAGGTTTATTTAATTATAAGTGTTTTTCATAATTTCAAAATAGAATGGCCATCCTCATCAATGTTTGGCAGGATGCCTGAGTTTGGTGATGGAAAAAACAGATGTGTGTGTGTGTGGTGCTTTTATGATTAAAAAATTGTTCAGTCATCAGTTTTCAATCCTGCTCAAAGTAAAATTACTTCACATGACAAATAACACAGCATCTACCAATTAGAATCATGCCAGCATGACAGAAAGTAGAGTATTCCCGGACTCAAACACTGTATCCCAGTCATGGAAGAACACTCCATCTTGTCTTTTCAGTTCTAACGTGAGTCCTGAAACAGGAGAAGAAACTCATTTGGTGTTTAGAATAAATGAATGAGCAAACGAATAGAGCACAGAACAAATAGATGCTGTCTACACAAAGTGAGAAGTGTCAAAAAGAAATATATAACAGAAAATAACAAAAAAGAGAAGATGGACAGAAACATGTTATTCTCAAGCTGCCTGTGTCAGCTAGTCCAAACAATGTGGTCTAACCTTGATTGGCCCTCCATGGTACTGTAGAGCCTGGGTTGGTAAGAATGGCGGTCTCAGTGCATGTAAGTGTGAGGTGTGTGTGTGTGTGAGGTGTGTGTGTGTGTGAGGTGTGTGTGTGTGTGACGTGTGTGTGTGTGTGTGAGGTGTGTGTGTGTGACGTGTGTGTGTGTGAGGTGTGTGTGACGTGTGTGTGTGTGTGACGTGTGTGTGTGTAACGTGTGTGTGTGTGTGTGACGTGTGTGTGTGTGACGTGTGTGTATGTGTGTGACGTGTGTGTGTGTGACGTGTGTGTGTGGGAGGTGTGTGTGAGGTGTGTGTGTGTGAGGTGTGTGTGTGTGTATGAATGTGTGCACCTTTAGATTAATGTTATTTGTCTGTCTGGACCTCTTCTACTTGAGTCTAAAATCACAAAAGAAAACTTAAAGGCCCTTCCTTATCTGCTGCTTATACCAGACAGCATCTGCTAATGATCCCCTTGAAACTTAGTTCAATCTTTCTCTAACTAGGACTATTTCACGGGTCCTTTAACTGTGAAGGGGTTGGCAGCAAGTTCTGATTCTTTTCATCTGTACAACTACCTACTTTCTATCCTCATTACAGTCAGAATAGAAAAGAGGAAGATGCTAGCAACCCACCCTTTGGAAGTCTTCACAAGCTGGCTTAATTTGCCTTCCCCATCTCCCTACTCATGTCAAATTTGGCTCATCTGAAGCTGCTAAAGACTTCTTGCACAAGCCATGCCTGCACGGTTCTCTCCTTGAGGACCCTCAGGTGTTCCTCTAACCCTGGATCTGCCCCAGGTAAACCACAGGAAACCTCAGATACTAGGGAAAGCGAGTTCCCAATGGACACAAGTTCTGGGTAGTTCTTCCCTTCCAGTTCAGCCATTTTGGAGATTTTCTTGAATGGACAAGCACAGACGTCCTGTAGTTGTTCATCTGCCCATGGTAGTAGTGCTCATTACTGGCCAACTCTGACCTGTCCTTCAGGCCCACCTGCGCAATTGCTCAGTCTCAGCCAAAGTCAGCTTCAGGGAACTGTCTGTGAACCGATCCTGACGCTGACACTGGCAACCTCGTAAGATCAAGAAGTTAGCGTAAGAAGACCTGAGCTTGAATCCCAGCTCTATCCACTCTATCTAGTTTCATGGTATATTAATCATGTTTTTGTTTTCTGTATATTATGATGTTTTGACATCTTAAATAACCTTTCTTTCCGAGGAAAAGACTGCCCCTCCCTGGGCAAGCCAGTTCTCAGGCATAAGAAAGCACTCATCTATGAGATGATTTTGGTACATAATTTCACCTATCCAGAGCCATACCTCCTCTTGGCTGCCTGTACACCCCAGGAAGCAATGTTCCTCTTCTTCCTCTCACTCCCCAAGTCTTCCCACCCCTGCGCATCTCACATCATTTGAACTCCATCCTTTCCCTTTCTATGGAAAAGTTAAAAAAAAAAAAAAAAGATCAGTCATGGATGCCTTGGGCTTCCCAGGAGGTACCAGTGGTAAAGATTTTGGCTGCCATGGAGTCCAGTCCATGGGGTCGCAAAGAGTCGAAAACGACTGAGCACACATGTGCGCATGTGCAGACACGGGTGCCTTAAGTAAATAAAGATGATGAGCCAGAAGGGGAAATAAACAAAAGCAGGGATGGTGTAGCGGGGAAATGGGAGCCGTAACACACCAAAGAGAGTAAGAAAGGAGGAGAGAAAGGGAGAGATTCCTGCAGGGAAACCAGCGTGAATTGTTCCAGTGGTGAAATGAAAGTTGATTAACACAAGTTGTGTAACATCGCATTCTAACCTCTGATATTATCCACCCAGGTGATGTATTAGTCAGCCCAGGCTCAAAGTTTTAACCATAGTGAGCCTTCCACTGCATGAACACACAACGTCTGTGTCTTCTTTAATTCCTTGCATTGCTGTGATGTAGTTTTTATGGTACACGTCTTTTGCCTCCTTGGTTAAGTCTAGCAAACCAGTCAATCCTCAAGGAAATCAGTCCTGAATATTCATTGGAAGGACTGACGCTGAAGCTGAAACTCCAATACTTTGGCCACCTGATGCAAAGAACTGACTCATTGGAAAAGACCCTGATGCTGGGAAAGATTGAAGACAGGAGGAGAAGGGAATGACAGAGGATGAGATGGTTGGATGGCATCACTGACTCAATGGACATGAGTTTGAGCAAGCTCTGGGAGTTAGTGATGGACAGGGAAGCCTGGTGTGCTGCAATCCACAATGTCACAAAAGTTGAACACAACTGAGCGACCGAACTGAACTGAACTGAAGCCTTTTATCCTTTTTGATGCTATTGCAAATGAGATTCTTTTTTTAAATTTGCTCCTTGGATAACTTATATGCAACTGATTTTTGTATGTTGAGTCCATATCCTGCCAACTTCATTGAATTCATTGATTGGTTCTAATACTTTGCATGTGTCTGAGCCACTGTGTTAAAGGAAGAAAAACAGTGCAGGTTGAAGTGGAGGGGAAGGCTTTGCCACTGTGCCAAGCCTGCCTCCTCTTCTCATGGGAAAGCCAGACTTTAGCACCTGCTTCATGCTTGCCCTTCTGACAACCCTCTTAGTAGCTTTTCTCCTCTTGCTCCCTCAGGTCTCTCTTCCCACACAGGTGATAGAGTTCCTAATCTAGTTGAACAATCCCTGGAGATACTTTTTGGTCCACAAATATTAGTGGGAATGTCACTGTGTTAAAGTTCTTCATGCCTTCGTGGTCATTCTCTCCCTGCTCCCTCTCCCCGTTGGATAAACAAGCCACTGTAAGAGCACCCATCTTGGGGTGGACCTGTTTAGGTATTCCCCATCCTACTTCTCTGTACTCAAACTTCATGAAGCATACTGATAAAATAAACCAAATTAAAATACTGCATTTATTACTGAAAGTGAAAGTCGCTCAGTTGTGTCCAACTCTTTGCGACCCCATGGTCTACACAGTCCCTGAAATTCTCCAGGCCAGAATACTGGAGTGGGTAGCCTTTCCCTTCTCCAGGGGATCTTCCCAACCCAGAGATCAAATCCAGGTCTCCTGCACTGCAGGCAGATTCTTTACCAGCTGAGCCATAAGGGAAGCCCAAGAATACTGGAGTGGGTAACCTATCCCTTCTCCAGGGGATCTTCCTGGCCCAGGAATTGAACCGGGGTCTTCTGTACTGTAGGCGGATTCTTTACCAACTGAGCTATCTGGAAGCCCCCTGCATGCGTTACTACATATGTTAATATATTATATATTTATATATAAAAATTTATTATGTATATAGTGTATATACTATACATACACACACGCTTCATTCTCAGTTCTCTTTCACTTCTTTGCTTGTATGTTTCTATACAAACCAATGTTGATTTGATTACAGTGACTGTTAAAACAACTCTCCTCACTAAGGTTCTTTTATTTGTTTATTGTCTGTTCTTGGGAATTTATTCTGCCACATGAAAATTTAAAGTAGTAGAAGTGCCTGTGGGGATCCTGATTATATTGCAGTAAATTTAAAGATTAATTTAGGGAAAATGGACATCGGGTGACATGAAGTATTCCCATCCAAACCACAATGAGTAAAGCATTTACTCTAATATCTGCCATATAAATTCTATATATTAGTGCTAGTTGTTATTATTCCCCTGGAGGAGGAAATGGCAACCCATTCCAGTATTCTTGCCTGGGAAATCCCATGGACAGAGAAGCCTGGAGGGCATGGTCCTTGGGGTTGCAAATTTGGACACGACTGAGCACACGCACACACACCTTCTTCTTCTTATCATGGTTATTTTCAAATATTTGAATCTTGTTTTATGTTTTTCGTTAAGATTTGATAAATTTTAAGGTGCAAGTGATGTGCCTTTCTTCTTAAATGTAGCCAAAGGCATTTCATAGTGGATGGTGTTTTTTAGAAAAGGTAATTCCTCAGTGTTTATTCGTGGCTCAGTCGGTAAAGAGTCTGCCTGCAAGGCAGGAGACCTGGGTTCAATTCCTGGCTCAGGAAGATCCCCTGGAGAAGAAAATGGCAACCCACTCCAGTGTTCTTTCCTGGAGAATCCCACGGACAGAGGAGTCTGGCAGGTTAAAGTCCATGGGGTCGCAAGAGTCAGACACGACTGAGCAACTAAGCACATAGCACAAGTGTTCATTACCAGTGTTTTAAAACTAGTCTTTCTATGTCCACTTGGACATTTGCTGCTACCAAGGAATCTGGGTACACCCTTCGCTCTTTGATGACCTGGTGTACCGCTCTAAGCTCTATACTCAAACACACACCCCACTCCCCATGAGAGGATTTCCCCTACCAATGTTTTAGGACCTCCTGTGTTGGAGAAGGCAATGGCACCCCACTCCAGTACTCTTGCCTGGAAAATCCCATGGATGGAGGAGCCTGGTAGGTTGCAGTCCATGGGGTTGCTAAGAGTCCGGCACGACTGAGCGACTTCACTTTCACTTTTCACTTTCATGCATTGGAGAAGGAAATGGCAACCCACTCCAGTGTTCTTGCCTGGAGAATCCCAGGGATGGCAGAGCCTGCTGGGCTGCCACCTATGGGGTCGCACAGAGTCGGACATGACTGAAAGGACTTAGCAGCAGCAGCAGTGTTGGGTTTACTGTTTCAACTCTCTAATTTTGTCCACATCAACATGTTGAACCAATCCCTTGACACAATATAACACAAAAGCTACACTCCAAGGGCCTCCATTTGTATAGATCTGTTTCAATAAAGATACTGGGACCACCTGACAAAGCAGCTGTAATTGTATCTACTGTTTAGTGAATTGTGTTTACATTGGTTTATCTTCCTCCTTTATGATCCATCTGGCTTTTGCAGAAGCCATACCAGTGAATTAAAGGGAAATGTGGGGACAACCGAAGGCTTCCCTGGTGGCTCATCAGTAAAGAATCTGCCTGCCAAGCAGGAGACTCAGATTTGATCCCTGGGTCAGGAAGAACCCCTGGAGAAGGAAATGGCAACCTGCTCCACTATTCTTCCCTGGGAAATCCCATGGACAGAGGAGCCTGCTGGGCTACGGTCCATGGGGTCACAAAGAGTCGGACACGACTTAGCAATGAAACAACCACCACCACCAACGGGGACAACCACCTCTGCAAACTTTCTCCTAGTGCAGTTCTAGTTTCTACCACCTCAGCTGGGATGAGTTACTGCTTCTCATTTACCATCAGGGCTGGAATGGTGAGCAGTTTCAGAGCTTCCACTTGGCCCTTTCTACTGTAATAGCATTCACTCTGCAGGTCAGGAACCAATGTGGGGGTTATTCCAGCTGCTAAGTGTATCCAACCCAATTAAGCACTCAGAACCTATGAAAATTATCACAGTGTGGGTTGGCAGACTCAATGCACGTTTATGAAATGGACTTGGGCCAAGACTTCATCTGTCACCTAGGGTCACTCACCCACTCCTAATGAGGTCATCATGATGGTGATTTGGTTTCTCTAACATTAGCATCAGCTCAAACCCTGGGTTGAAGACCTCTTGAGATATGTGGGTCCTTCCCTTTCTGCAGTGTTGATCCCTCAGAAGGACTGGGACAGTTAGTACTATATATTCTTTCTGAGTCTTTGTAGGATTTTCTGCAAGAGGATCTAGTCTCTCTCTCTCTCTCAGTCACAGGATTCTGGATCTGAGAACTGGCTCAGAACTGGAAGTGGGATGAGGGATTATTACATTTCCCTAGGCAGCCAACTTCAGCCTTCTGATCATCTGCCCCTGGTCCAGTTTGGTTATACAAGCCAGGAAATACCCTTGTTGGATCCCCAACAAGCTTCACTTAATAATAGCACAGTCTATTAGTCTCTGCCACAGAGCCCTGCGGTTTGAGGCCTCCTAGTTGCTACTCCAGCATTGTGGTTCACTATGATCATTAAATCCACCATGCCTCTGATGCTTACCAGCCACCACCTTGCATCCATTATTCAGAAATCCTGTCATTTCCATGGATACTGGGGAGCCTAGTACTACTGCAGCATCTCCAACTATCAACCCTGGGCTGTGGAGGAAGCTACCATTGAGCTTCTTACCAAAGCTGGTGGTCCCTACCCTAGCATATTCAAAAGCAGAGACATTACTTTGCCAACAAAGGTCCGTCTAGTCAAGGCTATGGTTTTTCCTGTGGTCACGTATGGGTGTGAGAGTTGGACTGTGAAGAAGGCTGAGTGCCGAAGAATTGATGCTTTGAACTGTGGTGTTGGAGAAGACTCTTGAGAGTCCCTTGGACTGCAAGGAGATCCAACCAGTCCATTCTGAAGGAGATCAGCCCTGGGATTTCTTTGGAAGGAATGATGCTAAAGCTGAAACTCTGGTACTTTGGCTACCTCATGTGAAGAGTTGACTCATTGGAAAAGACTCTGATGCTGGGAGGGATTGGGGGCAGGAGGAGAAGGGGACGACAGAGGATGAGATGGCTGGATGGCATCACTGACTTGATGGATGTGAGTCTGAGTGAACTCCGGGAGTTGGTGATGGACAGGGAGGCCTGGCGTGCTGCGATTCATGGGGTCACAAAGAGTCGGACACGACTGAGCAACTGAACTGAACTGAACTGAACCCTAGCACATTCCTTATTTCCTTACTGAGAGTCCTCTTCTTTGGACCTTCCCAGGGAACATAGTCAACAGAGGAGTTTTCTGGGTCTTCCCTAAAGATCCATTCCAGCATGCATGCCTAGAGCCTAGTGATAGCTTCCTTAAAACTTTGCCAAAGCAATTCTAATCTCTTTGGTTCATTTTTCTGTCAAACATCATTGTCTCAAAGCTTCAAGAAACCACCAACAATATTTTTTCCCTCAGTTCCAGGCATCCTCACCAGAATGTTAAGTCTACAGTCTGTGGAGAGTATACTAATACCAATAAACTTTGTACTCTCAACTTTAAATGTCAGCTTCTTTGGTCCTAGGGGCTCAGCAGTAAAGAATCCACCTGCCAGTGCAGGAGGTACAGGTTCTATCTCTGGGCTGGGAAGATCCCCTGGAGAAGGGAATGGCAACCCACTCCAGTATTCTTGCCTAGGAAATCCCATGGACAGAGGAGCCTGGTGACTACAATCTATGGGGTCACAAAAGAGTCAGGCACAACTTAGGGACTAAACAACAAAAACAAAATTCTTTGGTCCAACACCCTCTGGTGCCCAGCTATGTTCTCTCAAATCATTCCAGCCCACATAAGACATACCCTGCAGCTCTTTTAGAAAACAATTGGCTTTCTTCTCACAGAAGAATTGGCACTTCCCTACCCGAGGTATGCTGAATTGTGACCCTTTTTATTGGTCTTGAAATAATGAGAAAAAGCAGAGGCAGATTTTGAGAAGGACAAGCTCACTCTCTTCTAAGGCGACTGCTCCTCTTAAGTTCCCTTTGCTGATCTCCAGGTAATAAGGTCCATCTCCTATGGCAAGAGGAGAAAGCCACTTCTGTTGACCCATGGAGTTCAGAAGACTCCTGTGGCTCAAAGTTCTCAATAATCAGCACAGGAGACATACTGGGTCATGCATTCAACCTCTTCATAATTCTCCCACTTTTACGATGTCTTGGGTCTGATTCTCAGCACAGTCTGCCCTCTGCCTGCAGGAGATGAAAGTCCTTTTAAATATTGTCGTGGGTAATTTCTGGCATTCTCCCCATGCCCTAAGTTGATAATTAGTTGACCCGATTCTGTTATTTTCTTCCCATAGAGCTTCTATGGCAGTAAACACTCAACTCTGTAATCCTTATAATTACCACTGCGCCCACATTTTTTCAAGCACCAGAGCTATTGCATAACCATGTACACCCCCTTCTACCTATTATCCTATCCAGACAAAGCATACATAAGAATCTTAGTAAATGTGATTCTATCCCAGGTGGATGGTTTTGACCACACCTCCTTAACATCAGAAACAGATTTAGAGTCCTTGTTGTCATATGGGTGGAGAGGGAGCCATCCTGAGGGACTGCTTCCTAGGACTACTTCTTTTATCCACCGTGTTGGGCTGGGTTTCCTGCAGAAACAAATTCTGGGATGAACATTTGAGTTCCAGTGGTTCATTAAGGAGATGATCTCAGAAAGTTTCCTCGGGGAGTGAGGAAGGAGGCAGGAAGGGGGAAAGGCCAGTTGAGGTTACGTCAATGGGCAAGTTGCTGCCGTAGGTGACTCAGACTCAGGCCTAACAGGAGCCTCAAAATTGTTTCCCCTCCAAACAGCAGGGAACCTGGAGTATTTATCCTCTGAACTGTCTTGAGTGTTGGATGATGGTTGTGCCTGGTAGCATTAACTGTCAGGCACTTTGGCCTGCCCCGTCTGGGGGTTGAAAGTAAGCCCTTAGATCAGAGGTCAGCAATCTTCAGCCTTCAGGTAAACTTCACTCCATCTCCTGTTTTTTTCTTTTGTAAATAAAGTTTTATTAGAACACAGTCAAGTCCATTCATTTGTATTTCATCTATGGTTGCCTTCCAACTACAAGGGCAGAAGATTGGGTGTGAGAAAAACTGTCCTGTGCTTCATTGCTCAGTTGTGTCTGACACTTTGTGACCCCATGGACTGTAGCCCACCAGGTTCCACTGTCCTTGGGATTTCCTAGGCAAGAATACTGGAGTGGGTTGCCATTTCCTTCTCCAGGGGATCTTCCCAACCCAGGGATCAAACACATTGTCTCCTGTATTGGCAGCAGATTCTTTACTGCTGAGCCAGCAGGGAAGCCCTGAGTAGCAATTCTCTAGAACTTATTCCTCTTGTATAAGTGCAACTTTATACCTGTTGAGCAACCCCTCCCCCTCCCGCATCCCTTGGAAACCGCCGTTTTATTTTCTACTTTCTTAAGTTTATCTTTTTAATTGAAGTATAGTTGATTTACAAGGTTGTGTTAGTTTCTGGTGTACAACATAGTGATTCAGTCGTATATATAAGAAGAATATATATATTCTTTCCTATTACAGCTTATTACAAGATATTGAATACAGTTCCCTGCACTATACAGTAAGATCTTGTCATTTATCTATTTTATATACAGTAGTAATTTATCCCTTCCTCACTCCAAGTTTGATTACTTTAGCTGTGTCATATAAATGAATTGTTTTATAGAATAGATACTTAAAAATAGAAAGTTAGGTCCCAGTATGATGCATAATTTTAGATAGGGTAGTATGGTTAGATTAACCTCCAAGATTATACACATTTACATTCCCTAAATAAATAAGCAGGGTGACAATATACAGCCTTGACGTACTCGTTTTCCTATTTGGAACCAGTCTGTTGTTCCATGTCCAGTTCTAAGTGTTGCTTCCTCACCTGCATATAGGTTTCTCAAGAGGCAGGTCAGGTGGTCTGGTATTCCCATCTCTTTCAGAATTTTCCACAGTTTATTGTGATCTACACAGTCAAAGGCTTTGGCATAGTCAATAAAACAGAAATAGATGTTTTTCTGGAACTCTCTTGCTTTTTCCATGATCCAGTGGATGTTGGCAATTTGATCTCTGGTTCCTCTGCCTTTTCTGAAACCAGCTTGAACATCTGGAAGTTCACGGTTCACGTATTACTGAAGGCTGGCTTGGAGAATTTTGAGCTTTACTTTACTAGCGTGTGAGATGAGTGCAATTGTGCAGTACTTTGAGCATTCTTTGGCATTGCCTTTCTTTGGGATTGGAATGAAAACTGATTTTTTCTAGTCCTGTGGCCACTGCTGAGTTTTCCAGATTTTCTGGCATACTGAGTGCAGCACTTTCACAGCATCAGTTTTCAGGATTTGAAATAGCTCAACTGGAATTCCATCACCTCCACTAGCTTTGTTTGTAGTGATGCTTTCTAAGGCCCACTTGACTTCACACTCCAGGATGTCTGGCTCTAGGTGAGTGATCATACCATCGTGATTATCTTGGTCATGAAGATCTTTTGGTACAGTTCTTCTGTGCATTCTTGCCACCTCTTCTTATTTAACTTATATGCAGAGTACATCATGAGAAACGTGGGGCTGGAAGAAGTACAAGCTGGAATCAAGATTGCCGGGAGAAATATCAACAACCTCAGATATGCAGATGACACCACCCTTATGGCAGAAAGTGAAGAGGAACTGAAGAGCCTATTGATGAAGGTGAAAAAAGAGAGTGAAAAAGTTGGCTTAAAGCTCAACATTCAGAAAATGAAGATCATGGCATCTGGTCCCATCACTACATGGGAAATAGATGGGAAACAGTGGAAACAGTGTCAGACTTTATTTTTGGGGGCTCCAAAATCACTGCAGATGGTGACTGCAGCCATGAAATTAAAAGACGCTTACTCCTTGGAAGGAAAGTTATGACCAACCTAGATAGCATATTCAAAAGCAGAGACATTACTTTGCCAACAAAGGTCCGTCTCGTCAAGGCTATGGTTTTTCCTGTGGTCATGTATGGATGTGAGAGTTGGACTGTGAAGAAAGCTGAGCGCTGAAGAATTGATGCTTTTGAACCGTGGTGTTGGAGAAGACTCTTGAGAGTCCCTTGGACTGCAAGGAGATCCAACCAGTCCATTCTAAAGGAGATCAGCCCTGGGATTTCTTTGGAAGGAATGATGCTAAAGCTGAAACTCCAGTACTTTGGCCACCTCATGTGAAGAGTTGACTCATTGGAAAAGACTCTGATGCTGGGAGGGATTGGGGGCAGGAGGAGAAGGGGACGACAGAGGATGAGATGGCTGGATGGCATCACTGACTCGATGGACGTGAATTTGAATGAACTCCAGGAGATGGTGATGGACAGGGAGGCCTGGCATGCTGCGGTTCATGGGGTCACAGAGTAGGACACGACTGAGCGACTGAACTGGACTGAACTGAACACTCCCTAAAAGGATTCCTGTGGCTTCACCAGTACTGCGTTTAATTTTTGCTCACAGAGTAGAAACTGGGTTTTTGAGTTTGTGGTTCAGGAGAGAAAGCTGGGCTAAAGACAGAGATTGGAAAGCTATCAGCATACAGATGGTAAATAAAGTAATAGGAGTGTTTGAGACCATTCAGGGAAAAAATATGTAAACTGAGAAGTAAGATGTCCAGAGGACACATATAGCAGCATGTGTTCATTCCGTGACCCTGTGCTCCTCCGTGGGATCTTGCCTTAGTTCCCTGTGGTTCCCAGCATGCTCAGAGACCTGTGAGACCCAGCATGGCCTTTGGCCAGCTGAAGCATCCTGAGAATGAGGAGGAGTGGGCATTACACTCCTTGAGTCCCAGGGAAACTGAGGGTTCAGGTGGTACCATGTCAGGGGATGGAAGCCACAACCACCTGCTCCTCGATCAGGTGAAAACAAAGTCGCGTAGACTGCTCTGGAGGCAGACGTTCTAATCTCCCCACCTCCATCCTGCACCCAGGGTTTATTTACTCCCCTGTATTACCAGCCTTGCTTTTACTTGCTGGCACTGTAGCATCCATCCAGTTGTGAGGTGGGCCAGCCAGACCTCACAGTTTCCCTCCAACCCCCACCCAAATGCCACCTCCCTATTCACCCTAGAAGCCCTCCTGGGAAGCTCCAAGGAGACCCTCACCCACACCATGCTCCTCCACAATTCTGGCATGAAACGGACGCCTTGATTTGTCTGAGCTCTGGTACAATTTGCAAAAGGCTATGATTTTGTCGAAGTTGAGACTGTGAGGAAGCCATTGTTTACTGGATTAGAGACTTGGCATTCCTAATCACACCCAGCGTCGGGCTTCAGGAGCAAGAAGAAACCCTAGTTACTAGCATTCAGTGGGCCTCTGGGTGTTATTTCAGATGCAGAATAATTAGCAATATGCCCAAGAAGCAACAAAGGCTTGAATGGTATTTAGTGACAATTATTCAGCCAAACCATTGCTTACTATTATAGGGGCTTATTAGCACCAAATTGTTTCGATAGGAAGTGGCATCAGCAATAAAAATAATGGCTGCAGCTTGCTGTGCAATCCCAGAGTCAGCAGAAAGGGGCTGGAATGTGTGCATGTCTCTTTTACATCCCCCAGAAATTCAAGGGACCCACTGGGATGTGTTGGCAGCGACAGGAACTGACTCAGGTGGCTCAGGGTAGAGAGCAGGTGGGGCTGCTTGCTGCAGAAATCACTAGCTCCTTTTAAGCTCTTTTTTACACACTGAAAAGGCTCCTCCAAACACATTTGTTGTGCTGTCTTTTGAGACATGCTGGTATCTCCCATCTCATCTCTCTTTACATTTATACACCTGAAACCTAAAACCTGAGGGCTGGAAGGGGCTTTGGAGCAAACACCTGCATTATATGGATTGAACTAATCCATGCTCAGAGAGATTGTCTAACTTACACAAGGTCACACAGCCAGACTGACGGGAGAATCTGGGTAGGCTGGGTGTGTCATTTTTTACAGCCTTCGTGCAGCCTGGATCACATGTTACACTCCCCTGTACTACAACAGAGAGCATATAGTCAGATGGGCAAGTCAGCTCTTTAGGCTGCAAATGACTTGAATGCTTTGTGACAGAATTTCAGTAGGTGAACGATATGTAGAACTAGGAACTTAGATAAAGGCATTTCTCAACACACTTAGTTTAGGTTGGACTCTGTCTCATCTAGGCTGCATTTCTTTCCCCGTGTTTGGGCTGTTAGGCAAATTTTTGTTTTCAAGCCCAAACTAAGACTGAGGCCCTCCCTCACCTCTCTAACAAGACTTACCTTGGGAGGAACAATGGAAAAGTTATAATAAAAAGATTTAAGATTTATATAAATGAAAAGATTAAAAGTGCCATCAGAGAAAGAAGATGGAAGATCCCAAGATTCTACTTAGCTTGGTGCATTATGATGGGATCAGAAAGCCCTCCATGTTCATCCTTTTCCCAGAAATACCACTTGAGGTGGGGAAGGGATAAAAGGAAGGACAAATGAAGCACACCTACAAAATTTACTCATTGCCTTTAGAGTGGGGAGAGGCAGATTGAGACCTATGTCATCATTCCAGGGGATAGGTGTGTAAGGGTGGAGGAAAGAGACGCCTCACCACCTCCGTGGTCCCACCAGAGACCAGAAAAAACAGAATGGTGGGATGATGCTAATTATCCCCCTGAATGAATCAGGATTTATACAAACAGAAGACAAATACATAGAAAACACACAAGCCAAGATCCTCCAAGAAAATAAAAGCTAGTGGTAAACATTTACCTATTAAAATTAAAAAAAAAATGTTTATATTGTGAGGATCCGAAACCCCAACGTGATGCAAGAAACTCATCTTTAAAAAGTAAATTTTCAATAAAGATCTGATAAAAGTTAAGGAGTAAGCCATTCATACATGTGGGCAAAGAGCAGGTATAGAGCAGGAATCTACCAGGAATGTTCCAGAAATAGCTGGAAGGCTACTTCTGCTAACTGGAGTAAATGAGGGGGAAATAGTGGAAGATGATCTCAGAGAGGTGATGGAGAATTAAATCATCATACACCATACACCCATAGTAAAGACTGGGGGTTTTACTATGACATGGCAAGCCCCTGGAGGCTTTTCGATGGAGAAATGCCACACTATAATTGAATTTTGACAAGCATCATGTTGTCTTCTGTCTTCTGAGAATAGGTTCCGAGTGATAAGGAAGAAACCACAAACTAAAAAGGGGCTCTTGATACAAACCATGATGGTGGCTTGGACAAGGGTGGTAGCTGTGGGGGTGGTGAGAAGTGGTCAGATTCTAAATATATAGTGACATTAGCACCAACAGGATTTTCACAAGTGGAGGAGTTGGTCTCAGCTGAGGAGTAGACGCTCATCCATAAAAACTGGAGAAAAGATGTAAGTGAAGAGCATGAGAACCCACAGGTATGTAGAAGTGACGTTAGGAAAAGCCTATGAATATTCTTTTCTGTGCTGCTCTATTCTCAATGAGAAAGGAAACAAGGTCACCAGCCCACAGTAGGATGAGGAAGGAGGTCTCAGAGGTTTGAGAAAATAGGGAAACATTTGAAATAATCATCTAGGAGAATCGAGAAAGTGGATGGACTAGAGAAATATGGTTTCTTACCTGCTCACGCTATAGCAGCCTGCTCACCTGCGAGTCTGACCCATCATACACTCCCAGTTAGCCTTCCCATCCATGGAACAGACCCAGTGGAAACATGACCCATATGAATAGCAGCAACTGATAGCCCTTTAGAAAAATCAACCCAGTCCCTCATTTACTAAACATGATAAAAAAAGCAGCGCTAAAGAGAAAGACCGAGATGATCCAGTAAAACAATGAGTATCAAAAACAAGACAACGACAATAACAATAACAACAACAACAACAACAAAAACCTTAAAAAAATAGCTCCAATGAGTAATCTCATAGTCATTTGGGAAGATACTGTAATCATGAGACCACAAAAGTGTGTTATAAAAAATAATATTTTTAAATATGTGAAAGCTCTTGAAAAGCAAATGCATGGTGACTACAATTTAAAACTCAATAAAGGACTGTTAGAAACCATTAATGATACCTGGCAGGCCACAGAGCAAGAAATCAAAGATGTGGAGAATCTGAGTGAGAGGATAAGGAGCCTGAGAATAAAGAGGGTTCAAGAGTCTCACTTTCCAAGTAGATAGAGTCCCACAAAGAACCTGCGGAGAAAAGGGAGGAAATAAGACAATCATACATAGAAGTACCAGCCTTTCCAAGGCTGTAAAGAGAAGGTCAAGGACCTTTCTAGTGCAGACTAGAGTAAATGAAGAAAATCTAGACTGACACAAATTATGCAAAGTTCTAGAAAGAGCCATACTGACACATATCATGTAAGTTCCCTGAAAGATCCATATGAACATTTATCATGTGAAACTCAAGAAAACTGAAGGTACACAGACAATTCTTAAAGACATCGTATTAAAAAAGTCATAGATAACCGAGCTAGCCATTTAACAGACTTCTTATTGGCAACAC
The DNA here is from genome assembly GCF_032452875.1 of Bos javanicus. Taxonomy (NCBI): domain Eukaryota; kingdom Metazoa; phylum Chordata; class Mammalia; order Artiodactyla; family Bovidae; genus Bos; species Bos javanicus. The sequence continues at coordinate 31,386,591 of NC_083886.1, forward strand.
CCAATGTTAGAAGGCAAAGTTTTTGGGGGGGGGGGAATTACTTTGAACCTAAATTCTATGGTCAATTATAATATCAGTCAAGTGGAGACAGACAGGAAAAGGCATTCTGAAACCTTCTGAAACTTAAAATTTACCTCCTATGGTCCCTTTGTGAGGAGGCTGAATATTTACTCCAGAAAAACATGAGTAGAAGCCAAGAAAGAAGAGGTAAGTAACAAGAAATGGAGAAATGTAAATAAGACATTCCAGGATGACAGCTGTGCAGCAGGCCAAAATTCAACAGAAATACGCAAAGAATTGCAAAAAGAATGTTTTCCTGAAAGAGAACAAAATGAATTAAGCAGTAGAATGATTAAGTGGCTGGATGGTTATAACAACATGGTAAAGAAAGTATGTATTTCTTTTCTCAGCAAGAGAAAAGAAAGTCCATTAGAGACTTTAGGGAAAGCAAACATAAAAACAAACCATAATCCAGATAAGAAGTTAAGTAAAATGAAGCATAGATTTAAGCTATTGATGAAGCATAAGAAAAGGTAATCCTCTTGACCTGAGTGCTTGAAATATGTCTATATTGAGTGCTAGAACATTTGTAACATTGGGCCTGTGTATCTGTCAGTTCAGTTCAGTTCATTTCAGTCATTCAGTCATGTCTGACTCTTTGTGATCCCATGGACTGCAGCACGTCAGTCTTCCCAGTCCGTCACCAACTCCCGGAATGTACTCAAACTCATGTCCATCAAATCGGCGATGCCATTCAATCATCTCATCCTCTGTCGTCCCCTTCTCCTCCTGCCTTCAATCTTTCCCAGTGTCAGGGTCTCTTCCAATGAGTCAGGTCTTTGCATCAGGTGGCCAGAGTATTGGAGATTCAGCTTTAGCATCAGTCCTTCCAATGAATATTCGGGACTGATTTACTTTAGGATTGACTGGTTTGATCTTGCAGTCCAAGGGACTCAAGAGTCTTCTCAAATGCCACAGTTCAAAAACATCAATTCTTCAGCGTTCAGCTTTCTTTATGGTCCAACTTTCACATTCACACATGACTACTGGAAAAACCATAACTTTGACTAGGCAGACCTTTGTTAGCAAAGTAATGTCTCTGCTTTTTATATGCTCCTTTCGTCAAAGGAGCAAGCGTCTTTTAATTTCATGGCTTCAATCACTATCTACAGTGATTTTGGAGCCCCCAAAATAAAGTCTGTCACTGTTTCCATTGTTTCCCCATCTATTTGCCATGAAATGATGGGACCGGATGCCATGATCTTAGTTTTTTGAGTATTGAGTTTTAAGCCAGCTTGTCACTCTCTTCTTTCACGTTCATCAGAGGTTCTTCAGTTCCTCTTTGCTTTCTGCCATGAGGATGGTATCATCTGCATATCTAAGGTTATTGATATTTCTCCTGGCAATTTCTCCGGGATTTCAGCTTGTGCTTCATCCAGCCTGGCATTTCGCATGATGTACTCTGCATATAAGTTAAATAATCAGGATGACAGTATACAGCCTGGACATACTCCTTTCCCAATTTGGAACCAGTCTGTTGTTCCGTGTCTGGTTCTAACTGTTGCATCTTGACCTGCATATAGATTACTCAGGAGGCAGGTAAGGTGGTCTGGTATTCCCATCTCTTGAAGAATTTTCCACAGTTTGTTGTGATCCACACAGTCAAAGGCTTTGGCATAGTCAATAAAGCAGAAGTAGGTGCTTTTCTGGAACTCTCTTGTTTTTTCTATGATCCAGTGGATGTTGGCATTGATATCTGGTTCCTCTGCCTTTTCTAAATCCAGCTTGAACATCTGGAAGTTCTCGGTTCATGTACTTTTGAAGCCTTGCTTGGAGAATTTTGAGCATTACTTTGCTAGCATGTGAGATGAGTGCAATTGTGTGGTAGTTTGAACATTCTTTGGCATTGCCTTTCTTTGGTATTGGAATAAAAACTGACTTTTTCCAGTCCTGTGACCATTGCTGAGTTTTCCAAATTTGCTGGCATACTGAGTGCAGCACTTTCACAGCATCATCTTTTAAGACTTGAAATAGTTCAGCTGGAATTCCATCACCTCCACTAGGGTTGTTCATAGTGATGCTTCCTAAGGCCCATTTGACTTTGGACTCCAGGATGTCTGGCTCTAGGTGAGTGATCACACCATCATGGTTATCTGGATCATTAAGATTTTTTTTTGTATATAGTTCTTCTTTCAGGATCAAGCACGAGGTTGGAGAAATCATATTTCAGTGGCCCAGTGCTGGACGGTGGAGGAGGGAATCTGGACTGGTGGGGCCGGGGGAGGTGGCCCAAATTCATTGCCCTTTCTAGCTCCTGGATTGCACCCTCAACCTGAGCCCCAAGTTGGTCTTCAGCTCTCCACGCCTTTCTGCTTCCTGCTTTCCCCAGTTCTGTCAGAAGTCTGAACTGTTTCTGCTTCCTATAGAACCTTTGGTGACCCAGCTGGAGATCTTGAGGTCAGCGTCTTAAAATGTTTACTGAACACTTACTATGTGCTTGGCAGTACCTGAAACGTGGTCACACAAAGGTAGTTAAGAGTATCTGCCCAGAAGGAGTGAGACATATGTATAATCAAGCAGGATATCATAAAACGCTATGATGTAATGAAGAAATGAGCACAGGTGCGGTGGGAGCACTAAAGAACCAGAATATGAAAAGCTCCAATTGGAGAATTGTGAAGACTCTTGTCTTGGGTGGTCAGAGTGAACTGGGACTGTGCCATCTGGAGTGAGGCGAACAGTCAGGTGACTGGACGCTGAACCTCAGTCTCTCGTCTGTGACATAGTGACTAAACACTTATCTCGCAGATTGCATCCAGATGAAGTGAAATCGTATCTATAAAAAGCCTGGCACGTAGTGCCTTTTAAATCCGAGTGCTTTTCTCCTTCCTCTGACTCAGACCAGAAGCTGAGAAACTGCAGGTAGAGGTTTCCATTTTGTTTCTACATAAAATGCTAACAAGAACTCAGAAGTAAATGACTGGCTGGTTAGAAGCAGAGGGGAGACAAGAGCACAGACCTCCTGGCACCAGAAGATGACACGATGGGTGCTCCTTGTGTGGTACCCACAAGTGCAGAGACAATTCATTATCTCAGGTTTCCATGTCTTGTGATGGCATGGTAAGAGGTGGATCAGAGAGCAGGTGGTTCACAGAGCCCGAAAGCACAGGCTATATTAGGCTTCTTGAAGGTCAAGCTGTAGCTCTGCAATGAGCTGTGCACCTGGTGACCCAAGAACCTTTGGGCTTTACTTATCTCGTCACCCTTCCTGTCCTCCTCAATATCAGTCCAGTAAATGGCAAGCAGAAGTCTCTGACCTTCAGGTCTGGAGATGCTACTATGGATGTGTATTATAACATGTATCATTACTTCCAGGTGGCTCAGTGGTAAAGAATCCTCCTGCCAATGCAGGAGATGTGGGTTCGATCCCTGGTTTGGGGAGAAGACCTGGAGGAGGAAATGATGACCCACTCCAGTATTCTTGCCTGGGATCATCCAATGGACAGAGGAGCCAGACGGGCTGTGGTCCATAGGATCACACAGAATCAGACAGGACTGAGCAATTGAGTACACACATCACAACATGTTCATGAATCAAATTGTGTATGTGTCTTAGTGAGTCAAAATTTTGATGATGAAGGGGGTATCTGCACAAGGAGGGGTGTCCTCAGAAGCCAGTTTGTAGTAGAGATGGGAGTAAGGTATTCATTTCTCCATGTTGTACATGAAGCTGCGTAGGGCAGGTGAGGTGGGAGCCTCAACAGCCAAAGACATCTTAAGAGCTCTTAAATTTCTTAAGGAATTCTGAGGGTAGGAGAGCTAATGAAATAATTAGCACTGCACTTCTGAAGGGCAACCATAGACAAGCTGCACCTAGGAGCCAGCTGGGTATCTGCACAAGCTAAGTTGACAAGGGGGGGCAGCTCTTTAAACACTTCTCAGTAATCAGCTAAATTACAGATTACCCTGTAAAGAGGAGTTCCAAATGAATGCTCGCTGAATGTTGTGCTGTGCAATTTGCTGTCTATAAAAACCTAGGGTTATATTTTAGCTGTGCCCATTATTAAACCAAAAGATGGTCCTTTTTATTAAAAAGTGAGTGAAGATTTGTCAGGGTATTTCTGCTTTCTACAGTTCTTTAAGCCTGAAGAAAATTTAACTCTTGGGCTGTCTCAGACCTTTATACGGTAGAATTCATAGGGGATTAATCTACCATCACAGGGCTTCATCTGCGCTCTACAGGCATAATACATGGAGGTTTCCTATTTTTCCAGGCAAGAATACTGGTGTGGGTTGTCATTCCCTCCTCTAGGGGATCTTCCCAACCCAGTGATTGAAACCAAGTCTCTTACTTCTCTTGCACTGGCAAACTGATGGCGCCTGCTTCCCTGGTGGCTCAGACGGTAAAGAATTTGCCTACAATGCAGGTAGACCTGGGATCAATCCCTGGCACAGGAAGATCCCCTGGAGAAAGGAATGGCTGCTCACACTAGTATTCCTGCCTGAAAGAGCCTGGTGGGCTATAGTCCATGGGATCCCAAAGGGCTGGACATGACTGAGTGACTAAGCACACATACAAGTATAATAACAAGTCAAAAACAATTGAGCATTTTGCCTCTTACATCCTTTTTGTTTTTTGGCTGTGCTGGGTCTTAGTTGCCGCATGTGGGATCTAGTTCCCTAACTTGAGATCAAACCCAGGCCCCCTGCATTGGGAGCACAGAATCCTAGCCACTGGACCAGCAGAATCCCTGCTTCTTATATCTTCCCAGAGATTCTTGGTCCAGAATCCTTGGAGCTGAGATTATTCCTGAATCAGCTAGTGGCTGTGTATTTTGTGATGAATGCTCCTTCTGTTGTAGACAAAATTCACTGTAAACAAGAGGTCAGTTTCTTAATGCACTTCAATAGCCAGTGTCATAGGCCAATAGGGTCAGGAAATATTTATCAATAAAATGTTGATAAAATTTTTAAATCAATAAAAGCACTACTATTACTGAGCACTCCTATGTGCAAAGCACGTTTAAAAATGCTATGCATGTAGTAGCTCATAACATCCTCTTAACACACTAGGGTAAGTACCACAATTGCTCTCATTTTGCAAATAAGGAAATGAAGGCTTATAAGGAACTCTTTGATACTACCAACATAAGTGGTATGTTAACTTTCTATTGTTCCCAAACAAATTATTCCAAAGCTTAGAGGCATAAAATAATAAATAAAACACGTATCATCTGGCATAGTTCCTAGGTCAGGCATTTACAAGTTGCTTAATAGGTTACTTCTGGCTCAGGACCTCTTATGAGGTCATAGTCAAGACATCAGCCGGGGCTGCATCCTCTGAAAACCTGACGGAGGTTAAAGGATTTGAGTCCAAGACGGCTCACTCATGTGGACAGCAAGTTAGTGCTGGCTTTTGGATGGAGTTTTTCATTATGGGGTCTTCTTCAGGGGATGCTTTAATGTTTTGCATCATTATAGCTGGCATTTTCCAGAGTGAATAATCCAAGAGAGAGACAAGATGAGGAATTCAATATCTTTATAATCTAGCCTCAGAAATCACATACAGGCACTTCTACTATCTTCTGTACCGTCCATTTAATTGTCATCAGCCAGAAATGTGTCTCATCACTGCCTGGAGCTGGAAGGGAATGTGAGGGGTGAGCAGTCTTAGTGGGGTGGTGTGTCAGTAAGGGCGGAATGGGAATGGGGATTGGGCAGGTAACTAGTACAGCTCGCCCAGTGTCACATCTGAAAAAGTAGCCACTGTCTTCTCCTCCCCTGTATAGAACTGACCTCCTCACCACACCCCCCGCCCCCGCCGCTGGCTCCTTGAAAATATCCATGAGTCATGCAACGTGGAGGCAGGTATGCTGGGATCTACCAGCCAAACTTCCCACCAGCAGCTTGTAAACATTTTGCTTTGGTGATTCCTCCGCCCTCGTGCCCCATGCACTACTTGGAAGGTGTAGCAGCCACATAATCTATCATTGGAACCACTGCCATCCACCCTCTTCCACAAATTTAGCTTCATGTTGTAATTCTTGAGAAGAACACAAGGTACTGGATGGCTCATCCTGTTGGCAAGCCATGGGCCTAGCTCTCGCCCTTCCGTTTTGCTACTTGACTACTTGGCACTGTCAACTTAAATAGTCACAACCCCAAAGTTGAAAGTTATGTTTTATTTGGTTGAAATTTTTAGGACTTCAAGCATGGGAGACAGCATCTCAAGTAACCCTGAGAGAACTGTTCCAAGGAGATGGTGGGGGGAGTCAACATATATAGAAGTTTGCAACAAGGGGCAGGTAGTCTGAACAGCAAAAAATTATTGTTAATTAAGGACAATCAGGTATCTCAAGTTAAAGAACTTGGTGTTTTTCTGTGCGTGGGAAGATGCAAGAGTCTCACTGACATCATCCCTTGCATATGCATTCCAGTTATCTGGGGCCTCATAGCTCAGCTGGTAAAGAATCCACCTGCAGGAGACCCCAGTTCTATTCCTGGGTTGGGAAGATCCACTGGAGAAGGGATATGCTACCCACTCCAGTATTCTTGGGCTTCCCTTGTGGCTCAACTGGTAAAAAATCTGCTAGCAATGTGGGAGACCTGGGTTTAATCCCTGGTTTAGGAAGATTCCCTGGAGAAGGGAAAGGCTACCCACTCCAGTATTCTGGCCTGGAGAATTCCACGGACTATACAGTCCATGGGGTCACAAAGAGTCGGACGTGACTGAATGACTTTCATCCTATCTGCGGCCAGCATCCTGAGACTTGATTTTTCACATCCTTAGCTTAGTTCCTCTCTCACCATAGGGAGTGTAGTAGGGAATGGCAGCAGCTGTCAGCAGATTGCGGGTGTTGCTTTTCCTGGGTGCCCTCCAGTTCAGAAATTTACATAGAGAGAGACAGAATCACTGATGGCCATGTTTATAAACAAGACATCCTTGTTTATTGATATGGCAGGAAATACTCCATTTTCAATGCAAGGCAATATTCCTGGTTGAGTCACTCCAGTAAGATAAGGGCCTATTAAGAGTTTTTCGGAACAAATGAAAACCCGAAGATACGCACAGCCTCTCTCCTAGCTTCCCATTCTCTGCCTGGTTTTCCACTGGGAAGGAACCCTCAAGACTCTTCCACTTGATTTACTCCTTTCCAGAAACCTCCAGAAACCTTTCCAGAAACAGGAAAAGGTTGTCAGTGAGAAATTCAATCCCGACTCTTACCATTTCCTCCTGCTTTCACTTCTGTGGGGGAACAGTCATGCTGAGGCTGTTACTGCTGGTGGCCATGGAAACAGAATAATTGACATAACAGTGTGAAAGTCATAAACTTAATGAAACTATAGTTTTTATTGCACTTCACCCTCATCTCTGATTAAATCAGATCTGCATAATGCGAAGATATTAAATTTCCATGTTTCTCATTTTCTCTCCCCTGCCAATAGGAAGAAAGCTGTGTAGGGAGAGAACCCTGCAGGTGGGCTGGGGACATCAGGGCTCTAGATTCTGCTGAAAAATGTTTTTTAATCACCTGTGCTGGCTGGCCCACAATGCAAAGCCACCTTTTCAGAAACTGTGGGGTTCTGGCTCCATGGAAATACAGCTGTTTTCCTCTGGCAGGTGGAGACTTTGTGGAGGTTTGCAGCCACCAGACATGGGCAGGTCAAGAGCATCAAGGAGATACGCTAATTCAAGAACCAGGTCCACCTCCCTGCCAGGACTGTGAGAGCTGGGGACTTGGAGGTGGGGGAGAATGAGACTGAGCACTGCTTACCACAAAACCAACAAGAACGGGGAGAGAATGGAACCCGTGCTGGTCCAACAGTAACTCACCGGGGGACTGTGTTTCAGGCACTGGGCTAGGTTCCCCGAGGATTTAAAGATCCACGATGGTGATGATGATGATGCTATTAGAGCTTTCACTTCCATGGGGCGATGCACAAACTACTGCAATAAGAAAGGGAATTTGACAAAGGGGCAAAGTGCTCTAAAAATTTTCAGGAAGGAGCGCTCACCTCTGATAGGGGTCTTAGAAATATCACGGAGAAAATATCACAGAGGTGCAGCCCTTAGCCAGCACTTCTAAAACCTCTACACCTGAAACTAATATAATATTTATGTCAGTTATAATTTAACTTTAAAAAGAAAAAAACATGAGTAGCTGTGAAGTTGCTTTAAATTCTTGGGTTTGGATCCTTAATTTTAATTTTCAGTAGATATTCAAGGTAGTTGCTACCCATCAATGGACGAAGAAACCCATGCCTCACAGACATTGAGGAAATCTTCCAAGGTGACAGAGCCAGGAAGCGATCGTCTTGGCCCTCTGTGATACGAATGGGCCAAAGATGACCTCTGTGCGTTGCTCACTAGGTTGTTCCTTCAGTGTCGGCTGAGATCCATTAGCTCAAAGGCCTGCTGGCGCCAAACTCAGATTTTTTTACACATCTGATTGTTGTTTCTTTTCTGTATAAATGAAATTTAATAATAAATGGGATGTGCTCCCGGATAAAGAAGCTAATAACAGGCAGAGAAAGAGGAGGCTCAGATTATACAGGCGGGAAGGGGTTTATGACCAGCTTGGCATATTTGGAGAAATGGCCCATGTTCAGAGGGGAGGATGGGCTCAGGGCAAGAGTAGAATGAAGCAGACAGAGAAATGGAAAAGGAGACAGTGAACTGGATATGAGGTTACAGTATTGGTCTCGGGTGTGCACATGCTCAGTTGTGTCCAGCTTGTCCCTTGTGTGTGTGTGTTACTTGCTCAGTCATGTCTGACTCTTTGCAACCCTATGGATAGTAGTCCACCAGGCTCCTCTGTCCATGGGATTTTCCAGGCGAGAATGCTGGAGTGGATTGCCATTTCCTCCTCCAGGGGATCTTCCCCAACCTGGGATTGAACTGTGTCTCCTGCATTGGCAGGCTGATTCTTTACTACTGAGCCACCTGGGAATTCCATTGGTCTCAGGAGAGGCAGTTATAAGTACTGTTTTTTTGGAGGGGGGTTGTGCAAGAAGGCTTCTGTGTGTGGAGAGAAAAATGTGGTCAAATGAGAAAGCCCAGAGTCGAGCAGAGAAAGATTATAAAATTAGGGACAGCATCCACGTGAAAGCCATCACGAGCTGCATAGGAAGGCAGGGGGCGGGTTCAGCGTCTGCTCTGCCCCAGTGGGTTAGGGAAGAACCAAGGCAGCCCAGTGTTGGTACCAACTGGGCGCCGGAATCCACTGGTGGCCATGCCATTGCCTAAAAACACTGATAATGTATGCAACCTACAGGCAACACATCCAGTTTTAAAAATAGCAGCTTCAGAATTAGGATCAATATATGTAGGGAGACAGGGCATGGAGCCGTGGAGGTCCAGGATGCTGTGAGGTGGTCTAGCTTTAGCCAGCCATGGTCACCTAGGACCAAGTACAGGAAACTTAGACCATCCAAGTGCGGTTGTTGTTGCCAATCGTTCAGTTGTGTCTGACTCTGTGACCCCATGGACTGCAGCATGCCAGGCTTCCCTGTCCTTCACCATCTTCTAGAGTTTGCTCAAACTCATGTCAAGTGAGTTGTGATTCCATTCAACCATCTCATCCTCTGTCGTCCCCTTCTCCTCCTGCCTTCAATCTTTCCCAGCATCAGGGTCTTTTCCAATGAGAAGGTTCTTCGCATCAGGTGATCAAAATATTGGCGCTTCAGCTTCAGCATCAGTCCTTCCAGTGAGTATTCAGGGTTGATTTCCTTTAGGATTGACTGGTTTGATCTTGCTGTCCAAGGGATTCTCAAGAGTCTTCTCCAGCACCATAGTTTGAAGGCATCACTTCTTCAGTGCTCAGCCTTTTTTATTGTCCAGCTCTCACATCCCTACGTGACTACTGGAAAAACCATAGCTTTGACTATATGGGCCTTTGTAGGCAAAGTAATGTCTCTGCTTTTTAATATACTGTCTAGGTTTGTCGTTGCTTTTCTTCTAAGGGACAACTGTCTTTTAATTTCATGGCTGCAGTCACCATCCACAGTGATTTTGGAGCCCAAGAAAATAAAGTCTGTCACTGTTTCCAAGTGCAGGAAACACTGTTTCCACTGTTTCCAGCCAGCAGCTCCATCACAGGGGAAGATGAAGGGCCTGGAGAGATAAGCAAAAATAAAATGGATGGGATTTAAAGAAATACTGAGAAGGAATTCCTCTATCTAGTCTCTTTAAGGACAAGGTTGATTCCAGAATCTATGGAGTGAAAGAAAGAACTTTCACAACAGATTACAGGATAGATGAGATGCTGGTTAGAAATACTTGTATAATATCATACAAGAAACGAATTGCCAGTCCAGGTTTGATGCAGGATACAGGATGCTTGGGGCTGGTGCACTGGGATGACCCAGAGGGATGGTATGGGGAAGGAGGTGGGAGGGGGGTTCGGGATTGGGAACACGTGTACACCCGTGGCGGATTTATGTTGATGTATGGCAAAACCAATACAATATTGTAAAGTAATTAGCCTCTAATTAAAATAAATAAATTTAAAAAAACAAAATAAATTCCCATAATCAAAAAAAAAAAGAAATTTAGAGATCTTTAAAAACACGAGCCAAACAGAATTTTCCATTGTTGTAAAGAGACACATAAAGAGAAAACTCCTCTGTGTTCTGTCTGCTCACAGTAGACCCTCAATTACCTCCGGCTTGGCAGACCTACCAAATGTGGGTAGGTTTTTCCCACACTAAGCAATCCTCCAATTCTCTGACACCAATCTAACTCAATTCAGAAGCTATCTATCTGGACTTTGCACAAAGTCCACAGGTTAAGGGCTCAGTCCCAAAAGACTGCTCTTACTTCGGATCCTTTCGCAAGTCATGGTTGTCACCAACTAGCTATATATCACAGGTTCCCATAAATTCCTCCCAGGGTACAGTCCTCTCTAGAATGGTTCACAGACTCAGGAAGACAGTTTGCCTACTAGCTGTTATTGTTGTTTGGTCACTAAGTCCTGTTTGACTCTTCTTGACCCCATGGACTGTAGCCCTCCAGGATCCTCTGTCCATGAGCTTCTCCAGGCAAGAATACTAGAGTGGGCTGCCAGTTCCTTCTCCAGGGGATCTTCCCGACCCAGGGATCGAACCTGTGTCTCCTGCATTGGCAGGCAGATTTTTTTTTTTTACCACTGAGCCACCTGGGAAGCCCTTGCCTACTAGATTTCTGGTTTATTTCAAAGGATGTAAGTCAGGAACAATCAGATGGAAGAGAGACAGAGAGCAAGATGTGTGGGAAGGGCCGAAGAGTCCACACCCTCTCTGCTCTCACGCCCTCCCGAAACCTCCACAATTCACCAAGCTGGAAGCTCTCCAAAACCCTCCATTCAGATTTTTCACAGAGGCTTCTTTACATGGGGATGATTGATTAAATCACTGCCTATTTGGTAATTGAACTCCAGCCCCTCTCCTCTCCCAGAAGGTCAGGATGGAGAAGGAATGGGAAGCAGATAGTTCCAACCCTCCAATCACATGCTTGATTAGTGCCCCCAGTGTGTGCTCATCCATGTGTCAAATGCCCACATGCCCCACATGATCCTTTATTCTGACCTCCTGACCCCTGTCTGGTCTGGATCATACCCAGCTGCTGCTGCTGCTGCTGCTAAGTCGCTTCAGTCGTGTCCGACTCTGTGCGACCCCATAGATGTCTGGCAGCCCACCAGGTTCCCCCGTCCCTGGGATTCTCCAGGCAAGAACACTGGAGTGGGTTGCCATTTCCTTCTCCAGTGCATGAAAATGAAAAGTGAAAGTGAAGTCGCTCAGTCGTGTCCGACTCTCAGCGACCCTGTGGATCATACCCAGAGGTCTACCCAATTCCAGATCCAGATCCAGCTCACTCAGGTTCCTGGGCAGCTGCCCATGAGGAAAAGACCCTGATATTGGGAAAGATTGAAGACAAAAGGAGAAGGAGGCAGCAGAGGATGAGATGGTTAGAAAGCATCACTGACTTAATGGGCATGAATTTGAGCAAACTTCAGGAGACAGTGGAGGACAGAGGAGCCTGGTGTGCTGCAGTCCATGGGGTGGCATACAGTGAGACATGACTTAGCAACTGAACAACATCAACAACCATGAGGACAGTGTTCTCAATGCCAACGTCTTCATTTCTCCAAGTGCCATTCTCACGGCTCTGTTTTCTGACACGAGCCTCTAGCATCAGGAATGATGGCCTCTATAAAAGATGCCACGCTGCCTGTGATGGTGACTCATCATAATGACACAAGGGGCACTTTGCTCGTGAAATACAGCAGAGCCCTCCAGGGAGAAATGATCTTCCTGAGGCAGATTCAAGAAAGCCAGCGAGATAGACAATTGCAATTCCCCCAACCCCAGACACATCCCGAATCTGTCTCTTTCCCCGTTGTCCTTGGGTGGGTTTCCTGTGCCACATCTCACTGAGCACCTTTTGGCCTCTTCCACGTCCAGCGAGGGCCTCCCGCTGGGAGCCCCAGCACACACTCTCAGAGTCCCAGGAGGATGCGGGTATGCGTTTGGGGTCTAACGAAGACTTCTTTGCAGATCTGAGGCTAGGGACAGATTGTACGTGGGAGGAGATGTTCTCTTGGTGTCTGCTCAAAATGCTGTTTCCGAGTTCCTCGTTCCAAGAGGGAAATGAATGGGGATTGCCTGAACTACACTCGAGCTGAAACAAATCACTTAACTAGGATTATAGGATTCTGCAGGAAGAGTTTTCCTTTTGCTCTTTTTGTCCCTAACTGGGATCTATGAGTAGGTTCCTGGACTGCATGCTGACCCACCTATTCCCGCCTTCCCCCCTACTCTGCTCCCACTGGACGGCCCCCACGATGCCCCAGTCTCTGAGCTCTGGAAACATGTTCTTGCATGCCACCATCCCCCAACATTACCTAAGGTAGCAGTGACCTTCACTGATGCTAATCTTGGCATGCCAGCTCTTCTATCACCTGCATAACCAATTCCCTGAATATAACTCCCTCTGTTTTAAGGACCTCTAGTTCTTCCTCTTTTTTTGAGAAAGTTTTTCTTAGTTTTCCTAAGAACTGATAAAGATCTTAAATAAAAGCTAGTGCTTTTATGGCATTCGTGCATACTTTACAATATCATTTGTATTGCTTTACAAATCATATCAAATATTCATTTGATCACCATAGCTTGCCCCATGAAGTGGATACTATCATTCTCCCCATTTTACAGATGTGGAGACTGAGGACTAGCAAGGTCACGTGGTAGATCAGTGGAGAGCTGGAGTTGAAGATGAGTTCTGTAATCCATGTTCTGAACCGCCAATAAAAACACAACAGACACACAAATTACCTTGAATTACAGAATTTTTGATGTAAGAGCACATTAGGGTCATGGTTCTCAACATGTAGCTCCAGGACCAGCAGCATTAGCATCACCTACAAACATAAATGCAGATTGTAGGGATTTCCCTGATGGTCCAGTGGCTAAGACTACTCCCTCCCAATGTAAGGGGCTAGGGTTCAATCCTTGGTCTGGGAACTAGATCCCACATGCTGCAATTAAGACCCAGTGCAGACAAAGAAATAAAATTTATTTTCGTTTTTTAAAAAATGATAGGTTCACCTCTGACTTCTTGAGTCAGAAATGTGGGGAAGGGTAAACCCCTTTGTGTTTTTAACACCCCCTGCAGGTGACTTGGATGCTGAGTAAAGTTTGAGAACCAGGTCATCACAACATGCTTCCATCCTTAAAGTCTCCGCCCCCATGCTTTGCCTACACCCTGTTGCTTTGTTTTCTGAAACACCCACTCTAAGACCAACCATCTCCCCTCTAACTTCAGTCTTCTCTTGAAACATTCCTTATCTGATGCTGGACACCCTCTAAAGATCCTGGTATCTCTGAAGGCCGCCCAAGCAGGAGCTGAGTTTTCTCTCACAATCTGAGGACCTTGGGGTCAGGAAGTAATTTCTCTGCCTTCCTAATTCACCATGGCCACCTCCGGACCATGTGCTCCTCTCCCTTCTGCAAAAATCCTTTCTTATTTCAAGCTCAGGCTGCGCGGATGTCTTACTCTTTCTCCCTTCTCATCCCTGCCATCTGCTTGGCCTGCCGGCCAGGCCCCATCATTCACTGAAGGCGTCACGTCACACTCTTTCGGTCCCCACTACCCTGCCAACCTTCTTCATGAGAGGAACATTCATGGCAGCAGCCTGAGCAGCACCCTGGCCTGCCTCTCAGTCCCTTGAGTCATCACTTCCAAAGGTGTTTTTCAACTTCACATCACACCTAGTCCTTGTCACCCCCAGGAACCATATCTCCTTCAGAACTCAACCTTTGAGTTCAGCCTTTGATCCACATTTATGGGTCTTTTACTCTGGCACTACAAACCTTTTATTTCATGAGCACTCTAAAATCTTATCCTCACTTTTCTAATCACCCAGGTACAAAACCACAGTTCATTAGTTGAATAGTCTCAGCTTTGCAAATATTCTCGGTCCCTTGACCTCTCCCCTCAGCTCACTGTCTTGCTCACTTGGTAAATTCCAGCTGTAGTGGAACCCACATGTTTCTGCCTTCTCCACTCCATCATGAGAACAGCTGAACTCTGTGTAAAAAAATCACAAATCCTGGCTACCGTCTTTGCTCTAAAAGTCACAGCTGTTATCCCCACGGGAGCCCTGGGCAGGGGGAGGGGGCTGATGCCTGTGTTCCCCTTCTCTGCTGAGTGCCCTTCTCCGCACCCTGAGATAACTATTCCATAGTTTCCTTATTGCTCACAACTTCCCCACCCTCTCCTCTCCCACACTCTCTGTTGGTGAGCTCCTGTGCTTACTGAGAAAATGTAAGCCATTAGGCAAAAATGCTCTCAATTTCCCATCAGCCAATCTGTCAGTCTTTATTTTTACCCACCTTTTCCTTTTCTCTTTCTTTTGTGAAGAAGAATGCATTTCACCTCTAGCACAAATTGAATCCTTCCACTGCTGGCCTGAGTGCCCTTCCTTTTTGCTTACCCTAAGAACTCACTACTTCAGCTTTCCTTTCTCTGTCCCTCATTACAGGTCTTTCTGGAGGGAAATCTATTGCTTTAAATGCTTATATTAGGGACTTCTGTGGTGGTCCAGTGGCTGAGACTCTGAGCTCTGAATGCAGGGAGCACAGGGGCTTGATCCCCAGTCAGGGAACTAAGATCCCACAAGCTCCAACTAAAAAGCCTGCATGCCACAACTAAACCCAGCACAGCCAAATAAATAATTTTTTTTTTTTTAAGTCTTCTAAAAAAAAAAACCACTTATATAAGACATGAAGAAAGGTCTCAAATAACTAAGTGTCCACTGTAAGACGATTGAGGAGAAAAAGAGTGAGCCGGGCAGTCAGGCAAGAAAAAGAAATTTATTAGAGGGAGAATGAGAGGGTGACTGGCCCTTGAGAAGAACCAGTGTCCCGCTTTTCTGACAGGGTCTTTCTTATACCCCACCAATGAAAAATTCTCTGAAGGGATGGTGAAGTTTTAAGCCTGTAGCTGAGTCCTGTGATTACATAGCCGGAGGTCTGGAATCTAGTGCCCTCTTAACTTTGAGAAGGTAGATGCCAGAAGGAAAACAAAGTTGTTTGGGCAACTTGGTCAGTCTCAAGGGTCACTGTGACTTTATTCTTTGTTTGCAAGGTCAACATAATGAGCCATTTCAATCATGAGCCCCATTGAGGCTCTATCACCCACTCTCAGAAATGACATAAAAGCTTGGAAAATAGACTGAAAATAAGTATAAGGAAAGGAGTAATTGAGGTCAGAGCAGAAAACAATGAAATTGGAAAACAATAAAGCTGAAAGTTAGATCTTTTGATCAAAAGATTAACAAAACTGTTAAATCCCCAAACAAGGCTGATTAAGAAAAAAGAGAGAATGACTCTTAATCATTAATGATTAATTAATGACAATCAATATCAGACATAAGACTGGGATTATCATTACAGATTGTATAAGTATCAAAAGAATTAAAAGGGGATGCTATGAATAGCTTGAAGTCAACAAAATTGACAATGCAGATGAAATGGGCCAGTTCCTTGAAAAACTTTTAATCAATGAAACTGTCACACAACAGCCTTCTGTCTACCAAAAAGCCTAAACTGATAACCTAAAATTTCAACATAAGGAAAACTTCAGTCCCAAGTGGCTTCACCACAAAATTTCACTGAATACTCAGGGAAGAAATAAGACCAAGTTTACACAACCTATTTCAGAAAAGAGGAATGAGCTACTTTTGGAGACAACAAAGGAGCAAAATAGTCAGGCAAAAGAATGGCTTGGTGATGTTATTTAGATGAAATTCTAGAATAATTAAAATGAATTAATGGAAATGAATCCATGGAAAGAGAGTAGGAGAAGGAAGGCCAGAGGTTCTGGCCAAGCTCTGGCCCCAGCGGAAGTGGCCTGGACTTTGTTTCATGCATAAAGGGGGGCCTTGCCGCGGGGTGGGGGTGGGGTTCAGCAGTGGAGCACAATCTGATTGATGTTTTTAAATCACTGTGGAGGGTGGGTGGTAGAGGCCTGAGAGTAGAGGCAGGGAGGCCAGCGAGGAGGCTGTTCTATAGGAAATGTTCAGCCCAGCATTTGGCACATAACATGCACTCATGAAATTAACAACTTTGAATCCGGGTCTGTAGCCCTTCTTTTTGAAAAAAGACATCAGCCAGAAGGGTCAATTTTCTGATTAGGACATCTTCTACCTGCGAAAATCAGGTCTTCCAATTCTCTGTCACAGAGATATGTCCCTGTAGCTCTGGAGGCTTGGGGACATAGCTGTTCTTCCCTCCCTGGACCCTGTGCAGCTTTGCCGGCTCCTGGGCCAAGGGTGAGTACTTGGTTCCCTGGTAGTGATCCGGCCTCTGCAGACATCCACCCAACCCAGCTCAGAGACCAAGAGCACTGCTGTGGGTTTCTCTTCATCCTCGTGGGCCCAGTTTATGCTTGTCTCTTACCAGAGTCATGCCCTGTTTCTGTGGGTATGGGTGTATATAGAGAGAGACAGAGACAGAGTTATGAAATGTTATAGAGAGAAAGCTCTCTATCTTCTATATTCTATCTATCATCTACCTATATTCGTGTACAAGTGGTGGTGCTTCTCCAAATGGTCCCTCATTGATCCACCCAAAGTGGATCCACCCAAAGGACCAAAGAAAAAAATTTTTAAAGACCAAAAAAAAAAACCAAACCCTAAGTCTCCAGGTCCTTCAGAGGACACTTTACAACCTGCATGGCTCTGGGAAGGTAACAAGCATGTAATTAAAAGTATTCCCAAAAGAAACAGGGTGGGTGAGGAGGGTCACCACTAACGCCTTTGTGCATGCATGGTCAGTCATGTCCAACTCTTTGTAGCCCCATGGACTGTAGCCTTCCAGGCTCCTCTGTCCATGGGATTCTCCAGGCAAGAATACTGGAGTGGGTTGTCATTACCTTCTTCAAGGGAACCCTCCGACCCAAGGGTGGAACCTGCATCACAGGCAGATTCTTTACCCATTGAGCCACCTGGAAAGCCCTCTGATGCCCTTGGCAGTCTTACAGTTCAGGTAGGACTGAACTGTGGGATCTGATGCCATCTCCACGTGGACAGTGTTGGAACTGAGTTGAATTGCAGGACACTTACCTGGAGCTGGAGAATTGCTTGGACGCCCACCCCCCAGAGCACACACCTTGACATCGGCAAGCAGAATCTTAACTAGCCTTGAGAGTTGCCTTAGGCATTGTTTTTAGGAATCTGAATAGTCACTTAAAACTTGCCAGACCCACCGTTAGTTGGCAGGTTGCTGAGACAAAGAAAGAAAGCGGTGGTCTTAATGACTTGGGCAGTTACGAAAAAATGTGGATTATCAGGTATTCCAAGGGGGCCAAGGGAGTCGCAGAGGCCAAGCAGCAGGTCTGCTTCATTCTACTCACTAAAGTGTGTTATGAAGACAGATTTCTATATGGCAGCTTCTTGAATATGAGACATGCAGGTGGTCTCCTTTTGCAAAGACAGGCACCATGAAAAACAAATTTTTTAAAAATAAGGAGACAGGATTGTGTGGGATCCTCACAGATACTTTCGAGTTTCTGTAAAGTTTTATTTTTAAAACACCCAAAGCAAATGGCAAAATGCTAACATTTGTCAAATATCAGCACTGAGTACATGAATGTGTGCGCTCTTCTCTGGGTTTGAAATGTTCTATAATAAATGATTTTTAAAAATCAAAAGGAAAAAAAAATAAGTGCCCCATGGAGTTAGTCTTGGCAGTTGAAATGAGCGAGATCAGGTAATGACCACAGATGGAAACCACCTCCTCCCTCCCATTCAGAGTAAGTCTCTATTGTACCAGCTGTCAGAAAAATGAACCATGGAACTTTTTGCAAAGAGTTGGTATAAACTGGCAAGCCTTGTTTTTGTCAACCTTGGGGGGTTTGCTTGGTTCATATGATAGTTTTTTTTTTTTTTTCCTTGTTTTGGTCTGTTCTGATTTAATTCTTTAAAAGTGGATGTAACTTATCTTTACAAGTACATTCCCTGCTAGTGCACAATTGCTATGGCTGGATCTGTGATTTCATTGCATGCATTTAAACTTTATGTATTCTAGTTATTGGGCTCCCCAGGTGGCGCTAGTGGTAAAGAACCCATCTGCTAACGCAGGAGACATAATAGACAGGGGTTCGATCCCTGGGAAGATCCCCTGGAGGAGGAAATGGCAATCCACTCCAGTATTCTTGCCTGGAAAATCCCATGGACAGAGGAGTCTGGTGGTCTATAATCCATGGGGTCACAAAGAGTCAGACATGACTGAAGCATAAACTTCATTCAAGCACACACATTCCAGTTACTGGGGCTTCCCTAGTGGCTCCTGTCTGCAATGCAGGAGATACACATTCAGTCCCTAGGTCAAGAAGATCCCCTGGACAAGGAAATGGCAACCCACTCCAGTGTTCTTTCCTGAGAAATCCCATGCACAGATGAGCCTGGCAGCCTACAGTCCATGGGGTCACAAAAGAATCAGACATGACTTAGTGACTATCCCACCACATAGTAGTAATTCCATGGAAGAACTGATTCTTTGTTTGGAACTGATTGTTATCAATACATTAAGTATCACGTCTGATGACACTTTCCTTGGTATCCCTATGAAGCGATTGCTTCCCTTATGATAAATATGTGCGGTTTATGCAGAAAATATTTTACCAAATGTATAGATCAAATACAGAACTTGAAATAATCTTATTATTGAAAACAGAAAACAGACAATAGCCTTGAGGAAGGATGGAGTCCAGCACTTAGAACCGGTGAAGTCAAGTTCTACATGGGAGTTACTTGAGTCATGGGTCTGCTCGGTAGGGTTGGGGGCCTTTGTAAGCTAGGAGTGGTTTTGGCTGCAAATCACAGGCTGCCTGGTTTACAGAGGTTGATGCCTGAAGACACGTGGTTATCTCAGAGCACAGAGTCTGCAGGTGGGAAGCCCAGGACTGATTCAGCTGCTCAACCATCTTGACAAGCCCCAAACTCTATCTTTCTGCTCTGCCAACCCCAGCATGTGGCTTGTCATTTAAGCGCTTACGAAATGGCTGATGCAGCTATGAGCAGCATGACTATTTTCAAAGGTAGGAGGCAGAGGCTGGGAGAAACAGAGAAAGCCAAGGTAGAAGAAAAAACAAACAAAAGACCTTTTCCTCCAATGGTTCACTTTAAAATATATATATT
This sequence comes from Bos javanicus, assembly GCF_032452875.1. Lineage (NCBI taxonomy): Eukaryota > Metazoa > Chordata > Mammalia > Artiodactyla > Bovidae > Bos > Bos javanicus. The sequence goes on from NC_083886.1 coordinate 31,406,267, forward strand.
TATTTTATTTTGCTCTGTCGGGTCTTAGTTGTATCATGCAGGACCTTTCATTGTGGTGTGCAGGGGCTCAGTAGTGGTGGGGCTTAGTTGACCCATGGCATGTGAGATCTTAGTTCCCCATCCAGGGATCAAACTCATGTCCTCTGCATTGCAAGGCAGATTCTTAACCACTGGACCACCAGGGAAGTTCCCAGTGGTTCATTGAAGAAACAACTTTTTACAAAACCTTCCCAGTAGACTGGATCCATGATTTACCTGGGCTTGGTATAGTACAACCCCAACAAATTTGTGCATCTTTTAGCAATAACTAAAGTGTAGAGGAAGAGCTATTAAACTGATAATAAAGCGTAATGCCTTAAATTTTGTATATGTGTGTGTGTTCAGTCATGTTCAACTCTTTGCAACCACATGGACTGTAGCCCGCCAGGCTCCTCTGTCCATGGGATTTCCCAGGCACGAATACTGGAGTGGGTTGCCATTTCCTTCTCTAGGGTATCTTCCCAACCCAGGGACCAAACCCGAATCTCCCGCATTGTCAGGCAGATTCCTTACCACTGAACCACCCGGGAAACCCTAAATTTCGTATGTGCCAGGTCAGTTTTGGACTGGGGAATGATAATAGCCCTCTAGAGCTGTTTTGAAACACATGGTAAATTAAACAAATAGCTCTTTTTTTTCCCCTGACAAAGCTACTTAGTTCAGTTCAGTCGTCCGACTCTTTGCGACCCCATGAATCACAGCACGCCAGGCCTCCCTGTCCATCACCAACTCCTGGAGTTCACTCAGACTCATCCAGCCATCTCATCCTCTGCTGTCCCCTTCTTCTCCTGCCCCCAATCCCTCCCAGCATCAGAGTCTTTTTCAATGAGTCAACTCTTCACATGAGGTGGCCAAAGTACTGGAGCTTCAGCTTTAGCATCATTCCTTCCAAAGAAATCCCAGGGCTGATCTCCTTCAGAATGGACTGGTTGGATCTCCTTGCAGTCCAAGGGACTCTCAAGAGTCTTCTCCAACACCACAGTTCAAAAGCATCAATTCTTCGGCGCTCAGCTTTCTTTACAGTCCAACTCTCACATCCATACATGACCACAGGAAAAGCCATAGCCTTGACTAGACGGACCTTTGTTGGCAAAGTATGTCTCTGCTTTTGAATATGCTATCTAGGTTGGTCATAACTTTCCTTCCAAGGAGTAAGCGTCTTTTAATTTCATGGCTGCAGTCACCATCTGCACTTTCACTTTCATCAAGAGGCTTTTGAGTTCCTCTTCACTTTCTGCCATAAGGGTGGTGTCATCTGCATATCTGAGGTTATTGATATTTCTCCCAGCAATCTTGATTCCAGCTTGCACTTCTTCCAGTCCAGCGTTTCTCATGATGTACTCCTCTACATATAAGTTAAATAAGCAGGGTGACAATATACAGCCTTGATGTACTCCTTTTCCTATTTGGAACCAGTCTGTTGTTCCATGTCCAGTTCTAACTGTTGCTTCCTGACCTGCATACAGATTTCTCAAGAGGCAGATCAGGTGGTCTGGTATCCCCATCTCTTTCAGAATTTTCCACAGTTTATTGTGATCTACACAGTCAAAGGCTTTGGCATAGTCAATAAAGCAGAAATAGATGTTTTTCTGGAACTCTCTTGCTTTTTCCATGATCCAGCGGATGTTGGCAATTTGATCTCTGGTTCCTCTGCCTTTTCTAAAACCAGCTTGAACATCTGGAAGTTCAGGGTTCACATATTGCTGAAGCCTGGCTTGGAGAATTTTGAGCATTACTTTACTAGCGTGTGAGATGAGTGCAATTGTGTGGTAGTTTGAGCATTCTTTGGCATTGCCTTTCTTTGGGATTGGAATGAAAACTGACCTTTTCCAGTCCTGTGGCCACTGCTGAGTTTTCCAATTTTGCTGGCATGTTGAGTGCAGCACTTTCACAGCATCATCTTTCAGGATTTGAAATAGCTCAACTGGAATTCCATCACCTCCACTAGCTTTGTTCATAGTGATGCTTTCTAAGGCCCACTTGACTTCACATTCCAGGATGTCTGGCTCTAGGTCAGTGATCACACCATTGTGATTATCTGGGTCATGAAGACCTTTTTTGTACAGTTCTTCTGTGTATTCTTGCCACCTCTTCTTAATATCTTCTGCTTCTGTTAGGTCCATACCATTTCTGTCCTTTATCGAGCCCATCTTTGTATGAAATGTTCCCTTGGTATCTCTAATTTTCTTGAAGAGAGCTCTAGTCTTTCCAATTCTGTTGTTTTCCTCTATTTCTTTGCACTGATCGCTGAGGAAGGCTTTCTTATCTCTTCTTGCTATTCTTTGGAACTCTGCATTCAGATGCTTATATCTTTCCTTTTCTCCTTTGCTTTTCGCTTCTCTTCTTTTCACAGGTATTTGTAAGGCCTCCCCAGACAGCCATTTTGCCTTTTTGCATTTCTTTTCCATGGGGATGGTCTTGATCCCTGTCTCCTGTACAATGTCACGAACCTCATTCCATAGTTCATCAGGCACTTTATCTATCAGATCTAGGCCCTTAAATCTATTTCTCACTTAGATTTAACAAAGCTACTTAAGGAACTCACAAAATACTAAACTTCAGTTTTTGGAGGATTATTAACTTTTATTGGTTTTTTATAACAGCAAATGAGGAGGAAAGGATTCCTTAGGTTACAGTGACAGACTCACCCCAGTTCACTCAGGACTTCCTCCGTGTCAGCACTGACAGTCTGGCACCCTGATAAACCCACAGATCCTGAGGAAGAAGATTCTGAAGATCTGATGGAAAGTATTTGATAAAGAAAAGAAATCTTGAGAAGGCTTCACAAAACACAGAGTTTTATTGTTCAGTCACTCAGCCATGTCCAGCTCTTTGCAACACAATGGACTGCAGCATGCCAGGCTTCCCTGTCCTTCACCGTCTCCCAGAGCTTGCTCAAACTCATGTCCATTGAGTCAATGATGCCATCCAACCATCTCCTCCTCTGTTGCCCCGTCTCCTCCTGCCTTCAGTCTTTCCCAGCATCAGGGTCTTTTCCAATGAGTCAACGCTTCAAGTCAGGTGGCCAGAATATTAGGAGCTTCAGCTTCAGCATCCGTCCTTCCAATGAATATTCAGGATTGATTTCTAGACATTGCATAATGCAATGAAGGCATATGGACAGGGGGCATGTTGAATGACAATTTTGACATTGCTGCATTAACCAGGAGTAATTTGGTTGAGTTTATCAGCCTCCAAAATATAATCAACTCTAAGCTACATATTTTCCTGAGATAACACATTTATTTAGCCTTTTAGTTCCTTGATTTTCCAGACCACCGATTGTACCCAAAGGAAAATGAGATTTGTTCTGCCCAATTCTAAGGGGATCTTATCCTGACTCTCGATTATTTTCAATTTCTTTAACAACAACTCACCAATCATTTCAATGTAAAGAATAAATTACCTGTAAATAATCTATGATGGGATTTTTGTCAGAGAGCAAATCTCTGTTTTAAAGGGTTTGGTTTCTCCTGTTTCCAAAAAAAAAAAAAACCAAAAACAAAAACAAAAACCAGGTCAATGTTTGCACATTCTCAGTATTCTGTCACCTGACTCATCTTTCATCATTTTTCAGAGAAAGGGTGGATTCTTCAGTAACACCTGCACACACCTTTGGTTTCAAGGCTGCAGTTTCTAAGGTGCTAGTCCCTCGGATGCACTGAGTCTGGTGAGGAGTCCTCTAGCTAGCTTTCTTCCTATTGGGGGCTTTAGCTGTCTCCTACACATGGTTAGTCTAGCCTTCCTGGTTTGAAGATAATTTCTCTAATGGAGAAAAGAAAAGAACAAAATAGAAGTTGAATAGCCTTTTTCCCCTTTCATCAGTTGATATAATAGCATCTGTCCCCACGTAGTCTGATTAAATGTAATTAAAATAAACTCTGAATTCATTTGAATGATTTTTATATCTGGGGCTATATGTTTTCATTTCTCAGCTCTTTTTAAATATAGGCTTAGATTTGCCCCAGAAATTGGACAGAGAAAAATGAAAATGGGTAAGGGAATAGAAGAAATGACTCATAAATTTTAAGGAAATTGATTCTTTTTGGACAGACATGTATTGTGTATATACATCAAGCCAAAACAAATGGTTTCCAGGTGAGGAATTCAGTTAATCAGCAGAATGCTCCACACCCCACCCCCTACATTCTGCGTATTGGTGGGTTGTGTGACTTCGGTTGGCATGCAGGGCAAACGGTCTAGATTTATCAGTTGGCTCTAGATTTACTGCCTTAATTAGCCAGCTCTCCTTTGAGACCTCAGAGGCAATAATAGATCAAGTGGCCGAAAAAGATATTACTGGAGAAGGCACTTCAAGTTTTTCCTGCTTCTGTGACCTTCTCGCCGGTGCTGTGAGTCTTTCTCAATTAACGAAAGATGTGGAACATTGCAAGTTAGTGGAGCCCTGTGTTTGACATTACGAGTAAACAGCATCGAAGAGAACAGATCTCCTACCTTGAGGTCCTTACATTCCCTTGGGAACTGGGACAGAGTGGTGCACAGACAGCTTGAGACGTGGCAGAACGTGGGCAGTTCCATAAGGCTAGGATCTAGTGAAAGGGAATAATTAGTTTAGGGGACCTGGGAGGCTTTACAGGCAAGTGTGAGTTGAATAGGCCTTACCCTTGCTCCTGTGGTAGAATTTTGACAGTAGGGCAGTGCCCTGAAAGGCATTCTCAATAAGGAGATCCTTATTGTGTGTGTGACTCATGGTGTGACTCAAGGGATAGAGGTTGGAAGCTGCATAGTGTGACTGGAGACTCTGAGGAGCCCAGTGCGTTCGAACCTGCCGTGAGCAGGGTTTGCCTGGCTTACGGGGCTGTGGTCTCACTGTTGCCATCCGTGTCTTCCTACAAGTGTGGTTGCAGCAGCAGCGCCTGCAGTTAGCTAGAAATGCAGAGTCTCAGGCCCCGCCCCAGACTTGCTGAGTCAGAACCTGCATTTTCAAAGATCTGGTGCTCTGTGACAACCTAGAGGGGTGGGATGGGGTGGGGGGCTCAAGAGGGAGGGGATATACGTATACCTACGGCTGATGCCCATTGATGTATGGCAGAAACCTATGCAATATTGTAAAGCAATTATCCTCCAGTTAAAAGTGAATTAATTAAAAAACAAAACCAAAAAAGGATCTCAGGTGGTTTGCATGCATGCTGCAGTTTGAAAAGGTGGTCTTTAGAGAGCATCTGTGTTGTCTTTAATCTGCTGTCCCTCATGTCACATGGAAGACCTGCTGTCTCTTTTTATTCTACTGATAGCCACTGCTCAGTCTTTCAACAATATGCTTAAAATCCGTATTTCCTGAAGCTTCAACATGAATAAGGCAACAGTTACTACTGACTCCCTGTCAGAGAGGAATTGAGCCCCTTTCCTTTCCTCAGTCTCCCCCTGCCCACTGCCTCTTTCCTTCCTCACTCTTTTGTGTCTCTCAAGTCTACTCCCTGAAAACCCTGCCTACAATTCTCTGTCTCAGAGTCTGTATCCTGGAAACCCAACCAACGACAAGGGCTAAATCTTAGAAGAGGAAATTCACTTTGCCTTAGTAAGGGGAACCGTGGGCCTCTGGGGGGAAAGTGGGAGGAAGAAATTATGGAGATGAAAGAAGATGAGGGAGAGGGTAGATCGCAAGTACAATGAGATGCTATTGCTTTCAGTGACTCCCCAAAATACTAGCTAAGTCTATATGCATCATGAAATGTGGGCTGATGAAATTTCCTGCGGAGACAAGTTAGGGTCTGATTTTTGTATCCTGTTGACACTGGAGTCAGACATCTCAGTCAGGTCCTCAGACAAGGGATTTCCAGTCAGGATCTGAGTTCCATCTGTTGCCACTTTTCTGCAGAGTTCATATTAGGGTGCAACCTCCCAGCTCATCTGCAGATGGTGACCAAAATCACTGCAGATGGTGACGGCAGCCAGGAAATTAAAAGACGCTTGCTCCTTGGAAGAAAAGCTATGACCAACCTAGACGGCATATTTAAAAGCAGAGACATTACTTTGCCAACAAAGGTCCAACTAGTCAAAGCTATGTTTTTTCCAGTGGTCATGTATGGATGTGAGAGGTGGACTATAAAGAAAGTTGAGTGCCAAAGAATTGATGCTTTTGAACTGTGATGTTGGAGAAGACCCTTGAGAGTCCCTTGGACTAAAAGGAGATCCAACCAGTCCATCCTAAAGGAAATCAGTCCTGATTTCATATTCATTGGAAGGACTGATGCTGAAGCTGGCCAATACTTTGGCCACCTGATGCGAAGAACTGACCCACTGGAAAAGACCTTGATGCTGGGAAAGATTGAAGGTGGGAGGAGAAGGGGATGACAGAGGATGAGATGGTTGAATGGCATCGCTGACTCAATGGACATGAGTTTGAGCAAGCTCTGGGAGTTGGTGATGGACAGGGAAGCCTGGCATGCTGCCTTCCATGGGGTTGCAAAGAGTCAGACATGACTGAGTGACTGAACTGAACTCCCAGCTCATCTCAGACTAAATCGCCCCCCTAGAATAGACCTAAACTGCGTCCTCACCTTGGATGTTAAACTTTTCGACAGAAGAAGGTATGGCTTGCTATGGGACTGGGGAGTCCATCTCAGATTCAAAAGGGAAGTTGTGAAGATCCCCCTGAGGCCAATCCTTTTAGCCAAGAAAAGATGCAAAACCACTGAGGCATCGCCAAGGAGGCACATGTGTATGTTTAAGGGCTTAAGACCAACCTTTACAGTGGGACACTCAGAAGAAGCGTGTGATCCCAACATGAGTAAGAATGCTTACTTGTAGTTTCCACGTTGCCCAAGTTCAACAGGACAGGATGTGCCCTGGGCTGTGCGGATCACAGGCGTGAGTCGCTGCAGCTGTCCTTCTGTCAGAGTCTTCGCAGGAACTGAGATGGTTCAGATGAACAGAAATCCATGAAGAGACCACTCAGAGACAGCCAGTCTAGGCTCAGGGGATAGAAAGGGAGGAGGAGTCACCCAGAGATCAGCAGCAGAGGGAAGCCGCGACCACCCCTGGGCTGAAGCAACGTGGGCAGAAAAGATGTTTATGGACTTAGGAGCTGGACCTCACACCTCCTGGTGGCTCAGGGGTAAAGAACTCGCCTGCCAACGCAGGAGACGCAGCCTTGATCCCTGGGTTGGGAAGGTCCCCTGGAGAAGGAAATGGCAACCCACTTCAATATTCTTGCCTGGGAAATCCCACAGACAGAGGATCCTGGTGGGCTACATACAGCCCACGTGGTCATAAATGTCGGACACCAAGGAGTTGGACCCGTAGAGGAGGGACCGCCTGGTGGCAGGAGGGTGAGTCAGAGGGGACAAGTCAAAGATAAAGCCGTGCAAGGAGGAAGGGGAGATGTACGCTGATCTCCCTTTCCTCCACTTTCCAACCTCCTGCCCAGATTTCCCTTCAGTTGAGCCCAATCAGAAACCTTATGGAAGAGAGCCTTAAGGCCACAGGGGACCCAGAACAGAGCAGAGAAATGTGGAGAGTGAATCCTTTGGAGGTCGATGGAGAGGAATTGACAGACGGAGAATAATCACACGGGGCTGCTGTCTGGTAAGAAGTTCTCATCTTAAAAAGAAAAAAAAAAAAAAAAAAAAAACAACTCAGTTGTCTCCAACGTGTGGGCTCGGGACAGATTATTCCAGCAGACACATGCTAGGAAAGACTGGCTGGCAGGAAGTCGCGGCTCAGAAGGAGATCGGTCCAAGGTCCTGGGCGTGGCCCTGGAGGAGGAGGGGCTAGTGAGGCGTATCTGAAGGAAGTACCATGGTAGGTTTGCGGCCAGGCTTCTGACACGATCTGTGACCTGTCTGCATCTGACTTTCTGTCCTCCCCACTTTGGTCCGCCCTGCTTGGCAGGGTCCTAAAAGATTCTCTGGGCTTCTGTCTCACCCCAGCTCACCGCCCTCGTCACTACCACGGAGGGAAGCTGGTGAAGGCAGGGCTTACTGAGCAGGTTTGGAAAATTCAACTTTCTGTCTCATGCTGGAAAGCTCTCCTTAATAGGTCATGGTCCCAATGAGGCCACACAGGCCATCCATGTTGTCAGAACCGAAGAAGGAAGAGAAGCTCATTTTGTCTGCAGAGAGCAGACCTCAGTGCCCTGAGAAAGTTCTTAGAGTTTGCAAAGGTAACTCAAGTTCTAGAGTTATAATCCCCCATCTTCTGTGCACTCTCCCAGGGAGGACAGTGTGCTCTTCTTGGAAGGCTAGTACCCTTTCAAGTGTACAGAAAGAAGTACCTTTGCTTTGCAGGGTAGGAAGTCATTTCTAGCACTTTAATATACCTCTTTCTGTCCTTGCTACCTGTATGTCTCCCCTGAATTACTACCATGGCCTTGTCACTGGTTTGTTGGTTTTTAAAAAATCCTTGTTTATTTATATGACTGTGCCAGGTCTTAGTTGTGGCGCAGAGAATATTTAGTTGAGACACACAAACTCTCAGCTGTTGCATGTGGGACCCAGTTCTCTGACCAGGGATCAAACTCAGGCCTTCTGCTTGGGAGCTCGGAGACTTAGCCACTGAATCACAGGGAAGTCCCTTGTCACTGGTTTTGATGTCTTTGGTGTATTCCTTTATCTCCCCAGTGTAACTGGAGGGATTTTTCCAAAATGCAAGTTTCATTAAAGCATGTTGTTTAAAACCCTTCAATAGTTCACCTTTGAAGATTCTAGTAGATGCTTTACCCCGTGGTCACCGCCTACTCTCATTCTCATCTTTCCTTGACATCAGCTCTCCACCCGGTACACACATCACCCCACAATGCCACATACAACCCCCCCAAACACACACCCCACACAGAACACAATACCACACATATGTATACACACACCACCCCGCAATAGCACATGCACCCACCACACACACACTCCACAATACCACGCCCACCGCACACACACACACCCAACACAGAACACACATCCCACAATGCCACACACAACCCCCCAATCACATACCCAACACAGAACACACACCCCACAATACCACACACACCACACACACACACTCCACAATCCACACCCACCACACACACACACACCCCACAGAACACACACTCTACAGTACCACAGACACCCACCACACACACACTCCACAATACCACACCCACCACACACACACACACACACACCCCCCAACACAGAACACACACCCTACAATACCACACACACCCACCACACACACCCCACAATGCCACATACAACCCCCCCAAACACACACCCAACACAGAACACACACCCCACAATACCACACACACCACACACACACACTCCACAATCCACACCCACCACACACACACACACCCCACACAGAATACACACCCTACAATACCACACACACCCACCACACCACACCCCGACACACATACCACACACACATATACATACAATACCACACACCATACCACACACACACACACACACACTACACACACCCACACACACACCCTACACAGAACACACAGTCTACAATACCACACACACCCATCACACCACACCCCCACACACATACCACACACACATACACACATAATACCACACACCATACCACACACATACCACACACACACTCCACAATACTACACCCACCATACACACACACACCCTACACAGAACACACACTCTACAATACCACACACACCCATCACACCACACCCCCACACACATACCACACACACATACACACATAATACCACACACCATACCACACACACACCACACACACACTCCACAATACTACACCCACCATACACACACACACCCTACACAGAACACACACTCTACAATACCACACACACCCATCACACCACACCCACATACACATACCACACACACACCACACACACATATACACATAATACCACACACACACCACACACACACTCCACAATACCACACCCACCATACACACACATACCCTACACAGAACACACACCCTACAATACCACACACACCCAGCACACCACACCCACACCCACATACCACACACACATATGCACACACCACCCCACAATACCACACACACACACACCACACACATACACTCAACAATACCACACCCACCCCATACACACACCCCACACAGAACACACACCACACACATACACACTCCACAATACCACACATACCCACCCCACACAGAACACACTCCCCATAATACCACAGACACACCCCATACACACACACACCACCCCATAATACCACACACACACACCACACACACCCACCACCCACACACACACCACACATACCCCACCACACCCACCACACACACAGACACACACACAACCACCTCACAGTACTACACACACACACACACCACTCCATAATACCACACACACCTACCATGCACACACCACACACATACACACACACCAAACTATCCACCACGCACACACACATACCACACACACAACCACCTCACACTATTTCTGTGTTTCAACCCCTCTGGACGTCCCCCATCCTTCTCTAAGATACATGGCCTCTTGAATTTCCTGATGCGGGGTGTCAAGAGGTAGAGCCCCATCTCACTCCCCCGGGTTTCTTTTGTAAACATCTTGGAAGAAAACTGCCTGAAATGTTTGCTACAAATGAAGTGTGTGATCTTCTCATTAGTTTCTTTCTTTCTTTTAATCATCCTAAAAGGAGTCTCGTAAGTCATGCTTCGGATTTACTGGGGATGCATAATAATGAAGCCAGGCTCCTAATTTAGCACTCCTGGGACTCCCCGTCTCTCACTGCCGGGCACAGATCTGTGCCTGAAAGCAGATCAAGGTAGAGGCTGGGAAACCAGCGCTGTCCTGCCAATGCCTTCAGGTGGGAAGAACAGAGCGAAGCGATGACCCAGGAGATGTTTCAAGTACTAACAGAGAAAGGAGTTCACCATGTCAGGACACTGGGCTTAGATGGACATTTTGTTTGATGGATATCAAATATGTAACCAGAAAGTAAAAACTCTGCCTTAAACAAAAAGAGGGGAACCTTTTATTAATATGTGACAAGGGCTTCTACGTCATAGAGTAAACTATTTGGGAGTCTCAAAATTTTTAATTTTTTTTAAATTAAAAAAAATTTATTTGTTTATTTATTTACATGACCATGCTGCATGGCTTGTGGGGTCTTAGTTCCCCAACCAGGAACTGAAGCCAGGCCATGGCAGTGAAAGTACTGAGTCCTAACCACTGGACCAACAGAGAATGCCTATCATTAAAAAAAAGATGTTAATAATATAAAATCTTAGGAGACTAGGCACTCTTCTAGGTGCCGGGGACTAGAGAAATAAGCAGAAAAGACAATGTGCTATCATGGGACAAGATTGGGGGAAAACAGACAAACAAGTCTACTGTGTTGGGTCAGATAATGATAAGAGCTGAGGTGGAAAAGAAAGGGCAAGTGAAACGATCGTGCTGATGGGGCAGGGGGTACTATTAACAAGGGATAATCAGGAAAAGCCTCTTTGAAGAAATGAACTTTGTTCAGAGACCAGATTGAAATGATAGCAGAGGCCCTACAAATATCAATATTTAGGGAAATAACAAACCAGGAAATGGAGAGCAAGGGCCGAGACCTTGATATCTTCAAGGAAGGACAAGGAGGCCAGTGGGGCCACACGCCATGAGCAGGAATGGTGAGAAATGAGAGCAGACAAGTGGCCAGAGCTGAGACCCTGTAGGCCTGGGGGGCCATGGTGAGGACTTTGAATGCTGTTGGGTCAAGGGAAACCTTTGGAAGATTGAGGGCAAGGAGGGACGTGCTTGGTTGACGTTTTCAAAGGGTTGCTCTGGCTTCCGTAGTGGGAGAAGAGAGGAGAGGTGCAGCAGGGACACCAGTAAGGAGAGTGTTACCGGTCTGTGTGACGTGAGTACAGCACAGACTGAGATGCCAGTGCTGCAGAATATGAGATGTGGTTGGATTAAGAGTGCATTTGAAGCAGGTTGGAAGGAGTCTCTGTTGAATGGGATGAGGGTCTGAGAGAAAGACATGAGTGAAAAATAATCCAGTATCTGTGTCCTGAGCAAATGGGTAAATGATGTTACCCTTTACTGGGGGGCAGTGCACCATGGAAGGGGGGTGAAAATTAAGCACATGCTTTGGACATTTTAACTCTCAGCAGCTTATTAGGTATGAGAGGAGAAGTGTTGTTTGGCATGTGTGCATGCTAAGTAATTCAGTCGTGTCCAACTCTTTGCGACCCTATAGACCATAGCCCCCCAGACTCCTCTGTCCATGGGATTCTCCAGGCAAGAATACTGGAGTGGGTAGCCATGGAATCTTCCTGATCTGGGGACTGAATCCACATCTTTTATGTCTCCTACAATGGCAGGCAGGTTTTTTTCTTGGCAGGCAGGAAACCTGTTGTTTGGGCAGTTGTATATTCAAATCAAAGGCTTCCCTGATATCTCAGCTGGTAAAGAATCCTCCTGCAATGCAGGAGACCCCAGTTTGATTCCTGGGTTGGGAAGATCAGCTGGAGAAGGGATAGGCTACCCATTCCAGTATTTTTGGGCTTCCCTTGTGGCTCAGCTGGTAAAGAATCTGCCTGCAATGCGAGAGACCTAGGTTCAATCCTCGGGTTGGGAAGATCCCTTGGAGAAGGGAAAGGCTACCCACTCCATTATTCTGATCTGGAGAATTTCAAGGACTGTATAGTCCATGGGGTCGCAAAGAGTCAGACACAACTGAGCAACTTTCAATCACCCATATTTAGATCTAGAATTTGGGGTAAAGATAGGGACTGGAGAGTTTGTCAAGTAAATTTAGGGTGTTCATAATTAAAATTATGGGTTTTCATTTAGTTTATTGATGTATAGTTGCTGTACAATATTATGTAAGTTACAGGTGTACAATATAGTGATTCACAATGTTTAAAGGTTATACTCCATTTATAGTTATTATAAAACATTGGCTCTATTCCCCATGTGGTACATTATCCAAAGACAACCACCATTAACATTTTAGCTAGTGTAAACTTTGAAAACTTTTGTGACACTCTGGCTACATATTTCCAAACTTTTATGGGAAAAAGAAGAATTTCTGGATGTGGCACCAGAAATCTGCATGTTAAAATTATTTATTAATTTTATTTTTGGGCTGTGCTGGGTCTTTGTTGCTGCATACAGGCTTTCTGTAATTGCAAAGAGCAGGGGTTACTCTCTGGTTGTGATGTACAGGCTTTTCATTGTGGTGGCTTATCTTGTTGCAAAGCATGGGCTCTAGAGCCTGGGCTCAGAAGTTGTGGTACACGGGCTTAACTGCTCCACAGAGTGTGGGATCTTCCCAGATCTAGGCTCAAACCCGTCTCCCCTTCCTTGGCAGGCATTCTGTATTTTTAACAAGCCTCTCCAGGCAATTCCAGTGCATGTCAAGGTTTAAGGTCAAGCAACCTGAAAGAATTCTCCCTGGCACAGAAGCGTGGCCAAGAGGAGCCACCCCACGCCTGAGGTCAGGGGTGGCGGCTGAGAGAAGCAACACAACGTCCAAGGAGCCGCAGATGAGTAGGTGCAGGAGGAGGGCCGAGAGGAGCTACTCCATGTTCAAGGTCAGGAGGGGCCACCATGAGGAGATACCCTTATCCAAGGTAAGAAGCAGCAGCTGTGCTTTGCTGGAGCAGCCGTGAAGAGATACCCCACGTCCAAGGTAAGAGAAACCCAAGTAAGATGGTAGGTGTTGCGAGAGGCATCAGAGGGCAGACATACAAACCATAATCACAGAAAACTAGTCAATCTAATCATAGGGACCACAGCCTTATCTAACTCAATGAAACTAAGCCATGCCGTGTGGGGCCACCCAAGATGGGCGGGTTATGGTGGAGAGGTCTGACAGAATGTGGTCCACTGGAGAAGGGAATGGCAAACCACTTCAGTATTCTTGCCTTGAAAACCCCATGAACAGTATGAAAAGGCAAAATGATAGGATATTGAAAGAGGAACTCCCCAGGTCGATAGGTGCCCAATATGCTACTGGAGATCAATGGAGAAATAACTCCAGAAAGAATGAAGGGATGGAGCCAAAGCAAAAACAATACCCAGTCGTGGATGTGACTGGTGACAGAAGCAAGGTCCAATGTTATAAAGAGCAATGTTGCATAGGAACATGGAATGTTAGGTCCATGAATCAAGGCAAATTGGAAGTAGTCAAACAGAAGATGGCAAGAGTGAATGTTGAATTTCTAGGAATCAGTGAACTAAAATGGACTGAAATGGGTGAATTGAACTCAGATGACCATTATATCTACTACTGTGGGAAGGAATCCCTTAGAAGAAATGGAGTAGCCATCATGGTCAACAAAAGAGTCCAAAATGCAGTACTTGGATAAAATCTCAAAAACGACAGAATGATCTCTGTTCATTTCCAAGGCAAACCATTCAATATCACAGTAATCCAAGTCTATGCCCCAACCAGTAATGCTGAAGAAGCTGAAGTTGAACAGTTCTATGAAGACCTACAAGACCTTTTAGAACTAACACCCCAAAAAGATGTCCTTTTCATTATAGGGGACTGGAATGCAAAAGTAGGAAGTCAAGAAACACCTGGGGTAACAGGCAAATTTGGCCTTGGAATACGGAATGAAGCAGGACAAAGGATAATCTATTTTGCCAAGAGAACACAAACTGGTCATAGCAAACACCCTCTTCCAACAACACAAGAGAATACTCTACACATGGACATCACCAGATGGTCAACACCGAAATCAGATTGATTATATTCTTTGCAGCCAAAGATGGAGAAGCTTATAACAGTCAGCAAAAATAAGACCGGGAGCTGACTGTGGCTCAGATCATGAACTCCTTATTGCCAAATTCAGACTTAAATTGAAGAAGGTAGGGAAAACCACTAGACCATTCAGGTATGACCTAAATCAAATTCCTTATGATTATACAGTGGAAGTGAGAAATAGGTTTAAGGCACTAGATCTGATAGAGTGTCTAATGAACTATGAACGGAGCTTCATGACATTCCACAGGAGACAGGGATCAAGACCATCCCCATGGAAAAGAAATGCAAAAAAGCAAAATGGCTGTCTGGGGAGGCCTTACAAATACCTGTGAAAAGAAGAGAAGCGAAAAGCAAAGGAGAAAAGGAAAGATATAAGCATCTGAATGCAGAGTTCCAAAGAATAGCAAGGAGAGATAAGAAAGCCTTCCTCAGTGACCAATGCAAAGAAATAGAGGAAAACAACAGAATGGGAAAGACTAGAGATGTCTTCAAGAAAATTAGAGATACCAAGGGAACATTTCATGCAAAGATGGGCTCGATAAAGGACAGAAATGGTATGGACCTAACAGAAGCAGAAGATATTAAGAAGAGGTGGCAAGAATACACAGAAGAACTATACAAAAAAGACCTTCATGACCCAGATAATCACGATGGTGTGATCACTCACCTAGAGCCAGACATCCTGGAATGTGAAGTCAAGTGGGCCTTAGAAAGCATCACTACGAACAAAGCTAGTGGAGGTGATGAAATTCCAGTTGAGCTCTTTCAAATCCTGGAAGATGATGCTGTGAAAGTGCTGCACTCAATATGCCAGCAAAATTGGAAAACTCAGCAGTGGCCACAGGACTGGAAAAGGTCAGTTTTCATTCCAATCCCAAAGAAAGGCAATGCCAAAGAATGCTCAAACTACCACACAATTGCACTCATCTCACACGCTAGTAAAGTAATGCTCAAAATTCTCCAAGCCAGGTTTCAGAAATACGTGAACCGTTAACTTCCAGATGTTCAAGCTGGTTTTAGAAAAGGCAGAGGAACCAGAGATCAAATTGCCAACATCCGCTGGATCATGGAAAAAGCAAGAGAGTTCCAGAAAAACATCTATTTCTGCTTTATTGACTATGCCAAAGCCTTTGACTGTGTGGATCACAATAAACTGTGGAAAATTCTGAAAGAGATGGGAATACCAGACCACCTGATCTGCCTCTTGAGAAACCTATATGCGGGTCAGGAAGCAACAGTTAGAACTGGACATGTAACAACAGATTGGTTCAATTACGAAAAGACGTATGTCAAGGCTGTATATTGTCACTCTGCTTATTTAACTTATATGCAGAGTACATCATGAGAAACACTGGGCTAGAGGAAGCACAAGCTAGAATCAAGATTGCTGGAAGAAATATCAATAACCTCAGGTATTCAGATGATACCACCCTTACGGTAGAAAGTGAAGAGGAACTAAAAAGCCTCTTGATGAAAGTGAAAGACAGGAGTGAAGTTGGCTTAAAGCTCAACATTCAGAAAACGAAGATCATGGCATCTGGTTCCAGCACTTCATGGGAAATAGATGGGGAAACAGTGGAAACAGTGTCAGGCTTTATTTTTGGGGGCTCCAAAATCACTGCAGATGTTGATTGCAGCCATGAAATTAAAAGATGCTTACTCCTTGGAAGGAAAGCTATGACCAATCTAGATAGCACATTCAAAAGCAGAGACATTACTTTGCCAACAAAGGTCTGTCTAGTCAAGGCTATGGTTTTTCCTGTCGTCATGTATGGATGTGAGAGTTGGACTGTGAAGAAAGCTGAGTGCCAAAGAATTGATGCTTTTGAACTGTGGTGTTGGAGAAGACTCTTGAGAGTCCCTTGGACTGCAAAGAGATCCAACCAGTCCATTCTAAAGGATATCAGTCCTGGGTGTTCTTTGGAAGAATTGATGCTAAAGCTGAAACTCCAGTACTTTGGCCACCTCCTGCGAAGAGTTGAGTCATTGGAAAAGACTCTGATGCTGGGAGGGATTGGGGGTAGGAGAGAAGGGGACCACAGAGGATGAGATGGCTGGATGGCATCACTGACTCGATGGACAAGAGTTTGGGTGAACTCCAGGAGTTGGTGATGGACAGGGAGGCCTGGCGTGCTGTGATTCATGGGGTCACAAAGAGTCGAACATGACTGAGCAACTGAACTGAATTGAACCTGAAAGAGGAGCATGGCTACTCTTATGAAAATGCTCCTTTACGTAAAAAGGAAAAAAGAACTAACACAGATTGGTCACCAATTTAGAACATGTACCACATCCTACAGGTTGGAGAAAATAGTGAGGCAGAGACTGTGAGATGCTCACCACGAACCCACTTCTTCCTTCTGTCAATAAGTTAAATGACATTTTCCAGCCTTCCTGACTGGTAAGAGGACGAGCTATTGAGTTCTGGCCAGTGACATGTGGGCAGAAAGAATGTGGCCACATATGAGCTTGGCTAAAAATCCTCTGTGGAAACCTCCACTCTTACCCTCTTTACTCTTCAGCCATCAGAACACAGAACATCCAGATGGGTTCTTGGGGTTAAGAGTTGTTGTTCAGTCGCTAAGTCATGTCTGACTCTTTACAGCCCCATGGACTTCGGCATGCCAGGCTTCCCTGTCCTTCACCATCTCCTGGAGTTTGCTCAAACTCATGTCCACTGAGTTAGTGATGCCACCCAACCATTTCATTCTCTGTCTCCCTCTTCTCCTCTTGCCCTCAGACTTTCCCAGCAGGGCTTAGGGATGGTATAATCAGATGGGAGAGGATTTTGAATAGCTGGGAAGAGAGAAAGCCCTGTTCGCAGAGAGCTCTAGCTCAGGAAAAGCAAGGGGAAGATGCTTCTAAAATAGGGAAACCACTGGAGATGTGTTTGGCCACACCCCTCTCTATTCTACCAGTAAAGACATCTGTCTCTACTTCTGCCCTCTCCAGAAATGTCTTGGCTCAAGAGATCTTCATAGTAAATCAAACCAGGAAAAATATTGTCAGACAGACATAACGGAGAAGGAAAGGACAGCCATAGAGTTGTTTTGAATTTGCCACAAATTCAAAACTATAAAGGAGGTAAAAATTAAGAGATAATGTAACCCCTCAAGGGCTTCCCAGGGGGCTCAGTGGTAAAGAACCCACCTGCTAAGCAGGAGACATGGGTTTGATCCCTCGGTCTGGAAGATCCCTTGGAGCAGGAAACAGCAACCCATTTCAGTATTCTTTGGAGAATCCCATGGACAGAGGAACCTGGCAGGCTATATATAGTCCATGGGGTCACATTCAGTCGGACACCAGTTAGTGACTAAACAGCACAACCCAGCACCTCAAACAAAATGAAGTTTGGAGAAAATGCTCTTGGGAGAATTGTGGGACTGCCTGTAGCAGAGAGAGAGCTGATGTTCACCTACTTGGCACCAATCTGGCTGATTGATTACACCTCATTTCTAGACTGACTGATGTTGCATATCTTTGATGGGTCAATGCCAATGACACAATGACAGCTGATAAATATTTTGCACTTCCCTCCTGGATGAGGGGAGAGGGCATGTGGGAAGAAGGCAAGATCTCTTTAAGGGCTTTTAGAGCTGGGAGCATTCAGAAGGCAATAGAACAGCTGGAGGAGCCCCACACGGGTCCTTGAACAGCATCAGAGGTTTTGGGAAGGCTTGACTACAGAAAGTTATGCTTCTCAATAATGAGGATCCCAGCCTTCTCAACCCATGTGCTAGCCCTTCCAAACCCCAGGATGTAAGAATCTAATATGTAGTTCCATGCTATCAAATGTATGCAGGGCAACCCATTAAGAGGGCCAAGTGTGAAGGACCTCTTGGCTTTCAAAGTAGTGCAGCCATTTAAGTCACCAGAGGAAGTCAAGTGGCTTAATTCTGATTATTCTTTGGAATGCCTAGAAAGTACTCTAGAGAGGCATGCTAAAGAACAGGGAATGAGGGCTCTTTGGGAAAAGCCCCAGTAGTCAAACTGCCTGCCAAGAATTGGCAGCGATAACTGAAAGACCGAAGTCATTAGTCTCTTTCTCTTTATTTCCAGATCATTTGCCAGTTTTCCCAACACCATTTGTTGGATAATCTACCCCTTACTTACTGATCTGAAATGCCAACTTCGTCATGAAACACATTCTCATATGGTCTTGGATCTATTACTGAGGTTTTGTATTTTGTTTCTTGTTATTCTCTGTGAAGTACAGAGTTTGAAACATATTTTTTAAATCAAGTGAATTAATTACATTATTCAGATCTTCAACCTCCCTATTTTTGCCTAGTGATCTGTCAGAGATTTAAAAAAAATATAACAGTTTCCTCACCACCATTCTAATTCTGTCAATTTCTTCATGAATAGCAAATATTTTGCTTTTATATATTTTGATGCAACATTATTGCCCGGATAAAAGTTTGTTATCTGCGATGTAGTCACTGTGAGTTACAACTTTTGTCAAAGCAAAATGAGGCTTCCGGTTTTAAAATCATAGAGAAAAGATGGTTTGGTTTCCATTTCTTTTCAAAAGCATTCCAAACAACAAAGAGAAACTGAAACCAAAATTTCATCTTTCATGAAATCAGAAGACTTCTACGGCACCAAGCAATGTAGCTTTATGTGAAAAGGGAGCGTGAATGGATGATGCTAAATGGTGTAGCACTGAGGGTAAGGTTGACATGACTTACAGCAGAGCGGGAGACTGAGGAGAAGCAGGTGACATTTCCTGGCTGAGAGCCGGAAAGCCTTAGGAATTGGAGAAAGCAAATAGCAAAGAAACCAGGGGAGAGGTAAGGCTGACAACCAGAGGATTATGGGAAAGTCTTTATAAGAAGCAATTAGATCCAATGTCCCCTACCTTGCCCACCAGTATCCTGTATACTCAGCAGTTATTCCCCAATATAATGCAAGAGACAAATAACTTTTCAAAAATTGAATGTGAGAGCCTTATAACTCATATACATTGACCACAGAGTAGGGCCAGGTGAGATGGAGTTTGACCACAGGGAAATAAAGTCAAAGCCTATTCATAGAATGATGGGAACATCTCCTATCAGCTGCAGAATTCTGGGAGATAAGCGGGAGAAACCACATCCTTCTATGCACAACCAAAGAAAGAACCTGCCCACACTGACCTTTGGTTCCCGAAGAAAAGCTCCATGGCCACGTGTTTACAGTGAAGTCAGCAGCTTCCTTGGATGTAGATTTCAGTTAGTTTTTTAGTGCTTTAGTCTCAGATATGAACAGCAGAGAGCCACCAGACCTCCAAAGAAAACTCCCGATACAAAAAAAAGAATCAAAACAAACAAAATCAGCATGACTGAAAATAACGCAGAGTTTTAAAGATTAATTTCTTTAAGCTTTAAAGAAATTGTAATTAGTCTCTTCAGAAATGGTAAAATATCGTGCAACTGTGAAACAAGTATATTTATAAAAGGGACAGGGGGCAGCAGTCAGAGAACCAGAAACAGACTTTGGAAATTAAAAATGTCAAACCTATGATGAAAAATTCAGTAGAGTTTGGAAAATACAGTTGAAAAGTCTTCAAGAAATTAGAATAAAATTATAAAGAAATAGACCAAAGAATCCAGTTCCTAAAATCTCACAGTTTCTGAAAACAAAAATCAGGAAAGCGTAGGGGGAGACATTATTAAAAGAACAATAAAATTAACCTTCCCAGAATGGATAAATGGTTCCAGATCAGTTCCTACCAGATGCTCAGCACAATGGGTGATAAAATACAATAATACACACAATAGTGAAATTTCAGAATACTGGGATAAAGAGAAGAGCTTAAAGCATGAAAGGTTGGTGGGAACCGGGGCACAAGCAAAAATCAGTCATCAGAATGGCATTGGATGGACTTCAAGAAAGCAGGAGATAGAAAGCAATGAAGCAAAGATTTTAATAAAAAATGGAAAGCCACCAATTCCAACCTAGAATTTTCAGGTGGTGCTAGTGGTAAAGAATCCACCTGCCAGTGCAGGAGACATAAGAGACTTGGGTTCAATCCTTGGGTTGGAAAGATCCTCTGGAGGATCTTGGCAACCGATTCCAGTATTCTTGCCTGGACAATTGCATGAACAGAGGAGCCTGGCGGGCTACAGTTCATAGGTTTGCAAAGAGTTGGACATGACTAAAAGTGACTTAGCATGCACACAAGGTCTGCAATTAAGTGTCAGGGTAGGAATGCAAAAGTCTAAAAACAAAGCTAACATTTGTCTTTCTTTTTTCCCTTCCAGAAAGCAACTAAAGGATATACTCCAACAAAATTAGATAGAAATTCAAGAAAATGAAAGATGAAGATTCAGAAAAGTGGGAAAAGGGGATGGAGGGACTTCCTGGAATGGTGACAAAGGTATGTCCCAGCTGACAGCGTGTCTTCAAACCTAGAGATGGAGCAGATGAATGCAGATGAGTAGTGATGTCTCCTGAAAAAGGTTTGAAATGATAGTTTATCTGATGGATGTAAACACATGGAAATAATGTTAAGAGATATCTTTCAGAGCTCTTGATACTTATGGGGAAAGTTAGCCACAGTTCAAGGTGGAAAAGAAAAAACTTAAGCAAATGAAAAATAATGAGGCAAGCTTTGACTCCAGGAAAAACAAAACAATGTACAAGAAAGAAAATACTCATAACATTTCCTGATTAAGAAGTTAGCACTATTTACATAGAGATAATAACAAAAACACTATTGATTCTCTTGCTAGTGCCTGCCTTCCTTTCTTCCTCATATCCAAACCTCAATTTTGTTCAAGCAGCAATGTGCCTAGCTAGAAGTACTTGTAATTCTAGATTGCCTCACAATTGAAGGTTTGTGACATGCCTGCTGATGAGAAAGGTTCCTAGGAAACTTTTTCTTCTTTCTCCTCTAGCTTCCTTCTTCCTTCCTTCTTCTCCTTCCCTGAAACGTGGGTGCAACATCAGAGGTGCAGCAGCTGTCTTGCGACCATGAGGACCAAAGTACAAGACTGAAATGGGAGAAGAGAGAAATAAAAAGAGCCTAGGCCCCTAAAGAAACCATAAAATGGTCACATCAGCTTTTGACTGCCTGAAAGTCGGTGTTAGGTGTGGTTCCTACTTCTTTCAGCCAGGCACTTTCCTAGCTCATACAATACTGGATGTGGACAAATCTACAAACCAATATAACTACATCAGAAGAATGAGAGCAGGGCAAGATGGGTGTTAAAGAAACCCTTTGCTAGCATTTTAAGAAGCTAATGTTACTGATCAGCGGAAGTCTGTTTACATCCATTAATTTTAACATGTTTCTTACCTATAAGAAACAGCCCAAAGAGCTAAAAATGTTGCCTTTAGAATATTGGATGGGGTGGGGGATAAGGAACTGACATATTTGTAGTCTCCTTTTAGAATTTAAAAAAAAAATGGGACTGTGCCCATGTTCAACTTTTTTGATTAAAACATTAAAATTAATTAAAAGGTAAAACAAAAAGCTTTATCTGTCTTCTACTGTAGATTTTTACTTTGTCTTCTCTGAATATGCTTGCTTCCATGTTCCATGTTTTTCCCTTTTTAATATTTCAGGCATGTCTTTTCCTCATGCTTTTATCTTACTCTATTTGGATCATTTTATTTTAGGTGTGTAAATTGTAGACAGTACATACTCAGCTTTGGGGTTTTGACCCCATTGGTCTTGTCTTTTAATAGAAAAGCTTGATCCGTTTGCTTTTATTGATACAGCTCCTCTGTTTGATCTTTGTTCTGTCATCTTTTTCTATGCTTTCCACCTTTTCATGTTTTCTTTGCTTTCTGGCTTGATAAATGGATTTAGCATTTTGAGAGATGTATTTCATTTTAAGCTTTACTGATTCTTATCTTTAAGGTTTTTCAAAAATGCATTTCAAAGGCATTTATTAAACTGTGTTTCCTTAACAGTCTGAACCAGGACTGAAATGTTAATTCCTTCAATTACTTTGTTTGAAAAAATACATAGAACTTTCTTGCCTCTTTTCTGTTCTGCTTTTCTGTTCTTTTTCTTTTCTTCTCCCTTATGATCCACTTTCATTTTCCTTTCACAACGTATGTTTGAGATTTTTACATTCTGTTGACTCATTCATACTTTTATTCATGTAGCAAACCATGCTCCATATATTGTACTAGATAATAAGCTTAGCGATGGAATACATCTTGCCCTCCAGGCACTTGAAGGTGACTAGGGAAGCAGTGGTAGTCCAGGAAAGTGGCAGAGCAGAGGTGTGCCCAGGTCATAGGGGAGAAACTAGGAGAGGCTTGGCAACCTGGACCAGCTTCTCAGGGAAGGCTTCCTGGTGGAGGGGGCACTTGAACTGAATCTTAGAGCATGATGTTGATTAGTGAGTACAAGAGTGGGGAGAGATCTTTCTAGCAGAAGGAACAGCATATGTAAAGACAAGGAAGTAAGAAGATGCCTTGAATACAAACAGCTCAGGGTTGCACAAACATGGTGGCTGGTGAGAAAGGATAGGGTCAGGGGTAGAATGAGAGGTCCGCTCACAAGGTCATAAATGGCCTTGAAGGTCCCTCTCAAGAAGGATGCTACTGAAGAATCCTAAGCAGGATGCAAATGGGACAGGATGAAGGTAGGAACAGGGATGGAAGGTGGCAGGCCCTTTTTGAGGACATTTATAATGAAGGTGATTAAAATAAAGAGCAAGTGATGGAACAGGAGATAAGAGAGTATTCAAGAGACCTCAAGTCTGTGACAGTGGAGGGGCAAAAAGGGGGTCACCTCTCCATGTGGTACTCCAAACTCTCTGGTCCAATTTTTCTCCAGCTCCAGGCAAATCTCCATTGGAAATGGAGTAAGACTTTCCAGTTTCTACCATGAAAAAATATCAGCTTTGAGGTCTCATTGGTCACGGTCCAGTGGTTTGAATGAGCTGTCTTCTGAGGAGTAGGAGATTCAGGCAGAAGATGGGAGAAGAGAGAAGTCACTTCAAGCCCAATTTAATGAGGCCAATGAGGTTACAGAGAAACTAGGTAAGCCTCTTTTCCCTGCCTCAAGCCCCAGATTTGTCACTGGCTGTGGGATCTTGAGAAAATCACTCTACCTCTCTGAACCTTCATGTACTTATCTGCAAAAGGCAGAGTCTCCTAAAGTTCTTTGTGTCTGAGGGGAAAAGACTGGATCTAGCTAAATATCCTCCTTTGAAGGCAAAAACCGTTTTCTTTTCTGTGATCCTTAAAACCTTTCCTTCTGAAATTCTAAAACCGGCTTCCTTAATATTCGTTATCAGCTCCTGATAAATAAAATTCCAAATTGAGGACTTCTTTGGGTTTCTCACCCATCCCTTGTGAAGTCTTTCATCTTTTAAACAGAGATGATTTAATAAGATATGGCAGTGTTAGGAGTTACAGCAAAAACATGGTTTCTTAGTTCAGCTCTGAATTTTGCAGGTAAGAGTGATGCAGTTATGTAAGTGATGTGGTTAGAATAGACGAGAGAGGACATTGTTAATTTGATATTCTTCATATACACACATTGCACCTTCTATTAATGTCCTATGGTCATTAGAGTACTTCGTTCTATTTTTTCTGTTCTTTTTCCTCTTCGAGTCTCAGTTTTTGAAGTTTCTATTGATGTCTTCAAGCTCATTGATTCTTTCCTCAGCCGAGTCCAGTTTATTGATGAGTCGATCAAGGGCACTCTTCATTTCTGTCATGGTGTTTTGATCTCTAGCCCTTCTTTTTGATTCTTTCTAAGAGTTTCCATCTCACTGCTTCCACTACCAATCTGCCAATCTGTTCTTGCATGTTGTCAACTTTTTCCATTAGAGCGCTTAGAATACTAATCGTAGTAACTTTAAATTCCCAGTCTGCTAATTGCAACATCTCTGCCACATTTGAGTTTAGTTCCGATGTTTTCCCTGTCTCTTCAACCAGTGGGGATTTTTGTTCTTGTAGTAGTTATTGTTCTGTTTTTCTGTCTTTTAGTATGCCTTGTCATACTTGTTGCTGCAAGTCCGACGTGATAAACTAGATAAAAGGAACCCAGAGCTGGTTCCTGCAGTTTCCTCCTCCTGATCTTCAGCTGTGCGTGAACTTTGTCTGATGTGTGATCCTTGGTCTACCTGTCCATTTCTTTCATTGGTGGCGGTGCGGGTGGGGTGGGGAGCAGCTTGCCCTGCGATGTCAGTTTTCTGATGAATCTAAGACGAGTTGTTGATTTTCAGTTTGTTCATCTTTTCTCCTGTTGTGTGGATGGGAGAGATGACTTCCAAGCTCCTCCTAGGTTGGCCTGGAAACCCCAAAGAAGTCCTTAATTTGGAATTTTATTTATCAGGAGCTGATAAAGGATATTAAGGAAGCTGGTTTTAGAATTTTAGAAGGAGAGGTTTTAAGGATGACAGAAAAGAAAGAGGTTTTTGCCTTCAAAGGGGGATATTTAGCTAGAGCTAGTCTTTTCCCCTCAGACACAAAGAACTTTAGAGGACTCTGCCTTTTGCAGATAAGTACATGAAGGTTCAGAGACGTAGAGTGATTTTCTCAAGATCACACAGCCAATGACAAATCTGGGGCTTGAGTCCAGGTGTCCTGATGATAAGTTCAGTGTTCTCTCCAGGGCCCTGTGTCTCCCTGGTCTATGCTGGTGGGGGTCCTCTAGCCTCATTCATAGAGACGATCATCATGACAACAAATAACCTGGGGGAGGGGGTGTGTGCGACCTTGTAGAAGGGTGTGTGCTCGTGTTCAATCACTCCATCAGTTGTGTCCAATTCTTTGCAACCCCACAGACTCCAGCCCGCCAGGCTCCTCTATCCGTGGAATTTTCCAGGCAAAAATGCTGGAGTGGGTTGCCATTTCCTACTCCCTATAGGTGAGTAGGCGAAGAGAAAATACTGGGATGATTCAGATTCAGGAAGAAACATCCCAAGTGGAGGAAGAGGTGCTTTGAAAAGAAAAAAAAAAAGGCTCTTGGTTATAGGAATGGGAGAGTCACTGTCCCTCTTACTCCCTGGAGCTCAGCACCCTGCCCAAATGTGACAATTGTCTGCACACTGATGCCCTCTAGTGGTATGAAGAAAGACATCCTTTCCCTAAACCTGACGACAGAGGAAGCTCAAACCCCTGGGAGGCAAAGAAAAGGGCCTTCCTCCATCCCTCACTTTGGTTCAGAGATTTGTCTAACCAGGTTTTTTTTTTTCCCCTCTTTTACCCGTTAACTTCTTTTTGTTAAACAATCCAAAGACATTTAGAAACACGTGTGAAGGAGAGCATTACCCCATCTGGAGAACCATATGTACCCAAGTGTGAGGATGCGGGGAAAGGAAGTCGTAGAAACAGACACAAACACAGCCAGGATGTGAGGCCACAGATACACATCCCTGGGGTGGATGAAGGCTTTGTGGGGGATCCTAAAAGTTATACAACTTGGGAATCTCCCTTTGGAAAAAAAGAAAAGAACAGAAAAGTACAAAATCAAGCACAGAGCTTTGGAGGACAACAATTCATCCATTTCATGGCAAATAATTCTCGCACCTACCCATCTGCCGGTGCACACATGGAGAGGAAATGATGATATAAAGCAGAGCTATTTTTAATTTTCACTATTGTCCCTAAAATCCTGTAGACACTAAGAATGGTCCGCCTCAGTCAAGTCACCTTGGAAGGCTGTAGAATTATTCTCACGATGTGACTATTGTTCTAAATGTGTCTGGGATTGTTCCTTTTAATCGCCTTCAGACACTGTGGCATATTCCTTGGAATGTCATTAATGGTGACTTTTATCATTTAAGTTCAGGTTCTTTGTGTATGTGTATGCAATAGCCAGACCCACACAGATAAGTGCTAAGAGGGTCTTCCCTGGTGGCTCAGCAGTAAAGAACCTGCCTACCAGTGCAGGAGACAAAAGTTCAATCCCTGGGTAGGAAAGATCCCCTGGAGGAGCAAATGGCAATCCACTCCAGTGTTCTTGCCTGGAGAAACCCCAGGGACAGACAAGCCTGGAGGGCTACAGTCCATGGACTCACAAAAGAGCTGGGCACAACTTAGCATCTAAGCAACAAGAACAAGTACTAGGAGGGGTACTCTGGCTGGCTGAAGCTGGTTTGGCTTAAGAGCAAAGGATCTTTTTAAAAGCTATCAAACTCTTCTGCCCTTTCGTTGCTTCTGTCATATCCTGTGAGGACATTTCCCTGCAAAGGAAGTGCACAGTGATTTTAGCAATGAAACCATCATTGGACTAGGTGTCTGCATGAAGTGGCCGTGAGACTACCTCCCAGGCTTTCCTTTATAAGAAGGACGATCAACCGGGGCTCAGCTGTGGAGTTGGCGAAGCCACTTGTTCACAAGAAGGCCAG
This sequence comes from Bos javanicus, assembly GCF_032452875.1. NCBI lineage: Eukaryota > Metazoa > Chordata > Mammalia > Artiodactyla > Bovidae > Bos > Bos javanicus. Next base: position 31,433,319 of record NC_083886.1, read on the forward strand.
ATGCCCACAGGCAACTCCCAGACCAGAACCCTTCCTGGCAGGGACTCCTGGGATGTGACTTCAGCACAGAGAACATCCCAGACTTTGCTGATCCTTTTGTAGACGACATGGCTTCCTGGGGCATTTCCATCAAACCATCTCTTTTTCTGTCCTTCGCTCAAGGTCAAACATTCATGCCACAGTCTGATGACTCTTCTGGATTGCCTGGTCTCCTCCTTATTTCATCCTCTCACAGGCGCTGTTCCTAAAAATCTTTGCACAGTTAACCTTCCCATTTTGCTTTCTGCTTCTTGGAGGATCAGACCCGGCTCTCTGCAGTGAAGACTTGGAAGAGCAGCACTGCCTGAGTTTCCTCTAATCTATAAGTAACTGTGATAAAGCATCTGACCCCATTCTTTTACAACATTTTTAATTGAAGTACAGTTGAGTTACAATGTTGTGTTAGTTTCAGGTGTACAGCAAAGTGATTCAATTTGGGTTTTATTTGGTGCGGGGCCGGGTGGGGGGGACATACTGCACAGCTTACAGGATCCTAGTTCCTGACCAGGGATCAAACCTGGGGCCCCAGCATTGGAAGCTCAGAGTTTTAACCACTGGACCCACAGGGAATGCCCCCAAAGTGATTCATATATATATATATATATATTATTTTTCAGATTCTTTTTCTTTATGGGTTATTACAGTATATTGAATATAGCTCCCCATGCCATGTGGTAGGTCCTTGTTCATCTATTTTACATATACTAGTATGTACCTGATTAATAAAACTCCTAATTTATCCCTCCTCCCTTTTCTCTTTGGTAAACATAAGATGGTTTTCTATGTCCATGAGTCTGTTTCTGTTTCAAAGATAAGTTCATTTGTATCATATTCTAGATCCCACATATAAGCAATATCATATATACTTGTCTTTCTCTGTCTGACTGACTTCACTTAGCATGACAATCTCTAGGTTCATTCCTGTTGCTGCAAATGGCAGTATTTCATCCTTTTTACGGCTGAGTAGTATTCCACTGTGGATACATCTTCTTTAGCCATTAATCTACCAATGCACATTCGGTTGCTTCCATGTCTTGGCTATTGTAAATAGTGCTGCAATGAACACTGAGGTGCAGGTATCTTTTCAAATGATGGTTTTCTGGGGATATATGCCCAGGAGTAGGATTGCTGGATCATGTTGTTGTTCAGTCGCTGAATCGCGTCGGACTCTTTGTGACCCCATGGACTGCAACACGCCAGCCTCTGTGGCACCAGCAGGAGATTGAAACCCTGTTAGCCTCTGCCCCTTGCTGAGACCCCTCACCCCGTCCCCATTCCTTAACTGCCATAAAACCCCAGGCCAGGCTCCCTTCCTCCATCTCTCAAGTTATTTTGGACCTACTTGAGCCGCCTGCTCTGCTCTCCCCAGAGACCTCAATTCTCTAAGTAATAATTTTTCATACCTTCTTGGTGAATGCGTGGAATCATAAGTTCTGACATCTGAACCAAGTTTTGGGAGGTGGTACACGGATCTCTGAAGGGTGGTCATGATGGTAACACAGTATTGTCAGTTGCTACATACTGGAATTGTCTCCTTAGGTCCACGACTTAAAAAAACAAGTGTTGGGAAGTACTCCACCTTCTCACTCGCGAGGATCACCAGCTCTGTGGCCAGCCCCCTTCCTTTAGGGCATGTAGAAGGATGCCATTCAGTAAAGAGGGTACCACCTACCCCCTCTGCACAGACAACCGAAACGTGAAAGGGAGGCGAGAGGGAGCGGAGGTGGCATTTGGAAGGAGTGTCATGTTGTCATGTGAAAAGCAGCTCTTCCTGGAGAGAGAGCAACCAAGAGAATCAAAGAGCCCAGACCTTCTCTCTCTCCCCTAGGTTGGGGACTGGAGATCCTCCTGGCTGAAAGGCGACAAGAGGCCTACCGTTAGAGGGGTGGGGGACAGAAGGCTGTGCCACCGGGGGAGCCAGTGACCCTCATCATTTCACGTGGGGAAGACATGTGTTTTCCAAGCAGGAGTGCAGTAGGAAGCTCCAGACAGCTTGAAGACTGGGGCCCTGGAAACAAGATGGGATGGGTAGACAGTCTGGAGTGTCCTCCTGGGAGGAGGAGATGGAAAACATCACAAGTAAGAGACGAGTCCAAGCTAACGTGCAGTGGGCAGGGCCACCCAGGGCTCTCTGAAACACCAGCAAGACATCCTCCTTACCAACGGTGTTTTGGAAACTTGACACCCAGCAGAACCAAGGGCTACTGGCTACTTAGTGTTAGAGAGGAAACAGCAGCCAACAGAAAGAATGAACTTAACCTCCGGACAGCCAGGAAGAAGATGCTCCGCCCCTACCTCCCAGGGCCCTTGCATCGGTTTGGTATGTACCATCCACCCTGTTCTAAGCCACTAGCATCCGGTCTGGACCCTAGATTTGGGGGAAGAGCTGGGCGATGGGCGAGGAGGGCTTTGGGATGATTGTGAAACTGGCAATTCTGAGAAAAGAAACCAGACTGACAGAATAGCCCAAAGGGACCAACGTTTTGGAATTCAACTCTGATGTCATGAAGGGAATCCAGTCAGGTGGAAGGGGAAAGGAGTCAACTTAAGTAATCGCAGAAACTGGAAAAACAAATGGGTTTTGTGTTTCTATTTCAGTGAGTTAATAATATCTTTCTCTAAATCAGCTACATGGAATTCTTAAAAATACAAAATTGATCTTTAAGGGAAATAATTAAACATCACCTATAATTTGGTGCCTGCTGTGTATATACCCACAATTCATCGCTGTCACATTTTTAAATGACGTTCATTGAAACTATAGGTTCTGTGCGTTATTTCCAACCTCTGTGCTCCAGCTCACATTGTTCTTTCCACCTTGAATGTCACACCTCACGCTCCAACTCCCATCCCTCAGTGTTAAAATCTTACGTTACTAGAGAAACAAAACCATCCTTTCTTTCTCCCTTCAGAGTCTGGGGGAGAGACTGCCCTTGGCTAGGAATTTAATCTCGCTCTTTCAAGAAGTAATTACAAAGCCCCTGTCTGGTCTTTGTGTAGTCAGGAGAGCTGTTCTTAAGAGGCGTAAAGCTGGAAAATGGGCCCATTTCTTATTTCCAGCAGGCTCTAGGGGTCTGAGTTTGAAAGAGTGGAGGCACCTACACTGTTCGAAAGTAAATGATATAAGGTATTAATTACATATGGAGAGCAGGCTTTGAAAACACTGGGGATGCCAGGTAAATACTTCTCTTCCACTTTCTGGGTTTAGACTGTAATATCTCTGATAATTAATATTTATCCTTGGGAAATGTGGATGTGCAGTGGTGGGGGCAGAATTGGAAAGAAATCCCACAGCTTTCCAATGAGCTATCAACAGAGCAAGGAGGATGGGCAACTCAGCCCGTACAGAGGCCCCTGGGGGCTAGAATAGGAGTGTCGAAATCAAACCTGGATGCTCTGTGGGACATGGGATGCTAAAGGCCACTACAAGTCTCCTGTAGATATTGTCTTAAGAGGAACCACTCAGAGCTGGGCAAGCATTGTATTGGCAGGGAGGGAGTCTGTTCCTCGGTTGAGATCCATCTCTGTAGGAAGACCTCTGTGAACACTCTTAGAAGGGAGAGCAGAAGAGGATTCCCAGTGAGGAGTGGACCCCCAAACAGGAGGGCATGGCTAGGAGCTGAGGGAGCCCACGAGGGCATTCCTTGTGTGGGTTTAACTTGGTAGGTGTTTTTCCCTGGTACTACGGTAGAAATCCTAGCACAGTGGTAAAGAATCTTCCTGCCAATGCAGGAGACACAGGAGACACAGATTCCGTCCCTGGGTCAGGAAGATCCCCTGGAGGAGGACATGGCAACTCACTCCAGTATTCCTGCCTGGAGAATCCCATGGACAGAGGAGCCTGGCGGGCTACAGCCCATGGAGTCACAAAGAGTCAGACGTGACTGAGCGCACATGCACACTCCTCTATTATCCAAATGTCCTTTGGTTACTGCAATTCTATGTAACAGTTGATACACACACACACACACACACATATAGGAAAGCATTATACACACAGATAGATATGCTTCTATATGTAAGATAGCGGAGTTGTGAAGAACAAAGAAATGACTAATGAAGGGAAGTGGGGCCTGCCCGATGCCCCCTCCCAGGGAGACACATTCTAAATGGAAAATGCTTTCCAGCAGAATGTTCCCAGAACAGCAGTGGGGCTGGGATCCGTGGGCCGAAGAGCAGGCTGGGGAGGCTGGGGTGGGGGGGGGCCTGCAGCCCAACACTCCCCTCTTCCCTGCCTGTGAGAGGAGAAGATGACCTTTCAGAGTGGGAAGAGGCTGACGTGCCGGTTCCTCTAGTCACTCCCCAAGGCTGTCTTTCAAATGCCGCATCCTTTACTGAGCCCTCCCCAAGCTCATCCAAGCTAGAATGAAGCCCTCACGCCTCCGAAAGCTGAGCGCCCTGGGTGCAGGCCTCCCTTATGACTCTTACCAGCATCCGCTTTCAGGAAGAGTCCTTTACCAAGTCTTTGGCCAGATACATCTGCTCGCCTTCATGTTCCCTGGTGCCCACCCCACCCCTCATGCTTCTCCATCCTGCTACCTGTGGGATGCTGAGCTGTATGCCCCACAGACAGATACCCACCCCTACCCTCTGGCTTCTGTTTTCCCATGGGGGGGGTCCCTTACAATAGGTGTGAGAGAGGTTGGGATAACTAGTCCCCGAGTTCCTCCCCTTGGGGGTCACCTCAAGGTTAACTCTCTCAACTTCAGGTCACTCCTAGCGAGCGGGCTGCACTAGAAGACTCCATCCCCTTCCAGGCTCCAGCATCCACCGCATACCTTAGCTCTGGGGTCCCAGGGGGATGGAAACCTGGGCTGCTACGAGCCAGGACCACCACGCTCTCCCTCGTGCTCCCCACCGCCAACATTCAGGCCTTTGTGACTAGTTCTTCAGCTTATCTTAATCTGTGCACCAAATGTTTCCAGTCAAGACCTGCCTGATACTCTCCCTTACTAAATAATCTGAGAGCATACCTACAGAGGTTTGCATTATGCTTATTTCTGAACCAAGGCTAAAATAGAGTCTTGACTATTCTGGGTGCCCAATAAGCATTTGTTCAATACTCTATGTCTCTGCTTCTGGAACTGAGCTTCTCAGCCTCGGCACTATTGACACTTGGGGACAAATAACTCTTGGAGGAGGGGCTGTCCTGTGCACTGTAGGATGCTCTGGAGCATCCCTGGCCTCTGTGATGAGATGCCAGGAGCACCCCAACCCCAGTTGAGGCAACCAAAAATGTGTGTAGACATTGCTAAACGCACCCCCTCCCACTAGGGAGCAAAATCACTCCCAGATGAGATTCACTGCCCTAGATGTTAGCTCCTCTTGTCATCTCAGCATTCATGTTACACAAGCCAGGATCACCACTTCATAGCAACAGTTCATAATATACACATAAGTGTGTATACCCACTGGCTTTCCTGGTGGTTCAGACGGTAAAGAATCTGCCTGCAATGTGGGAGACCCAGGTTCAATCCCTGGGTCAGGAAGATGCCCTGGAGAAGGAAATAGCTACTCACTCCAGTATTCTTGTCTGGAGAACTCCATGAACAGAGGGGCCTGGTGGGTCTCAAAGAGTTGGACATGACTGGGCAGCTAACAGACACACACACACACACACACACACACACCATGCACGAATGCACACATCCAGGCCCACTTCAAAGTCACATAGTCTGACATAAAATATATGTGCACATGTGAAAACATACTTGAAAGGATTTCTCAAAGTTAGGATATCAAAGACATTTTTTCTTATTGTTAAAAACAAAATCTTTATTATCAAGTGGGGAAAGAATCACCCAGGGCGTGGAGATAACATTAAATGAGATTTCTTTGACCTTTACAGAGATTCATGAGCTTAGATCTTCAAAAGATCATAAGCGTAAGCATAAATGCAGGGTGCTAAATGGTACATGAAACAGAAAATGATCAGAAGGAGCAAGGCACTTCTCGGGGCCATAGTGAGAACACAAGGGTCTAATGACCACACGCACCCCTCCCCCACATCTAGATGTTCATTGAAAGAACCATGACTTGCAAAGCCAGAGACACAAATTATGAAGTCTTGTTTTGCTGATTGCAAAAGAAGTGTGTTTAGGGGCATCAAAAAAAAATTTTTTTTTAATGGGAGCATAATTTCTTTACAATGTTGTGTTAGTTTCTGCTGTACTAAGAAGTGAATCAACTATTGTTGTTTGGTCAGTAAGTCGTGCCCAAACTCTTTGAGACCCCATGGACAGTAGCCCGTCAGGTTCCACTGTCTTTGGGACTTCCCAGGCAAGGATACTGGAGTGGGTTGCCATTTCCTCCTCCAGGGGATCTTCCCAAGCCAGGGATCCAACCCACATCACTGAATTCTCGGGACGAGCCTACAACAGCAATGTTATTCCCATTTTACAGCCTAAGAAACAGAGGTGCAGAGAGGTTACTGAATACCAAGACACTTGGGGAGTGAGTTATAGAGCTGGAAAGCAATCTAGCAGTGTCTCGTTAAACTAAGTTGCATCAAAGAGACTGGGTATTGAAAGGACTGAGAGAAGAGGATGCTGAGAACAGTGGTTCAGAGGCAAGCGTCCTGGGATTCAAGCTCCATCCTTAGGAGAACTGCTCACTTCCTGTTAGCAGCTCAGCAATTGGGCCGCTGGATAACAGGCTGCTGTATCACAGACCTTTAGTCCACATCCTGCAGCCCATGCTGCCAGCCTGTTCTCTGTCCACACACTCCTTGGGCTGCCCTTTGGTGGCCTCTGACTCCTTCAAGGTCACCAGTGATGTTCCATGATGGCTCAGGGTTATCTTCACTCTTTGAATCTCTGCCTTCCTGTTTGTTTTGATCCTTTTGGAAACTTGTAGGCTGTGGAACTAGGATGCAAAGTTGTTTGACAGTTAAACCCTTATGATAAAACTGTATGACAGCTTGTAGATCATGCCTTTCTATTCTGATCCTTCGATGTCTGGGGCCTTGCTGGCCACAGAGATTGCCCCTCCCAGGGCTGGCCGATTCCCAGAGACAGCAAACATCTCCAGTAAGTGCACCTTTCATACGCAAACTAACTAATGTGACCAATGTGTGCGCATGTGGGCTCTTTAGACTCTCATTACTCTATGGACTAGAGCACACCAGGCTCTTCTATTGATGAGATTTTTCAGGCAAGAATACTAGAGTGGGTTGCCATTCCCTTCTCCAGGGGATCTTCCCGATTCAGGGATTGAACCAGGGTCTCTTGCACTGCAGGCAGATTCTTTACCGCTAAGCCACCAGGGAAACCCTTCTGGGTGTGGGACAGGTGATACTTGCGTATCTTAGCAGAAACTGCATGGAAAGTGCCTTCGAGGTGCAGGAGGACCTTCTTGGGAGGGCAGGATGTGACAGGAGGCATACTGTGGATTTGTCCACGTGTTCATTCCCTCTCCCTGCTCTCTGGTCTGTGTCTAAGCCTAAAAAGAGAGATTGAAGCTAAATAGAGAGGCAACTGCTCTTCTGGATTATTCCAGGCACATCCAAGACTGCTTGGAGACACGAATGACAAAGGAGGACAGACAGTTTCGTGGGTGTGCCCCCCGCTTCTGGGTAGAAGCCAGCCCAGCTCTCAGGCTGAGGACCAATGTAGGGAATCAGGAGCTCAGGTGGATGTACTGCCTTGAGGGCCCTGCAGCTCTGCTGAACCTGCAGGCAGCTGCTGGGCAGGATCGCCACACTCCGGAAATCCATGGAAGACTCAGCAGGAGGCAGGAGATGGGAGGGGTGGAGCTTCATTCAAGCTGCCACGTGGAAGCTCAGGGTGGAAGGACTTGAGAGGGCTTATCGCAAGCACCCTAGGGACCCAGTGAGGCTTTGGGGAAGTCTCAGGGAGCAAGCAGATGGAGAGCAGGAGTCAGCATCTCCAGGTATCCAGGTCCCAGGAAGGCAGCCTCATTTATAACCTCAGGTTGGGACATCTGGGGACAGAAGCAAGGAACTGAGACAGCCCTGACAGTTCTTCCTTCCGCCTGTTCTCAGACTTGTGAGCCAGGAAAAGAAAGGCAGCCTCAGTACCTGAGACTTCTTGAATTTCCATATTCTTCCACCCCTCAGGATACTCTCCCAAGGTTGCTCTCTGTAAGAAAAATGAGGGTGCCTCACAGCCTCTGCTGGCCCATAATTCATTTGCAAATGAGTTGCTTATCTCTTGGGTCTGGAAGGCAGCTGGGCACCCCTGTTTGGGCTGCTGGGATGTTTGGGCTTTCACTGGATGCCATGGACCAGAGCACAGGATGTGAGAAGAGCAAGCATCTCCATGTCCATGTTGACCAGTTCAGGACCAATTAAAGTAAAATGAACAGCTTAGTTGATAGACAGCTCTCCACTCCTTAGTTTTTTCTGGAGAAAGTGGTGCTGGGTGCTGGACAACGGGTTTGACTGCTGCCAAAACCATCAGAGCAAAGACGGTTGACTCAGGTTGCATCCTCTCAGCCCCTCAAATACCCTCCCACCAACATTCGCACACCAAAAGCCGCTCTTTCTCCTGCACCTCCTAGGGAGAACGGACCTGCTAGGATTCTGGTGTGTCTATCGCTAAGTCAAGGAGTGGCTGCCTGTCTGAGTTTGGGCCTGTCGGGCACATTCCATCCTGGTTTTTGGTCTAGTGGTGCTCAGCTGTTCAACAGACAAAAATTCAACTGCGGAAACCCTAGGATACAAGCGAACTACCTTCATATTCTCAAGTCTGGGACAAGGCTGTTTTTCTGGCTAGGAATGTTCATTTCCTTCCCAGCCCCCATTGCTTTAAAAATGGTTTTGTAATAATAACAAAAAATCCCAAAGGAAATGGAAATTGGAAAGAAAATTTGCCTGGACCTGCACCACAAAAACATGTCCTTTGTATTTATTTTCCAGCTTTCTTTTCATCTTACTTTTATAAGTGTGGAGTTTACATGGTTGTGATCATTTCCACTTCCAAAATGTGGAGTTTACATGGTCATGATCATAGCAGAGAGTTTTATTCTGCCATGCTCACTTAATAGAATATCATGTTTCCAAGTTGCTACTCAGTATTTCTAATTATAATCTTAATGACCCCATAATGTTCCATGAAGTTGATATTCTATGATCCACCTCAGTTCAGTTCAGTCACTCAGTCGTGTCCGACTCTTTGCAACCCCATGGACTGCAGGACGCCAGACTTCCCTGTCTATCACCACCAACTCCCAGAGCTTGCTCAAACTCATTCCATCGGGTCTATGATCCGCTGAACATCTCCTTAATAAAAGTGAATCATTTTTCAAGGTCCATCTCCTGGCTCACATCTTTGGGAAGCCATACCTTAATACACTGGGCTTCCCTGGTGGCTCAGCTGGTAAAGAATCTGTCTGTAATGCAGGAGACCCTGGTTCAATTCCTGGGTTGGAAAGATCCCCTGGAGAAGGGATAGGCTACCCACCCCACTATTCTTGCCTGGAGAATCTCCATGGACAGAGGAGCCTGGCGGGATTCAGTCCATAACATTGCAAAGAGTCGGAAAAAACTGAGTGATTAAGCACAGCACCTGGGTACCCAGCTCTCAGCATGTTTCTTCCTCTAAACATGAGAGCATCTCTCTATTTGCCAATTAAATTCCAACCTGGTTCATTCCTGAGTCCATAATGTTTATTTGTTGTCTGCAAAATCACCCTCATGCCGACCCTATACAATTAAAGAGAAACAGAAGTAGGGTCCCTTTCCTGGTACAGCATCCCATAGTGCACCCAACAGGTCTTGGACAAGTCTCAGTCCTGCTCTGTAGGGGAACGGGAGGATGGGAGACTTGCAGAGCTGCTGACTCTTTTGCCCTTGAATCTCAGCTTGTTCCAAGTGATGCTTGCTGATGTTCAACTACAACTACGCCAGTACTTCTCTCCACCAAGCTCTCAAAGCGCGAAATCTGACAAACATAGTAACAGATGTAGACAACGGGCAGACAGAACCAGTGACAGTTGTTCATTACATTTCTAATGATTAGAATGATTCAGGGGAGGGTCCTTCAGACAGTTCTGCAAGTGTCCCTGTTATTCAATTCACTTCACTGTAACCGAGTCATCTTTGAGCAAGATAGAGTCAGAGATGCTTGAATTTCAATCCCACCTCTGCCAGCCCCTAGCTGTAGAATCACAAAAAGTCACAGTTAATATGTTCATTAGTTTACACATTCATAGACTGGAGGTGGTAACATTCACCTCAACCAAGTCTGATGGAACCCAAACAAAAATAAAAGCATCTAAGCACAGCACTCAGCACAACGGCTGGGAAACAGCCCACTCTCCAATGACAGTAACCAGTGGCAATAATAATGTTAACACGAGCAAAGGCAATCCTAAGAGGGGAAATAGTGGGCGTACAATGCTGGCTTCTGAAGGGCAGCCTCAAGTCTATCAGATCTCTTCAACCACATCTCTTCTTCCCTCCTGGAGATGATCTTAGCATCTGAGAGTGATTCACAAGCCCATACAAACCAGCAGAAGACAGCTGTTCCCACCAATGGCATAGAGACAAGAGTATGTATCATAGTAAAAAAGGAAAACAAAAAAAAACAAGGGTGGGAAGACAAAACTTTATCAATAAAATGATTTAGTTTGTTTCAGACTCCCATCCCCCTCAATGGTAGAAAATGTAATCTTTCTGATTTAAGGCAATGCTTTCACTGCTGTTTAAAAGTTAATCTCACTTCTGTAAATGCTCAGTTAATTTTAGGGTTATCCCTCATCCCTTCTCATCTTTCTGGACAGAGGGTGATGTCATGAGAAGGACAGAGGGGATGAGGATGGGGTGGGTACCCTCCTCACTTGAGCAGAGGCCCACCTTAGGGATGGCTGAGGTGCAGCTAGCCATCCCCAGCCTTGGACATCCACATCTGACCCTCCAGGACTCACTGATGTGGCTGCCAAGTGGCCATCGCTCCTCCCCGAGGCGTGTTCTGCCACGCAGGCTTTCCTGCATCTATGATGCTTTGATGTGTCTGCCTTCTCTCCTCTAGCTCGATTGCTCTGACCCCTTTTCAGGCAGGATTTCACTCTCCGTCCAAGCTCCTCTTTGTCATCTCTTGTTTGTGAATAAAATTTGCCTTCTTTCTCCAGACTTCATCTCTTGATCTTTTAACCAGGCTTTGTAGAATTCAAAACATCTGTTTTCTTTTTTTTTTCAAGCACCTGGTTCTTGAAATAATGATGTCGGTACTCAAGGTTATTATATCTGCTTTAGATTAATCAGGGGTTCCAAAGCCCTGAATCTGACTCTTTTTTTCACTTCATATATCAGTACCTTATGAGCAGTGTATATGAAAAGCTTATTCTTCAATGATGAAGGGAAAGGCAGAGGGTAAGAAAAATAAAAAATCAAACTAAATCACACACATTGGTATCAAAATTTTATTAATACTTCCTGCACATTACTTCTAAAATTACTTCTGCTCATGGCTTCTGGCTACAGCCCAGTGTTAGCCCAGGCATCCCCATGTACTTTATGGATGTTTTGCTCAAAAATCCAGGGACCAGATGAGAGTCACAGAGTGTCCCAAGTGGAACCTGGAATGTGCACGAGAGGAGAATTAGGGTGGTCATCTGTCATGCTTGTTTCTGAGCTAGGATGATAAGCTAGGAATGCCTGTGATGGGAAAACCAAAGCCCTCATTACCCAGGAAGGGCCAGAACATATGGATAAAGGATGAGAAAGTCTTCCAAGTTAGAGGCTACTCTACTATGCTTACCTCCTCCCTTCTACATCTGGCAAGAGGTTTGGAGACAGAATCTGCCAGACTCAAGACAGATGGTCGAGTGAAGGGTGGCCTTGGACTTGGAATGTATTCACTTGGACTTCTCTTCCCACTTTCCTCATTGAATGTAAGAGAGTCTGCTCCAGATATAGAGTGCTGTTTTAGTCAGGCAGAATTGAATTCCATAGAAAGTTGTTTTGTAAGATTTATTATAAGGAATAATAAAAATTGTTTACATCATTATGGAGGCTGACAAGTCCAAAATCTGCAGAGCCAATGTCCCAGTCTAAGTCCAAAGGCCATCAGGCTGCTATAGAACCAGGAAAAGCAGATGACCCAGTTCAAAAGAGTCAGCTGGAGAATCCTCTCACTCTGGGAAGGATTAGATTTTTGTTCTATGTAGACCTTCAACTGATCGGACGAAGCCCACTGACATTAGGGAGGGCAATCTTCTTTATTCAGTCTACTTATTTAAATGTTAATTTCATCCAAAGACATCCTCATAGAAACACCCAGAATAAAGTTTGACAAAATGAACCATCTCAGATCCTTTCTCCCCCAAGTTACATTCTTGTCCCCAACACCAGTGTGCATGCCTGCTCAGTCACTTCAATCGTGTCTGACTCTTTCCAACACTATGGGCTGTAGCCCGCCAGGCTCCTCTGTCCATGGGATTCTCCAGGCAAAAGTACTGGAGTGGGTTGCCATGCCCCCTCTCCAGGGGATCTTCCCAACCTAGGGATTGAACCTGCATTCCTTACATCACCTGCAGTGGGAGGTGGGTTCTTTACCACTAACGCCACTTGGGAAGCCCCCAACACCAGCAGCTTCCTGCAATTCTCAGTGACCCCAGCTTCTAGGCTCACACCTTTATGTCAAGGGGATGACTGTGTGCAGAGCCACTGTGCCATTTGAGCCTCTGCCTGTCAACTCTGCTCTCCCTAAGTAGCACCCCACTCTCCACAACCCCACACTTCTCTCCATCCTTCTTCTGTCACCAAGTCTTCTGAAAGCCAGTGCACAAAATTGTCAAGTTCAAGTGGAAAAGCCCTTGAGAAAGAGACTCTCTCGGGGCTATCTTGTAGAGCCAAGATTTGCAGACAGGGGTCCTGATTTCAAGTCCAGTGTCCTTTCTGCTTTGTCTACCTACAGCTCCCAGGACTGAAATCTAGTCTCGGGACCTAGACTGCACCACCCCCACCCCAAGAACAACAGAGGCGAAAGCCATCAGCTGAACCGCCTGCTGGAGGCCCTGCTCACAGGCTTAGAACAAGGAATCGGCAGTTACGCTGGGAGCAATTACCAAAGCTTGGAAACATCAGCTCAGATAAAATTAGATTTGACCTGAGAGATTGTTCCAAACACCAACTCAACTGCCTTTGATGTTCTGAGTCCTATCAAATTGCACATAGTTCTCTCTTTCTGGCTTTAAAGTAAGTCTCTTCATCAGAGAAATGAAAAAGATCTGTTTTTTGTGAGAATCTCTAAAGCTCTCTCCCTGGAGGTGTGGTAACAGGCTGGCAGATGTGGCATCTGCCATCTGTATCAGATACCCAGCATTGGAGGTGAGGATACTAGCTGACTTATCGCTTTGAAAGATGCTGCCCAGAGTCAGATAATGTTGAAAAGGACAATCATCGCTCCATAAAGATGGGGAGATGGATAAGCTACATGGTCTGCCCCAGGTCAGAATGTCAGAGCCAAGACTTCAGCCTAGGTCTCCAGTATTCTGGTTCCCTCCACTTTCAGGTTTTCCTAATGATTTCTCATACCTGGGGCAGGTTTTGACCGAGACCTTTCAAAATTTGGGGATGGGAAAATCATCAAAGTGAGCAATCACTAGCTGGCACAGTCCCATGCATGCACGCAGGCTCAGTGGCTAAGCCATGTCTGACTTTCCTCTGTCCATGGGATTTCCCAGGCAAGAATACTGGCATGGGTTGCCATTCCCTTCATCAGGCACAGTCAGAGTTTGACCCTAAAACTGTGATTTCAGAGTCTTTCTCTTACTGCAGTGAATAAGGGAAGCCTGCAAGGAAGAAATGCAGACAAGGAGGAGAGCAGGGAGGCAGGAAGGAAAGGAAAAGAAACTCCTGAGAACAAGGACTCGTCTGTTGTGTGTACTGTTTTTGCCCCAGTGGCGTCTCCTTGTTTGACAGTTGGTAGGTGCTTGGTAAATATTTGAGGGAAAAGGAGAGATAAAGGAAGGAAGAAAAAGGAAATAAACAGGCTGTTACCTGAAGTCACTCTTGCTCTAAGGTCTTAAGTTTTGGGACTTTTTTTTTTTTTTAAGATTTATTTTGACACGGACCATTTCTAAAGCCTTTATTGAATTTGTTACAACATTGATTCTGTTTTATGTTTTGTTTTTTTGGCCCCCAAGGCATGTGGGATCTTAATTCCCTGACCAGGGATTGAACCCACACGTCCTGCATTGGAAAGCACAGAGTCTTAACCACTGGACCACCAGGGAAGTCCCAGGTCTTAGGTTTTATGATTACTTCTTCCAACTAAGATTGTTTTCCTTTAACTTCTGTTTGGAGATTTTGGTTTATTTGGTTCTGTTTTCATTTGGGGTCTTTGTCTTGTTTTGTTTTGTCCATGCTAAAGAGATTGGAGTGGTCAGAAGTCTACCTTGGGATTAGTGGAGCATGGTAATTTTCGCTGAGTAATTTCCCAAGTTCACACAAAAGCAGTAAGGGTTAGAGCTGAGAAAAGCAGATGTAGCCTCCATCGAAGTCCCACTCAAAACCGCTTCCCTTCTGTGCCCTCTCATTCTCCCTTTTGTTTCCAGGGTCTCATTTTGCTCTAGGTGAAATCTACCTGGGCTGCAGATCATCCCCTTTGGGTCCAGATTTTCAATGAGCAAATCTGGCCAAAAGACCCAAGCTGGTATTTTTCATTCATGCATTCACTGGTGCATTTATTCATCTACTCAGTCATCTAAAGAAGATTTATCTGTGCCATGCACTTCGATAGGTGATTCTGAAGTGAATGGGACTTGATCCCTGTTCTCAGACACTCCTAATGGATACAGGAAGCAAACATACAATAAACAGGACGATCCGAGTGCCAGGTAGGAAACTAATTTTTCTGGTGGGCATAGGAATAAAGACGTCATAGAAAGCATGCCATTAGAACAGAGTTCGAAAGATAGATGGGATTTCAGTACATTCTTTTTCTAAAATGTGGGGCTAGGTAAGAAGAAATCCCTCTGCGCTCGGTTGTTCAGTTGTCTGACTCTTTGTGATCTCATGGACTGTAGCCCTCCAGGCTCCTCTGCCTATGGGATTCTCCAGGCAAGAATATTGGAGTGGGTAGCCATTCCCTTCTCCAGGGGATTCTTCCTGACCCAGGGATCAAACCCATATCCCCTGCACTGGCAGGCAGGTTCTTTACCCCTGAGCCACCTGGGAAGGCAGAAATCTCTCCCAGCAGAGGTTAAAACCTAATTAATTAGAATAAAACCCAAAGTTCTCTAGCAGACTTATCAGTCACCACAGTCTGGTGCCTACGTCCTGTCCAGTTCCTGTCACTTTTCCCCTTCCTCAGTGTATGCCAGACACATGGATGAGAAGCCTTGAAGGTTGTTTGTTTCTATCACAAGACATTTGTACTGGCTGTTCCCTCTGGTTAAATCATTCCCTGAGTTTTTCATGCGGCTGCCTCCTGGTGAGCATTTAAGTCTCAGCTCTGATGCTTTATACCAGAGGGACCCTATTAAAATCCCCACTTCACAAATAAGGACCCATGCTGTACTGGCTAAGGAACTGACCTAAGGTCACACAACTAACGGGAAAGTTGCCAAGAGCTGAACCTCAACTGTTCTTAGTCTAGAGACCCAGCTTGTATCCACGACTCTACACTGCCTGCCTCTCTCACCATCCCAACTGATCTCGTCCATACACTGACATGTTTCATTCTCCTTGCTCTAGAATATGTGGTCCACAGGAACAGGGACCCTGCCTCTCTCGGTCACCACTGTATCTCCAGCATCTGGCATGTAGGATACCCTCAGAAAATATTGGATTAGCCAAAAAATTTGTTGTGGTTTTTCCATAACACCTTACGGAAAAACCCAAATGAACTTTTTGGCCAACCCAATACATTTTGAGTGAGAGCTGGGGGCAAAGAGAGTGCATAGAGAAAGAAGCTTAGAGGTATGCTACTTCTAGATAAGGAAATAGTAAGGATGCTTTCTGTGACCTCTCAGAACTAGTTCCGTATTTTTATCCTTTCACTTAAAATAATGACAGAGTTATTAGAAATATGGGACCAGTTGGGACTTCCCTGGTGGTTCAGTGGTTAAAACTTCATCTTTCAATGTAGGGGGTATGGGTTCTATTGCTGGTGGGAGAGCTAAGATCCCACATGCCTTGGGGCCAAAGAACCAAAACATAAAACAGAAGCAACACTGTAACAAAATCAATAATGACTTAAAAAATGGTTCACATAAAAAAAACTTAAAAAAGAAATATAGGACAGGTAGGAGCAGGTACAGTGGCTAGATGGTGTGGAACTGGGGGAAACTGAAGGCTTTAAGGCGAGGTGGGGGGCATGCTTGCAACATACTCCAAGTTATAACACGTAAATGACTGCCTCCTTCTAATCAAGGAAGATAATGGCTATCACCTTGTGGAAGTCCTTCCCATAGAGTGGTGATCGCTGAACAGCAGGAAAATAACCTGAAAAGTCCCCATGGTGTCAGTAACCTAGGAGTCCTCTCCAGCCGACCAAGACGGCCATAACAGGTGGTGCTAACGAGCCTGAAGTGACGCAAGCTCTTTCTGCAGTCTGCTGCCTGCCACAAGCCCCTTCCCAGCTGCGGGTCACCAAACCCCTCCCGACTGTGGGTTCTTCCCGGAGTAGTGCCAGGATGCTCAACAGACTATGTCACCTCCTCCATAGGCTTTCCAAGATGGTGATGGTTCCAGCACAGTGACCACCACTTCTGTCCGAAGCCATTCAGGTTTGGCCCAGACTTGCTGTGGCTCTAAAGGGAGGAACCTGGACTTGAACTTTCAGATTCTGATTCACAGGGTAGTCTTCCAGTGGCTCATCACACCCTCTTCTCTTCTAGCCTCTGGAAAGAAGCCATGCAATCAAGTGGTTCATAGTCCAGCTTTCTAGCAAGATATGCCTTCACAGCTTCAGTTCAATAAGTGGTGATGGTTTAGGTTTAGAAAAATCCCATGGATGGAGGAGCCTGGTGGGCTGCAGTCCATGGGGTCTCGAAGAGTCGGACACGACTGAGTGACTTCACTTTCGCTTTTCACTTTCATGCATTGGAGAAGGAAATGGCAGCCCACTGCAGTGTTCTTGCCTGGAGAATCCCAGGGACGGGGGAGCCTGATGGGCTGCCGTCTATGGGGTCGCACAGAGTCGGACACGACTGAAGCGGCTTAGCAGCAGCAGCAGCATTTGACTTAACTCTCCAAAATTGTAACCACCATATATTGATTATTTTTTCTGTGCTAGAGACTTTTTTAAGCCCTTTATAGACACCGTCTCATGGAATTTCAGAACTCTTTGTGATAGAAGCTTTGTTATCCCCATTGCCCAGATGAAAAATCGAGGGATAGAGAAGTTAATGAATTATTCAGTATCTTATAGGCAGCAAGTGTCAAACTTCAGAGTGCTTAGTAACTTAACTATGTGCTGTGTTGACATGTCTGTGACTTTCAGTCTCCAAATATATCCTAATCTGCGAGTCGAAGGCACGTATCACCACACATCACTATACCTGCTGTGTTTGGGGAGGATTTCTAAAGTTTGGTTCCTTCTTTTAAAAAAAGTAATTAAGTTTCCTAACATAAAAACCTCAGTATCTGAAACCAAAATAAGAGACAACTTCTAGGCTTGGTCAGAGTTGAACTAAGGAACTAAGTATTAGAACATGGTCAGTAATAGTCACGGGCCCATTGATTAGATAGGCAGAGAACCATTACATTTCAAACATATGCTGTTAAGCCCAACAAGATGTATTCCATCAAGGATTGTCTAAATCCATAGCTCCTTGGATTTGATGATTCAAAGGATGTAAAGAAGTTTAACAAGGTGTGATGAGTACTTTATTCCCAGAATGAGTAGGGATAAACCTTGTTGTTTAGTTACTCAGTTATGTCTGACTCTTTTTCAAACCCATGGACTATAGCCTGCCAGGCTTCTCTGTCCATGCTATTTCCCAGGCAAGAATACTAGAGTGGGATGCCATTTCCTTCCCCAGGGGATCTTCTTGACCCAGGAATTGAACCCAGGTCTCCTGCATTGGCAGGTGGATTCTTTACCGCTGAGCCACTAAGGAAGCCAATAGGAATGAATCTTCAATTGGTCCAAATTCAGCCCCACTTTTACTAAAAATATCAGTCAGTTCAGTTCAGTCACTCAGTCGTGTCCGACTCTTCGTGACCCCATGAATTGCAGCATGCCAGGCCTCCCTGTCCATCACCAACTCCCGGAGTTCACTCAAACTCATGTCCATCGAGTCGGTGATGCCATCCAGCCATCTCATCCTCTGTCATCCCCTTCTCCTCCTGCCCCCAATCCCTCCCAGCATCAGAGTCTTTTCCAATGAGTCAACACTTCACATGAGGTGGCCAAAGTGTTGGAATTTCAGCTTTAGCATCAGTCCTTCCAAAGAACACCCAGGACTGATCTCCTTTAGAATGGACTGGTTGGATCTCCTTGCTGTCCAAGAGACTCTCAAGAGTCTTCTCCAACACCACAGTTCAAAAGCATCAATTCTTTGGTGCTCAGCTTTCTTCACAGTCCAACTTTCACATCCATACATGACCACTGGAAAAACCATAGCCTTGACTAGACAGACCTTTGTTGGCAAAGTAGTGTCTCTGCTTTTTAAGATGCTATCCAAGTTGGTCATAAATTTCCTTCCAAGGAGTAAGCATCTTTTAATTTCATGGCTGTAATCACCATCTGCAGTGATTTTGGAGCCCAGAAAAATAAAGTCTGACACTGTTTCCACTGTTTCCCCATCTATTTCCCATGAAGTGATGGGACCGGATGCCATGATCTTCGTTTTCCGAATGTTGAGCTTTAAGCCAACTTTTTCACTCTCCTCTTTCACTTTCATCAAGAGGTTTTTTAGTTCCTCTTCACTTTCTGCCATAAGGGTGGTGTCATCTGCATATCTGAGGTTATCTTGATTCCAGCTTGTACTTCTTCCAGCCCAGCGTTTCTCATGATGTACTCTGCATATAAGTTAAATAAGCAGGGTGACAATATATAGCCTTGACGTACTCGTTTTCCTATTTGGAACCAGTCTGTTGTTCCATGTCCACTTCTAACTGTTGCTTCCTGACCTGCATACAGGTTTCTCAAGAGGCAGGTCAGGTGGTCTGGTACTCCCATCTCTTGAAGAATTTTCCACAGTTTATTGTGATCCACACAGTCAAAGGCTTTGGCATAGTCAATAAAGCAGAAATAGATGTTTTCTTGGAACTCTCTTGCTTTTTCGATGATCCAGCAGATGTTGGCAATTTGTTCTCTGTTTCCTCTGCCTTTTCTAAGACCAGCTTGAACATCAGGAATTTCACGGTTCACGTATTGCTGAAGCCTGGCTTGGAGAATTTTGAGCATTACTTTACTAGTGTGTGAGATGAGTGCAATTGTGCGGTAGTTTGAGCATTCTTTGGCATTGCCTTTCTTTGGGATTGGAATGAAAACTGACCTTTTCCAGTCCTGTGACTACTGCTGAGTTTTCCAAATTTGCTGGCATGTTGAGTGCAGCACTTTCACAGCATCATCTTTTAGGATTTGGAATAGCTCAACTGGAATTCCATCACCTCCACTAGCTTTGTTCATAGTGATGCTTTCTAAGGCCCACATGACTTCACATTCCAGGATGTCTGGCTCTAAGCGAGTGATCACACCATTGTGATTATCTGGGTCATGAAGTTCTTTTTTGTTTAGTTCTTCTGTGTATTCTTGCCACCTCTTCTAAATATCTTCTGCTTCTGTTAGGTCCCTACCATTGAGCCCATCTTTGCATGAAATGTTTCCTTGGTATTTCTAATTTTCTTGAAGAGATCTCTAGTCTTTTCCATTCTGTTGTTTTCTTCTATTTCTTTGCATTGATCACTGAGGAAGGCTTTCTTATCTCTCCTTGCTATTCTTTGGAACTCTGCATTCAGATGCTTATATCTTTCCTTTTCTCTTTTGCTTTTCACTTCTCTTCTTTTCACAGATATTTGTAAGCCCTCCCCAGACAGCCATTTTGCTTTTTTGCTTTCCATGGGGATGGTCTTGATCCCTGTCTCCTGTAGAATGTCATGAACCTCTGTCCATAGTTCATCAGGCACTCTATCTATCAGATATAGTCCCTTAAATCTATTTCTCACTTCCAGTGTATAATCATAAGGGATTTGATTTAGGTCATACCTGAATGGTCTAGTGGTTTTCCATACTTTCTTCAATTTAAGTCTGAATTTGGCAATAAGGAGTTCATGATCTGAGCCACAGTCAGCTCCCGGTCTTGTTTTTGCTTAGAATTCTACTAAGAATAAAGGGTTTGGCTTCTACGCCATCATACCTTTATGTGTCTAGCCAGCATCATCTCCATCTTAGAGAGCTTCCAAGGGTCCCCGGTCATTCTAGGAGGCCTATCCACATCGCGAGATGGAGGAAGCCTGAGAGAGTAAATGCACCTGGACATCACTCCTAGTCAGCAGGCAACGTTCTGGCAGCTGGCTGTGAAAATTACTCAGGATGGCGAAGAGATGGCAATTGTCACAGCTCTGTGGCTCTCCTTGGCTCTTGGGATGTTTGATTCTCACAGGAATGGGATGGTAAGAGCTTCAGGTGGTGATTCAGCTCTTACGTGCCACTCTAGCACCAGGGACAGAGGGGGTACTCCTTAGGCATAGGATGGACAGTCCCCTCTGAGTGGTTCAGCTACTGTTTGGTCTGAACCCATGGTATCTCTGTCTCGTCTGGGAGTGTGAAAGCCTGTTTTATATATTCTTCTAAATCTATTGTTCTCAAACCCTGAATCCTGAGTTTAGAAATCCAAAAGTCAAAAATCTGTTTGTATTGTCTATTTCTGCTTTGACGACCCTCCTTTGCAGTAAGGGCACCCCGTTTGCCTGGGCTGGAGGGAAATGCTTCTGTTTGTCTGCAGTGATCATCTTTTTTTTTAAAAATAATATTTATTTATTTATTTTTGGCTGTGCCGGGTCTTCACTGCTGCAGGAGGGCTTTCTCTAGTTGTGGGGAGCGGAGGCTATTTCTCATTGTGGTGGCTTCTCTTGTTATGGAGCAGGGGCTCCAGGGCACATGGACACAGTAGTTATGGCTCAGGGGCTCCAGAGGACAGACTCAGTAGTTGTGGTCACAGGCTTAGTTTCTCCACGGCATGGGGGATCTAGGAAGATCCCACTACTAGGGATCAAACTGGTGTCCCCCGCATTGCAAGGTGGATTCTTAACCACTGGACCACCAGGGAAGCCCATGCAATGATGACCATAATATGTCCCCTCTTTGTACGATACAAGAACTCCTAATCATGGGCACAGATTTTCAACCATGGTCTTCCCCACTGGGGACTGTCTGTTAATGAATTATTGGAAGCATGGAAAGGCAGAAAATGTGTGCTCTGGCAGGCAGATCAGCTCTCATAGGAGCAGAGAGAAGGGGCTGAGCTAAGCATGCTAGGGTTCTTATTTATTATTCAGTTATTCCTCTTCTTCTCACAGTGAAGCTTGAGAGGGTAGAGGGGAGGGGAAACTTTCCCCAGGGGCAAAAAAATTTTTTTAGGAAAATATGAGTTGAAGCCACCCTGAGATCCTACCACACACCCACCACAATTGCTAACATAAAAAAGACAAAACCTACTACGACTTAGTGAGGATGGGGAGCAGCTGAACTCATACATGGCTGATGAGAATGCAAAATGGTACTGCTTGGGAAAATCTTTTGCCATTATCTAGTAAAGGTTAATTTCCAAGGCAAACCATTAAATATCACGGTAATCCAAGTCTATGCCCTGACCAGTAACACTGAAGAAGCTGAAGTTGAACAGTTTTATGAAGACCTACAAGACCTTCTAGAACTAACACCAAAAAAGATGTCCTTTTCATTATAGGGGACTGGAATGCAAAAGTAGGAAGTCAAGAAACACCTGGAATAACAGGCAGATTTGGCCTTGGAGTACAGAATGAAGCAGAGCAAAGGCTAATAGAGTTCTGCCAAGAGAACGCATTAGTCGTAGCAAACACCCTCTTCCAACAACACAAGAGAAGACTCTACACATGGACATCACCAGATGGTCGACACTGAAATCAGATTGATTATATTCTTTGCAGCCACAGATGGAGAAGTTCTATACACTCAGCAAAAATAAGACTGGGAGCAGACCGTGGCTCAGATTATGAACTCCTTATTGCCAAATTCAGACTGAAATTGAAGAAAGTGGAGAAAACCACTACAACATTCAGGTATGACCTAAATCAAATCCCTTATGACTATACAGTGGAAGTGAGAAATAGATTTAAGGGACTAGATCTGATAGACAGAGTGCTTGATGAACTATGGATGGAGGTTTGTGACATTGTACAGGAGACAGGAATTAAGACCATTCCCAAGAAAAAGAAATGCAAAAAGCAAATGGCTGTCTGGGGAGGGCTTACAAATAGCTGTGAAAAGAAGAGAAGTGAAAAGCAAAGGAGAAAAGAAAAGATATACCCATTTGAATGCTGAGTTTCAAAGAATAGCAAGGAGAGATAAGAAAGCCTTCCTCAGTGATCAATGCAAAGAAATAGAGGAAAACAATAGAATGGGAAAGACTAGAGATTTCTTCAAGAAAATTAGAGATACCAAGGGAACATTTCATGCAAAGATGGGCTCAATAAAGGACAGAAATGGTAGGGACCTAACAGAAGCAGAAGACATTAAGAAGAGGTGGCAAGAATACACAGAAGAACTATACAAAAAAGATCTTCATGACCCAGATAATCATGATGGTGTGATCACTGACCTAGAGCCAGACATCCTGGAATGTGAAGTCAAGTGGGCCTTAGAAAGCATCACTACGAACAAAGCTAGTGGAGGTGATGGAATTCCAGTTGAGCTCTTTCAAATCCTGGAAGATGATGCTGTGAAAGTGCTGCACTCAATATGCCAGCAAAATTGGAAAACTCAGCATTGGCCACAGGACTGGAAAAGGTCAGTTTTCATTCCAATCCCAAAGAAAGGCAATGCCAAAGAATGCTCAAACTACCGCACAATTGCACTCATCTCACACGCTAGTAAAGTAATGCTCAAAATTCTCCAAGCCAGGTTTCAGCAATACGTGAACCGTTAACTTCCAGATGTACAAGCTGGTTTTAGAAAAGGCAGAGGAACAAGAAATCAAATTGCCAACATCCGTTGGATCATCGAAAAAGCAAGAGAGTTCCAGAAAAACATCTATTTCTGCTTTATTGACTATGCCAAAGCCTTTGACTGTGTGGATCACAATAAACTGTGGAAAATTCTTCAAGAGATGGGAATACCAGACCACCTGACCTGCCTCTTGAGAAACCTGTATGCAGGTCAGGAAGCAACAGTTAGAAGTGGACATGGAACAACAGACTGGTTCCAAATAGGAAAAGGAGTACATCAAGGCTGTATATTGTCACCCTGCTTATTTAACTTATATGCAGAGTACATCATGAGAAATGCTGGGCTGGAGGAAGCACAAGCTGGAATCAAGATTGCTGGGAGAAATATCAACACCCTCAGATATGCAGATGACACCACCCTTATGGCAGAAAGTGAAGAAGAACTAAAGAGCCTCTTGATGAAAGTGAAAGAGGAGAGTGAAAAAGTTGGCTTAAAGCTCAACATTCAGAAAACAAAGATCATGGCATCCGGTCCCAGCACTTCATGGCAAATAGATGGGGAAGCAGTGGAAATAGTGGCTGACTTTATTTTGGGGGTGCTCCAAAATCACCGCAGATGGTGACTGCAGCCATGAAATTAAAAGATGCTTACTCCTTGAAAGGAAAGTTATGACCAACCTAGACAGCATCTTAAAAAGCAAAGACATTACTTTGCCAACAAAGGTCCATTTAGTCAAGGCTATGGTTTTTCCAGTGGTCATGTTTGGATGTAAAAGTTGGACTATAAAGATAGCTGAGTGCCAAAGAATTGATGCTTTTGAACTGTGGTGTTGGAGAAGACTCTTGAGAGTCCCTTGGACAGCAAGGAGATCCAACCAGTCCATCCTAAAGGAGATCAGTCCTGGGTGTTCATCAGTAGGACTGATTTTGAAGCTGAGACTCCAATACTTTGGCCACCTGATGTGAAAAGCTGACTCATTTGAAAAGACCCTGATGCTGGGAAAGATTGAGGGCAGGAGGAGAAGGGAACAACAGAGGATGAGATGGTTGGACGGCATCACTGACTCAATGAACATGGGTTTGGGTGGACTCTGGAGTTGGTGATGGACAGGGGGGCCTGGCATGCTGCGGTTCATGGGGTTGCAAAGAGTTGGACACGACTGAGTGAATGAACTGAACTGAGTAAAGGTGAATATGTGCATAGCCTGTGACCCAGTAATCCCACTCCTGGGCATACATGTTTTTCATCAAAAGGCTTAGAGCAGAATGTTCACAGCAGCGCTGTTCATAAGTAAAAAGTTACCAAATGCCCAGTGTCAATAGAATGGATAGATAGTAGCACGTTCACACAATGGAATACTCTACAGTGATGAGAATGAACAAAATACCAGCAATACAGATGTATTCACAAACTTAATGTTGAGTAAAAGCCAAACCAAAACATATAAATTCTTTGTTGAACAGCAGAAACCAACACAACATTATTGTTGTTGTTCAGTCGCATAGTCGTGTCCGATTCTTTGCGACCCTATGGACTGCAGCTTGCCAGACTCCCAGTCCTTCACCATCTCCCGGGGCTTGCTCAAACTCATGTCCATTGACACAACATTATAAAGCAATGATTCTCCAGTTAATTAACGATGACCCTGTATGCAAGATAGCGAAAGAGACACAGATGTAAAGAACAGAATTTTGGACTATGTGGGAGAAGGCGAGGGTGGGATGATAAGAGAGAATAGCATTGAAACGTATATTACCATATGTAAAATAGATGACCAATGCAAATTCCATGCATGAAGCAGGGCACCCAAAGCTGGTGCTCTGGGACAGCCCAGAGGGATGGGGGATGGAGGGAGGTGGGAGGGGGTCCAGGATATGGGGATACATGTGCACCCATGACGGATGCATGTCAATGTATGGCAAAAACCACCACAATATTGTAAAGTAATTAGCTTCCAATTAAAATTAAAAAATAAATATTTTAAAAAGTAAATTTAAAAAGAAAAATATATATTATATAATTATATAATATTATATAAAATATACTATATAAATTATTATTATATAATATAGATTATTATAATATTATATGCAATATTTGTTATTATACAGTATATAGTTTCATTTATATAGAATCGAAACCAGGCAAACTAAGTGATGCTGTTAGCCGTCAGGATAGTGAGGCGCATGGTAGACTTCTGGGGTGCTGGTGATGATCTGTTTCTTGATTCAGGTGCTGGTTACATTACAGTGTAAGGTTTGTGAAAATTCATTGATTTATATCATTGTTATGCTTTTCTGAAAATGAATTATACTTTAACT
Source organism: Bos javanicus (assembly GCF_032452875.1). Taxonomy (NCBI): domain Eukaryota; kingdom Metazoa; phylum Chordata; class Mammalia; order Artiodactyla; family Bovidae; genus Bos; species Bos javanicus. The sequence continues at coordinate 31,458,742 of NC_083886.1, forward strand.
GCAAGTTCACTCAGACACCACCCCTGACACAGCTTCATTCTCCCTGCCTCTCCAAAAACTGAATGGCTTCTGGATGGCAGTCGTGAACAGACACTCTAATGTCCTCCCAGAAATGCCTATGGAGATGGCAGAAAAGCCATCCGAGTTTGGCAGTCAACCCTGTTGGCAGCATGGGAGGAAGCTTCCCCTGTGCCCCAGGGCTAGTTGTAAGGGATGGACAGTCATGTTGGCAGACCACCCATGTGATGCTGTGGGTGAGTCTGTCCACCTGAAAATAGTAGAAATGCCTTTCTTCCTCCTTTACTATCTTTGCATGCGTTCAGTCATGGCCCACTGTTTACGACCTCGTGGACTGTAGCCCAGCAGGTTCCTCTGCCCATGGGATTTCCCAGGCAAGAATACTGGAGTGTGGTTTACCACTTCCTTCTCCATGGGATCTTCCGGACCCAGGGATGGAACCTGTGTCTCCTATGTCTCCTGCATTGGCAGTTAAATTCTTTACCACAGAGCCACCTTGGAAGCCCTTCAATATCTTTACTCTGGCTTAGAAACTCAAGTTCTGCATCTAAGGAACGCTGAGTTCTGGTCCTTGCTCCAGCGTGTGTATGCACAGGCATGTGCATGTGTGTGTGTGTGTGTGCATGCGTGTGCCCACATGTAGGGGGTGAGGAGGGTCTGTCCCTTCCTCCCATCACTAATGCTGTTACAGTATAAAAGAGACTTGAAAGTATTCCCTTACCCCATCTGGTTTCTAAACTAGAAATTTGCTTCTTAACCTATGTTCAGGTGGATTCTGAATCCTATGGGGAAATTTTGGCTCTACAGAGCTTCCCTTGGAACGTATTTTCCTTCTTGGAGATGTATTTTTCCAGAAAGGGTGTTTTCTCTTGCCGTATTATCCACCTCACAATTTTTGATGAGTTTGTTGATCATGTAAAATGGTATCTGGTGTTGTTTTCTTATGCCATTTGTTCACTAAATTATTTACACATTTGGCACATCATGCCAGAACTACTAAATCAAAAGCCTCTACTTTTTGCTACCAAAAGAATTATCCGTGAAGCAATATGCTGATATTTTCATTGACCAGGAACTTGAGTGGAAATTTTATCTTTATTTAAAATTTATATTGAAGTTGACATCTATAATGTAGAAAGTGTTTCTACACGGGTTAGATAACAGGAAACAGTCTAAAAGAAAGTGGAGAAAGAGTAAGAATAACAGTTACAAAATAAGTGAAAATGACCATAAATATATGATGCAATGCCTCACCAGTAATGAAATCAAGGCCAATTAAAATAACACTAAGATTCTTCAGTGATTATATTTTCAAATATTAAAAAAATTTTAAATATCCAATATTGTACAAACAGGTGATCTTATTATTGACGACTTGGGCTGGAACTCTTCCTTTGTGGGCAATATTTCTTCAGATTAAAAAAGCACATTTTTCCAACACATTAAAATTGTGAGCCTTTTAACCTATGATTCCTACAGAGATACTTAAGCAAATATGAAGATACACGGGTAAAGGTAAAGATACGTAAGCAAATATGAAGATACAGGTTTGTTGATAATAGAAATATGGGAAGAAACCTAAATATGAAACAGTTGGAACCTTTCTAAAATAAATAGGTGCGTTGACACATCATGGTGCTAAATACAAAAACATAAAAAAACGATGGAAGAAGTGAAGATGTATTGTAATCCAATTTTGTAAAAACTTAGTAGAGAAATAAGCGTATATGTCTATGCTTAGGAAAAATTCTGAGAGAATAGACAGAATGCTCTTATCAGTGGTTATTGGGGGGCAGGGTGTACAGCAAGGGACTTCACCTTTGGCTTTATTTTTGTTGTCTGAATATGATTATAAACCCGTTGTAACCTGATTATAAACCTGTTACAATCAGAAAAGACAACAAAGATTTTTAATACTATCTGCTATTCACCCAGTGCTAACGTCTAAGTGATGGACATTTGGATGTTACGTCTAAGTGATGGACATTTGGATGGTTTTAAAGTTTTCTTCATTTTATTTTTGTACTTTCCAAAGTTGTCTACAGAGGGTATCTACTCCTTTTCATGTCAGAAAATAGGTGGAATTTCAAACAATAAGTCTGTACAATTAGCACTATAACATATGATCAAAATCATGTCGAACATATGGACAGCATAAAGCTTCAAAGAACGTACACCTGAAAGTTAATGGTAATTAAATGGGTGGTAGGATAATAGCAGATTTTCCCTTTCCGTCTGCTCGTTTGCAAAATCAACAGCTGAGTGATGCGAAGATCAATAGTTGGGATGACGGTAAGTTTATCATTATTGTAATTGATGTGCTCATTAGTACCTGAGTTCTCTCTCCCCTGGTTTCCTCCATGCTTGTTATTTCCACACGGCAATGTTAATTATGGTGATATAACGCTAGAATAAGCGGCTCAAAGGGGATGCAGGGGCACCATGGAGACGCAAACGAAGAAAAGCAAGGGGTCTTTAGACTTCACTCCAGGGTCGTCAGGGCTTTTCCTAAATGAAGCCAAGGAGACACAATCCAGACACTGACATTCCAACGAGTACAAACCGTTCAATCTTACAACTGGCCAAGTAACCCACAACTTTGTGGTTTTCTTCTCGTCTATAAACAAAACTGATCAATGGTCATGGGTCTGTTCTAGAACAAAATCCAAAATTTCTAAGTTTCTCTTGGGTATTTCCCAAAGAGAGGAGAAGTCTTTGTCCTGAAGCTCTTTATTTTCAAGTATGACTGTTAGTCGCTCAATTGTATCAGACTCTGCGACCCCATGGATTGTAGCCCTCCAGGCTCCTCTGTCCATGGAATTCTCCAGGCAAGAAAACAAGAGTGGGTAACCATTTGCTTCTCCAGGGGATCTTCCCGATCCAGGGATCAAACCCCAGTCTCCTGCATTGTAGGCAGATTGTTTACTGTCTGAACCACCAGAGAAGCCCAAGCCTTGATTTCATTATCTGTCAAATAAAAGAATAGGTGATTGCTGGGCTTCCTTTTAATTCAAGCATTTTTAGGAGTCCTTCTTTGTGCACCACACAGAGAAGGAGCTGTAGAGGCTGGGATTTCTGTGACTCTGGCCTGTAGAGCTGGGTTGCTGGGATGATCCACAGCATCGACCATGACCCAGGCAAAGACAGGAAAAACAAATAATGGGAAAGGGCCAGGCTAGCGGTATGCATGCCTACAGACAATTCACACGCAGTTGGAGGCTCTCCGCTGGAATCCAGGGTTTCATCAGCAGCTTCATTTGCAGCAGGGACGCTGCTATTTGCAATATAATGTCAGTAACTGACAGTTGGGATTCAGTGGCTCCTGGCTTGAGCCATCACCAAACAACTAATTTTCACTCTGCAAGTCACAATGACCCCTCCAGGAGGGGAAAGGAGATGTGGATCTCTGTTGGGACACGCCTGGGCACAGAGCCCACAGGGGCCTCGGAAGGCTGGTTCTGGCCTGCGGTTCTTGCCACTTACAAGCTCTTCACACTACAAACACATAGCTTTCCTTGTTCTGGGAGTTCTCAGGAGCGTACCCATCGTTCATTCTTAGAGTCAGAAGGAGGAGGGAGACAAGCAGGCAGTGAGAAGAAAGGAAAACAGGAAGATGCAGCTGTTCAGAGCAACACAGAGAACATCAGATGGCCCCAGGAGTGCTGGGTATTCAGCTCAGATCTGTCACCAGCCAGCCGCACGGCCACAGCTGTCACCTCCTGTCTCTGGATGCAGTTTGCTTGGGGTGCAAAGGTTCCAGGTTTGACAAGGTGGTCTTGGTTCGACTTCCCTTCGCCTCCAGTGTCCTGTGACTCAATTATTCTAAGCAGGAAGGGTGGAGAAAAGGAGGAAATGGAAGAAGAGAAGGAGAAGGTGGAAAGCAGGTGGATGAGGCTTCTTGGAAAAGAAAAGAGGGAAATGAGGAAGACTGCCACAATAGAGAAGAACACGACACAGATTTGCCGAAGGTATTCCTCATGTAAGTAATCACGATGACAATTGTTATCATAAACAACCAAGTACTAATTAGCTTCCGAAAGGGCAGCTTCCTGCAAGTGACTCAGGAATGCAACCCCCCCCCCCACTCCCCACCCTCCTCTCTAGAGCCCAGGAGGATCTCTCCTTCCTGAGTCCATCATCTGGGAGCCAAAGCAGAGGACGAGGGAAACCTGTGGGCTCTGAGTCTGGCCATCCGGCATTGAGTCTCCCAGGGCAGCCTAAGGACACCCAGCCCAGGTTGTCTTGCAGAGACGGGGTCCCAACATCCACATGATCTGAGTCTCCACCACCAGCATCAGCCTCCAAGTCACCCCGAACCATCAAGGACTCCCCAGCTACTCCCTAAAGACAGGGGGCCACATTCCAAAGGCTTCTTGTCCATAGAAGGACCACTTGTGACTTCCCTGGCTACCTGGTTCTATTCTCCTTCTCCCTTGCTGTGCTGCAACTCTGCTAACAGACATTATTGCTCAGCTCTGCCTCTTCTGGTCCCTAGAGTGTGTCTGCTCTCTGATCCTGTATCCCCCTCCCTCCAAATTGTCTCAGAACTGACCCAGCTCCTTTCCTTTCCCTGCTCTGATCTCCAGAGCTCTGTGAATCTACCTGAGTCCCCTAAAAACTGGTATCAGTAACTGCTGGTATCCGGCCCAGTGCGTGCATATGTTCAGTCCTGTTCAACTCTTTGTGGCCCCATGGACTGTAGCCCACCAGACTTTTCTACCCATGGGAATTCCCAGGCTAGAATACTGGAGTGGGTTGCCATTTCCTTCTCCAGGGGAATCTTCCCTACCCAGGGATTGAACACCAGGTCTCCTGCATCTCCTGCATCAATAGGCAGGTTCTTTACCACTGGGCCACCTGGGAAGCGTGGTCCATGGCCCAGAGCTCTTACCAAACTGTAGGGAATCCATTCTAAATCTTACGGTCTTCACTGCTATGTTCAGACTATGTCCACAAGATTAAGAATGGTAGAGAGGGGGGTGAGTAGGCAGACACTTTATGGAAAGAAATCTATGGTTCAAATCTTTTCAAGGAATTAACAGCACTTAAAAAATTTTTTTTATGTGATGCCAGCCATTATAATTTCTTACAAAGGCCTGCAGGTTGATTTGGGATTGGTTTATAACCTGTAGCAGGCGTGTGTGCCTGCTAAGTCATTTCAGTTGTGTCCTACTCTTTGTGACCCATGGACTGTAGTCCTCCATGCTCCTCTGTCTGTGGAATTCTCTGGGCAAGAATACTGGAATGGGTTGCCATGCCCTCCTCTAGGGGATCTTCCAACACAGGGATCGAACTGAGTCTCTTATGTCTCCTGCATTGGCAGGCGGGTTCTTTACCACTAGCGCCACCTGGGAAGCACATAACTTGTTACAAAAAAGGCCAAATTCAAAATAAGATAATCCGAGGGACTGTAATCAGAGAGGTAGTATTGGTGTGAGGTGTCTTGACTCTGTCTGAAGGACAGGGGGTGCATATGAATCAGAGAACAAAGAGCAAGAAAAACCTGTATTAACCCAAAAGCTAAGGTGAGAATTCAGGTAGCTATTCTGAAAAAAAAAAGTCAACTAAGGAATTCTCTGATGGTCCAGTGATTAGGATGCCATGCTTTCACTGCTAATGGCCCGGGTTCAGTCCCCGTGCAGGGGAGCTTAGATCCTATAAGCTGTGTAGTTCGGCTAAAGATAATAAACAGATTTTTTTATAAAGCAACTGGAGGAGAGTAATTTCAGAAAAGACAAGTATACCCTCAAGATAGTCTGTCTTATTGGAAAGGAATTTACTATGAATTCTTGATTTAGGAGAATTTTATTAGGCAGAAAGAGTTGTATTAGTAAGAGCATAAAATTTGGTGTAGGTTTTTTTTTTCATTCCATAGTATTTTTCCAATGCTATTTTAAAATTTATGGTCATTTTAAATCTCAATGTCTATTGTTATATTAAAAAGCTTGTTTATATGGATTTAGGAACCATTTGGGGCTTATTGTATCTCTCTACATTTTCCATTCTGGGGACAGCACAACAGTGAACTGGCTTGTGCATTTCAACCTAGATGTGGAGACTTCCCCGATGGTCAGGTGGTTCAGACACTTCCACTGCAGGAGGCCAGGTTCCAACCCTGGACAGGCAAGTAAAGTTCCCACTTGTGGCAATGAACATGAAAGATCCCTGTGTACTGCAACTAAGACCTGATACAGCCAAATAAATAAATGAATAAATATTTTTTTAAAAGTATGTGCATTCCGGGGATCCCCACAAAGGTCTTCCAGTCTTGAACTGAGATACAGAAATCAGAATCTCTTGGAACAAGACCCAAGACTCGGGCTTTGAATTGGGATCTGTGGCCAACTCTATTTTCTGAACATTGTGTGACTTCTGAGGCTGGAGCATAAAAGGTGATGCTGTTTCTAGTTCGTTCTCTGGAGCACTCATATTTGGAGTCCTAGGCTGCCCTCTAAGTTCAGCTAAGCAGAGGCTGCCCGGCAGTGAGGAAGCAAGGTCACCTAGGGAGACCCACACAGGTGGTCTGGTGGCAGCACTGCTCTTTAAGTCACCCCGTACCCCAGACACTGGAGTGAAGGAGCCTCCAGGTGATTCTCCCCTCGAAGACACACATTCCAGATCTAACATCCCAGAGGGCAGACGAGAATGCTAGAGTTGTAATTGACATTAGAGTTAGCTTTAATGTCAACACCGATGATTGTCTATTTATCCACTCAATGAAACATTTATCGATTGTCTGGTATTGCTGGATTGTTCTAAAACCTGGAGATGCAGCAAAGTGCAAGAAGCATCCCCCAGGGGCACAGACCATACATTCTAAGGGTGGCAGAAGACAGCATGGCTGGCATGGGGGGAATAAACAAATACATTAACAGGATGGCTTAGGTGAAAGAGAATGTTAGTCACTCAGTCCTGTCCAACTCTTTTTGATACCGTGGACTGTAGCCTGCCAGGCTCCTCTGTCCATGGGATGTCCCAGGTGAGAATACTGAGCTGGGTTGCCATTCCCTTCTCCAAGGGATCTTACTGACCCAGGGATTGAGTCTCCTGCATTGCATGCAGATTCTTTACCATGTGAGCCATCAGAGAACTTAAGGCCATGCTAAATGTTATGGAAACAATAAAGCAAAGGAATGTGATGAGGGAGGCATGATTTCCTATTTCATGGTCAGCCTGCCCCAGGGATTATAGTTTGAACTGAGACCTGGAATTGCTGTAACAAAGTACCAGAGACTGAAGTGGGGGTTAAACAGTAGAAATGTAACGTCTCACAGTTTTGGAGGCCAGAAGTTCAAGATCAAGAATTCGGCAGTGGTTTGCAGGCCGTCTTTGCCATGCTTTGGTTAGAAGAAGTACCACCCCAACCTCCACCTCCATCTTCACGTGGCATTCTCCCCATCTGCATGTATTCCCCAATTGCCCCTTTCTATAAGGACACCAGTTATACTGCATTAGGGCCCACCCTAGTCCAGTGTGGCCTCATCCTAATTTAATTATCTGCATCTACAATGACTCTGTCTCCAAATAAGCTCACATTCGGAGATAGTAGGTGTCAGGACTTCAACTTGTGAATTTTGGGAGGACATAATTCTGCTCTAACAGGACCGGAAGGAGGATAATCCAGCTATACAATAATCTGGAGCTGAGCATACCTGGTAAAGGGCCAAGAAGAAACAGAAACAAGTTCGATCTTCAACAGTCAGACCAGCAGTCAATGCTGGAACACAGAGAGGAAGTGGGGTTCGGCTTCATCATCACTGTGAGCATTCCTTTAAACAGAGCATCACCGGCACACTCACTGGAAGTCAGAGCTGCCCAGTGATCCACGAAATCCTCAGGGGTCCTGTCAGTTCTGGACACATCACTCAGAACCCAGCCTTCCTCTCCATCCCTACCAGCACAACTTTGGTTGGGCATTTATTTCTTGCTTCTACTATTTCAGTTGCTGGTACATTGATCTTCCTGCCTTTAGACTCTCCACCCCTGCCATCCATCCTTTGGAATACCAACAGAATCATTTTCTAAAACAGAAATCCAATCTCACTCATTCTACGAAAAGCTCCTCCATTGCCTCTCCATCATTTTCAACATGAAGAACAAAATCACCAGTGAGGTGCAGAAGGTTATACAAATGCAGCTTAGATCCAGCTGAGTGTTCAGCCTTTCTGTCAACTGGACTCACTTCCCATTTCCCAGACCCCCTGTGTTAAAATTCTTTTTGTTCATCGTTTCCAACTCTTCCCACACTTTTCTTGTTTTAATTTTCACCATGTTGCATGGCTTGTGGGATCTTAGATCCCTGACTAAGGATTGAACTTGAGCCCCCAGCATTGGAAACACAGTATTCACCACTGGGCCACCAGGAAAGACCGAAACACTTTATCTTTTAGGAGCCAGTTTGGGGCTTCCCTGGTGGCTTAGATGGTAAAGAATCTGCCTGCAATGCAGGAGACCCACGTTTGATCGTTGGGTTGGGAAGATCCCCTTGAGAAGGAAATGGAAACCCACTGCAGTATTCTTGCCTGGAGAATCCCGTGGACAGAGGAGCCTGGTAAGCTACAGTCCATGGTTTCACAAAGAGTCAGACATGACTGGTGTAACAGCACGCACGTTCACCTGAAACAGAATTTCTCCAGCAAAGATGGGTTTATTTGAGATCAGCAGAGAATTGCAATTCAGGGTCAGCCACCATGGCAAGCAAGGGGAGGAGAATGCTTTTACAGAGGGGAAAGGAAATTGGGAGGGTGTCAGTAGGTAGTTTTTCCTGCCTTGTCATTGGCTGAGTCCTGGCCAGGAAAGGAGAGAAGTCTTTCTTCTTCCCCTTGGGCTCTGCTGTCTTCACAGGGCGTGAGGGCTCCCCCTGCTGGTCTCCTGACTCTACTTAATTGAGGATTCTGATTATTAATTTTTTACATCACCGTTTTGGTCATTGACATCCGTGGACCAGGATCAGAGCTAATATTAACATTCATGGCAATGTCTGTATCACCATCAATATAACTTGACATCTAGGTATGAATTCAAGGTCCCCTGGAGAAGGGAATGGCACCCAACTCCAGTATTCTTGCCTAGAGAATTCCATGGACAGAGGAGTCTGGTGGTCTCCATGGGGCCGCAAAGAGGTGGACCAGACTGAGCGACTAACACTTTCACAAAATTAAGTATCATCTTGTCAGGCGAGTGTATGTTTCTCGGTTCTTGTCTCGTCAAAACAATGATTTGGGGCGACGGACATTAAAGCCCTCGGCACATCACAGCTCTCGGGTCTTGAACAAACCATGTCATGGATCTTAGACAAATCAGTGTTACAGCTCTATTTTTTTTTAGAAGATAGCAGGAGAATCCATCCTTGAAGAAGGGAAGACAGTGGAGGAGCGCGCTAGCGTGCACCAGAAAAATAAGAGGGAATAGAGAGAGAGAGAGAGAAAGAGCGCTTTGGCTCCTCCTTTTATATGTTTTTTTCCCTCCCCCTGGGCCTGCCCTATGCAAATTGGGCTTAGCCAGGAGTGCTGTTTGTTCTTCCTGAGGTCTTCACTCCCGCCCTCGGACCTTCCTTTGACCTTCCTTTGTTCTATTTTCGCGGGCTTTTCCCTTCCTTGTCTTTTAGCCACCGCCTTTTTGGACTCCTTTTCCCTATTCTAACTACCTAACAATCTTAATGTCTTGGGCCTCAGTTACTTTATCTGTAAAATGAGACTTTTGGACCAAGTAAACTCTGAACCTTTTGCTTGCTAAACATGTGGCATTTGCCCCATCTTTCACACTGCAGTCAAAATTTATATAATAATTATATCACCATCACCATTAACATCAGTCTTGCTCTCTGTTTGTTTAGTTTTGGGAACTCTAACGTATGGGTTCTGCTTCACAGTTGCTCCTGTTTTATTGTTGTAGTTTTTGGAGGTGGATTTGGCCATAGCTGTTTTGAAACTGACGTTATCTTTAGCATTTTTTAGAATCGTGTGTTAGGAAAAGGGCACTGGTTAAGGCTGTAGCTTTGCATGCTTTTTGTTTTTTTTTGTTTTTACTTATAAGCCCCTTGCTGTTCAGTCATTCAGTCATGTCCCACTCTTTGCCACCCCGTGTACTACAGCACACCAGGCTCCTCTGTCCTTCACTATCTCCCGGAGTTTGCTCAAACTCATGTCTGTTAAGTTGGTGATGCCATCCAACCATCTCATCTTATGTCGCCTCTCTCTCCTTCTGCCCTTAATCTTTCCCAGCATCAGGGTCTGTTCCAATGAATCAGCTCTTTGCATCAGGTAGTCAAAGCATTGGAGCTTCAGCTTCAGCAAATCCTTCCAGTGAAAATTCAAGGCTGATTTCCTTTAGGATTAACTGGTTTGACCTCCTTGCTGTCCAAGGGACTCTCAAGAGTCTTCTCCAGCACCACAGTTTAAAAGCATCAGTTCTTTGGTGCTCAGCCTTTTTTATGGACCAACTCTGACATATGTACATGACTACTGGAAAAACCATAGCTTTGACTATACAGACCTTTGTCAACAAATTGATATCTCTGCTTTTTATAAGGTCCAGGGTCGTGATAAATTACAGCAGCTTTTCTGAAAATTTACTACACAGGAAGCTGTGCTGAACTTCTCCTGTGGCCTCCTAGGCCCTCTCCCATTAATTTCCTCTAATTCTCATTAGCATGTTTCTACTGCAGACTCGGAAGCAGAGAGAAATTCTTGTGCAGCTAATTTAACACCTGCAGGTTTTGAGAGTTGGTAGAAAAACTACATCAATAAAATAATCACTTGCTTTCTCAGAGATTTTAAATTTGAACCCTTTAAAGGTTAGCCTTTTGTTATGATTTCTATTTATGTGTTTCCATTGAGTCATATATGTTAATTAATGCTCTTGTCTTTTCAAATGTAAAGAGAGGTGAAAACAAAATCTGAATGAAACCATTTTCAGCACATGAATGGCCATAGTCAAGAAAATAGTACGACATTTCCGAGGTGGGTGTGGCTTTTCTCTTCCACAGCCCCACAGCCTGCCTTAGAAATCCCTGGTACAGCCATGGGTAGCTGCAAGGTGGTACTGGCAGGCAGGACCCAGCCTGGGAGCTGGGTGATGTCCTGAGGTTTGGAGATTCTCTGGGAACAGTTGGAAACTCTCTGACGTGCTGAAGTATGTGAGCAGGAGATATAGCAAAAAAAAAAAAAAAGATGGGCAGAGTGGAGAGTAACACGGAAACACATTCAGTTCAGTTGCTCAGTTGTGTCTGACTCTTTGCGACCCCATAGACTGCAGCACACCAGGCCTCCCTGTCCATCACCAACTCCCAGAATTTTCTCAAACTCATGTCCATTGAGTCGGTGATGCCATCCAACCATCTCATCCTCTGTCGTCCCCTTCCCCTCCCACCTTCAATCTTTCCCAGTATCAGGGTCTTTTCCAATGAGTCAGTTCTTCATATCAGGTGGCCAAAGTATTGGGTTTGAGCTTCAGCTTTCAATATTGAGTTTCAGCTTCAATATCAGTCCTTCCAATGAATATTCAGAACTGATTTCCTTTAGGATGGGCTGTTTGGATCTCCTTGCACTCCAAGGGACACTCAAGAGTCTTTTCCAACACCACAGTTCAAAAGCATCAATTCTTGGGCGCTCAACTTTCTTTACAGTCCAACTCTCACATCCATACATGACTACTAGAAAGACCATAGCTTTGACTAGACGGACCTCTGTTAGCAAAGAAACATACGTTACCATATGTAAAATGGATTACCAATAGGAATTTTCTGTATTACTCAGGGAACTCGAACTGGGGCTCGGTAACAACCTAGAGAGTGGGATGGGGAGGGAGGCAGGAGGGATGTTCAAGTGCGAGGGGACGTAGGTAAACCTATGGCTGATTCATGCTGATGTTTGGTAGAAACCAACAAAATATTGTGTTTCCCAGGTGGTGCTAATGGTAAAGAACCCGCCTGCCAATGCAGGAGACCTAAGAGACTCGGGTTCAATTCCTGGGTCAGGAAGATTCCCTGGAGGAGGGCATGGCAACCTGTTTCAGTATTCTTGCCTCGAGAATCCCATGGACAGAGGAGCCTGATGGGCTACAGTCCATAGGGTCGAAAAGGGTCAGACAGTACTGAAGTGACTTAGCACAGGCACAGCAACACAATACTGTAAAGCAATTATCTTTCTTTTTTTTTTTAATTTTATTTTATTTTTAAACTTTACATAATTGTATTAGTTTTGCCAAATATCAAAATGAATTCGCCACAGGTATACATGTGTTCCCCATCCTGAACCCTCCTCCCTCCTCCCTCCCCATACCATCCCTCTGGTTCATCCCAGTGCACTAGCCCCAAGCATCCAGTATTGTGCTTCGAACCTGGACTGGCGACTCGTTTCTTACATGATATTTTACATGTTTCAATACCATTCTCCCAAATCTTCCCACCCTCTCCCTCTCCCACAGAGTCCATAAGACTGTTCTATACATCAGTGTCTCTTTTGCTGTCTTGTACACCGGGTTATTGTTACCATCTTTCTAAATTCCATATATATGCGTTAGTATACTGTATTGATGTTTTTCCTTCTGGCTTACTTCACTCTGTATAATAGGCTCCAGTTTCATCCACCTCATTAGAACTGATTCAAATGTATTCTTTTTAATGGCTGAGTAAGCTGGAGAGGGTGTGGAGAAAAGGGAACCCTCTTATACTGTTGGTGGGAATGCAAACTAGTGCAGCCACTATGGAGAACAGTGTGGAGATTCCTTAAAAAACTGGTAATAGAACTGCCTTATGATCCAGCAATCCCACTGCTGGGCATACACACTGAGCAATTATCTTTCAATTAAAAATAAATACATTTTAAAAAAGAGAATGGGCAGGAAAATGGTCAGAAGTTTGAAGTAGTGTCTAGGCTGGGTGGTGGTGAGGGGTGGTGATTACTCCTCCTTCTCATGGGTGCAGGGAGCTTATTTCCTTCCTGTGCAAGTAACTGTGAGACCCAGTGAGAGGTAGGGAAGACAGCTCCTCGAGCATCCCTGGGAGAGATCACCAGTCCCAGCAGAAGGAGAGAAAGGTGTACCATTCCCAGGCTGGATGCTACCCATGGAGCAGGGCATCATGACACAATTCTTGGGAGAATGTGATCATGTCCCTGGGAGTGATATGAGCTCAGTGACAGACACCCCCTTCTATGGGCACTTCTAAAGGCACAAAGCTTGTGGGAGAAGCCTTCTCAGCAGATGGACAGTAGGGACTATGGTCTCATGTGCCCACCAGAGGATAGAGGGGCTGCACCCCAGACCTCCAGGGTCCCCCAGGAGTGCGAAGAGGCACCTCGCCATCCTAGGGCATCACACAGAAGACTGCCCAAGTTAGAAGAGTAGGCAAATGCTGTGGATGCACTCGGGGCTCAGCCTGGCAAAATGGTGAAACCCACTGGGAGCAAGGTAGAGGGTGTGGACCACTGGCCGGGGCAAAGGGAAACACGGAAGAGGTCAGTGATGAGAGAGGCTATGATGGGGACTTCCCTGGCGGGTCAGTGGCTAAGACTCTGTGCTCCCAATGCAGGGGGTCCAGATTTGATCTCCTGGTCAGGGAACTAGATCCCACATCACACAACTAAAGATCCTGCATGCTGCAACAAGGATAGAAGATCCCACTGGATCCCATGTGCCACAACTAAGACCCGGCGTGACCAAAATAAATAAATAAATATTTTTAAAAATAGAGGCAATGGTGAAGTTGCACACTATCCCAGGAAAACCTTGCCTAAATCTACGCAGATGCCGGCACATTTCTGGAAACTGAAAAACACCAGATGGAATGAGGTGGACTCAGCGAGACCAGGTTGCTTCACAGCTATGTCAAGTCATCTCCAATGTCCCTCTCCTTCCTCTCTGCCCTCCTAGGGGAATGAAGACTGGAAATGTGGTGGGAAAAGAGAATCTGGGAGGAGACAGTGGCCCCACATCCACCACAGTAAGGACCCAAAGCTGATTTTGGATGAGATAAAGAATTTAAAATAGGAGATTTGAGTAAAGCCTTAAACTGGATGGAATTTTGACACCCAGAAAGTGATACAACTGGCCCAAGGTGTGACTGAAGGGATGGGGAGTGGGTGGTTGGAAACGCCAATGGGAAAAACAAAGTCGATGGATGTTCAGAGTATGCTCATGTCTGATCTCTAAGCAAGCTGTTTGTTTTTTTTTCAGGAGGTCATAATGAGGAATAAATGTGATAATTATTAGGCAGACGCATGTACTTATATATATAAAAATCATGTCCAACTCTTTGCAATCCTGTGAACTGTAGCCTGACAGGCTCCTCTGTCCATGGAATTCTCCAGGCAAAAATACTGAAGTGGGTAGCCATTCACTTCTCCAGGGGATCTTCCCGACTCAGAGGTCAAATCGGGTCTCCTGCATTGCAGGCAGATTTTTTTTACTGTCCGAGCCACTAGGGAAGCCCTTATAACCTTATAGGTTATTAAAAAATACTGAGTATAGTTTCCCATGCTATACAGCTGGGCTATGGTGGAGTCTCCTTTTTAAGGATGCAAATCCCATCATGGATGTCCACCTTCCTGACTTTATTACCTCCCAAACACCCCACGTATTAATTCCATCATGTTTGGGAGGGTGTAGCATTTCAACCTGTGTGTTTCAAGGGGACACACAAACATTCAGCCACCTTTTATCTGGCATCATTTCTTTCTTTCCTTTGTGACTTGCCTATTATTCATGATATTTGCCATTTTTCCATTTCTATTCCATTTTTTAAAATTGTCTTACAGAAGCATTTTCCATACCAAGGATATTAGTCTGTTGTCACATGTGGTAGAAATCTTTTTCTGGTTTGCGATATGAATTTCAAACTTATTTTTGTTGTTTTAAACTTTTAAAAGTTTGGGTAATTACATTTATCCATCTTTTCTTGGTAATTTCCAAGCATTCCACTCCAGTGTACTATCTGTTAATGTCTTTCTTGCTTCCTCTACTTCTTTTTTTTACTGGAATATAATTACTTTACAACGTTGTGTTCGTTTCTGCTGTATAACAAAGTGAATCAGCTATATGTATACCTAGATTCCCTTTTGGACCCCCTCTTTTTCCTTACCACCCGCCCCCCCACCGGCCCCACCCCTCTAGGTGACAGAGCACCAGGCTGAGCTCCCTGTGCTGTTCAGCAGCTTCCCAGCAGCTGTCTGTTTTACATTTGGTAGTGTATATACGCCAATGCTGCTCTCTCAGTTCATCCCATCCTCTCCTTTCCTCCCTGTGCCCATGTGTCTGTTCTCTAATCTGCATCTCTATTCCTTCCCTGGAAATAGGTTCATTTGTACTGTTTTTCTAGATTCCACATATATGAGTTAATAATGTACAGGACTTGTTTTTCTCTTTCTGACTTGCTTCCTCTACTTCTAAATGATGCTCAACTGCATCTTTAATGTGTGTATCATGCCATCCTTATTGCCACAGTTGTTCTGCAGTTTTTAAGAGGAACAATATTTTCACATTTTAGAAATACAGGTGATACACTTGTTTGGCCATAAACATCTTTCCTTTCCTTTCTTTCTTTGCTTTAATCTCTGCATTTAATTAATAGCTTAGCTGGGTATAGAATTCCAAAACTGTTTTTCCATAGAAGTTTGAATATATTGCTCCTTTACCATGACTTGGTGTTGCTGACCAGAAGTATATATTAACATGCTTAGCTTTCTCTGGGAGCAACCTCTCTTTTCTCTCTGGAAGCATTAGAGACATCGTCTTAAAGCTTTGACTTAGGAAATTTCAGCAGGATACATCTCTATGTGAGTTATTTCCTCATTTATTCTTCTCCATACTCAGGAGAGGCTCAGTATTGAGTCATAACCACTCTCATCTCAGAAACTTTTATTTTTTTCTTTAATGTCTGTAATTATGTTTTATCTTCTTATGCTCCTGCTTTCTCCTTCTAAGAAGTCTATTAGATTGCTGTCAGGCCTCCTAGATTTGACATGTGTGTTTCTTAACTTTTCCCATATATTTTATTTATCTTTTTCTCCCAGTTCTGAGAGATTTCTTCTTTGATTTTATTTCTCAGATCAAAAACTTAATCTTAATCTCTGTCCAATTTACTATTCAGCTTATCTAGTGAAATCTTTACTTTTGCAGTTATATCTTCACTTTGGAAAATTCTCTCTTGCGTTCTGATTGATACCTTTTCAAAAGAAACTGTTCTTAATTTGTGTTTACAGCATCTGCCCAAACCTGTAGGCAGGAATCAGAATATTTTCAAATAGTTCTCATCATTTTTCCTGGATTATCTCTTTTTTTCTGCCTCTGGGATTATTTAGTTGTGTTTACTAATCCTTCTCTTTTTCTTTCATGCTTTTGAGTTTTTAAAATACCTTGCAATCTTTGTTTGCAAGCGCTTCACCCCATTTTTTTACTAACAAGCTACTTTGATATGTGAAGATAATTGGTGTGCATTTTCTCAGCAGTGTGTATGTCTCTTTCATAATAGGCCTTTATCTTAAAAAGAAGGACCAAATGTGAGGTTTCAGTCAGCAGGCATAATTATAGGCAGGCTCTCTTTTAATGTTCAGGGACTAGGAATAAGAAAGCAGGTTAGGGACCTCCGTCACTGTCGGTGCAAAGGCCTCTGAGCACAGAGCCCTTGAGTGCTTCAGTTTTGCTGGTTCTCTGAGATCCCCAACACTTTCACCAGGAGCTCTCCTAGGGTAGGATGGGTACAAATCATTTGCTCACTTTTCCCACTGAAAGGTGAGTTTGATCTTCACTTTCCTTGAGTCTGTAGGGATCTATGATGACTTGGATCCATAGACTATTAACTGAAGAGACATAATCAGTTCTGGGTCTGGGCCAGCTGTCACTTCCTGTTTCTTAGAGCATGAGCTCTGGGGAAAGTCAGATGGGGCATGTAAGAAGTCCAGCTCCCTTGAGATGACCATATGGTAAGGAAGCCAGCACTAGTCACGTGGAGAGATTTTTGGAGAGATGGATGCCTGACCAGGCCCTAGACCCCCAAGTCATGTGCATGCCTTCCTGCCCAGGAACTTTCAGATGACTCCACCTTCCTGCACCCCTCTCCTCGCCCGCCCTCCCCTCCAACCCTGTGAGAGACAGACCATTGACCTGAGCCCAGTCAACCCACAGGAAGATGAGAGATGATAACACACAATGATCCTATGTTCTCTAGAAAGCAGCTTTCAGCTTTCTACCTGAAGGAAGAAGCCGTGGCGGCCAGCAACTCTGTTCAAGGGCACAGGACCCATATTAAAGACTTGGTCTTTAAAATGCAGTTTTTCAGTTAAAACCTTGAAGATGTCCTCTGGCCCAAGCTCACAGTTGGGGATGCTAACAGGAACTTTCTCTGGACTCCTCTGAGAAGACTTTTTTAACTTCAATGCCTTGGGCTGTGGTTTCTTCTAGTTTTTCTCTGTGATACATAAAGATTATACTGTATCCTCCAAACAGTCCTCAAAATTTAAAGATGGTATTTATTTCTTTTCTCCTGCTCTGCTGTAGGGTGTGTTCATGGATGTGCAATTTCAATGTAAACTTCGAAGAATGTGGAAGTATCACCATGTGCTCAAGTTTCTATATTGAACTAGAAACTTAGTAAATCCCTAAATAGAACTCAGTGATGAGGGCTCATCTTGTATTTCATTTTTTATTTTTTGAAGAATCGATGCTTTCAAACTCTGGTGCTAGAGAAGATCCTTGAGAGCCCCTTGGACTGCAAGGAGATCAAACCAGTCAATCCTGAAGGAAATCAACCCTGGATGTTCATTGGAAGAATTGATGCTGAAGCTAAAGGTCTGATACTTTGGCCACCTGATGCAAAGAGCTGACTCATTGGAAAAGACTCTGATGCTGGGAAAGATTGAAGGCAAAAGGAGAAGGGGAGGGACAGAGGATGAGACAGGTATATAGCATCACTCACTCAATGGACATGAATCTGAGCAAACTCCGGGAGATGGTGAGCCTGGCATGCTGCAGTCCATGGGGTTGCAAAGAGTTGGAAGTGACAGCGACTGAACAATAACAACATTTATTTATTTGGCTGTGTTGGGTCTTAGTTGCAGCACATGAGATATTTGTTCTTTGTGGCAGCATGCATAATCTTGTTATTTTGGATAGTTGAGCAGTATTGGGCAAATGAAGGGTATACATCTGCTAATACCCCATAAAAATAATTATATAGGGGAAATTCATGCAAAAACACATTTAGATGAACATTCCCAAAGGAGAGTAGTAGGCTTCTCCATGTCACCACAGGCTGGCCTCACCTCTCAAACACATTGGGGCAACTTACGGGGCAACATCAGGCTTCCCTGGTGGCTCAGATGGTAAAGCGTCTGCCCGCAATGCGGAGACCTGGGTTCGATTCCTGGGTTGGGAAGATCCCCTGGAGAAGGAAATGGCAATCCACTCCAGCACTCTTGCCTGGAAAATCCCATGGACAGAGGAGCTTGACAGGCTACAGTCCATGGGGTTGCAAAGAGTCGGACACGACTGAGCGACTTCACTTCACTTCACTTCACAGGGCAACATCAGACAGGAGGGAAAAAATAACAGGATTTTATGGCCTGAAAACCTTAGAGGTAAATCTTTAATATTCCTGTGAATTCGAAGAGTTTGTATTTTACATTACAAGTTTACTGTGGGTTGGATGCTAGGTTCAAAGGCCTCAGTGATGAGTGGATCAGTGACTAGGAAACCACCTGAGATGACTGCTGTGTGAAGCCTGGAGACTTTCATTAACTCTGGTTGCTTGTCAAGCTCATCAGAAGCTTCTTCAGAGATGCAAATAACTCTTATTTGGGATTTCAGGGGCTTGTGTTTCTATTTTTAATGCATGAATCCAGTGGTCTCTGAAGTCTGAGGGATTGCTTTTGGTGAGCAAGGGAGTGGAGACCTGGTGGAAAAATTCCCAAGAATGAAAATGGAAAATCAAAGAATTGGGCACTTCCCTGGTGGTCCAGTGGCTAAGATTCCAAGCTCCCAATGCAAAGGGCCAGAATTTGATCCCTGGTCAGGGAACTAGATCCCACATGCACAGACCTGGCACAGCCAAATAAGTGTGGGGGAGGGGGAGGGGACAGTGAAACTTTATTAAAAAAAAAAAAAAAAGGATTGGATAGTCCTGACAAGCCATCCTGAAATAGGTTTCCCAGGAGGGTTACAAATGGGGTGTCTCGTAAAGCTGTTATGATTTGAGTTTTTGTCGGTCCATTTATTTATAAGCATGACGGATCATATAGGTAGTAAAGCAGGGATGGAAAATCACAGGCTGGGCCCTCACCTGTTCTCTCATCCAGACCATTCAGCTGTGGCCCAAACCTCAAATATTCCACACAGCCTTAGCATTTACTGCACTCAACCTCCTTAGAAGGCCATGGACTATCATTATCATCATTATTACCATTATTGTCATTTTTATTGTTTAGACAAGCTTGGAGTAATTTTGCTCCCAGAGCAACTCATCAGAATATTCCTCCCTACTCATATGCAGTGGTCTTCCTAAGAGCATTCCAGTAAATATGGTATTCTCCACTTTATTTTCAGAGATGTTTTAGCAACAATCTTAGATTGATGTCCCATAGAAATGTTCCATTGGCCTGCCTCTTAATTTGGTGTTCTAGTCTGACTTTCAGGGAAGGATCATAAGAAATGAGTCAGTGACAGCTTAAGAAGGATCAGACATAGCTCCGCCTAAAAATCAATAGAGCTCAGGAGATATCTATGTTAAAAACCTTTAAGACTCCTTCTGTCTGGATAAGCTTACCACAATTTCCCCCCAAACCCCTGCCTGTTTCCTGAGGCAGTTATTTTTCAAACTTTAATGGGCCTAAGAGTCACCTCGGGAACTGGCTAAAATCTTAACTCACTGGAATTTCTGCTTCACTGTGCTTTAGAGCGAGGCTCAGAAATACCATTTCTAATAAGAACCCTTCCCCTAGTTAATTTTGACTCAGGTGGAATATTGACTTCGCACTAAGAAATAATAGGTACAAATTATGTGAAATAAACCTTACTTGACCTGAAAAGCTGGATGTATTTATTTAAGGAGGGCATTTTTTTTAAAGGGATATTATATACCTGCATTCTTTTCTGTAATGGAGTGCAAAGAACCTCAGAGAGAAGTGAATGGCCGTTACGCATCCCTCCCGCCCCACCCCCACCAAAAGAAAACTGACCAGTCAGTCAATTACTGGCAGTTATAGAGAACAAAATAAGGAGTGAGCTGGGGATGACGATTGGGTATGCTGCTGCTGCTACTGCTGCTAAGTCGCTTCAGTCGTGTCCGACTCTGTGCGACCCCACAGAGGGCAGCCCACCAGGCTCCCCCATCCCCGGGATTCTCCAGGCAAGAACACTGGAGTGGGACGATTGGGTATGCTTAGAAATAAATCCTTGGAGAAATGCTCCAGTAGGAGGCACCAGTAGGAGGCATCACTTTGCTGACTAAAGTCCATTTAGTCAAAGCTGTGGTTTTTCCAGTAGTCAGGTAGGGTCATGAGAGTTGGACAATAAAGAAGGCTGAGCATCAAAGAACTGATGTTTTTGACTTGTGCTGGATAAGACTTTTGCGAGTCCTGGACTGCAAGATCAAAACAGTCAATTCTCAAGGAAATCAACCCTGAATATTAAGTGGAAGGACTGATGCTGAAGCTGAAGCTCCAATACTTTGGCTACCTGATGCAGAGAACTGATTCATTGAAAAAGACTCTGATGTTGGGAAAGATTTAGGGAAGGATGAGAAGGGGACAACAGAGGATGAGATGGTCAGATAGCATCCCTGACTCAATGGACATGAATCTGATCAAACTCCAGGAGATAGTGAAGGACAGGGAAGCCAGCGTGCTGCAGTCCATGGGGTCACAAAGAGTTGGACACGGCTGAGTGACTGAGAAACAACAATGCTATAAGATCTCAAATACTTCCCTGGTAGAAATCTAGACCTGCTGTCTTTGTGCTTTCTCCATCACAGATTTTCTTAGCCAGGTGCTCATTACGCCTTGCTTTGCTGAATTTTACAAGAGAGAAGGAAGAGCAGTAAGCAGTCATACTTCTTTCCTATTCCACTCAAGGCCTCAGTTGCCAAGGATTTCCACCCCAACCCCTGTGATCTCATGATTTCAAACACAAACCAATGAGCAGTACTTCATAAAACGTCTGATGTGCCTGCCTTCAAAGAGTAAACTCTATATAAATATAACTTTAAGAAGCAAGAGGGACTTTCCTGGTGGTACAGTGGCTAAGACTCCACGCTCCCAAAGCAGGGGGCCCAGGTTCAATCCCTGATTAGGGAACTAGATCCCCCATGTGCAACTAAGACCCAATACAGCTAAATAAATAAATAAATGAAAAAAAATAGAAAAAAAACAAGAAAGACTAGTATGCTTATATATGATTGAGAGGATCATTGCCAACCAGCCATGTCTGTTCATTCAAGTGCCTGCCAACAATTCCTTGGCCTCATTTGACTTACTGCATATGTGTGAAAGAAACAGTGCTAAAAAATACTTTTTAAAAATTTCAGATTTTTCTCCAGTTCAGATTTATCTGTCTCTACTTTAGTAAATATACATACACACACACACACACACACACACACACACACAGGTAGCCTTCTTGTCTATCCCACCCCCTCTCCATAATACTTCTTTCTTTCTGAAAATAAAGTGAAAGTGTTAGTCGCTCAGTCTTGTCTGACTCTCTGCGACCCCATGGACTGTAGCCCACCTGGCTCCTCTGTCCATGGGATTCTCCAGACAAGAATACTGGAGTGGGTTGCATTCCGTTTTCCTGGGGATCTTCCTTGGATCAAACCTGGGTCTCCTGCATTGTAGGCAGATTCTTTACCATCTGAGCCACCTGAAAGATTCCAATTTTAGTTGGGGGATGCATGTTGATTTCAGGAAGCTGATCTCATCCCAGTTGGAGGGAGAAAGCATATGACTGACCAATCACAGTGATTGGCTCAGTGTTGGACATGTGATTATAGCCATCCAATTAGACTGATGTTTAGGTTTTTGCTGGGAATAAAAATGGCATGTTTCTTTTTTTGCTGGAACTATGCAACTCTTGAAAGCTATTGTAGAATGAAGAAGAGAGTCAGCGTTAGGAGAATACAACTCTGAAGAAAACATTGTGAAAGACAAAAAAAAAGAAAAAGCCCTTAGTGACATTATTCAGCTGTTGTGTTGTTGTTTAGGCTTCCCTCATGGCTCAGAGGGTGAAGAATCTTCCTGCAATGCAGGACACTCAGGTTTGATTCCTGGTTTGGGAAGATCCCCTTTAGAAGGGAATGGCTACCCACTATAGTAATGGCGAGCCACTAAGTCACGTCCGACTCTTTGTGACCCCATGGACTGTATAGCCTGCCAGGTTCCTCTGTCTATGGAATAGTCCAGACATGAATATTGGAGTGGGTTGCCACTTCTTTCTCCAAACTTTATTCAGCTCTTCTACCTGTAGATTTTTTCAGGCAAATGAATCAGTGTATCTTCTCTATTGTTAAAGCCAGTTTTAATTAGCATTTTTCTTCTCTGGTCCTCCTAATGCTAGCTGATACACTTAGTTTATGTGAATCAGGAGAATCCATTTCATCAGCACCTTCTTTGTTTCTTATGACTCAACTTTTTCTTTTCTATTTTTTTTTTCGTGTGTGTGTGTGTGTGAATGAGGTTTGGGAAGCTGGGTAATAAACAGCTGATAATGATTGGGATGAGAATCTCAGTCATGTTCCAAGGGATGCTTTGGGAAAGAATATGCATCTTCTGAATCAATACCATTTGCATGATGCTCACAGGAAGGGAACGAGAAATAGGCTGGTTTTGTTGTAGAGGAAAATGCCTGTGTACTACGGGGAGGAATTAATTATGCAAAATAGTGAAATATGTGCAGACAAATGCTAATTTGTCAACCTGTAAACTGAGCTTCCTAAATCTTAGTTTGCAATAAATTGAGTCATTTTCAAATATATTAGGCAAATGAGCTGAAACCCTAGTATGATATATATATTTAATCCTAACACCCATGCATGTATTACTTTCCATCGGATATGAACAGTCTGACCTCTGGGGCTAGATTTTATTACATCTTCTGTAAATACATGGGTGAATATTTCACTTTCTTGTTTCCACCACAGTAACAGCTTAGCTGCTCAAAGACTAAAACAGGATAATGAAATCAAATCACAGATTTACACATGTGAGGGGGAGACAGCTGCTCAGCTAACTTTCCAGGCAGCCCCAGAAGTGGGTGCAGAGACCTTTGATCTAATACACCTCTAGAAAGTCCCCTTGGAGATTAGAGCAGAAAACATAGCAAGCTCCCTAAAGACAGTTCAAGAAGGAGTACCTAGAGACAAACCAAAGCCAAAGTGTTAATTGCTCTGTCATGTCCAATTCTTTGGGACCCCATGGACTGTGGCCTCCCAGACTCTTCTGTCCATTGAATTCTCCAGGAAAGAATACTGAAATGGGTAGCCATTCCATTCTCCAGGGAATCTTCCCTGGAGAAGAGCTTGAACCTGGGCCTCCCACATTGTAGGCAGGTTCTCAACCATCCGAGCCAAACAGGGAAGCCCAGAGACAAATTACTTCTGGGCAAATAGCTTCAGAGTCTCACACAAAAAGAAAACATATAGGAGAGGAATGAGGATGGAGACTCTGGCAGTCAGCTGTTGGCTTGGAATTGTCTTTGATCATCTTAATAATGTCTAGGGATTCCCTGGTAGCTCAGACAATAAAGAGTTCGCCTGCAGTGTGGAAGACCCAGGTTCGATCCCTGGATCAGGAAGATCCCTGGAGATGAAAATGGCAACCCATTCCAGTATTCTTGCCTAGAAAATCTCATGGATGGAGGAGCCTGGCAGGTCACATACCATGGGGCTGCAGAGTCAGACACGACTGAGCGACTTCACTTTCACCTTAGTAATGTAGATAGCCACATCTGGATGTCACGATCTTAATCCAGACTCTGGGTGAGGGTTGGGACTCGAATGTCTCTTGCTTCCAGCCACAGGAAAGCTACAGAGCCCCCCTGTAAAACCTGGCTAGCCCTGCAGGAAGGACAAAGCAGTCCTGGAAGCTAAGGAGTGTTCCTCTTGGAGCCTCCCTGGCTGTTTAGACACTCCCATGGTGAAGGAGAAATTAACAAGAGATGTCTCATAAACATCACTGGATATGATCACCAGTAGACCTGCAAATTGGACCCAGGCAATTGGGGGCTCCTCACCCCTGCTGGTACTTGGAATGTGCATTCTGGCCGCTGTTTCCACAGATGTGTGTTCTCAGTTTCTCAGTCATGTCCAACTCTTGGCAACCCCATGGACTGTCACCCACCAGGCTCCTCTGTCCATGGCAATTCTCAGGCAAGAATACTGGAGTGGGTTGCCATTTCCTTCTCCAGGGGATCTTCCTGACCCAGGGATCGAACCTGGGTCCCCTGCATTAGGGGTGCAGAGTCTGACCAACTGGACCACTAGGGAAGCCCCTGATTGTTTTATCTTTTTAGTTAGAAAAAAAATCAGGAAATGTGACCTGTATACTACCCCAAAGTGATGGTTGAAAAATGTATGCTCTTCACATATTCTATAGGAAAGTGTCAGTAGAAATTGAGAACTTTAGGTACCAGGTCCCGTTTTACAGATTGTAAAATACTGTACCTTGCCTTCACTTTTAGTTCAATGACCTTTTAATGACCCCACAGTGAATGAATTTCTGTGTATATTTAGGCAACATGGTATAATCGGTCAATATATAATTCTTCTGGTCAGAAGACATGCAAAACCTTCCCAATTCCCCAAGCCAATAGCACCTTTACTTCCTTTGAACTCACTTCCCACCTGCTTTTGTAAGATAATGGCACTTAACATTCTCCCATTAAAATGATTTATGATGTGATCTGATAAGTAAGTTTGGATGCTGAAGGCTCCCCCAGCTGACCTAACCCAGCCTTAGCAACTATGGATATGGGAAGGTTTTGAGATACACAAATTGAGCACATGGATGTCTTAAAAGATAAAAGGCCTTCAAAGATATGAATATGAAATTGCATTTGATTTTATGTCAAGAGGACGGAAAGAGAGAATATTATATGGAATCAGGATGGTTTTGGATTGTTCAAGCAGACTTAGCACCCCCAGCCTGAGGTCTGAGCCTATCTCTTCTTCTACAGAAAGAGTGGACACCTGCCATCCAAGCCAGCAGTGCCCATTCTGTTTCTAGACTGGCCCGTGGTTGTTTGAACTTCCCTGGTGGCACAGCAGTAAAGAATCTGCCTGCAATGCAGGAGCTGCAGGAGACACAGGTTCCATCTCTGGGTTGGGAAGGTCCCCTGAAGGAAGGCATTGCAACCCACTCCATTATTCTTGCTTGGAGAATCCCATGGACAGAGGAGCCTGGCTGCAGTCCACAGGGTCACAAAGAGTCAGATGCAACTGAAGTGACTGAATACACACACACGCACTGTTGGTTCTTGCTTGGGAAAGAACCTGAGCCTTTGCACCTGCTTCTCTGGGGTCTGGGAAGACTCTGGAGGAAGCCACCTTTCAGAGTGGACCTTTCCCCGTGTTGTGGCCTGTGATTATCAAGTTAGCTCAGGCAGAAGCGTCCTGCCCACCTGGCAGGTCCCGAAAGGGCAGGCAGCTGCACCCCAGTGAGCCATCTCAGGCTGGCTTCTGCTCCATCCTGGCAGCTCTGCGGGAAACTTGTTAGAAAGCAGACAGATGCTCTCTCTTTCCTGGTCCTGCAACGCAATTGGGAGACTGAGGGCCACTGGTGGAGCTGCCCTACACAGTGGGCTCATCTAGACCAAGAGCCCCAAGCCTGGGAGAGGCCACCAAATACCAAGCTGTCCAAAATACCTGTCCCTGGAGTGTGTTAGGACAGCAGCCCCTGGGAGAGGGCCAGAGGGCTCTGTACCTCTCATTCCAGGAAGAGGACATCTAGGAGGACGGGAGCAGCTGTGCCCGGCCCATCCTGCAAGGCTGCGGTGACTTGCGGCCCAGAAGACACAGCAAGTCAGCAATCCCCCTCCCCACTTTTGTACTAAAGAGAAAGATCCATGACTTGGATGCACCTCTGTCTGCCCCAAGGAACCCATAGCACATTCAGGGCAGGATCCTGTCTCTGGATGCCCGGCAGGTTTCTGACGCCAGTGCCTGTGGCTGAAACTCAGGGTCTTATCTTTCTTGGCTGGGCTGGGACCCAGGCCCATCACCACTGCCTTGGCCTCCTCTCCACTCCTGCTGATGCTGAATCCTCCCTGCGTCTTCACTGCATCTTCCATCTGGGCCCTGGTGGGGGCTGTCTGGCTCTTGCCCTCTGCTGGGGGTCACCTCCCCCTCCCTCTGGCTGGCCTCATGGCCTCTGAGACAGTGTACATACACCAGGCGGTCAAGGGAGCTCAGGGGAGCAAGCCAGTCCTGCCACAGCCCATCCAGGGCCTTCCTAGCTGGGCAGTGGGGCTGCGCCCCTTTAATTCTGTGTATTATAATTTTGGAGAGATGATCTAGATAAGGGGAAACAGGGCTGTTTGTTTAATAGTCTCTGTCTCTAGCCTGTTTCCTCTTTTCCCTCTGCTTCAACTCTCCATATCACTGAGGTCAGAAAGAGTGAGTTTTCCTTTAACTTTACTCCCACCTGTTCGAACATCCTTTTAAAGCTCTAGGAGCTGGCTGGCTGGCCTTACCCTCGGGGTGTTAAGTGGAAACTGGGGGATTTAGAACATCAGTCCTTTCCCAGAAACAGCCTGCTCTCAACCCTCCTGTTTACTTCGCCCAGCTCACTGTCCTGAAGCTCCAGGAAGCTTTCCCTTTGCCTCCCTGCCCAAACAGTCCTCACGCATTTCCTCCCCATGGAACCAGCCTTTTGGCTTCCCAGGTGGGCTAACACCTTGAGTCCACCAGGAAGCAGGTTGTGGGTGCAGAGGGACAAAAGAGAACATTAATTTAAACATTTTTTAATTTATTGCTTTTTTATTGTTTCAGTCAAGTATTTTTCAACAAAACACAAAATAGTATTTCTCCAATGAACACTGGAATTTAGAGTCTGTATGATTTTACAGATTATACCTAGATTTCTTTTTTTTTTTGAAATCCTTTTAAATTTTTTTAACTTTTTATTTTGTGTTGGGGTATAGTTAACAGTGTTGTGATAGTTTCAGGTGAACAGCAAAGGGACTCAGTCATACATATACATGTGTCCATTCTCTCCCAAAGAGAAAAGCACATAAATGTCTTAAGTCTTGTTCCTATTACACAAGAAAAGGAGACTCTTTTCTACCAACAAACACACACACGCACACACACATGCACACGCACACACCTACCTGCTGTCTGGCTGAACCCTCTGGGGTTCTTAGAGACTAAGACAAAAAGACTTGAACAGGGTTGCCAAGGAAAACCTCAGTCCTTTAGTGGGGACAAGAAGAGGGGGCTTCTCTGCTGCTGGAGATGTTGTGTTTCTCAGTCTGGGTACGATTAATAAAAAGTATAAGAAGAAGTCTGTGGCAGGACTCTCCCCTGGGTACAATGCGGTCTCCTGCCTGCCACCAAGGTTCTGCTCAAAGACCATGGCTTTATCTGCAGGGCCCTGCTTCGCCTGTCCCTCCCAGGCCTGAGGACCATGTTCCTCCTTCTGCATGTCTCTACCCTGGTTTGGATCCTTCCTCTAGTTGTGTGCTCCCCCCGCCGCTTCTGTTTCTCTTGGTGACTGATGGCTGGCCTTTGCTCATTTCCCGGGTCCAGCCCCCTCGACCTGGTCCAGCCTGGATTCATCAATGGGGACATCTGCATGCTTCTCCAGGCCCAGCCTTTCTCGTCCATTCTGATTATTCTGCTTTGACAAGAGCCATCTCGGCTTGTCCACATTCCAAGTATTGCCTGGAATTTTATCACCAACCCAGGCTAAGTGACAGCCAGAAAAGAAGGGAAGGAAAGGGAGCCATGTGGCAGTGATGTGTCAGCTGTATCGTTTTGAACAAGACAGTCCTGAATCTGAGTATCTTTTTAAAAAAAACATACCTTCTCTCTGGGAAAATAGGCAACAAACCTCAAACAGTGGTTGCCTAGGGATTTGGGAAGGAGAAGGTAAAAGTGGGTTTGGGGAGGAGTTGGTATGCTTGTTAGAGAGAGCTTCAGCTTCTTCTGTAATGTTTTAATTTAGTTTTTTTTTTTTTTAAAGAAGGAAGTATTCACACATTATTTGGGAAAGTTAAAGATAACAAATCATAAGCTTAGTAATTAAAATTTTTATTAAAGTATAGTTGATTTACCCTATATAAGTTTCAGGTGTACAGCACATTGATTCAGTTTTATATATATATATGTATGTACATACATATATGTATATGTGTGTATGTACACATACATATGTATGTATTCCTTTCAGATTCTTTTCCTTTATAGGATTTTACAAAATACTGAGTATAATTCCCTGTGCTATACTGTAGGTCTTTGTTCCCCTATTTTATATACAGTAGTATATGTATATTAATTCCAACCTCCTAATTTATACCCCCCACTCCCTCTCCCCTTTGTAACCATAAGTTTGTTTTCTATTGTCTGTAAGTCTGTTTCATAAATAAGTTCATTTGTATCATTTTTTTTTCAGATTCCACATATAAAAATATCATATGATATTTTCCTTTCTCTGCCTGGCTTACTTCATTTAGTATAATCATCTCTATGTCTATCCATGTTGATGCAAATGATATTATTTCATTCTTTTTTATGGCTGAGTAGTATTCCATTATGGGCTTCCCTGGTGGCTCAGTGGGAAAGAATCTGCCTGCCAATGCAGGAGATGCAAGTTTGATTCCTGGGTCATGAAGATCCCTGGAGTAGGAAATGGCAACCTCCCCCAGTATTCTTGCCTGGAAAATCCTATGGACAAAGGAGCCTGGTGGGCTGTAGCCCATGATGTTGCAAAGGAGTCAGACACTACTTAGCAATCAAAACAACAACAGTATTCCATTGTATTAATACACATTCCATATCTTCTTTATCCATTCATCTGTTGATGTACATTTAGAAATTTAAAGATAATAAACAGAAAGTAAATTTTTTTGAAAAATAAAAAATTAATAAAAGCCACAGAATCTATGCATATAACAATGCACGAACATTGGTATATATACTAAAGATAATGCACTGTCTGATGTGATCTGCTCACAGGCTAATCTTGTCTGCCTTGAACCAGAAATCATGTCCTGATCCCCTCTGCATCTCTAGCAAGAACTATGGACACTGGGGTGCGTGGGCCCTGAGAACCGTTTGCTGAGCCACAGGCAAAGAACAATCACTTTTCTTAGAGGTGGTGATCTGATGAATGGGGAGCGAGGAAGGGGCGACTGGGCTGAAGTGAAGACAGAGAACTGGGCTCTTTCTGTGATTCTATTCTTTCTGGACACTAATGGCAGCTGTTAGGGTGCTTATTTCTTGCCCCCAAGCTCCCTGTAAGCTGCCTTCCCCACATGACTGCAGGGAACGCATCAGCAAACAGTCTTCTTCAAAGTCTCCCTGTGTGATGGAGAGTGGGCATCGCTGTCAGTCACGGAGGAGGACATGTGTTCCTGGGAGCCGCCGAGTTCCACCCCATAGCCCGGTGAGCTCTGGCAATCTGCGTGTGGATTGTGCCTTGCTCCAGAGTGTGCCCAGATTGGGGGTGGGGGGCAGTCACCCCCCTCCTTTGAAACTGCTGTTCCTCTCCATTTGCTGTCACAGATGCCAACACAATTCTTGCTGCATTAATTTGGCTGGGAAAGTGAGGAGATGGCAGCGGCATTAATTAAAAATAATATGCCACCCAGGAGATCGCTTGAGATCACTCCTTCTCTTCGTATTCCTCTCCATTCCTTTCCTTCCAACATAAAGCTGACGCTCTAGAGGTGCCAGAGAGGGGAAAACGTGATGTTCAGTAGAAAGACGACAGAAGAGCGAGAGATTTTAGAGAGGGGGCTTCAAATGTGATGAGAAACTTCAATCTCAGAGCATCTGTAAGGCAGATTGTTGAAGGCACAAAAGAGAAGAGCAAACAAATCAAAATAAAAATGGGGAAATAATCGGATTCCTGAAGCTAGAAGGACAATGGAAGGACTCAGAGAAAGTGATATAAATGGATACCTTTAAAAATAATAAAGAGAAGTCCAGTGGTTAAGACTTTGCCTTCCAATGCAGGGGTGCAGGTTCCATCCCTGATCAGGGAGCTAAGCTCCCACCTGCTTCACAGCCAAAAAACTAAAAACATAAATAAAACAGAAGCAATATTGTAACAAATTCAATAAAGACTTTAAAAATGACCCACATCAAAAATCTTTAAAAGAAAAAAGAAATCATTTAACATATTATCTGCAGTCAGGTATTTAAAAAATAGTAATAATAAAGACAAGTTAGTACCATCCTTCAAGAAAAGGGCCGAGATCTCTTTGGAGAAGTGGCTGAGTCCAGGGTTGGGGAAGGAAATATATAACTTCATAAGAAGGTCTTATGGGGCTGAAAAGTAGGGAAGTGTTCAAAAACAACCAAAAATTCCAATGGCAGTGTGCATATCCAATGTACCCAAGAGCCAACTTGAAAGAGCTCCCATGGGCAAAGCTGGGGCAATCTGATCAAGAAAATGAAAAATTGTAGTTTCAGATTATAGCCTTAGGTATAAATAGCCGTAAGTTCATACTGATGTAAGTAAATGATTGAATATTAAAAAAAAATAGTGGAGGAGAAAAGACAGATCTCTCGACAGAAGAATTTCAAATAATTTATGTATGTGCACCCCATTCATGGGATGAAGAGTAGACCTCCATTCCTTTCACATGACCTGCTTAGTGACTTCTTTCTCAAGAGAATGATATGAAGAGAGAGAAAAGCCTGATGAAGGTTCCCTGAGCAGCGGCGATCAAGTCAATGTCATTATAGTTAAATCATAGTTAATAGCTTGGATCCTTGAAACGATGAGAATGATACTTGACCTCGGGGACCTTCCTCCCTCAAACCCATAACTCCAGTCTCACCATGAGAAATATCATCAGACAAACCCAGGTAGAAGAACATTCCACAGAATATCTGTCCCAAACTCCTCCAAGTCTGTCAAGGTCATCAAAGACAATGAATGTCTGAGAAAGTGCCACAGACCAGAGAAGCCTAAATAGATGTGATGACTAAATGTCATGTGATACCCTGGATGCGATCCTAGAACAGAAAAAAAGGACATTAGGGGAAAAACTAAAGAAATCAAAATCAAGGATGGGCTTTAGTTAAAAACAAGGTATTGGTATCATTGCTTAGAAACATCAGCGACCACTACGAAGAGAAACTGGGTCCAGACTGAGAAGAAAACTCTTCCAAGTGCCATTCAAGCCCTGAGATTTCACAACCACTTCCATAACCATGCTTATGTTGTAAAAAATTATGGTGGCTGCAAGCTGTGGTTTTTAAATTTAATGCCATTCTAAATGCCTATAATTTCAGGTAGTCTCCTTTGGAAGTGAAAGCAGTATTTTTAGCATGCCGATTTATTTGTTCTAGGCTTGTTGACAGAGTAGGATGACTGAACTGTAGCAGGAGACAAGCAAATTTGGGGAAGGATCCATGGAGTTGACACATGTATTATTCAAAATTAAACAGTCCTCATAAACTCACATGTCTCCTGCTGCACTCTACAAAGTGTGTTTTTTCTTTTCCTGACTAACGTTTTCCTCTTCAAGTTGATGTCAGTCAGGAAAAGAAAAAACACACTTTGTAAGGTGCAGCAGGAGACATATGAGTTATGAGGGCTTCCCTGGTAGCTCAGTTGGTAAAGAGACCGCCTGCAATGCAGGAGACCCTGGTTCGATTCCTAGGTCAGGAAGATCCCCTGGACAAGGGATAGGCTACCCACTCCAATATTCTTGGGCTTCCCTTGTGGCTCAGCTGGTAAAGAATCTGCCCGCAATGCAGGAGACCTGGGTTGGGAAGATCCCCTGAAGAAGGGAAAGGCTACCCACTCCAGTATTCTGGCCTGGAGAATTCAATGGACTGTATAGCCCATGGGTTGCAGAGAATCAGACACGACTGAGCGACTTTCACTTTTATTTCATGTTGAATTATTGACTATGAAGTTATTTTCATTTCATATTATGCCTGGATTTCAGGGGACTTTCAAATAAATTCAGTCCTTATCAGTTAGAAGCCACCCTCCATTTCACAATTTGTCTCCTGCGTGGCCTTTTGTTTCCTAATCAAAATCACAACTTCTAAACAAAGTGAGAGGAAAGGATTTCTGTTGTCACAAACCCACTTGGTGCACAAGCAAATCCGAAGCAAGCTGGGACTGCCACCTCTTTATTTGTCATGTTCACCAATTAAAAGGTGTCACTCTCTTGGTAATAAAGTATATCCTCACCCTCTGGCTCCTCACTCTGGCCTCTTTTGACCTGGCTCTTTGTTTAATTTGCTAGCTGACATCACTCTGGTCTCAGACTCCGAAACCATCCAGGGCTCCACTTAGGTCAAAGCCCTTCGCTGCTGGAGGGAAAATGTCGAACCCTTCCATCCTTTATTCCTAGATCACTGTCGCTGGAGCTGGTCACACGGTCAATACCACATACACAGCTAATTCTGGAAACCTCTTAAAAGAGTCACTGTGCAAAGGGCAGCTGATCACACAAGGGCTATGCCGTCAGGAATGTTCATTCACCAGAAGGGAGAGGCAGGACCAGAAAGAAATAGTGGAGCAAGAATATATTATCATATTAGTTCAAGTGCTCAGATAATTGACTGAATAAACTGGATAACTGCCACAATGCCTGTGTTCCTCATGCATCTGTATACAGAACTAGTGAGGAATTCAGGAAGACTTAAATATCACTAGAGGACATGAACATGCTTTGAAAACAGCACGTTCCTTGTTGCCAGAACTGGTTTGACTTCTGATCTGGCCCTTATGTTTTCCCGTAACTGAAAGATTTGGCAGCATGAGAAAAATGAATGCTTTTATTGAACTTCTGAGTTTCTGATATTTTATCATTTATGGTCTCATTTGATCCTCATGACCCTGTGTTGTAAGAAAGGTGAGAATTACCTTCCCTATTTTACTGCCAAAGAAACTGTGCCCCAGGAGGTCATGCACTAGTCACTGAACTGGTAAAAAGTAACCCGAGGACTGGCATTTGGGTCTTCTGAACTTAGTTCTTAGGGTTTTTGTTCTTTACTAATGGTTTTGTTTTTCTTCTGGGGTCTGAATTAATTTGACTGTCTGATGAAGTGTCTCCTAAAAATAGCGCATGTGCATGCACATACAATTTTGCTGTAATTTCAAGAGGTTCCTCACCACCCCCAGGTGGAGAATCACTGTCCTGCCCTGTGCAACCTCCAGAAAAATGACAGAGCAAAAAACCAGGAATTCTGAGACAGGACAACAAGCAACTTGAAGATCAGAAACAAGATCAAATTCATAAGTTCTTTTGCCAAATTTTCTGTCTCCTCCTGGAATATATTATCTCTCAGAGGGACTGGCATGTCTTGAAATTAAATATGTTAAAAAATACCCTGGGGGCATTTCTGTAGAAATGGGAAGATATTGACAGAAAATAAAAACCTGAGAAGATCCTGAACTGAAACAAGAGAGGGAAGGGTAAAGTGAAAGGGAATAAAAAAATAATGGTCAATTATGCATTTTTAAATATAAACATTGTGCAATAAGCATGTTGCGCTGGGAGTAGTGCTCTGTTGGAAGTAACGGAGAACACTGTTGTTGTTCAGTCACTTGGTCATGTCTGACTCCTTTGCAACTCCATGAACTGTAGCCTACCAGGCTCCTCCGTCCATGGGATTCTTATCCAGGCAAGAATACTGTAGTGGGTTGCCATTTGCTTCTTCAGGGGACCTTCCTGACCCAGGGATCAAACCTGTGTCTCCTAGATCTCTTGCATTGGCAGGCAGATTCTTCACCACTAAGACACCTGGGAAGCCCTCTGGTCCGACTGCCTGGTGCTAAACGAACTCTCTGCTTCACTCTTCATGTGCAATTTCAGAGTTTGTGCTCATTCTAGAAAGCCAGAGCACAACCCCAGTGTTGAGAGTCTTGGGATTACCCTGGTCCCAGTTTCTCTCTTTGATCTGTTCTGTCTACAGCCTGGGAGCTGCCCCTGTCACCATACCATTACTATCAGGACCTTGTTCTTCAAGGTGACTTTCTCCTAGACAAGGCTTTGGAGGGAATTCATCTCCATTCCCTAATCTTGGGCTTCTAGGAGATGGAGTTGGAGCTGGGAAATGAGGATGAAATGAACAAGCACCATCAGGTGCTGAGCCAGTACTTGAAAAATAATTAGAAAACCAGACCCTCAAGCAAAGGTCAAAAAATAGTTATCAGGCTCGCTGGCCAACTGTCCCCAGAAATTCCCTTGCCAAACGTCTCAGGCCAGCCCTCCCTCCTTCAGTTGCTCCCTGGCTCCTACAGGACCCACCTCCACACTCGTCATGTTTGCTGCTGCTGCTGCTAAGTCGCTTCAGTCGTGTCTGACTCTGTGGGACCCCAGAGACGGCAGCCCATCAGGCTCTGCCGTCCCTGGGATTCTCCAGGCAAGAACACTGGAGTAGGTTGCCATTTCCTTCTCCAATGCATGAAGTGAAATGTGAAAGGGAAGTCACTCAGTCGTGTCCGAGTCTTAGCGACCCCATGGACTGCAGCCTACCAGACTTCTCCATCCATGGGATTTTCCAGGCAAGAGTACTGGAGTGGGGTGCCATTGCCTCGTCATGTCTGCAGATGGGGTTATTCAATGTCTTGATTGAGACAGAAGATGTTAGAATGGATCTCTGTCCATAGAAGTCACTCCAGGATCAAGCCAGTAATTTTGAAAACTGACGGGAGTTAACAATAACAAAATTGGTCCTTTCAGCCCAGTTACCTCAGTTATTTAAATGATGGCATCTGTCGATTTGGTGATTCACCCTTAGTTTGGCACTCACCCAACAGATGGTCCATCCAGATACCGTCTACATCCTGACACAGAATCAAGAATTGCTATTTATTCACTTGGCTGTATTAATGGCCAATTTGTGCCTAGTCTGTTGGATTAGATCAGTGGGTTAGATCCAATTAGTTAATTCAAAAATTTTTTCCCTTTAAAAGAAAAAGCCACACCAACCATTTTTAGTGGGTATTTTTTTTTTTTTTATCACATGTACCTATTCTACTGAAAATATCCCTGTCTATGGCAGGTTTAACTTCCCAGAAGTCAGAAACAGAATTCAAGATGACCCACGTGACAACAGACACAAAAGATGTGATCTGAAGGTAGGACACAGAAGCATGAAAAACAGTTTATACTGACATAGAACACAAGTTGATGAGAACCCTATGCCAAGAAAATATCACATCTATGTTTCATGCGCTCATAACAGGCCTCCTAGTTTTATAGGGAAATATACTTTTGTAGGTTAATTCATGGTGGTTTTGAATAAAACATCAATAAATTGCAACCGAAGAGAAAAACGGAACAGCGATGCACAGACTCTACACATGAGTATCTGAGAGAGGCTGTAACATGATTATCTTTGGCATTCGCTTGGCAAACTCTTCATTATCACTCTTCTCAGGAAGTGCTAACCCAGTGTGCATTTCTTCGAGCTGTAAATCAGTGACGTCCTTCACTAAAAAGCACATAATGACCAATGACGTCGGTGTCCCTTGCAATTCTCACCCTCTTCCTTTCATAAATGTTTCAGTTTGGGGCCATAAAACTGTATAATTGGAATAGAATTCTAAATCCATGTCTACAGAAAGTAACAGAACTATGCCTGAGCCACCCAGACTGTCACCTCTCACTGAGCTGTTAGGCAAATAGGATTTATTTCTTGTACTAATTCCAACTATAGTTAATCCCTGCTGGCTTTTTAGAGCTTTGTGTGTGGAAGGGCTTTCTGAGGCTATGCCTGGTCTCAGCAGGAAAGGGTTCCATAATTGATTAGTGATGTCTGCCATGGGCACAGAGGGAGGGCATCATCTCAGAGATCACTGTCATAGCCTGTCCTACCATAAGGAGTGACTGGATGCCATGCTATGCAGAGAAATCACATTCCGTAGATCAAGCTACATGCGTCCTTTGAAAATGGCTCAGTACATGTTTACCAAGGAAATACACGACTAAAATGAGTTGCTTTGTGACTCAATCAGTACAGAACGGCTTTGTATACATGAAAAGGGGGAAACCTCAGACTACTCTCAATCATTTAGTGCTGTAATCTGATCTTATTCTTAAGACAGTCACAATAGCCAGACTGATTCTGACTGTAGAGTTCTACATTTAGGGCTTAAAAGTGGAAAAGTGTATGCATACTCACCTATTTTTGCTAATAATTTTGCAACAAATGTGGAGAAAACCACATTGGATAGCCCTACACAACCACAGTGGGAAAGCAGCCCCTTAAGGAAAGCCTCTTCTCAAGCAGTGTTAAGACAGTGAGTTCACAAGCAGCTCACACGTTAGACTCTTCAACTGTGTTTCCAGAGCCTCTCCGACGTTGCTTTGAACCTGCTAAGGCATCCTCCTGGCTGTGCAGCTCACGACCTAACTAAAAGAGTCTGTGTTCCAGGGAGTTGCCAGACACTTAGCTAAGGGAGAAACATTTCTTTGCTGTTGTTTAGTCACTAAGGGTCTAGCTCTCTGGGGACTCCAGGGACAGTAGCCTGCCAAACTCCTCTCTCCATGGGATTTTCCAGGCAAGAATACTGGAGCGGGTTGCCATCTCCTCCTCCAGGGGATCTTTCTGACCCAGGGATCGAACCTGCCTCTCTGGTGCCTCCTGCATGGGCAGGCAGATTGGGACAATAAGTGATAAAGATTGAATAAATGAATGCACATGTGAGTTAATCCTGGGCCAAGCTAGCCATGGAGATAGTCATTTTTGCCCTCACTTGTCTGGGCAACTAGAAGTCTGCTTAGAAAAAAGTGTCTAGAGGCTCTGAATTCTTGCAAATTCTGAAATGCTACAATTCTAGAGTTCTAACTAGCAGGATGCAAACTTCCCTAACTCCACCTTTAGGTGGGGACTGCCAGGGGAAGACAGAGCACCCTTTCCCATGCTTCCTATTTGGAATCTCTCTTCTTTCACTAGAGTAATTGCTTTCAGTCTTGAAGAGGGTGTGAAAGAGTACTCATCTCCAACACGGCCTGAACTGCAATTCTCTAACATCTCTCAAATGAAAGATGGCAAACCTGACTGACCTCTCTTCTTTCCTTCTTCATTTGCACACACATTTTCATCCTGTGTTGTACAGCACACATCACCTTTCCATTCATCATACATGTGGGCTGAATGATGCCTCTCTTCCCCCACCCTCAAATTCATAAGTTGAAGTCCCCACCTCCAGTGCCTCAGAATGTGACCTTATTTGGAGACAGGATCTTTACAGAGGTAATAAAGTTAAAATGAAGTAATTGGAGTGGGCTCTAATCCAAAATGATTGATGTCCTCATAAAAAGAGGGGAACTCAGAGACCCACACGCATACAAGAACATCATGGGTACAAGACAGCCATCTACAATCTAGAAAAGATCCTTCCCTCGCAGCTCTTAGAAGGAACCAACCCTGCCCATACCTTAATTTCAGACTTCCAGCTTCCAGGACTGTGAACTCATCATCTTCTGTTCTGCCAGCCACCCAGTTTGTGGTCCTTTATGAAGGCAGCTTCAGTAAACTCACACAGCAGCTCATGAAAAATAGCTTCAGACATCTAGTGGCCAGAAGTTGCAGCTCATACATTCCTGTTCAGTGTCTATGCTGTGATATGTGGATTTCCTTAGCTGTTTGTTGTGTTGTAATAAACCATCACAGCACTTAGTGGCTTCAGACACCTACAACAACACTTAATCTGTCACTTCTCGTGATTCCGTGGGTTGTCTGGGGCTGAGATGGATGATTCTTCTTCTGGCCTCACTTGGGTCCAGTCCTTTCTTCACTCCACTGGGAGCTCAGTTGCGAATCAGATGCCAAAGGTAGCAAGCATCTCGTCTCCCCAGGGTCTCTCTCTACGTGATGGTCTCACTCCTCATCATTGAACGTAACAGGCAGCCGGTGCTTCTCATACAGCGGCTCAATCTCAAGAATGCAAAGGAAGACGTTGCCAGGCCTCGTAATGGCTAAACTCAGACTGGCTGAGCATCACTTCCGCCACATGCTGTCAGTCAAGACAAGTCACAAGGCTGGCCTAGCCTCAAAGGGAGGACAAACAGGTGCCATGTCTTCTCATGAAGAGAAGTGGCCATTGTTTGTCTGCCATAGCTAGGTGGAAACCCTAAGCCAGAGTGGAGACAGAAAATACGTGATATATCCATTAGGATTGCCTTTGCCTGCTTGTAGTAAGAACTCTGGATTCAAAGATGCTTTGACACAGGAAGCTTAATTATCTCATGTTATTGGAAGACTGGCATTGCGAGAGCCCTGGGCAAAACTCCCTGAATGGCTCCATGACGTCCCTTCTGTGAGCTTCAGTGTATCAGTCAGGATGTGTTAGGATACACTGCAATGACAGACCCAATTCCAGTTTAAGAAAAAAAATGTGTATTTTCACTCAAGCTGCACATCCACGGTGGGGCACTATTTTTATTAACTATGTGGCTCTCCTCACTGACATCACTTCCGGGCAATAAAGCCACTCCCACCTGGAGCACTGCTGATCACACCAGGAGAAAACGAGAGCGCTACGGTATCTTAAAGCAGTAACCAGATGCTCTGGTTCAGAACTAACATGCACCATCTTTGCTCATGATTTTTTAAAAAATTTACTTACTTTTTATTGAAGGATAATTGCTTTACAGGATTTTGCTGTTTTCTGTCAAATCTCAACATGAATCAGCCATAGGTATATATAAATCCCCTCCCTTTTGAACCTCCCTCCCATCTCCCTCCCCATCCCACCCCTCTATGCTCATGATTTTTGACCAGTGGTATATTAAGTCACTCTCCCCTCCTACTCACTAAAGGGCCAGGAATTGCAATTCTTACTATCTGCCTGGAAGGGCAGAGATATTTCATAAGTAGCACTAATGACTACCAAACTGAACAGCAATTTCAACTAATAACCGGTTTCTGTTCCTCCCTGGTCCACTCTCTTGCCCCCATAAGGTCATAACATCCATGGAAACAACACTTCAAAAAGTAGAGCAAGAAAAATGTCCCCAGAATCTGCCAACAGTTCCCACACTTCACATTGGCCAGAACTGGATCACATGTCCATTCTTAACCAATCTGGTAACAGGAGTGGGATTATTATGGTTGGCTCAGCGGAAAATCCCATGGACGGAGGAGCCTGGTGGGCTGCAGTCCATGGAGTCACTGAGCGTCAGACACGACTGAGCGACTTCACTTTCACTTTTCACTTTCATGCATTGGAGAAGGAAATGGCAACCCACTCCAGTGTTCTTGCCTGGAGAATCCCAGGGATGGGGGAGCCTGGTGGGCTGCCGTCTATGGGGTCGCACAGAGTCAGACACAACTGAAGTTACTTAGCAGCAGCAGCAGCCCAACTGGGATCCACCTTCTAGAGCCAGGGATTGGGTCACTGTCTCCTGAGCCTGTGGGCGGTCTGAAGTTGGTACAGGTGTTGAAGAAGATGATGCCTCTCAGGCGATTTTTAATAAGTCACATACATCCACAAAGGAAAGATGTTTCCATACTATCAACGACTCAGGTGTTGAAATTAGAAGGAGAAAGAGGGTAATGAGTGTTGGTGGACCACCAGCCTGGTCAACTGCAAAGGGCAAAGTGTCAGTAAGAGGTAAAGTGTACTGCATGCGGTAAGAGTTGGAATTGTTGCTGTTGTTTAGTCACCAAGTCATGTCCAGCTCTTTTGCACTCGCATGGACTATAGCCTGCCAGGCTCCTCTGTCCATGTGATTTCCCGGGCGAGGTTACTGGAGTGAGTTGTCATTTGCTTCTCCAGAGGATCTTCCTGACCCAGGGATCAAACCCGTGTCACCTGCATTGGCAGGTGGATTTTTTACCACTGAGCCACCTGGGAGGCCCAAGAGTTGGAACAGATAATCCCTAACATCCTGTTCAATTCTGAGATCTACTATTTTCTGTGAGATTGTTGATGCTACCTACCATCTACGAGTGTAGGGGTTCAGAACATATTTGTGAGGGTGGTCTGAAAAGATGAAGCCATTTTCCTTACTAAGTGCTACTAATCAAATCTTGTTAGAGTCCCACATGAGGAAGGCACATTTTCATCCATTGCTAGGAAGCTCCCAGATACGGAAGAGGCAGTTTTGGAATGACAGGTGAAAGCTCAGGGAAGAGAAAAGGAAGTGATTGGCTTTAAAATCACACATAATCTGAAAGTAAAGAATATGTTTTTATGATTCCCAAATGCACAAGCATATGTTATGATTCTCAAATGTATATACTTTTATTATCTGCTCTCTTGAGCTTAATCCTTGTGCTGAATTGCAACACTTAGGGCTGTTTACATGGCTCTTAGGGCATATCAACATGGCCATTGCTAAATGCTGTCCTGAATCTGCCCTCTGATCACCAACTACCAGAAACCTACTTCATCCCTTCATCATGTTTTACCTGGATTATCAGAAAGGTTCTCACATCTCTCTTCTCAGAAGAGTACGAATAGAGTGTTCCTTACTCCAGCAGACTTAGAGATCCAGGGAACACATAAATCTGACAGTCTTCGCTTTGAGTAAAACCCACCAATAGTTCCCCATCGACTGGAGGATAAATTCAAGTTCTTTGGCAGGGAATACAAGCCCCTTCTGCCAGCTTTATTTGGAAGACTCCCTCCAAGTTTATGCTCAGCTGCTGTCTCCCAGGCTCACATACCCTCATTCTTTCCTGTCTGCTGGGTTTTGCGAGCGATGGTTCCTTTGACAGGGAGTGCCCTTACACTCTGGTTGGCTGTGTTAACTTTCAGTCCTTCTTGGAGACTCTGCTCCTTAGCTCATGGAAAAGGCTGCCTTTGACCCACCTTTCCTCTCCTGGGTGCCTCCTGGAGCACCCTGTGCCCCCTTTGTCATGGGACATAACCAGGGATAAGGTCCTCAACCTGTTACCTGCCTGCCCAATGGTTTACCAGCTCCTCCTCCTTGAGGAAACAGACTGTCTTGTCCATCTTTTATCTCAGCACTTAGCGCCTGGGTAGAGAGTAAGGACTGACTAAATAAACGCTCCTTGAACAGTCATCAAAAAGAAGGCGGTGGCTGAGTAGAGAGAATTGGGGGTGAGGTAGGTGGCACAGGGTGTAGGAAGAGGGAGGAGATGGAAAGATAGTAGCAAGTGTGGGGCTGCCAGGGGAGTTTGTGAAACCCCCCATCCCAGAATCCAGACTTCCTTCTAGTGTCTGGGGATTGGGGTTTCAGACCTGTTGATGCATTCCGGATGGGGGAAGAGGCGCTCTGCCTCTCCTGCATGGGGGTCCTTGGTTCGGGTCACACTTGGGACTATATGGACAGCTTTGGGGACAATCTCTACTGCCCACACAGGGAGGATCTGTCTCCTGCCTTCAACCTAAGTACCTGGGCACTTGCTCACAAGGCTGGGACAGGGGCAGAATTTTGGACGTTACTTTTCGTTCTCATTTTCCTTCCTGCCCCCCTCCTCCACTGCCCCCCACCCCCACCCCACCCCGCAACCGACATCATGGTCAGATGATGATTCTAACTCCCCCTTGGGTGGCTTCATGGCTTTGAAAGTCAGACCCAGGCCTGCTTTCTACAGACCCAACTAGTAACCACGCAGGAATGCCCCCT
Source organism: Bos javanicus (assembly GCF_032452875.1). Classification (NCBI taxonomy): domain Eukaryota; kingdom Metazoa; phylum Chordata; class Mammalia; order Artiodactyla; family Bovidae; genus Bos; species Bos javanicus. Next base: position 31,500,484 of record NC_083886.1, read on the forward strand.
TCTCCACCACCCCCACCCCCGGCCCCCATCAGCTAAAGCGAAGGCATTTCAAAGCTGAGTCTCAGAGATTTTTTCTAACTCTGCCCCGACGCTCTGGGGAAAGTCCCAGAAAGAGGAAACGAGGCCTGCCCAGGGCTGCCTATATGCACGAGGAAGGATGGGGAACCGGTGGGAGAGCAGAGTGCCAAGGCGGGGAGCTGTAGGGCCCGCTCGCCGGTGGCCCGGTAACCTCAGGCGAGCCACGTGACCCCAGGTCTCAGTTTAGGAACCTGTAGCAATGGGCCTGACCGCGTCCCTCAGCTGCGAGCGTCGCCACTAGGGAGAGGCAAAGGCTCGCAGACACCCCAACACCCCCTCAGGTCGCGCACGCCCGGACCGGGGAGGGGTGGGAGCGGCCACGAGCTCTGGGCCGGGCCGGAGCGGGCGGGCTCCAGAGGTGACGCCCCCCTCCTCACACCCCCGGCTCCCGGGCCCCTCTTCGCCGTGGGAACGAACCGGCGTCCTGGCCTCTGGTGACGCGGAGCTTCGGAGAGGAGCTCGCGCCGCGAGCGGGGAGCCACGGAGTGGAGCGCCCCCCTCCCCGGGCGCCCGGGAGCGCAGACGTGGGCGGCGGCGAGCGGCGGCCCCCCTCCGCTCCCCTCCCCTCCCCTCCCCTGTCGGCCCGGCCGTCCCCTCCCCGCGCGGCGCTCCCGCGTGTGCGGGTGTGTGAGTGCGTGTCTCCCTCGCTCCTCTCGCACACGCTCCGGCACTAGTGCAGGCGGCCAGCGGCGGCTCCGGCTCGCCTGCCCGCCTGCTCCGGCCGCCGCGCCGCCGCCTCTGCAGTCGCAGCCGGGCATGGTGAGTGAGTGAGGTCGGGCCCCGCGCGCTCCCCAGCTCGCCGCCCGACCCCGGCCACGGCCCGCTCCGTCCCTGGGAGCCGGCGGGGGCGCGCGCGCGCGCGGGGCCGGCGGCCGGGGATCGGGCGGCCGGTGCGCCCTGGGGCCGCCGGGCCCCGTCTCGGGAGCGGGCTCCGCGCCCCTCCCGGCCCCAGCCTTGCTCCTCGAGGGCTGCGCGCTCCCTCCCCGCCCGCCGCCCGCCTCCCGGTCGCCCCACCCCGTGACCGGCTCTCCGTCTTGTCCCGCAGGATCCGCCCGGACGGGGCCACGCCGCCGCTGCTGCCGCCGCCGCCCGGAGCCGCGTTTCGGGTCCCGCCTGAGCCGAGCCGCGCGCGGGGCCGCCGCTGCCGCCGCCGGCGGGGGATGGGGCTGCCCAGGAGGCGCGCCGAGCCCGCGGGGGGAGCGCGGAGCCGGCGCGCAGCCTGAACCCCGGCCGCCCGCGCTGGGCTGGTCCGTGCGCACCGCGCGCTGCCGCCGCCGCCGCCGCCCGCCCGCGCCCCGATGGCGCCATCGCCCAGGTGCCGCTGACTGCCCCGCGCCGCCCGCCCGGCCCGCGCGGACCCCCTCGGAGCCCGGCCGGCCCGGGGAGCGGCCTGCCGCGGAAGCCTCCCGCGCCCTCCCGCCCGGCCCCGCCATGGCGCTGCGGCGCCTCCTGCTGCTGCTGCTGCCGCTGCTCTCGCTCCAGCCCTTGGACCTGCTGCCCGGAGCCTGGGGCGCCCGCGGCCGTGCCGCCAACCGGACCCTGAGCGCCGGCGCCGCGGCCGTCGGGGGCCGGCGGCCCGGGGGCGCCCTGGCCCGGGGCGGCCGCGAGCTGAATGGCACCGTCCGGGCGCCCGGCAGCCCGGAGGCGGGGAGCCGGCGAGGACAGCCAGCGGCGGCGGTGGCGGCGGCCAGCGCGGCCGTCACCTACGAGACGTGCTGGGGCTACTACGACGTGAGCGGCCAGTACGACAAGGAGTTCGAGTGCAACAACAGCGAGAGCGGCTACCTGTACTGCTGCGGCACCTGCTACTACCGCTTCTGCTGCAAGAAGCGCCACGAGAAGCTGGATCAGCGCCAGTGCACCAACTACCAGAGCCCGGTGTGGGTGCAGACGCCCAGCACCAAGGTGGTGTCGCCGGGGCCCGAGAACAAGTACGACCCGGAGAAGGACAAGACCAACTTCACCGTCTACATCACCTGCGGGGTGATCGCCTTCGTCATCGTGGCCGGCGTCTTCGCCAAGGTCTCCTACGACAAGGCCCACCGCCCGCCGCGGGAGATGAACATCCACAGGTGAGAGCGGCCGCCCGGGGTGAGTGGGGGGCCCCGCCCGTCCCCCCAGCCTCTCTCCCGGCTGCTCACCCCTCTTGTCAGGCGTCCCTGTCCTCCTGGCATCTCACCCACCGCCCTCCCCGGGCTGCCTTCACTCTCTTAAGTCAACTTCCCTCCCCTGCCTCTTTGACGGGCAATAAATCAGAGTCTTCGGCGCCCTCTGCTCCATTTCTTCAGAACCGGGAACGCACGCTTTGGTTGGTAGGGACATTTACAGGGCCAAATAGATATTGGTGGAATCCCAGAGTTTGAGTGTAAGAATTGCGCACCTTCCAATAATCCCGGGTGGGGTTCCAGGGTGCAGGTTTCATGGCAGGTGGGCACCTCGCTGTAGGCGCTTATTGCATTTGGTTTTCTGAATCAAGCCAGAGCAGTCATCTTGGATATAGGGAGCTGAACAGTGCTGGAACCTTACTGAAAAGAGTGTGGACTGAATGTTCCCGGGTGTTTAGAGAGATGGGGGTGATAGGGAAAGGGAGCCTCCTGGGTAAGCAGGAATTCAAATCTGTGCATTCCGTCTTGACCAAGGGCAGATGGTTTCTCTTCATTGCATCCTGTGGAGTAGGATGCTTATCTGCCCTGCTGAGACTGGAGGACTTGTTCTTTTAAGCCCTGTGGGCAGAACTCAGAGTGAATGCTGCTTGCTATGTTCAACCCGGTGGGCACCTTTCACTGCTTACACCAGGGAGGCAGTGGGGGGCTGCCTCCTGCCAAAACTTATGCCAAGGGCTCAAGATATGGTTGTCCAGCGTTCCACCCTGACTGCCTCCCACCCCACCACCCTAGCTTCCGGAGCACCCCTTGGGAGGTCCAAGCCGAGGGAATGGGGAAACCAGGCTCTCTTTACAACTCAGGAAACCATGCACCCAGGGGACACAAGCTCAGCTCTGATAAATGGCTGGACATGGTTCAGCAGAGTCTTTCAAGGAACGAACCCTGCCCTGGAACGTGCCTCCGTTTCTGGCACATGATGTGGGCACTGCCCTAGTCATGGAGACCACCCCCCAGACCAGCCCTCCTTCTGAGTTTGCCTGCAGGCTCCCACCCAGAGTCCTAGAGCTTCAGCTCATCTCTGCACTCGGCTTGTTATCCTTTTAGCCTGAAAACCTTCTTCCCTCACTGCTGAGGACATTAATCACCTGTACCTTGATGAAGAGAGAGAAAGGCAGATAGAAATTTCTGGGCATCTCTTTTTTTTTCCCCCTGGATACTGAGGGTGTTGAGAAAAGATGATGCTCTGTGGCTGATTTTGAGTCAAAATCCACAAAGTATGAGTACTTGAATACTGACAAACTTGAGTGTTGGAACTGAGCTTCCGAAAGGAGATGGGTTTATCGTCATTGCTCATTAATCCTGAAGCACCGTTGCTCCATCCCACCCCAACCTTGTCTCTCAGGGTATAAGTCAGTGGCTGGAGGGAAAATGATGGAGGAGTTGTGATAAATAGTTTGTGGTCAGTCCTGGTTCTTAAAAGCAGAGGGCCGGGGGGTGGAGAGCAAAATAAGGGCAAGGCACTCTGTCCTTCGGGTTTCATCTGGCAAAGAATCCTCTCTCTTGGCTCCCCTTCCTGAAGCAATTGTGCGGGGTCCTTATTCCTCTGCTTCTGCCTCCAGGTTCCCAGGGTTGTCCACCTCCGCTTTCTTTGACTGTTCTGGCCTCTCGTCACCCCTTCCAGGCTGGCTGTGGTCTCTGGCTGGCTGATTCCCACGAAGCTTTCTTTGGGTTTCTCTCGTCCCCAGGCCGTTCTTGTCTGCACCCCTTGGGGAAACCTGTCCCTTGCCTTTTCCTCTACCTCTTACTGAGTTTATTCATCATCCTCTGGGAGGATGCAGGTGGCCTGAGGAGGCTGGCGCTGGCCTCTGTCCTGTGGGCTGTGACCTTGGAGGGAGACATCCCTGTTGCCTCACCACACTGAATCCCCAACCCACCCCAAACTAGGGTGACTACTGTGTATATGGGTGTGCAGCTCAGTGTGATGCCGTGGGGGCCGTTTCTCTCCGAGCTTGGGGGAGAGAGGTAGCCATGGGAAGGGTGATGAGTTTCGGCCCTCAGACCATTATGTAAATGTGGGCTGTTTCTCCCTCAAATTCACCTCCGATTTTATTTAGTTCACAGCACCTCTTCCAGCAGCTGCAGGCTCGCCTGATCAGTGCTTGGGAAGCCGTCGTGTTGATGCTTGTTAGGTAGAGGACAGAGCCTGTCTCTGTGTTTAAGGGGGTGGGGGAGGGGATGGAGCATGAGCGAGCCATCTAGGACACTCCCCGAGTGACCTTGGGCAGATCAGAGAAACTTATTTTTCAGTTCTGGACCACTTAGGCACATCGCAGCCCACCCCAACCTCTCCCTTACCAGGCGTGGCAGGGTGAGTTTGCACATTAGCAGGAGATGCCCACTGACTCCTGGGTGTGCCCACGTGGTACCACCATGCTCCCACTTTGCTTGGAGGTCACTGTTTGCTGTCCCAGGGAGTTTGGGGTACAGATTGTCTTGTTTGGCAGGGGAGAAAGAGATAAATATTCACACTGTAATGAGTCCTCCCTGGAGAAATCGAGGGAGAAGGAATGTGTACTCCTCAGAGGTCCAAGGAGGAGGTGGGACGTGGGCTCTGTTCCGTACTCCTTGAAATAGTTCAGGAAAGGCATTTCCTTTCTGAGACGGCAAAGGTTATTTGACTTGTTCCAGCGTATGAGCCTCTGTGAAGATGGTAGATGGGCAGACGGGCTGAACGGGAGGGACGTTTGTGGGAGCGATAGAAGGGTCAAAAGAAGGATGTGCCTCAGGATGGGCCATCTGCCTCCTCGGGTGTCCAAGCCTGGCTGGCCCTCCGCCTGCCCTGCGCGCACCCCTCAGGGTGGGCCTCCCTCTCCCTTCTCCAGCCCCTGCAGGGAGGAACAGATTTAGTCTTTTCCAGAAGTGATTAGACCTTGCCGTCTGTGTGAGCCATCCCCTTGCGCCCCGCATCTGCAGGGAACCCACCAGCTCTCACACCGAAGCAGGTGAGCACGGACTCTCAGCTGGACCCCAGGGCGGGGAGAGAGGTGGCCTTGGGGACCAAAGATGGAGCCGGGCTCTGGTTCTGGAGAGCCCTGGACATCACGCGCCTGCCTTTCCCACCTGGGACCCCACTTCCCACCAGGATCTCAGCCTCATCTGGCCCTTTCCTTTGTATCTGCCCAGGCTGAGACTCAAGCTGCCGGACCATAGGTTGTCCCCGGGTCCCCGCTGAGCTCAGTGTTCCCAAACAGCTTTGGCAACGCTTCCCTGGGGCTGTCTGTTCAGTGAGGGCCTGCCGAGGCCTCCAGGGGCAGGGGCTCTGCCCAGAACATGGCTTCAGGGAAGGGCTCCCTGTTGACGTTCAGTTCTGAACCAGCCCGCTCACATTCCAACCGGTTCCTTCCTCCTCCTCACCCTGTGTTGATTCATTAGAGTCTTGGAGATGAGAATCATTCTGAGGAACAGTGTGGCTTTTTTTTTTTTTTTTAATGGCTAGTGAACAGATGGGTCAGGAAGCTTTTAGGATGCTGTAGGTGCAGTGGGTGAGGCCAGAGATGCCTGGGGTCTTCACTCTGCCTGCCCAGGGATGAAGGATGGAGGAATTTAAGGTGCAGATGGGCGTGGAGAAGTGCTCAGGGCTATGGGAAAAAAAACCTGAGCTGATGTCATTAGGGAAAAAGAAGCGTATTCATGACCCCAGGTAACCTAATCAAAATGGGCCTACATCTTGAGTTCTTCTGCTTATTTCTAGAAACATCAAGGGAACACTGTGTCCTACCTTTTCTGCCTACAGAAATTAATTACAAACCCGAAGAGCCCTGTTTTGTCCGCACAGGCCACGTAATTGCGGCAGTGGGACCACTCTGCCAACTGATTTAGTGAGTTCTCTTCCCAGGTTCCTGGTCAATGAATTGTCAAATCGCTTCAAACACTCCATTTTTTGAAGCACTGTGGGCTGACTAGAATGAATTGATCTAAACCGAGAGTCAACTTGTATTTTGTTTTTATTTTTTTAAACTTCAAATATAGCAGTTTGAGGGAAAGGATAAAAAAAATGCATCTTGCCTTGGACTGAAGGTCTTAGCCTTGCATGTTTTCCATTTTCTTGGAGTTAAAAAAAAAAAAAACAAAATGCAGAGAGAGAGAAGTGAAATTGTGGAAGAATATAAGAAGGCTTATGGGAGGAGGGATCAGGGGAAGGATACCAGGAAGACAGAAAGGAGCAAAAATAGGAAAGGGAGGAAGGTGACCAGGTGCCAGAGATGGATTGCATTGCCCAGATCCCCAGCTCTTGGTTTCCTCCTGACCCCTGCAGCCACGTGCGCGTGTGTTCAGTCAACAGATAAGCCCTGCCCACCGGCTATTGGCACCGAGCATTTCAAATCATAAAATGTAAGCCTGTTACCTTTGACCCATGAGGCTAAGCAGAGTTCAGTCTTAAATATATATATATATATATATCAATTCAGTCGCTCAGTCGTGTCCGACTCTTTGTGACCCCATGGACTGCAGCATGCCAGTCTTGGCTATGCCGGGTTTTAGTTGCAGCATGTGGGATCTAGTTCCCTGAGCAAGGATCGAGCCTGGGCCCCCTGCATTGGGAGCTCAGAGTCTTAACTACTGGACCGCCAGGGAAGTCCTTAAGCAGAGTTCCTTCTTGAGGGAGTGGGTCAGCCATGCAAAAATCCTGGCACTTGGGGAGTCCTCCCTGGAGCGTTGTTTGCTGTCTTCCTGGGTGCTCCACCCCCACCTCAGCCCTGGAAGGCGTGCACTTATGTCCCCTTTCCTGCCCACGCTCAGAGCAGGTTCATTTGGAGAAACCTTCTACTGTGGTCCTAAGAGTTGACCCACAGTTTCCGGCTGCTAGGACACAGGAGGAGAAAGAGCCCAGTGCATTGTTTTCAGCCTGTTTTAATGAGAGATCAGAGTGAGTATGCAGTTGATTTCAGATCAACTGTGCAGGAAGCAGTGGTTAAGAGCTGAAAAAGTGAGCTGACCAAGAGATGATCCCAGACGGACAGGCCCTGGGGTCTGGGAGAGAAGGGAACTACTCAGAAAGAAGCTTCCTCTTCCTAACTCCTCTGCCTGGTTCTCCATGGCCTGAAGGGATGGTCCCAAGGTCTTCAGTTTGGCTCCTTCCCTAGAATCAGTGAGAATCCCCACCGAGTGGTGGCAGGAGCTCCCAGCCCCTGGCTGCTGGGTATCATCACTGGCCTTCTCTGCCACCCCCGTCCCTCCGCTCAAAGTCTCGCAGAAGCTTATTTTTGAAATTAGGATGAATTCAAGTGCATTTTGTCTTACATCCCTTGACAATATATATCCCATGGACCCACAGAGTTATGGTTTGAACTTCCTAGTGTAAAGACCATCTCAGATGGATGATGGGGAACGGAACTTTAATGGACTTGATGAGGGCCTGGGTTGCGTTCATTTTTGTGCATGTACTCAGTCTCTCAGTCGTGTCCAATTCTTTGTGACCCCACTGGCTGTAGCCCACCAGGCTTCTGTGCCCATGGAATTCTCCAGACAAGAATACTGGAGTGGGTTGCCATTTCCTTCTCCAGGGGATCTTTCCAACCCAGGGATCAAACTCGTGTCTTCAGTATTTCCTGCACTGGCAAGTGGATTCTTTTACCACTGAGCCCAAGTTTATGTTTGAAATACATTTAAAAATGTGATTCTCACCCCCCACCTCTATCTTAGGAAACACCTACCTTTTATTTCTCCCCAGGTCACATTTATGACTCCACACTGCCAGCGACTTCATTTTCAGATGCTGCAGACAGGGACGGGGGCTTGGTGGGAAGGTTTATCAGTGCCCTCTCAGAAGGTCTCAGTTCCTTGGGCTTGAGCAGGCTTATTTATCACCCATTCAGGGCACATTGCTAACCTCATCTATATCTATATCTATATCTATATCTATATCTATATCTATATATATTTAAATTTCTGGAAGTAAAACCAAAATGTTCTGAAAAGTCAGAGTAGTATTTTCTTTTCTTTTGTCATCCGTGGGCGCAGAACCATAGAGTTTTTATTGCAGTCTAGTCATTTAACTTAGCTCTCTAATTTTGTAAGCCAAGCAGCTGGAGCCCAGGGAGGCCAGATGACAATGCCAAGGGTCCCCAGGGAGGGAATGAGTGATCTTGAACTAGAAGGTGCTGGTGTCCTGGGCCAACAGGTCAAGCCTTATCTTCTCACCCGGTGGAAAATCTCCTCTATTTTACTTTATGTATGTGTGTCTTAGTCATCACCAGATAACTTTCAGATATTTAGAGATGTGAGTGACAGCCTTCTCCCTCCTCCTACTTCCCTACATTTTTTTTTTCAAGCCCTTTTCTCATTCATTTTTTTCCATCCACTAAAATGACTTCCATTCACTTCCTTGGTCCCTGGCAGTTTCTCCGAATTCCTTTGTAAAGGGCAGTACCCTGCTCTGAGGTTATTATTATGATCCTTTAATAAGAGCTGAGTAATGCAGACCATTTGAAGAAGGAAAATACAGCACAAGCCAAAGAGTTGTGAACCAGAGCAATGGGTCGTGGATAAAACTATGGGCAGAAACCTGTAATTAAACACACGGGCTGTAAATGCCTTCTATCTCTCCCAGCGATGGGTGGGGATGCTGGAACCCACCAGGTAGATGCACGTTTCAGTTTTTGCCAGAGACCAGAGCACCCCTGATAGCTCAGTTGGTAAAGAATCCCCCTGCAATGCAGGAGACCTCGGGTTGATTCCTGGGTTGGGAAGATCTGCTGGAGAAGGGATAGGCTACCCACTCCAGTATTCTTGGGCTTCCCCTATGGTTCAGCTGGTAAAGAATCTGCCCGCAGTGCAGGAGACCTGGGTTCGATCCCTGGGTTTGGAAGATCCCCTGGAGAAGGGAATAGCAACCCACTCCAGTATTCTGGTTTGGAGAATTCTATGGACTGTATAGCCCATGGGGTGGCACAGAGTCAGACACGACTGATTGATTTTCACTTTCAGAGTGCCCCCAGACATCCCTTGGCCCCCAAAGTGGGTGATTTCAGGTCTGTCCTCCAGGACGGCTCCTGCATGTAAGACAGCTCTATGAGCCACGGAAGCACCTTCACTGGTGCTCATCTTGCTGTTTCTCAGCTCTGGGTCGAGACACCACAGGGCCAGGGTGCTTATAAATTGAGGGGACCAGAGAAGCTTTGAGGAGGATGACTGATGAAGCTGGAAACTTGGGTTCCATCATTCTGTTGAAATTCACCTCTGTGGTTTGCAGTTTGGGGTTTTTGCCCGCAACATGCCCAAGTCCTCCTGGAAAAGAAGCAGGATGTACCTGTCCTTGTGTGTCATCCTTCTCGGTGGTCGCCTTGGGAAGCCACCTGCTGATTCTTCCCCAGAAATTTTCGCCGCGGTGCCTCTCTTGGAAGTGCTTTCAGAGCCCATGTGTGTTGTTTTGACTTTTCATCACGCTAGCATATTTTTATTCTCCTAGGGTAGATGGTTATAAGCATCGATGTCGTGGGGCTGAGGCTGATGAATGAAAGAGGTGTTTGGCTGGTTACTGATCAGAAAGGAGGGAGACCCGCTTGCCCAGGGGCTGCGTCAGCTGCCTCCAAAGGCAGGTGCCCAGAGGAGGCATCCCGGTACTAAATGCATTCGAGTCCTCTGCTCGTGATGACCGCTAGGAAAGGGCCCCTCCCTACATGGAAGGGTGATTACTGCCCTTAAGAAAAACAGCTTTGTGTTCTCACAATGTGTCTCAGCAGACAGCAGAGGAGCTGGGAGAGGGGAAAAAAGGGGGTTCAATGTGTAGCAAAGGGCTCAAATAACCACCCAGAAAAGATTAAAAATGGTCTCACATTTCTGCATGAGATAGTAGACAGGTAGCCCAACTTTCCTAGTTTGATTCTGAGGGTAAAGGGACCCAATTTCTTTGGGATGCATGCGGCCAGGCATGGGAGTCAGAGCCGGGTGCCTGCCACGCTCTGACTTCCCTCACCTCCATCAGAAATGCCAGCACCTCTGCAGTTTGGCACTCAGATGAGGTCACCGCTTGGGCTACACAGCCACTGATGAAGCAGAAGTGTTTGCAAGCATAGAAAGATGGGGTTTCCGGTGAGCGTTGCTGGGAGAGTCCTCGCGTGATAACTGTGCCTCCCCAGACCCCCAAAAGTACATTCGTTCCATGGGGTTGATCACAGAAATGGAGCCAGGATGGGGCAGGTTGAGTTTAAGGGCAGGTGACAAGGAGCCACCAGGTGTAGCAGTTGTGGTCAAGTCTTGTTTCTCTTTGGTGGTGGGGAGGTGGTGGGCTGCGCTGCTGTGGGTGGGGCAGGGTGCCTTCTTCTCAGTTGAGAGCCAGTGGGTGCTGAGGGGCTGGGGCAAAGCCTCTGCTCCCACCAGCTCCATACGGTCACTCTGGAGCACTCTGGGAGGGGTCAGTTCTGCTCTGCGGCTGGCCGTGCCCCTCCCTCTGCTCAGGCATCCAGAAGTGTCTCCCTGGAGCTTCTGACGCACGACCGCATCACCCGTCACTCCAGAAAGCCGATGTTGAGGACCTGAGAGCTCAGTTAGGTGAGGACTCAAGGTCATGTGGATGAAGCAGGGGTTGCAGGGGATGGGGAAATACTCAGAAGAGCACCCCTCCTCCAGGACTTCCCTCTGTACCTGGCATCCTGTGTGAGCTCACTGCATCCTTTTACCACCCTGAGTCTGGAGCCCGTTTAACAGATGACAGAATCAACTCAGAGAGGCTTAGTAACTTGCCCAAGATCACACAGCTAGTCCTTAGCTGGCCACTGTCTCCTTTGCGGGCCAGCAGGTCACCTGGCTCTCACCTTCCTGAACATAAATGAGTCAGTGATGCTTAGACTACTTGAGAAAGCAAAGAAATTGTCCCCTGTTGTTATTCAGTCACTCAGCTGTGTCCAGTTCTTTGTGACCCCATGGACAGCAGCACACCAGACTCCCCTGTCCTTCACTATCTCAGAGTTTGCTCAAACTCATGTCCATTGAGTTGATGATGCCATCCAACCATCTTATCCTCTGTCACCCCCTTCTCTTCCTGCCCTCAATCTTTCCCAGCATCAGGGTCTTGTCCCCTGAGATGTGTCATTTCTGTAAGGGACTGGAGAATGAATGACCTAAGGACCGGGGTAAACTCGAACCTGGGCTGGTGGCCTCACTTGCATTGCATGCAGGCATAAGGCACCCGAGGCAGTGAAAAGGGCTTCTCTTCGAGAATGGATTATACTGGTGGAGGATTGTGAAGACAATACCAAGAAAAGGTAAAAAGTAAAAACACACAAAAACACACTGGTTTTAATTGGAAAAAAAAAGACCATAAAACAACTTCTCCCTTAAACCATTGCAATATTGAAAGGACGCCCCCAGAGCAATTCTGCAGGAGTCCTGGCTCCTGAGAGGAAAGAAGCGATTTGAGGGGCGAGAGGATGGACCTCGCGCCATTCTCAGTTTTAATTACAAAGATGTACAGCTCACAAACAGCTCCATTTATCACAGCTCCCCACTCTGCCCCATTTATAACATCGAGCACAGCACTCGCCAGACCCAGAATCCCGGCCAGCTCACCCTGCCTCCCCGCTCTAGTTCTGCTCTTTCTCGTCTCGATGTTCTGCGCCTTGCGTTCTCATTCCTCAATCTTCACTGGAGTTTCTCTGCTTCTCCAGGCCTCAAGCCCTCTGTCCTGAAAAGCCCATGAAAAGGAAAGAGCCCTGGGTTTTGCTCTCTAGCTTCAGCCATCTTGACCGCTGGCGGTGGTCATGGTCATGGTCACAGCCATGGTGGTGGTCCCTGGCAGAGCTCACATTCCTGGGTCTGCAGCTTAGGTCCTTAACCCTCTGATCAAGGCAGGTGTGGGAGCGTGGAGGTTTCTGGGCACTGTTTGCAGCCCCTACCCTGGTCAGAGGGGCAGGAGAACCCTGGACCCTCTTTCCCTGGAGCCACTGTCCCCACCTCGGGACCCGTGGAAGCTGAGTTCCAGCCGGGCTCTGGGTGGCCACGCACTTGGCCCCGTTCCCCAGCGTTTGGAAGGGGAATCACAGCTTTCTGCAGGCTTCACAAACACTCTCATTCTTCCTTGCTTTTTTGGCATTTGGTCTCGTGTACTGTTCCCATTAGCTCCGACATTAAAGTCTCATTACTTAGGACATCTGTCCTCTGGACAGAGTCGCCATTCCCTCAGCCAAATATCCTCTTCTGGGAAGGAGGCTTCCCACCCAGACAGTCAACACTTCCCTCTTCCTTCCATCCTGCTGGTCCAATGAAGAGGGATTTGAACCCTGGGAGTAGGGGCCAGAGTGAGAAGGAGGGGAATATGTCCAGAACCCATCCACCACCCCACCTACCCCGGACTCTGAGGTCCTGGGGTACAGACCCCCGGGATCTGGGGTAGGGAGGGGGCCGAACCCCATACTAGCAAAGAAGATGTGTCCAGGAGAGCTTTGCTCCCTCAGTCCTCTGATCAGCCTCGGATCCTGTCGGTAGGGCCTCTGGCCTCGGTCACCCCCATGTCTGGGCAACTGAAGGTGGCCCTATGTTAACCAGCCCACTTGCTGAAGCTGCTCCAGAACTTTTGGAAGAATCTGGACTCCAGTCTCCCTCTTGGATCTTCTCTGCCTTTTTACTGTATCCTGAGAAGCCTGCCTGAACATTCCCAAGAATGCTGTCCCGTTGGCTTGGAAGGCTCTTCAGGCTAAGGGAACTCACTCAGCTCTTCTGTTCTCAGATCCTCAACAGCCAGCTTCTTACCCACCTCTGGGCCAGTGCCCCCTCCCCCACCCCGGGCATCTGCGAAGAGAACCCGGCTTTCAGCAGAGGATCTGCTGCTTCTCCGTCTTTTAAGTCACATCATTAAAATGTTGCTTCTTGTTCCTTTCGGTGTCTTTGACCACCACGGCCTCTGTCTCCATCTGTCCTTCTTTTGATTCCTCCTCTGTTGAGAGTCCTTTTATTCCTTTGCTCGCTTCCTCTAGTCCTCCTTCTTAAACTTGTCCTGTCCTGCTGTAACTTCATTAGACTGCATCGATTCAGACTCTGCTAATTCAAAATTTATCCAAATGGGACCTCGGCGAAGTTGCTTTTCTTTTCTCTTGTCTGATAAAAAGCTGATGAACAGATTAATAACTCAGACGAGACCACAGGGATGGTACGGGGTGCATCCACCAGCCAGAAAGACAGACTGTGTTCAAGCGGGCTCTTCTGCAGACAATCGGCATGCTAATTACAAATCATTCTTATCTCTTCAATAAAGTAGCTCTCCGAAGATCAATTTTTTTTTTTTTTTAGCCTAGTTGGTAATCCTGCAATGGCCCAGGAAGCAGTAAAAATGCATTTCCTTTCAAGTGTGTTATAATTTCCACGTCTGTGTTATTGAGTGGGATTACTAGCCTGCCCCCATTTCTGCTGGATTGGTGATGCTTGCCCGTCGAGCTGCTTCAGATTCCCTTTTGAATTCCCTCTGGGGGCTCCCACTAATTTCCCTTCTTTTTGTTTTCTGTTCTTTTGTATTTCCCTGAGGTTTTAGAATCCGTAAACTCTCTCGCTCTCAGCTTTGATGGATTATGCCACCACGTGGGGCTCCCCTCACTCCCTTGGGCCACAAGATGACCAGCTGGGCATGAGAGGTTAGGGACCTAGAAGCAGACAGGATGGCTGGCCCTGTCTCTGGGTTTAAGAGGACAGAGATCTCTGTCTTGCCTCCATCCATTCTTTCCCTATTATCTGTTCCTGCATCTCCGTCCCGACACCACTCTTTGAACTGACCAGGCAGCATTGCACCCACTGTAGGACAAGATAGGATGTCCCTGTTATTGTTCAGTGGCTAAGTCTTGTCCGACTCATTCTGAAACTCCATGGACTGCAGCACGCCAGGCTTCCTTGTCCTTCACTCTATCCCAGAGTTTGCTCAAACTCGAGTCCATTTGGCACACCACTCCAGTGTTCTTGCCTCGAGAACCCCATGGACAGTATGAGAAAGGATATCCTTAGAGGCATCCTTACAGGAAAGGACCTTGGCCTCTTTCCCTTGGCCTGCTTTGGTGGCTCTCGAGGGACCCCTAGCTAAGCCCCCTTCCTCTCACTCCTGGAGGTCAGCATCTGTCTTTCTATGCCTTAGAGCGTTTCCTGAAGATAGGAAGCAGGCTCATCACAACTTCTGTCACTTTCTGTGTCCATGACCATGGGTGAGCCCCTTAGCGCTGCTCTGGGCTGTTGCCCTGCTCTGGGCTGGGAGACTCTCCGGTTGTGGAGGCGTGTTCTTCTCCAGCCCCTTCTGTTCTCAGCACACCTGAGAGGCTCAGGTCCACAGAGATAACTCGTGTCCTTAAATACACGGCAGCCCTGGGCTGAAGGAGAAAATGCATTTTCCTCGCACACTGCACTCATATAAGAATGCTCTCTGCATGTGGCCTCCTGTGAATGCTTGTCTTTAACATCTTAAACTCATGGACCCTCTTGGTTCCCAGGGGCAGATGACACATTTTAGTGCCTCTCCCTGTGGGCGCCAGATGTGTCTAGAGCTGGGGCTCCCTTTCCCCCTGGAGGTGGTACGTTTTCTTCCTCGGATGCAATTCTCGTTCAGTTAATTCTCGTGGGAAGCCAGTATTGACTTCCTTCTGAGGTCTACCCACTGGAGCATGGGCTTCCCTGGTGGCTCAGCTGATAAAGAATCCACCTTCAATGCAGGAGACCCCAGTTTGATTCCTGGGTCAGGAAGATCCCCTGGAAAAGGGATAGACTACCCACTCCAGTATTCTTGGGCTTTCCTGGAGGCTCAGTCAGTAAAGAATCTGTCTGCAATGCAGGAGACCTAGGTTCAATCCCTGGGTTGGGAAGATCCCCTGGAGGAGAGCCTGGCAACCCACTCTAGTATTCTTCCCTGAAGAATCCCCAAGGACAGAGGAGCCTGGTGGGCTACAGTCCATGGGGTCACAAACAGTCGGACACGACTGAGTGACTAAGCACAGTGGAGCAACCTCCACCCTTGGGTACCCCACCCTTTCAATAGTTGCATTGATGTGAACTTGAACTTGGAAATGGCAATAATGTTTATAATTTTTTTTTTTAAGAAAGAAGGAAAGAAGAAAGAGAAAAGAAAACAAAGAAAAAGGGATGTAGGAAGAAGAAAGAAAAAGAATAACCAAATCTTTTGTAGAAAATGTTGCCCTGGTCCGTCTAACCCATTTGCCCTTTTAATGCCTGGACAGAATCCTCGTTTTGCTTTTTGCACCCTAGTGGAAGCCTGACTTGTGATGGTCTCGCAGGGAGGAATGGGCACTCAGCACTTGGCTTGCAGAATCCAAGTTCAGAGTTTGGCAAAGCTGGTGTGTGACCAGATGCATTTCTGACCTCAGGCCTGAGTGGAAAATATGGGCTGTAGGTGGTCCCTTCCAGAATGACCCGTAGCCACAGGCCTGCCATGTGGCTCCCTCTCCACGGCAGGCGTTTTGCCATCTGGCTTGCCTGAGTCAGCTGCCCGGCTCCCCTCTTCCACCTGTATACACGTGCTTTCCTCGTGGTTCTATTGGCTGAGGCTCTGTAGACCCTGGGAGGTTGTATTTGGATTTATTTATTAGTCAAGTATTTAAGTAGTACTTACAAGGTACCGGGTTCTGTTCTAAGTGCTCTACAAATACAAACTTATTTAATCCTTGTAATAACCCTAAGAGGTGGACGTTATTTTGAGACCTTAGTATTTTGGCCTTAGTTTTTCAATAAGGACACAGAACCTCAGGGCACTTAAGCAGCCACCTCATGATCACCAGTATCCTGAAAGTGAAGTGAAAAGTGTTAGTCACTCAGTCATGTCTGACTCTTTGTGACCCCATGGACTAGAGCCCTCCAGGCTCATCTGTCCTTGGAATTCTCCAGGCAAAAATACTAGTGTGGGTAGCCATTCCCTTCTCCAGGGGAATCTTCCTGACCCAGGGATCGAACCTGGTTCCCCTGCATTGCAGGCAGATTCTTTACCGTCTGAACCAGCAGGGAAGACCCACCAATATCCTGAGTTGTCAGAATTCTGACCCAGGTAGTCTGGCTCCAGACTCCCATATTTAGCTAGTAGGTTATACTAGCTTCCTCTTGCCTCTCCTGTAGATTTATGCCTGTGCTTATAGCAAATCGAGAAGATGACTCCAGCAGTATCAACAATAAGAGCAGCGGCAGGTTCATTTATTAGCTCGTCTATCACCTGGCTGCCCAAGTGGTCCTGCTAACAGATCTTGGTAGCATTTCCATTTTCCCATTTCCTAAGGGTAGCTGCCCTTCACCCATTCAGATCTTTGATGGATGCTCAGACAATCCTAAATGTTTCCGAAAAAGTCTGCACGTAGTGTAGATGCTACCGAATTTCCTAGGCCTGGGTAGATTTTCACATGATTCGTGAGACAAGGGTGGCGCGTGGGGAGGAGACACTATTACGGATGAATCACGGTTCCCTGGGATGTGCGTCGACTCTGTGCCGGGCCTGAGGCTGGCCGTGGGGGACAGGTGCCCACGGGGTTGCAGGGATTGCCCTGCTGGCCTGAAAAGCAAAGCAGGCCAGCTGAGCTTTCCCTTGCTAAGTTCGGCCGTGGTTATTGGCCGTGATGAATTCCGACTGGGCCGGGGACAACTCGGACCTGGGGAACGGCTGGGCGCAGATGCACAAACATTGTTATCACAACAAAAGAGATTCTCGCTATCCATTCGGAGCCTCTGTGTATGTGGAGAGCAGTCTTGTGCACACACAAAGCTGGCAGCTGTGTTTTTCAAGTGGACTGTGAGAGAACCAGGAAAAGGAGAACTGAATCAAGCCATTCTCCTTGGTCCATGTTTATTAAAAATATATTCACTTCAGTTGTCTGGAGTGTGTGTTTCAGAGGATAAAAGCACCCTGGCTGCTCAGCAGATAAGGATGAAGCTGAGGGGAGAGAGGATGCTGGCTATTTCCCGAGTGGCAGGGTCGAGTAAAAGCTCAGTCATCCAGGACTCAAATAACCAGGATATTTCATTTAACCAGAGTAGAGCGTCTACCCTCTACTTTTAGGAGAAATAGCGCAGAAGTAGCAATCAGAATTGTCCATGGTTCGTTCCGCAGTTTTTATAGGAATTCCATTTCCCAGCTTGTCTCCATCCCACTGAGTCTTCTCTGTGAAGAGAACTAAAGATTAGGTTGGTGGCCCTCTCATGGAAGAACCTTGCATTTTTTATAAGTAATTATATTCAGTATACTCTACTTAATTAGGCAGGAATGCTTTTAGAAAATTCTTCAAAACAAGAGTGTTCTCATTAGTCGCTAGGAATAAAAAAACGTTAACCAGAATAGCTTATTCATGGAATAGTTCATCTGTTTGGCCTTTTATCATCCCTATCCGAAAGCATAATTTTTTTTTTCCTGCTCCTCCGGAAAAGAGAAAGGTCCTGATTAAGAGTCTCAACTCTCCGGCTTGCCTTGCTCTTGGTACTGAATAACGTACTGAACACCAGCTAGACTGATTTCCCCCCTTCCATGGTGTTTATGTGGCCCTGAGAGCCAGAGACATGGCAGAGGCAGAAGGCTGGCCTCCATTTGTTCTGCTTCAGCAAGCAGAAATATACATGGGATCTTCATGGAAAGTATGTGAATTGAGATCAAAAAGACTTTTGAGATAAACTAAGTGTTCCTAGCTTCCCCACTTCATCTAAGGGGAACCTAAGTTTTCCTTTCTGCTCAGTGAGTGATGATCAGGACAAAACAGTTCCAGGTATTTTATAGGGCACTCTTTTGCCACGTTTGTTTTCAAACTTGGAAACTCCGCAAAGTCCTGGGACTTCTGGATGGAGGGCAAGAACTCTGTAGAGTAGGGCTTGTGCAGAGCAGGGGTCTAATGAAGTGTACTGGTGTTCTACTCAAGGGTTTCATTTGGTGGAAGATTGCCTGCTAGCACAATGTAAAAACTTCCATTGCTGTTGATTTTGATGGTGATGACTCACTGAGGTGAATAGAAACGGGCAGTTGGGTGACCACTGAGTTCTGTCTGGGTAGATTTTTCTACTAAAGATTGAACACACTGTACAATGTCATATTCAGAGACCATTGTAGGAAAAAGTAAGTAGTAGGTGAAAAAATAAGTATGATTAAGTGATGGAGGATTGGAAGGAAGATGGATGGATGGAGGATGGATAGATGGAAGGATGGATGGATGAACTGATGGAAGGATAGGTAGGTTGATGTTTGGGTAGATGGATGGGATGGATGGATGAATGAATAGACAGACAAATGGGTGAATGGATACTTCAGTGGTATAAAGTCAGCCTCTGTAGTTGAACCCACTTACATTTGAAATCTGGATTTACCGCTTATTAGCTGTGTAACGTTCAGAGTTAGAGTAGGAGAGGTTCAGAAAAAGAACGAGACTGGCATTCTACAGGAACAGATCACCTTTAATGAGGTGAGAAGGGGCAGCAGTCAGATTAGCGAGCTGCTGTACTTATCTAAGAAAAGAGTAAGTATATATAGGGATGTATGTAGAAAGCTACTGTCTTAAGGGGGCCTGTTCTTCTCCAAGGTTGCTGGGAGTAGTTATCTCTTAAACAGCTGGGGCAAGGAGTTCTGGAGATCAGCCAGAGGCTGGGCTGGCTTGGAGCTGGGCGTAATCAACCTAAAGTCTATTTTTTTCTTTGGGTGAGAAAGTTCTTTGTTTTGCCTAGAATGGTGGGGAGGACCTGCAGGGGAGTTTTAACTCCAGGCTACCTTGAGCCATGTAACTTTCCTTCAAGCTGTGTGACCTTGGGCAAGATATCTAACATCTCTTAGTCTTAATTTTCTCATCAGTAAACTATGGTTACCAATTGCACCTACTCTATAGGGTCCTTTTGAGGATTATATAAGATCACACATCAAAGAGTTTAGCACTATGTCTGGCACATAGTAATTGCTCAGTAAATTAAAGCCTTTAATTTCCCAAGCTGGCGGGACTATGAAGCAGAGTTATAACCAAGGTTTTCTTTACTTTTCTAATGTTAGGAAATCATTTGCCATTTTGAGACAGATTTCATGTCTTGAATGCAAGTAGCACATACCAGAATGTTGACTGGGCTTGGTCCCTACAGGGGTTGTGATAACTCAATACTTAGGAAAATGCAAACTCACTTTCCTTCCTTGAGACCACTGACAACATTAACCAAGGTGTTAAGCGAATGAATAATTGGTCTTGACCTGAACCACTCATAGACTAATTGTTTCTCCACGCCCAAATATTAACTGGCATTTGCTAAATTAGCAGACTCAGCTAGAAAGACTGGGAGAACTCATTCAAGCTGACAATTCCTGGGAAAGTGAGCAGAAGGACATCAGGACTCCAGCAAAGAAGCCCTGAGTTGAAATTTCAGTTCCATCAATGTTTCGGTCCTAGAATTAGCCTGAGCCTCAGTTTCGTGTTTAAAATTGGGGTAACTGTAGCTGTGAAGGTTCCAGGTTTGGTAGAGGCACCATGCTGGATGAGGCAGGTGAGGCCCTTAGAACCCATTCAGTGTTCTCCACGTGTAAGATGCAACTCAGTTCAGCAGATGGTTAACACACAAACAATGAGTCCTGAAGAACATGAACATTTCCTGGCTTGAGTGATCAGAATGACTGTTTTCCCTGCTCAGATTTGCTGCCCAATTAATTAACTCTCCCCTGCTTGCCACACATTCACAGACGCCAAGGAATCCATGTGCGGCGAACCAAAACAATTAGGTAGATAATTCAGGCAAAAAGCATCGCTTTGTTTCCTGTATCCAGATACTGCAGTGAAGTGGCTCTGGGGGAGGGGGAGGTTGGGGAGTTGGGATGAGCAGGACAGAGAACCAGATTCTTCAAGTTCTTAAATTAGAACCTCTGTAGTCGGCATGGGGGGCGGGGGGTGGGGCCGCCCTTGGCTGGGAACCGGCTTCAGTCCTCACTGGCCAGTCTCTCTCTCCCCCCTAGATTCTCTTTCCCCGGGAAGGTCTCTCTCTGATCCCTTCTCCCCATCTCTTGCCTTCTGGATCTCTTTCTTTCTCTGAGTTTCTCTTTGACTCTGTGTCCCATTTTCTCTCTGGCTCTGTCTGCCTGCCTGTTTCTGACCCTTTGATTCCGTTCCCTGCCCCGCTCCCTGTCTCACTGTCTCTGTTTACTCCCTCATCTCTGAATCTTGCCCTCTGCCTCTCTCTGGCTCTGAGGCTCTGACTCTCTTCCCATCTATTTGGCTCCTTTCTGTCCATCTCTCCCCGACCCCCACTTCCCTTCCCTCTCTGTCTCTACCTCTGTCCCTCTGTTGCTCCCTTGCTCTCTCTCTCTCACTGTCTGACCTTCTCTCTCCCCTTCTTCTGAGTCTCTGCCCCTTCCTCCGATCCCTGAAAGAAACGGCCGCTCTATCGCAAAATCCCCTTCATTCTTCCTCAGTGACCAATTTTCTTTCCTACAGTGAGAAAGTAGCTCAGGCCTTAACCCATTTCCTCCGGCGTATCCAAATTAATTAGGTGAGGCTGGGATCGCACATTTCAGAATTAGAGTAATATTTATTGAGCACCCTGGAGAGAAGGAGATGGAAAGTGGAGAGGAACAGGAGTGAGGAGGGAGGTCACTGATCTGAGGAGCTGAGACAAGGGGGTGTGAGGTGGTGGATGGGGGCCCAGCACCATCCAGGAACAAGGACCACCTTTCTGACTGCCCGAGGACGCAGGGCAGGGGGGAACCCTAGTGGGGGCGGTGCTCAGGAGGCAGAGAAGCCTGCTGTGGGTGTGGCCTCCTCGGAACCACACAGGGCTGGGTCCCTGCAGCCTAGCTAGCCTGTCTGTTCCGCACACGTCCTTCTCCTTCGACTGGGCAGCCCAACGCAGCCCTGCCAACAGGCCACCTGGAGAGGGTATCACGCAAGTCATTACCTTCAGGAGGAGACAGCTTGGCTGTAACCCAGTTAGAACTCCTCCAGCAGCAAGCAGGGATGCTCTGGGGCGCCTGATGTTCTCCAGAGAGGCGTCTTGCCCTTCACTTCTCAGCCCTCAGCATCGGCATGGCTTCTCAGGATTGAGTACCAAGAGCCACCCCTTACCCACCCCCAACCAATCGCAAGAGTCCTGATTGCAGGTTGAACATCTCTTCTTGGCCAGGTCCTCCTTGGCCAATAAGCCTGGAGTGAATCTGCTGTGGGTTTGCCATTTACACTGTCCATATGGACTGAAAGGATGCTGGGTTGAAAGCCCTACAAAGGCTGGGACGGAGATACTCTTCGCTCCTTTCTGTCTTTGAGTAATGGCCGAGCAATGTGCCAAGACCCAGAGATACACTGAACGGGTCAGACACACAAGATCCCCTGAATTTCAAGATGTTCGTCTCAGTGTTGCCAGCCCTGCTTGTCCCAGAGCCCAGTCCAGTGTCCCATCTTGGTAGATATTGCAGGAACTAGATTGCATTGAGCGTTAATCAAAGACCTACTTCACATAGTGCTATGTACATGTGGCTCAGAGTTTCTCAACCTCGCCAGCACTTTGGGTGGGATAATTCTTTGTGGGGGTGGGGGGGGAGGCTGTCTTATGCAGTGTGGGATGTTTAGCAACATCCTCAGCTTCCGCCCACCAGTTGCCAATCGACTTCCCTCCCCAGTTGTATGACAACCAAAAAATGTCACCAGACATTGCCACATGTCCCCTAAGGGACAAAATCACTGTCATTCACGTAGATTTAGTCTTGACTTTCCGAAAACATGGACTTAACCACTTGACTCTGTTTTTTCTTCATAGATTTCCTTCATAGATAAGAACTTGAGAGGCAAGATAAACACAGAAAAAGAATGTAAACTTTTTTTTTTTGGTAATAGTCGCTTTATTGAGATGAAATTCACCTACTATAAAATTCATCCTGAAATTTAGAAGTGTCCAGTTCAGTGATTTTTGTACATTTTCAGAGTTCTCCAACTATCACCACTGTCTGGTTTTAGAATATTTTCATCATCCCCCAAAGAAAACCTGTACCTATTGATAGTCATTCTCCATTAACCCCTCCATTAGCTCCTAGTAGGGCTTCCCTCGGAGAAGGCAATGGCACCCCACTCCAGTACTCTTGCCTAGAGAATCCCATGGACGGAGGAGCCTGGTGGGCTGCAGTCCATGGGGTCACTAAGAGTCGGACACGACTGAGCGACTTCACTTTCACTTTTCACTTTCATGCATTGGAGAAGGAAATGGCAACCCACTCCAGTGTTCTTGCCTGGAGAATCCCAGGGATGGGGGAGCTTGGTGGGCTGCCGTCTATGAGGCCGCACAGAGTCGGACACGACTGAAGCGACTGAGCAGCAGCAGCAGCAGCAGCAGGGCTCCCCTGGTGGCCAAGAGGTAATGAATCCACCTGCCAGTGCAGGAGACACCGGTTTGATCCCTGGTCGAGAAGATCCCTTGGAGAAGGAAATGGCAACCCACTCCAGTATTCTTGCCTGGGAAGTCACGTGGACAGAGGAGCCTGGCAGGCTACAGTCCATGGGGTCACAAAGAGTTGGACACAAGTGAGCAGCTAAACAGCAGTGACAGGCCCTGGTAACCACCAGTCTATTTTCTACCTCTATCGATCTGCCGAATCTGGGTATTTTATATGCATAGAATCATAACCTGTGGTCTTTTGTGACTGGCTTCTTTCAGGTAGCATGTTGTTTTCAAGGTCATTCATGTTGTAGCATATATCAAAGCATCGTGCTTTTTTAAGGCTGAATAATAGTACTTTGTGTGACTACACAATATTTTATTAATCCATTCATCAGTTGATGGGCATTTCGGTTATTTCCACCTTTTGGCTATTGTTAATGTCGCTGCTATGAACTTTCATATACAAAGTTTGTGTAGGCATATGTTTTCATTTCTGTTGGGCACATACCTAGGAGTATTCTAATTGCTGGGCCATATGGCAACTCTATGTTTAATATTTCGAGGAGCTGCCAAACTGTTTACCAAAGGGCCTGCACCGTTTTGCATTCCCACCGGTAGTGAGTGAAAGCTCCAACTTCTCCACCTCCGTGCCAACATTTGGACTTGTCTTTTGGTCAAAGCTATCCTGGTGGGTGTGAACATATATCACACCATGTTTTTGATTTGTGCTTTCCTGTTGACTAGTGATGTTGAGCTACTTTTCATGTGTACCTTCTTTGGAGCAAAGTCTAATTCTATCTCGTCCATTTTTAAATTGTGGTGTATGTTTTTTATTGCTGAATTATAAGAGTTCTTTAAATGTTCTGAATGCAAATCTCTTAGCAGAAACATGATTTGCGAGTATTTTCTCCCATTCTCTGGGTTGGCTTTCATTTTCTTGGTGCTATTTTCTGATGTAGAAATGTTTTTAGTTTTGATGAAGTCGAGTCTGCAAATTTTTTCTTTGTTCCTCCTGCTTGGGTGTCATATCTAAGAAACCTTTGCCACATCCGAGGTTACAGAGACTAACTTCTCAATTTTCTTCTGAGAGAATATAGTTTTAGCTCTAATATTTGGGTTTATGATCCATTTTTAATCAATTGCTACATATGGTATGAGGTGAGGGTGCAGTTTTATTCTCTGCGTGTGGATGTCCATTTGTTGAAGAAACTTCTTTTCCAGTGATGATGGAATCCTTGTCGAAAATCAGTTGAACATAGATGTATAGGTTTATTTCTGGACTCTTGAATTTGATTCCATTGGTCTGTACTTCTGTTGTTTAACTGTTGACTCGCTACTTCCTTACCATGGAAAAATGGTAGGAAAGTGTCTTTCATAAATAGGGTAAAGGAATCTAGGTAATTTGTGTGGATATGTGGTTAAAAATATATATATATATATAAAATATTGATCACATTTTGGGATTAAAAGGGATCTTCGAGGTCATTTTAGTTTAAACCATTTGTTTTGCTGCTGGGGAATAAAAAGGTTAAATTTCAGTTTCAGAGGCTAACAAATCTGTCTGAACATTCACAGCTCATCAGCGGCAGAGCTGGTACTAGAACCCAAATCTCTCGATTTTGTAGGGCAGTGTTTTTTTCTTATTCCTAGGCCTCAGGTCTGCCCGAAGTTCTTTTACCAGACTAGTGAGGTTCTGTCTTCGCCTCTCTCACTTCTTGGTCCACAGAAGTGAATGAGGTGGTGACGTGTGTGTGCTTTTCCTCCTAGAGCCTGAGAAAAAAAAAAGCAAGCCAGCACGGGGAAAGCATTTGGAAAATCTGAAATTGCTGTATAAATGCCACTAAATGATAAGATTGCCAGCTTGCTGCTTCTCTCCTAGGAAGGTTCAGCGTGTCAGAGGCAGAATAATGAAAGGGAACAATTCACTCTCAGACTCCTTTTTAAACTGCTGTGGTTGTCACTTTTCAAGGAAGGGGGCAGAGTGCGGGGAGCTAGAAGGAAGCCTTGGGGTGGGCTGGGTGTGGCCAGATCTCAGGTGGGCTGGACTGGCTGGGAGAGGACTGGAAGCACACTGCCTCACCCATGCCTGAGGGACAGCCCAGGTACACGGAAGAGTCCTTGCCTCGCTCATGCAAAGAACTGGGCACCTGACCCTGAAATGACCATGTCCAATGGTGGTCCCTTGGGTCTCCTCAGAACATCCTGTGTGTCCCTGTTTGCTACCAACAGTAGCATCACCTGTGATATTAACCTGCAGAAGGAGTCTTGTTCCAAACCAGGTGTGGGAGAGATTTCCCCTAAATGCTGAGCCCCTAGACGGTAGGAACAGTGTTCTCTTTACCCCAGTCTCTGCCGTGACTGAGGCATGCTGAGTCCTTAATTAATGCACATTTGGTGTTGAGTGAATGAAACCTGCTCTTGTGGTACTGGGGCCCTTGCAGAGAGCATGGACCTCTCCAGCTACAGCAGCATCTCTGTACATGTCTCTTTCCTCTCGTGTATTTTTCTCTCTCTATGTTTATGATTGCTCCATCCTCTAAACTCCAGCTGCATTCAGTGCCTGCACCGTCCTTGTATTCTGGTATTTATCATTTTGTCTGTACATCCTGCCTTTGCAGCTAAAGCACCCCTTTATTTGACCATGGGAGCTGTGTTTTGTACTTATTTGGGCCACCTGTATAGATACACTCTCCTTGGTGTGTGTCTTTCGATGGGGAGGTTGATCCCCCTGATATTAATTACTTGCCACTGAACTGGGGGCCAACAGTGACCACTTTTCACTGCAGTGACATTCCTCACGGCACCTCCTGTAGTATCTGCCTGGCATAGGGGCCTACTTGGGGAGCCTGCATTTTGAAAGGGCTCAGAGTTCATTGGTATGAAATGAATCGCAGAAAGAAACCACAACCACAATCTTTTAATACCTGTCCTGCCAGGCATGGCAGCCTCTCCTCTATATCCCCACTGGGCCCAACACCAGATGATGCTGTGGCTGTAACTGAATACTGGGTCTCCATCCATCAAAGGGCCAGTGAAAGTCGCCCAGCCAGCTTGCTCACTGGTTTGGTGAATCTCACTGTGTGATCTCTTTCTCTTTCAGGGCTCTGGCTGACATCCTAAGACAACAGGGACCAATCCCCATAGCACACTGTGAAAGAGAAACTATCTCGGCCATCGATAGCTCTCCCAAAGAGAACACGCCGGTCCGATCGTCCTCCAAAAACCACTATACCCCCGTGCGCACGGCCAAGCAGACTCCAGGTAAGTGAGTGCTGATCACTTTGCGTCTCTGCTGAGGCTGGTGAGAGGGTTCTGTGGTGTTTCTGCTTCAGCCAGGCAGGTCGTGGAGCCCTGATGTGGTGGGCTTGTGGAAGAGTCTGGGGACTGTCCCCCCTGGGGAGAGAGTGGTATGGGAGACTGCCGCCAGTGAGTGTCTTGGCTGGAGGAGAGCTGATTGTTTAGGGCCTCTGGGATCTTGTGTCTGCGTAATTCTCTTCCCTGAAAGGAACTTGCGGCAGCCTTGGGGGTAAGGTATAGTCACTGTCTTGCCCACGTGGTGGGAAGGCAGATATTTGACAAGAAGTGGCTGCAATCAGAGACTGCTCAACTGTTGGAATCTCAAAAAGCATTTCCTGTGGGTAGGGATTACGTCTGTGTTTAGGATAACCCTTTCCTGTGCTCTGTGGATTCTCTGGATATATGAGTTGCTGTGTAATAGCAACATGCTGGTGTTCTTCTACTTGGTCCTCACTGTAACCCATATGGAACAATAAACAAAACAAGGGAATAACAATGAATAATATAACCTCACATGTATGGGAATCTTGCTGTGTGCCACGTGTTATGCTGATCATTTTACATGTATTGTCTTACTTATTTTTCGCAGCAGCCTTTGAAGTGCTTGTACTATCCCCTTTTTATATATGGAACAGAAAGGCTCAATAATTTTTCCAAGGACATATGGTCAGTATGAAAGCAAGCCTGGATTCAAACTGAGGCATGTAGGTAACAACAGTCAGGTCTAGAAAACCCTAGTATCCTAATCCAGGTTGGGACATTACTTTCTCAGAGTTTCTGAGAGGACTGTCTCCTTACAAGAGCAGCTGGGAAGGTCATCTCTCATTGTGAGCTTTACCAGACAGCCTACTACTGTCCCCAGCCTCAGACATGGCTTCTGTGTTGATACTTGGATCTGAAATCGTGAGATCTCAGATCTAACCCTATAGCTCCTCAGAGGCTGTAGGGTCTGAACTAAACCTGCAATAAAGATATGCAGTCACTAGGGGGCAATAGG
Organism: Bos javanicus; assembly: GCF_032452875.1. Taxonomy (NCBI): domain Eukaryota; kingdom Metazoa; phylum Chordata; class Mammalia; order Artiodactyla; family Bovidae; genus Bos; species Bos javanicus. The sequence goes on from NC_083886.1 coordinate 31,527,295, forward strand.
TCTGTTGTGAATTCAAACTGTAGCAGACATGCTATTGAGACCAAATTTATTAAATCAGAAATCACATACTTGCCTTTGAGGTATCAGAGTTAAGTCTTTTGAGAGTCTGATAAAAATCAAGGACATTCACCTCCCCCAATGTACACATATGAATATATATTTGATCCAACATGTTGTGTAGGGTTTACGAGGTTCTTCCAAAGTTAAAAGTCTCTGATTTAAAATTAAAGGTGAGAAATCCACCCTTGCAAAAATTCTAAGATGCATTTTTAGCCTGAATATCATAAATGTTTAAAATGTAAGTAATAGAAGGAACTGGCAAAAACCTCGAGACCAGTGATTATCTCCCTTGCTGCATATTAGAATCACCTGGGGAAGCTCTTAAAAATGCTGATGATGCTGGTGTCTGGGTCCCACCAATTAACCAGAGTTTCTGGGGATGCTGCTGGCAGCAGCATTTTAAAAAATCACTCGAAAGTGATTCTAACACACAGACAGAATAAAGAACAACTTGTCCAGATGGATTCCTTTATTTTATGAATGAAGACACTGAAAGGCTGTGCCAGTCGTTCTCAAATTTGACTGCACGTTGGAATCACCTTGGGAGCTTTAAAAATTAAGAGTACCTAGGCCTCACCCCCAGAGATTATAATTTAATTCATGTGGGGGTGTGGCCTGAGCAGGAGGTGGGGGGCATGTTTCTTTCTAATAGGTTGTCATCGTTCAGTCGTGTCCAACTCTTTGCGACCCTGTGGACTGCATCACCCAGGCTTCGCTGTCCTTTACTATCTCCCGGAGTTTGCTCAAATTCATGTCTTTTGAGTCAATGATGCCATCCAACCATCTCTTCTCTGTCCCTGCACTTCTACCTTCAATCTTTCCCAGCGTCAGGGTCTTTTCCAGTGAGTTGGCTCAGCTGGCTAAAGTATTGGAGCTTCAGCTTCAGCATCAGTCCTTCCAATGAATATTCAGGGTTGATTTCCTTTAGGATTGACTGGTTTGGCCTCTTTGCAGTCCAAGGGACTCTCAAGAGTCTTCTCCAGCACCACAGGTGATTTTAATATGGAGCAAAGTTTGGGGAATCACTGAGCTGTGAAAATTGCAGAAAGGTGCCATTCTAACTTATTGTTGATTGTCTAATTTAAACTTGGTATTGTGACCGTCTGCAAGGGGGCCTTTCTGTTTCTCCAAAGACTCATGGTTTGAAGTCAGGCTCTTCCAGAATCTTGTCTATGATTTTGGAACTTCAGGTCACTCTGGTACCCAAAGCATTCCTGGAAGTTTATCTTCATCCCTCTCTGTTCCGCTTTTCTCTGTCTCATTCACAAACCAGATAGTTCCCAGTCACTGAGTCTAGACTAAGTGGACAGTCTTGATTTGCCCTTAAATGCCTTTCACTGGTCGTGAAGATCTGTTATTTCTGCTGGTTTCTGTACATATCCTTTCCTCTGTTGATCTGAGAAGAGAAGCTTATAGTCAAATGATTCACTTCTTTGTTTTGAGAAATCCCTCCCTGTATTTCTCAGTTTGGAACTCTTCACTTGGCTTTTAGAGATGGGAATTGTTCCCTGGCCCAGAATGCATTCTCAATGGTGATACTTAGATTTAAAAGCAATTTCATAACCATCTGCAATGTCTACAACTTCTAATGGATGCAACTGCTTTTCTGAGTAGCTGATCCTTTGCCACAGAAGACTGCGTTTTGAGCAGAAGTTTAAATAGAACTTTGTGTACGTGTTCAAAGTGGAGACTTGTTGTGGTTTCACCACTGGTCAAATCAACAGATCACTGATCAGAGGAGTATTGTGGCAAGAGTCTTGTTGGGGGATCTTGAGAAAGACATCCAGAAATCTCAGGAGGCATCATAGCCTATGAGTCTGGATCAGCCACATCAGCATCACTTGAGAGTTTTTGAGAAATGCAGAATCTTAGACTCCCATATCACCTGCTTGAGGAGAATTTGCATTTTCATGAGCTCACATAGCAAGTAACATTTAAAAAGCCCTGATATAACATGGGCTGTGACATGAATGCCTCTCAGTATTTTTTCCTTTTCTTCCCCTTTCACATGCTGCATATGTGACTTTGGCAAGTTTCTTTGCCTTTCTAAGTTTCTTCATCTGCCTTGAGGCTCTGTTAGCCTCAAGTACCGCTGTGTCAGCTCAGTCGTGTCTGACTCTTTGTGACCCCATGGACTGCAGCATGCCAGGATTCTCTGTCCATCACCAACTCCTGGAGTTGACTCAAACTCATGTCCATTGAGTTGGTGATGCCACCCAACCATCTCATCTTCTGTCATCCCCTTCTCCTCTCACCTTCAATCTTTCCCAGAATCAGGGTCTTTTCAAAAGAGTCAGGTCTTCGCATCAGGTGGCTGAAGTGTTGGAGTTTCAGCTTCAACATCAGTCCTTCCAATAAACATTCAGGACTGATTTCCTTTAGGATGGACTGGTTGGATCTCCTTGCAGTCCAAGGGACTCTCAAGAGTCTTCTCCAACACCACAGTTCAAAAGCATCAATTCTACGTTGCTCAGCTTTCTTTATAGTCCAGCGCTCACATCTGTACATGACCACTGGAAAAACCATAGCCTTGACTAGACGGGCCTTTGTTGGCAAAGTAATGTCTCTGCTTTTTAATATGCAATCTAGGTTGGTCATAACTTTTCTTCCAAGGAGTAAGCGTCTTTTAATTTCATGGCTGCAGTCACCATCTCCAATGATTTTGGAGCCCCCCAAAATAAAGTCTGTCACTGTTTCCACTGTTTCCCCATCTATTTGCCATGAAGTGATGGGACCGGATGCCATGATCTTAGTTTTCTGAATGTGTAGAGTTGTTCAGTGAGTTAAACTGAAGAGATCACTTAAAATAGATCCTGAACATAGCAAACCTCTATATCAGCCATAGTGGGGCTATGGAAGTATATTCACAACTCAAGGCAAATAAATCAAATTAATGAGAGAAATATAGGCATTGGTGTCCTTAGACCAGGAAGGATCCATGGGGTTTTATCCAGGATGAAAGCCCCTGGCCTTAAGCCTTCTGTGCTTGCCCCTGCCTGTAGCACATCCTCTGAGGATGAAGGGGCTTTGGAGGGCTCTTGAATGTCGAAAGCACAGGCTTGTTTGGTTTAGGGAGTGGAATGAGGGTCCTGCCTTAATAATAGTAAAAGCAATGATACCACGAATATGGAGTACCCACTCTTTCTGGCTAGTCTGTTAGTTACTTTATTTACAATGCAAAGGGGATCCTGCAACAATTTCATAGCTATAACATCTCTTATTTCCATATTGGCAGAAAATTCCTCTTTCCTTCCATAAGAGCTCTTTATCCTAACTCTTCTAGAAATCCCTCTCCAGTTTTAAAGGGAGCTTTAATATTGGACAGTTACTTTGGACACGGAAAATCAGTGAAGCCCATTTCCATCTCCCACTTCTCAAGTCTGGCTGCTTCTAGACTCTCACTACTCCAGGTGTGGTCTATGGACCAGTAGTGACTGCATCCCATGAGAGCTTGTTAGAAGTGCAGACTCTTGGGCCCTTCCCCTGACCTCAGTCAGTTCAGTTCAGTCACTCAGTCGTGTCCGACTCTTTGTGACCCCATGAATTGCAGCACACCAGGCTTCCTGGTCCATCACCAACTCCCAGAGTTCACTCAAACTCATGTCCATTGAGTCGGTGATACCATCCAGCCATCTCATCCTCTGTCATCCCCTTCTCCTCCTGCCCCCAATCCCTCCCAGCATCAGAGTCTTTTCCAATGAGTCAACTCTTCGCATCAGGTGGCCAAAGTATTGGAGTTTCAGCTTTAGCATCAGTCCTTCCAAAGAACACCCAGGACTGATTTCCTTTAGGATGGACTGGTTGGATCTTCTTGCAGTCCAAGGGACTCTCAACTAACCCTGACCTAGTGATTCAGAATCTGCATTTTAACAAGATCTTTAGGCAATTTGTGCACATATTAAAGTTGGAGAAGATGCCATTAGCACCACAAGCCTCAGCCCTGATGACATACTGGAATGATGTAAGCAATTCTGATAACACTAATGCCTGGCCCTTACCTCCCAGGATTCTGACTGAATTGGTCTGGGATAGAACCCGGATGTTAGTATTTTTCAAAAACTTCCCACACAATTCCATTGTTTAACAAACTAAGAACCAGAGCTAAAGGAAGATTGTCAAATAAGAAAAATGTCCTCAAGGACTGCAGAGTCTGAATTCACATCAAGACTCACAAAGATGGAGCTTGGCTGGTCCTTCTTAGTTAGCTGCAGGGGTAAGTCTTCTCCATGGCAGGTGAGCTGAAGGAGCAGGGGATTTGGGCTCATCTGAGAGAGGGAGAGGTCAGTCTATAGCTATGAGTGGAGTCCCCTGGGCAGAAGTAGATGTGAGTAAAAATACAGCAGGCTCCCCATCCACAGATTCAACCAAGCTCAGATCTTGTTCTGTGTTTACCATCCATGGTTGGCTGAATCCTTGGATGTGGAAGCTGCAGGTGCAGAGGGTTGACTTTGGGACTCAAGTATCCATGGAATTTGGCTTCCCTTGCAGTTCCTGGAACCATCCCTTGGATACCAGGGGCTGACTGCATCAGAGCTGATTGGCAGACCAATAAGAGCTGGGCATCATGATATGTACTGTGTCTGGAACTGCAGGTCCCTGAACCCAGGATCTCAGAGGCTTGCAGTGGGCTTGCGTGACCTTCAGGAATGGGGAGGAGTGGGGACCTTGCGTGTTCACCTGGTCTGATTCACTCCTAAAGAACCTGTCTTGGGACAACGTGGGGAGAGGAGGGGTACCCATCCCTCGGATATCATGTGTTGGGGTTCCAAAGTCTTGATAACCAACTTACCATCATCAAGAGTGGCGTCTGCTGGAGGGAATCCAGCTCCACACCACTGAGAGTTGTGTACGTGAGTCATCAGTCCTCTGCCTCCTGTCAAAGCCACCTGCATTAATGGCAGACCAAGGGAGCCAAAGGGCATGCCTCCAAGCTTCGTGGAGACCAAGAATGGGGCTGGACAGTTGACAGAGGGGCTCTTAGTTACAGCGCTGCATGACCCGGCCCCTCAGTGCTTCCTTGAGCTCAGACTCTATTACCTTCTGCCTTTCTCTCTGGGATCCAGACACCTGACCCTCCTTACTCAGCATGTTCTTGCCTTGAGGTATTTCCCCTTCTCTTTGGTGGCAGGAAACTGTCCAGCATCAGATATTTGTGCTGTGAAAGTTCATGCTCACAAGAGGCTGACGACCTTTCCTAATCTCATCTGCACCTGTCCCCTGCTTCATTTTCTTCTGGGCACCTACACCAGCTAACGCCGTAGATTGAGAAGATCACTAGTTTATTGTCTCTGTCCCTATCAGAATGTAAGCTCCATGTAGGCAAGGGTTTGGCTTATTCTCTGTGGCATCTTAGATCCAAGAGCATTCCCTGGCAGCTCACTGTAACAGCTCAGTGAGTATTTGCAGGGAGTGTCAAGATGGCCCTTCACTTGGAAAGATGGAGGAGCCAGACCGCAGGCGTTAGTGACCTGCCTGAATGCTGCAGAGCTCTCATCAAGGTTGCGTGACCCTCTGCTGCCCTGTCTGCACAATTAGCATAGAGTTGGCCACACTGACAGCCCAGTGGGCTGGTTATATGGTGGGGAGCTGAGCTAGGAGGTGCCAGTTTCCAGTGCCCAGGCTTCACCCCACAGCCTTTCTCCTCCCATCCTGGGGCTGACCCAGGACTCCAGGTTCAGTGTGACCAGAGGGTAGGAGCTTTGCTTGCTTCCCTCTGTAGAATGGGTTAATAGTAGTGCTTCCCTCCTAGGGCTGCTGTGGGGAGTAAAGGAGTGTTGATACAATCAGAGCAGCATCTGACAGAGAGAAACACTGTTTCAGGCCTGCACCTCTTCCTCTGGTGGTCACCAGGCCACCTGTGGCTGTTTGTGGAACGCTTTTAATATGTTTCAGAGCCTGACAAGATTTCCAAGAGTAGGTCTGAAAAAAGAAAGAATGTTAAAATAGCTCCATAATTTTTTATATTGATTACATTTGAAATGATAATATTTTGGATATATCAGGTTAAATAGAATCTATTATTAAAATTAATTTCATCTATTTCTTTTCATTTTTTAACATGATGACTAAGAAATGTGGACTTACCTATGTGGATCATATCTATGATTTGCATCTCATTGACACTGGACAAGGCTGCTTTAAACATTAGTGGTGTGGGGGCCATCCCTGATGGTCCGGTGGTTAAGACTCTGTGCTTCCAATGCAGGGGGCGTGGGTTGGATCCCTGGTCAGGGAAATAAGATCCCGTATGCCGCATGGCCAAAGATTAAATAAATAAAGTTTTACAAATGTTAGTGGTGTGGAGCATCTCCTTGAGTTCAAGTTTCGGTCTTGAACAAAAAATCCTCTCCATTTGGAGAGCTTACACTGTAATGGAGGAGATGTAAACAGGTAAATAATTTCAACGAATGCTAAATGCTCCGGGCATAGGCAGGCAGGTGATGTGTTAGAGGAAGGCTGGGGAAAGGGAGGCCTGTTTCTAAAAAATTTATTTTTCTTGAAATATACTTGATTTAAAATGTTATGTTAACTTCTGCGGTATAGCAAAGTGACTTAGTTATACCTGTGTACATTCTTTTCCATATTCTTTTACATTATGGTTTATCACAGGATATTGAATAGAGTCCCCTGTGCTATACGGTAGGACCTTGTTGTTTATCCATCCTACATATAATAGTTTGTATCTGCTCATCCCAAACTCCCAGTCCATCCCTCCCCACCCCCTTCCCCTTGGCACTTGTGATCATGTGGTCCTAGGAGGTGGCATTTGAGCTGGCACCTGACTGACAGGGAGGAGCCAGCCATGGGGACATGCAGAGGAAGAACATTCTAGGCAGACGGACCAGCAAGTCCAAAGGCCTTGAGGCTGGAGCACGCCTGGCTGTTCACGGAACAGAAAGCAGGCACAGGTGTTGAGTGTGGTCAGTGATGGAGTGGCAGGTGCGTGATGAGAATGGAGGGGTAGACGTGGGCCAGTCACGCTTGGTCTTGGAGACCATGGTAGGGAGTGTGGATGCGATTTAACTATGCTGGTCTGATGTCTGGTATAGTAAGATAGCCTTGGTTGCCAAGTAGTGGACGGGGACTCTGTTGAAAACCAGGATAACCTGTTTTTGTTGTAGTTTACTAGCTAAGTCGGAGAAGGTAATGGCACCCCACTCCAGTACTCTTGCCTGGAAAATGCCATGGATGGAGGAGCCTGGTAGGCTGCAGTCCATGGGGTTGCTAAGAGTCGGACACTACTGAGTGACTTCCCTTTCACTTTTCACTTTCATGCACTGGAGAAGGAAATGACAACCGAGTCCAGTGTTCTTGCCTGGAGAATCCCAGGGACGGGGGAGCCTGATGGGCTGCCATCTGTGGGGTTGCACAGAGTCGGACACGACTGAAACAACTTCGCAGCAGCAGCAGCAGCAACAGCAGCAGTAGCTAAGTCGTGTTTGACTCTTTGCAACCCCATGGACATAGTACCTTAGACAGCTCGGTCATCCTGACACATAGGATAACCAGTTAGCATTTCTAATAGAAAGATGGGCTAATGGGAGAGCTTTCTCTGGCTACTTCTCCCGCATGAAGACGCCATCCCTGTAAAGAAGGCAGGATAATGCAGTGACAGAACCGGACAAGCCAAGACCCAGATCCTGCCTGAACTTGGACCAGCTGATAGACCTTAGTTCAGGGCTGTTCAGCAGGGCTTGGCAGACTTTTTCTGAAAAGGTCCAGGTTGTAAATGTTTCAGACTCTACGGCCGTAAGGTCTCTGTCGTAGCTACTCAGCTGGACCACAGAGATACGTAAAAGAGTGAGCACCGCTGTGTTCCCATGAAACGCTGTTTATAACAGTAATAGATGGGCTGAGCCCATGGCTGTTGTTTGTCGACCCCTGTTCTTAATTTCTCTCTGAAAGCCCCAGGCACCTTCCAGGCAACCTTTGCTTTCGTGTGACATGTGAGTGGGGGGACACATCCCTCACCAGGATGCTGTGAGCAAGTCAGAGGCCAGCACAGAGTCGTGAGCCCAGGAGTGGCTGGTAAACGTCAAGCCCCACTCCCCCGCCTCCCTTTCCTGCAACTCTGGTCAGAGTGTTGCTGGATCTTGGCTTTACAGCAGATAGAATGGGGCCTAACGAGAGCTAAGGAATTACCATGCCCCACTAGAGTCCAGGGTCCCCAAGGTGGTTCAGTGGTAAAGAACTCACCTGCCAATGCAGGAGACACAGGAGAGGTGGGTTCAATTCCTGGGTTGGGAAGATGCCCTGAAGTAGTAAATGGCAACTGACTCTAGTACTCTTGCCTGGGAAATCCCATGGATAGAGGAGCCTGGAGAGCTACAGTCCATGGGGTCACCAAGAGTCGGACACGACTGGACGTCTGAGCATAGGAGGAGGAGACGCAGAGACCAGGGTCCCCAGCCTGACCTTCTTGGTGGTTATATTCACCACCCGGGTGATGGTGTAGAAAGCGTGCTGACTAAAGTCATGCAGCACCAGGAGGGTGCCCAGCACCCCCATGATGGCAGACTCAGGGTTCCGAATGTCTCCGTGGGTGTGGACACCCGCAGGTTATGTCTACTGCCGGGAGCGCCTCCTTCCATTGTGTCTCAGATCCCGTTTACTTCTGGTCCTCAGATGCCCTGCTCCCAGGATCCACATCCCCGCCCCAATCTCTCGCAGCTCGGTTCCTTTAGGTGTCAATGTGCTTCCCCCACCTTAAGGCAGGAGGGGAGCCCTTTCTCCATTTCACCACTGCTCCCCACCCCCTGGCTGCCTGCTTCTCTCCTTGACAGCCAAGCAGAACGGTCGTCTACACCTGCTGCCTCTGCTCCCGGCTTGCTGACTTCTGTCCTCGTCCCTGCGCCTCGGTGGCTGTGGGGTCCCAGGAGCAGGCTCCGCTGGGCTCTGTGGCTGGAATGGGCCTCCCACCCCTCCTTCCACCAAAACCAAGGCTCTGGCCTCCTGGACCTGCTGGGTTTTTGGGCAGCAAGTCCTCCCTGGCTTCACAGGCTCCCACGATGCTCTGCTCTTCCCTCTGGAACATTCTTTATATCCACTCTTTCTCAGCCTCCCTGTTCTTCCCGATCTCGGCTCCCCTCTTGCTGTCCTGACTCCTGGATGGGTCAGCCCCTCCCCAGGGCGCCTGGCACTGCGGAGTCGGGGGCGTGGGTGTAGGGAATGAGTATCAGCTTGGACCTCTATCCTATGACATCTCCCTAAGACATGACCGCTGTCAGCCCAGCTCAGGGCCGGGTACATGAGAGCTGTGAACAGCACACTAACAGTCTTGTGTTTGGGGGTCAGAACCCGTGTGTCCCATGAGGTGGGGAGCAGTCATGCGAGAGAGTCACGGGGGTGTAGTTGACCCTGTGTTTGGTGTGAACAGACAGAGCAGATCAGTCGGTAGCCTGGAAACAGCAATTTCCCGATTGCATTGAAGGAACCTTGGGTCCGGATCTTGGGAGGTGACTGCTCTGTCTTCTTAGTGTGTCCTGCCCTTAGACACCCATGGCTTATGCTCCCCAGGGAGGGACATAGCTGCCAGGAAGCCTGAACACCCTGGTCTTTAGAGGATATTCACAACAGATGGTGCTTTTAAAATAATTTAAAAAATCTTTTTATTTTGTATTGAAGTATAGCCAGTTAACAATGTTGTGATAGTTTCAGGTGAGCAGCGAAGGGACTCAGCCATACATACACATGTATCCATTCTCCCCCAAGCTCCCCTCCCATCCAGGCTGCCACATAATGTTGAGCAGAGTTCCCTGTGCTACACAGTAGGTCCTTGTTGGTTATCCATTTTAAATATAGCAGAGTGTACATGCCCATCTCAAGCTCCCTAACTATCTCTTTCCCTCATCAACCCCACAACTAACCATCACTTCATTCTCTTAAGTGTGAGTCTCTTTCTGTCTTGTAAATTCATTTGTGTCATTCCTTTTTAGCTTTCTCCTCTTCTTTCTGATTTACTTCACTTAATATGACAGTCTCTAGATCCATCCATGTTGCTGCAAATGGCATTACTTCATTCTTTCTGATGGCTGAGTAATATTTCATCATTCCACGTGATGACTTATTTCAATCTTGTGAAATTATTTCAATCTTGTGAAACCCAGTGAGGCAGCCTGTGATCAGGCCCACTTTGTAGACAGGGAGACTGAGACTCAGGGGCTTCAGAAGCCTGTCCAGAGTCATACCACCAGGAGGCACTGGTCTGGGCTCTGAAGGAGGGGTAGTCTGACCCCACAGGCCACACCCTGAGGCCAGACTGAGCGGAGGTGCAGACAGGGCCCCGAGAGCCCCTGCAGCTCCATGGAGCCTGTCCCTGCCCCTGGGTCCACGCCCAGCCCTGGCTGCCTAGTGCATGGACTTGCGGCTACAAGGAGGACCCTAGAGGAGGCTAATGGTCTCAAGGCATGAGCCTCTCAGCTCCAGGACGGACCTCCCTGCCACAAAGGGAGCACTCACCCCAGGATACTTTGAGGAAGGGGACTGGGAGGAGCTATTGGGCATTTTTAGCAGGGAGTCAATGGGGATGAGGGGTGGGTGCTGGCCTTGGAATCTCTTAAGATTCTCCCTTTCTGAGAACATAGAGGGCATAGCTGGCATTTGAGGGCTGACCCTGCTCAGAGCATGCTCTTGCGGGTCCTCCCATCCTCCAGCAGGCAGGGGCTCAGGGCTGGGGGCAGTGGGACAGCCAGTACCCGGGGCCGGCTGGCATTGGCACGTGAGTCAGGAGGCCTGATTCCAAGCTCACTCACTTAGTGGCTGCACGCGTGCGTGCTCAGTCACTTCAGTCATATCTGACTCTTTGGACTCTATGGATTGTAGCCCACCAGGTTCCTCTGTTGATGGGATTCTCTGGGCAAGAATACTGGAGTGGGTTATCATGCCCTCCTCCAAGGGATCTTTCTGACCCAGGGATCGAACCTGTGTCTCCTGTGTCTCCTGTGTTGCAGACAGATTCTTTACCCACTGAGCCACTTTGGAAGCCCCGCTTAGTGGCTATACCGACTCATCTTCCTCTTGGGATTCTGTGATCCCTCCCTATCCTCCGCACCCTGGGGTCAGAGCCCAGACTTGGCCAGATCACCATCTGTCCTCAAGGCCGGACAGGTCATGAGCGGAAAAGTTCTTTCTTGCTTCAAAATTTAAAGCCATTTAGAAAGTGAGTCCTGAGCTGTGTTCCAGTCCTGGGTGGGGTGTGGGTGATGGCTTTTCCCAGCACAGGGTTGCCTTGAGAAGGGAGGGGGTGCTCCGAAGCAGAGCCCCCCCAAAAGCCCAAGGAGCTACCCTCACCTTGGTCAAGCCAGCTGTGCCTGACGCATCCTTCCAGCCCCAGGGCGTGGTCCTGCTCCTGCCTGGGAACTGCACGGTCTTGGGCTGCCTGGTCAGGGAGGCAGCCCGTGTGGGAGGCAGATGAGGCCTGACCTCACCATATGGCCAGGGAGCAAGCAGGGCCGCTGAGCTGGGCCTCTAATTACTCACTGCGCCCAGAAAGCAGGAGGATTTAAAATACGTTCCGGCTGTTACCAGAGTGAGGTGCAGGGAGAGGGAAGGCGCTACGGACAGGGTTAGAATTCACAATGACCGCGGTGAGTTGGCAAAACCGAAGACCGTCTGAGCACAGTGCAGAGAGGACACGGGCAAGAAGGTGCGAGGCAGGCAGGGCGAACTGCCACAGGCCTGGAGGGAGGGGGCGCATGGCCAGACACAAAGGTCGCGAAGGGTGAGAGCTCCTAGGGTGAGGGGAGCCCAGCCTCTCTCCAGGCCGGTGCCAGGGCTCTTTTCCCCCAAGGAGCTCCAAGCCCATTCAACACAGTAAAGAATATTTAGAATGATGATGGAAGAGGAGATGATATCCAGCCACCCATCCCTAGATGTGAAGCACCCATCATGTGCTGAGCCAGGCAATGGATAAGACACATACTGGCCTCAGGAGCTTAAATCCAGGAGCAGAAAGACCAGACTAGACAGTGAAAAGATAACCAGCCATACAGACGCCTCATCAGAATCAGCCATGTGTTCAGAAGCTTCTCAGGGAGGGGCCTGGTTAGGGCCAGTGCCTTGAAGGATGTTGGGATTAAACAGGATGGTGGAGAGTGTTCCTGGTCGGTGAGCTGGGGGCAGCAAGAGCCTGGCAGGCAGGGTTGCTTAAGGGTGATCACTGCCTTTGGAATAGTTGGTGTGGCTTTTCTGTAAGCAGGCAGTGGTGATAAGGAACTGGGTACGAGGCCAGAGGAACTGGAACTCTGTGTGCCGTCGGAGCAGGCTGGCTCTGAGCAGGAGTCTCTTCTTTTTCCTTCTCTAAACATAAGGGCTGTGTTCCTGGAGGGCAGGAGGTATGTGGGAAGGGGCGGGGGTGCCTGCTGGGGAGGTGCCATATGGCTCAGTTGGGCTAATGTTGGGGGATGGGGTAGGGGGTTGGACCTGCAGGAAGGGGTCTTGTGAGGGTCTAAGATAAGAGGCTCACAGAGCCAGAGGCACGGGGATCACGGCCCCTGGCAACGCGTTGGGAGGAAGGAAAAGGGGAGGTCAGGGTGGGACTCAGACGCTCCGGCCCTTTCATTCATAAACAAATAGCTTTAGTCCTTCACTGGGTACCAGTCACCAGGGATGTGGGAGGGAAGAAAGCCAAGTCCCAAGTTGCACAGCACTTACATTCAGATGGAAGAGACAAAAAAGAAACTCATAAACACACAACATAAATGGCAGTGGTAAGTGCTTTGAGAGAAATAGGGCAGGAAAAGGGAGTAGTGAGTGATGGGAGTTGGGGGGAAAGAAGCCTAATTTGAAGAAGAGACCTCATTACTGGTTGAATTACTGAAGCAGAGACCTGAATGGTGGAGGACAAGCCACGTGTGACCGTGAGCTGGGCAGCAGTGAGTGCTGCCGGGTGTGTCTGGGGAGCAGAAGGACCAGAGTGGCTGGGGTGGAGAGAGCCGGGGTAGAGACAAGACAGTGGATGAAGTCAGAGAGGTGGGGCCCCATGGGCCACAGGAGGATCTTGGGTTTCATTCTGAGTGTGATGGGAGCCATCGTGGGGATTGCAACAGAGGAGTGATGTGATTTGACTTGTGTTTTACAGAATCGCTCTGCTCGGAATAGACCCTGGAAGGGCAGGGATGGAGGGAGGAGTCAGAGGAGATGAGAAAGAGATGGAGACTTGGAATAAGATGGTGGTAGAGGAGGACCTTTGAAAGACTCAGCCTCACGGCTAATTTATTGTGAACGTCGTATCTTGAATAATTTTAAGCCAGTGGAAAATTTTCAGGTGATTGAATGATTCAGTGAGCACCTGTATGCTCTTCAGCAGTTGTTGACATCTGCCTCTCTGTCTTTCGTCCTCCTCCTCTTCTCATCTTCACCGTCATCACCGTCATCGTCATCACCTCCATCATCACCGTCTTCATCCTCACCTCCATCATCATTCGCACCATTGTCAGGGTCACCGTCAGCCTCACTGTCGCCAGCAGCAGCCTCAGAACTGAACCATGTGAGAGTAAGTTGCACATATGATATCATGATTCTTCATTCCCCACTGCGCTTCTATCCCTGGATCTTCTAAATTCGAGGATGTTCTCATGGGTTGCCATGAAACAACTACTAGATTTATGCAATTCAGCTTTGTTGTGATACTAGGATCCAGGAGGGTGTGTGATGTACTTGAAAATAGAAATGACAGCATTGCTAATGGATGATACGGAAGGTAGGCGGGGAAGGCAAGAATCATAGATGATGTCAAAGATTTTGGCCAGAGCAAATGAGAATGGCTAGGTCAGTGCAAGGACCTGGAATGAAGAGCTGAGAGCTCTTACCCAAAGGAAAGATAGGAAGGATCTGAGTGTTGGCAGATGAGCTGAACTGGGCTGGGCTGACCAGTTATCCAGTGGATGTTGCCCCAGCAGTTATAAGGGAAGTCAGAGAATCTGGCTTTCTTTCTGTCTCTCGTACACACACACACACACACACACACTCACACACTCCATAGAGTACATATAGATATACATCCATATACAGACTTTCTTCTCCCAGGGATCTAGACCTGAACTTAGCCCTAGATTTATCTCACCATCCCTGGTGGCTTAGATGGTCAAGTATCTGCCTGCAATGCGAAAGACCCAGGTTAAATCCCTGGGTTGGGAAGATCCCCTGGAGAAGAAAATGGCAGCCCACTCCAGTATTTTTGCCTGGAGAATCCCATGGACAGAGCAGCCTGACAGGGGGTCGCAAAGAGTTGGACACAACTGCGCAACTAACACTTGATCTCATCGTAACTAAGCAGCATCAGTAATGACCCTGACCTTAAGTGCCTCAAGGACAGGGACATGTCTGCTTTGCTTACCGTACTCATGGTGTACATATCTTGGTCCTTAGCAGTCATTCAATAGCTATTTCTTGAATAAATGACACAATGAATTCTCTTACTTAATACACTAGACAGGAGGCAGCAATTGTGGTTGTATACCTGCAGAATACCTGAAATAACAGTTCTGATACAAAAGCAATATTCTCCTATAAAAGAAATCAGTTCAGTTATAGTTTGGCTTTATGTTATAAGGGAGCTTCTTTTATCTGATTGCTCTGGCTTTCTAAGCATGTGGCTTCCACATCATAGCTCAAGATGGCCGCTCCAGCTCATGTCATCATGCCTGCATTCCAGGCATCAGGAGGAAGTAAAGGCCAAGAAGATCAGGTTGCATTTTTTTGAGGCTGCTTGCTTGAAGTTGCCATACCATTCCCACTTACATCACGGTAGCCATTGTAGTCTTTATTTTGGGTGGCCAGGTGATCAGTTAAAATATGGGAATTCTTTTACTGAAGAATGGTTTGTGAGGGGACAACTAGTGATCAGAGTCATTGCATGGCTTGGATGGCACCTGGAGCTGTGTGATGCTTTCTTCCACAAACCATCGGTATAAAAAGCTATTAGGGGCAGTTAATCACCGTGGCTACCATCCCTGCTTCCACAGTATCAACAATTAGTGGACTGTAAGTGCACAGGGCAAGTGAAGCCACTGGGCAGCCCTGTAGAAGTGTGTCAAAGCTCTGAAGGGGTTGCGTGTCCTTACTTGGACTCTGATTAGGAATCCAGAACTTTACCCTGATAGCAAAGCCAACACATTCTAGGCAACCTCTGTGGAGCGTCCCCACCTCTGTGTCCCCAGCTGTGTGAGCTCCTTGTGGTCCAAGGCACTGTCCTGTTCACCTTGGGGCCCCCGCACCTTCACCCCCAGGAACCCTGGGCTCTCCTGCACCCTGCATCCTAGCCTGTGCCTGCTGAATGAAGAGACAAAAATCAATTTAGATGATTCAGGAGTTTTACTAGATGCAACAAAGCTGATTCTTCCTAAACAGAACGTTTGTGGAGGCTTTGCCAGAACTATCTAGAAAAGTGTATTGATGTGGCCATTGCTCTGGCCCAGCCACCTCCCCGTGAGATGAGGCAGGAGCAGTGTCTTCGAGATGGAGACCCCTGAGTGGGAGAGGGAGGTAGCCAGCAGCTGGGTCTGAGCCCACCCTTACCCCCCTCTCCCTGGCTTCTCGATTCTGATCTGTATTCAAGCTTTGTATTTCCCTTTGTGTGTGCTTAGCTTAGGGATTTATCACTGCAGCTTAGATCTGTGATGAAATAGATAAGCCTTCACTTTAATAAATGTGGCATTTCTTTCCCCATAAGAATTAGATGAAAGGAAGTGGGGCCTCGGAGGAGGCAAGGTGGGGCGGGGCAGCAGGTGGAGGTGGATGGCCAGGGCTACAGAAGACACTGCGGTCCAAGTGGCTCTGGGATAGGGAACCTGGGGCACAGTTTGGGGTCTTTTTACAGGGAGGTGGTAAGAGGAACAGTCCTGTGTGTCCCAAGGAAAGAAACTATAAGCGGCAGAGTCTTAGGCTTGCTATGGAGCCCTTCCTAGAGGGAGCAGTTTGGGTCCCCAGCTTGAGTCCTCCTTCTGGTGCTGCTGCAAAGACACTTCCTGTAACCCTTTGGAAAGGATGTGGGTGTGAGGTCAGGGGTAGCAGAGCTCTATCAGGTCATGGTCTCAGCTCCAGGGCAACCAGAGAAGCATATACCTGTAGTGGGAAGTGTGGGTGAGCTATGTGACCTTGAGCAGAGATGTGGCTTAACCTCTCTGGACCTTTGTTTGCTTTTCTCTCTATGAGAATATCTCCTGGAATGATCTTTGTGTGCATGCCCTAGTGGCTCACATGGTAAAGAATCTACCTGTGATGAAGGAGACCCAGGTTTGATCCCTGGGTTGGGAAGATCCCTGGAGGAGGAAATGACAACCCACTCCAGTGTTCTTGCCGGGGAATTTCATGGACAGAGGACCTTGGCGGGCTACAGTCCGTGGGGTCGCAGAGTCGGACATGACCAAGCCACTAACATGATCCTTGTGGAGATAAGAGGCCGTGAATATAAGGCCACTAGCACAGTCCAGGCATGATGGTTGGTGAGAAATCGTGGGAGAGCATTGGCATTATTGGTATGGAGTTTGGATCAGTTCAGTCGCTCAGTTGTGTCCGACTCTTCACGACCCCATGAATCACAGCACGCCAGGCTTCCCTGTCCATCACCAACTCCCAGAGTTCACTCAGAGTCACGCCCATCGAGTCAGTGTCGGAGTTTGGATCAGTGTCGCATAATAACGTTAGACTTTTCCTTCCACGACTTTCAGAGCAGGCAGCTCTGTGGTTTGGGTCACGTGAACCCACTTTCCTAAGCAGCAGTATGATAGAAATCCTTGGAAGTCAGTGATAGGATTCTCGTCACCTGCAGATGACAGGGTTGAAGCTCAGAAAGGCTGACTAACTTGCTCAAGATCACACAGCTTGGACGCGGCCGTGCAGCACCCCAAGTGGTTCCAAGAGCTTGAAAAGACAGGCTCTCCCAACCCTCCTGGGCGAACATTATGTCCAGCCCTCCTAGTAGTTTTCATTCACAGCCCTAAGGTCACGGAGACCAAGAACATCACAGGACAGAGAGAGAGACAGGGCCAGGCCAGTGACCTGTATTTTCAGTTTTCATTGGCAGGATCATGCTTCCAGGGCTGTTGGGCAAACACCTGACTCCTTAGATTTTCCTGCGAAGGAAGCTCAGGATGACCTTCAGAGCCGTGAAGGTTTGCCTGAGGCTGGTCAGCAGCCTCAGGCCGGTGGGCTCACATGAGTCCGAAGGGCTGGCTGAGCACGCTAAACCTCGTCGTTCTCTAAGAAGGAGTGAGATGTTCTTCCATGTAAACGTTCTTAAGTAGGAGCCACTGAAGATGCCAGCCTTGGTAACAATTTTGTTTATGTTGATGCTGTGTAAAGATTTGCGTAAGCACCTTGCAGGTTTTTGTTTTTTTGTGGGGGGAAACTTGCTCTGGGATGTATGATTGCTTGCTATGATTGAAATGCACTCCAGGTATATCGAGAGATTCATTAATCACACTTAGTCGTTTATTATTAATTGAGTCCTGACCTGATTCCAGGCATTGTGGAATGAATGATGGTGTACTGTGCCCAGGGAGAACGTACAGTCTAAGTAAATAAGATGTGTACCCATGAAGAGTTACATAGCAGTATGAGAGTTTAAAACCTGCACAAAACTATGATTAAAGAAATGTTCACTTGCCATCCTCAGGAATAAGGTGCTGCCCTTAGGCCTATGGAGAGAGAGATTGAAATACAGCATACAAACCAGCCTGTGTTGAGGGATACGCATAAGTCGTGTAGGGGCATTCACAGAAAAAGGAGCAGGCTGCAAGTTCATTGCTACTCTAGGCTTTAGTGAGTGCCTACTGCATACCAGGCCCTGTGCCAAAGACTGAAATGGTCTAAGGAGGCAGTGTGAAGGTGGTGGATACTATGTCCTTGAAGGGTGGGTAAGACCTGGATGGTCTAAAACCTGGGGAGGGATTGTCCAAGGTAATCCCTTGGGGTGGATTAAGGAAAGGTTCTTATCAGGGTGAAAAGAGTGGCCTTCGTGGGACAGAGATTAGGCCTGCCATGCTCATACTGGGATGGATAGTAAGAAAGATTAGACAAGAAGGTTGGAAACAGAATGTGGAGGCCTTGAATGCCAGCATTTTCCTAAGGGCAATGCCCGAAGGGAACACCATGATGGTAGTGGTGTCTGCATTCACATTTAAACTCACATTCTAAAACAGCTGGCTGTTTCTATTTTTGATTGTTTGTGGCTACTATATAAAAATACTATCGACTTTTATCTAATGCTCTTGTACCCTGCGAACTTGCAAATTCCCCTGTTAGTTTTATTAGTTTTTTCATAGACTCTGTAGGATTTGCTACATAATTATATCATCTATAATATAGTTTTACTTCTCTTTTATTAGATACATTTTATTTCTTTTCTTGCCTTATTGCACTGGCTAGGACCCCTTTTGCAATTTTGAATGAAAGTGGTAAAACTTTGTTCTTGATCTTAAGGAGAAAAAAATTCAGCCTTTTACATGGTGATGTGTGTGCTACATTTTTCAAAGATGCCCTTTATCAAGTTGAGAAAATTTCCTATAATTGCTAGGTTGTGGAGAGTTTTTTTAAAATCAGGAATGGATATTGGTTTGTGTTTATTTTTGTATCTTTTTCTGTATCTGTTGAGGTGATCATATATGGCTTTTTTCTTTGTTAATATGGTGAATTACATTGATTGGTTTTTCAATGTTCAAAAAACCTTGCATTCCTGGCATAAATCCTACTTGGTCATCATGATTTCTTATCATTTTTATATATTATTGAATTTGATTTGCTGAAATTTGATTAAGAACATTTTGTGTCATTGCTCCTGAAAGATATTGATCTGTAGTTTTATTTCTTTGTCATTTTGGTTTGGTTCCAGTGTTAATTCTCATCTCATAAAATGTATTGCGAAGTTTTCCCTCCTTGATTTTATGGAAAAATTTTTGTAAAATCCCCTTTATGAGGTTATCTGAGTCTGGGGTTTTGTTTACTTTTTATAGGAAGATTTTAAATTAAAAGTTCAATTTCTTTAATAGATATAGGATAATTATTTATTTTTGAAACAACCAAGCATGGCTAAAAGATGTTTTAAAACTTGGTTCAAGTGACTGATCCTAGAACATCCTCAAAATAGAATTCATAAAAAGCCAGAGTGACCAGCCAGCTGTCTTGACATGGTGTTAACATTCAAAGAGGCAACAGTCAAATACCTAAACATAATTAAAAAGTAATTAGAATCTTTAATTGGTCTTTTGGAAGAAAAAGGGATCTATGAAACGATTGTGGCATACAACAAATTTTAAAAATTAGGAGAATTTAAAAATTTAAAAACTTTTATCTTTCTCACTCTTAGTTCCTTGTGTATCGTCAGAAGCTGCTTCCCCCAGCACTTTCCTTTCTCATAACACTCCCCCAAATTCAGCCAACTGGCCTCTGCAGGTCTCCCCCTGCCCCCTGGATTCTGTAATCAGCTTCCGCTGATGTGTTCTTTGGATTCTCTTGTTCTCCTTTTACCAAGACTTTGAACATCAAAGTAGAGTTCTAGAAGTGACTCACTGAGGTAGAAAGTAGAAGAGGGGAAGGGGAAGAGGACAGATGGTTTGGATTAGATGCAGTCTTGCTGATGTCCCATCACCCTGCACGCTTACCATTGTGACCTAGCGCCAGAAATGGTTGAGCATCTCCCCACCCCACAAGCCGAGAGGCACCCGCCGAGCCCCATTGCAAGGAGATGCTGCCTGACTCAGACTCCAAGTCTACAAACTGGAATTTAGACATTTGCTTTGGTTTTCCCCAGAGCCACCTTCTACAAGCTTATAGAATGGAGAGCTCAACACAGATTTTCATTAAAAAGCAGTCCTGCTGTTTATATGTGATTTGCTCCAGGACAGTCTAATTGGTGTGCAAAAATCATTGAATTTGAAGCCAAAGATCTGGGGTGTTTTTCCCAATCAGATCTCCAAATTTTTCATTTGATAAAACTTTCTACTTCTCAGAGTTATTGAACTCTGTAAGGTGTCCCCACAAAAATGTTAGCTGTTACTTACTGTCCTTTTAGACAATATATGTAATAAAATTCATTGCATTCATATAGCACTCTTCAAAAGCAAACATATAAGTATGTATGTATAGATATAAGTATATACATATCAGTTAATCATCTTGTCAGTCTTTTGAGGAAGAAGTAACTCTTTTCATCTGACAGGTGATCCTGTCTGAGATTCAGAAGGTTTAGTTAATGTGTCTGTCGTCACACAGCCTATAGGTATTAAAGCCCAAAATTGAACTCAGGTCTTCTGATTCAAGGTCTGTTGTTATTTCTCCTTCTCCATCCCACCCTGATTATAGCTCAACCACTTATTTGTCTGTAACAGAATTAAAACCAAGTAAGTCCGAAGCCTCATGCTGGATAAACTCAGGCACATGCTTATTGTTCTTTGGAATCTGAATTAAGGAAAAGAAGCTAGTCACTTTCAAATGGTGTCAGCGGGTACCGCGCAAGTCATGTAACCCTAGCAGCACACTTGGGGAAGTCAGACCATTTGTTGCATGCAAAGATGTCATATAATAATGCAGCTGCTCAACACTTACGTTCTGTTGGAATAAGGAAGGGTTGTATAATGGCAGCAAGGTGCCATTTTGGATTTCAATAGTATAAAACTCTAGTGGCTAATAAGAAAATTCCAATTTTGTCCTTCACTGTGGGGAGACTTATCTCATATTTCTATTGCTCTTGGGGAAGCATAGTGGAAAATAATCTATAGAATTCTATAGCCTGAGCTTTATGTGAGGTTTGCAGTTTTGGCTTTATGGGTTTCTTGGTGGGTGGCTATTCCCCTGTTCTCTTTAGTTCTCCTAAGCTTTCTTCACTCAGAAATTCTTGTGCTTCTGCACAGAAAATCTTCCATTAGAAAACTCTGACTTCCATTTCATCACCTCAGAACAACAACAACACATAAACACACATTCAAATATACGCACTCTTACCTAGTAAAGAGTGGGCAGAGGCATTTGTATCTTTAGAGATTATGTTCAGCTTCAGGTAACAGAAAACTGACCAACTGCAGCTGAAACAATAAAGGTCGATTTTCTTCGTAGTCAGAAGTCCAGTGGTAGGCCTTTTCTGGAGTTGGTTCAGCTGTGCAGCAATGCCTCCTAAGAACCACATGGTTCCCATCTTCCCCTTCCCATTTTTTTGCTTCACCTTATGGTTATGACCTCATGATTGCAAGATGGCTGCCACAGCGTCAGCCTTTATATTTACATTCCAAAAAGGGGGAAGGGCAACACCAGTGATGGTTATTTAGCTGTACATATTGCTGCCCTAAATAATGTGTGTTTCGTTACAAAGAAGGAGAGAGGCAAAGTGACTACTGAGTGGCTAAGTCCCAGTATCTGCCCTATCTTTTGGGTATACTTTCTTCCTTCTTCTTACAGGCTCCCCCTGTAAGAGACCCCCTCTTTGAGGAGTGGCTTCTGGTTCTGTGCTCACTTTAACAAATCTCTCTGCAATAAAATAATTTAGACATTTGTTGAAATTCATTTTTTTTTATGACTGCAGTATTTTTTTTGTTTTTAATGACTGCTGTATTATTCTTCTATAGCACTTTACAGTTTCACTGACGTGGTTCCATTTAAACTCAACAAAGGTCATGAGATAGAATACCATCACCTGCATCCTTCAAGAGAGGAAACTGAGACCCCGTAAATTGAATGATGTGTTAGTCCTAGTCCTTCTCGTCCGGGGCTCTGTCCCACTGCTCCACCTCTGCTTCTGTTGACCACAGTTGGCATGGCTCTGAGCAGATGCTGCCCTGGGTTGACCCACCTGGTTCAGTGGCCTGCCACTCACCTCAGGACACTGGACTTGGTGCCATTTTGCAGACGCTTGCTCAGTAGCTCAGTCACATCTGACTCTTCGTGACCCCATGGACTGTAGCCTGCCAGGCTCCTTGATCCATGGGGTTCTCCAGGCAAGAATACTGGAGTGGGATGCCATTTCCTCCTCCAATTTTGCAAACGCATGTAGCATTTTGCCAACAGGAAATCGACAGGGAAGAATATCCTGGAAAATATTGCCCAGGTTTCAGGTTTCACGGATTCACACACAGTCCCACATACACAGGCACCTGTAAATCTTCACAGAGAAGGCGCTGTGGCTAAGGCATCTGTTCATTACAGTTTGATCTGAGGAACTTTGGATGCGTTGTTAGAAGTCTGAGGTGGGATGAGGTTTGCACATCCCATTTGGTGTGCCAGACAGACGGGGACAGACTCCGCATCCCGAGGCTGGGAGGCAGTGGCATGATGATTCCATGAGTTGCTGCCATTTTATCCCTTCCCTTCAGCCTGTTGCAAATAACTCTATTCAGGGGCAAGGGGGCAATGCTCTATGTCCCCCCCACCACCACACCCTCTATGCCCTGAGAAGAGCAGCTCTTCCTTTGCAGTTGGAGAAGCATGTATCTTAACAAGGAAAGAGGGGGATCGTTCCTTTGTCTGAAATAATGATGTGGACGCTTTTTGAAAAATGACTTCAACTGGCCACTCAGGGGCTTTAGGTGGGGAATTAATTCAGGTTGATAAATACACATTTAATGAGAGCTCAACAGAGCAACACGGCAATGGACCAAGAACCTCCCTTTCCTTTGCAGGGTGCATGCAGCCCACAGGCCCAGGCTTTCATGGGTCTGTTGTTACTATTTTAAAAAGCTGTGGCCAAGATGGAGATGAGGGCGGCTGGAAAGTGGCCCTTCGGTGGTTTGTAGAAGCTGGCAGCTGCAGTGACAACTGGAATGAAAGAGAGGGTGGTACACCATGACCGAGTGTGTATCTTTGTCAGGTTGAGGTGAGGCTGTAGGTGGGAGATGCATCCTTGAACTTGAGCTGTGCCTCTCAAAGCCTCCGTGGGAACAAGTGCACCTCAATAAGGGAGGTCCCTGGTGGTCACCGCTCACCACGCCCCTCACCACACACCCCCACCCCACGCTTCACAGCCCAGGCCTTGTCACTGCCGAGGGGACAAGGCACAAGTGTGCATCCTTCTGTACTGAAGATTCAGGAACAGGCACAAAAGGTACACATCCCAGTATCCTGAGCTTACACAGATCTATGCTTCTTCCCTGTGCTTGGACAGCCCTTCTCCCACTTGACCGCCCGTAGAATCCTTTTTTTTGTATGTTTTCTCAGTTGTGTCCAACTCTTTGCAACCCCATGGACTGCAGCCCACCAGCTTCCTCTGTCCATGGGATTTCCCAGGCAAGAATCCTAGAGTGGGTTGCCATGCCCTCCTCCAGGGTGGTCTTCCCTACCCAGGGATCAAAGCATGTCTTCTGTGTCTCCTGCACTGGCAGGTAGATTCTTTACTTCTCAGCCACCTGTAGAGTCCTTGTCTTCTCCTAAGCCTTACTTGAAATGCCACTTCCTCTGGGAAGCCTTCTAGAATACAACTCCTCCCTTCATCCACATTATCTCCTCCCACTCCTCTACGGCTTTTGACTTATATCTCTAGTTAGCACTCCAGTCATCCTGCCCTTTATCACAGTCCTGTGTCTGGATGTTGTTGGGAAATCTCCAGGGAAAATCATATCCGTCAGAGGGAAAGACTACTGATGAGGCAAAGAAGGGTTTTCTTCCATGAAAGTGAAGACTCACATCAGTTTCCCTTCAAAGGAACCAGAACCCAGTCCGGGGACAGGCTCTTTCACAAGGTAAAGTGTCTATTCAGATCCCATAGGACCCCAGGTAGTTGTGTCCAGAATTTCATAATTCATTCACTTTGGTGACATGAATTTGGGAACTTCTCAGAACGTAGAACACGGCACATACCACTGCAAGCAGGATCCTGGAGAAAGAATTTGAAAGTGCTTATTAGAATGATGGAAAAGAAGAGATGATAGCCTGAATGCCTAGTATAAATATTTTGGCTATTGTTTATTATTATGAGAGTGCAGGAACCTCAGCTGCCAGACATGACTATTCTGTGCTCTTGATAGATATGGCTGCTGTTGAATTTTTCTCTTTTCTTTTACTTTAATAGTTTTTATTACTCAAGTAAAACATTTTCATTATAGAAAAATGTGAAAATGCAGTGAATAAAAGAAAAAATAATTTTACTCCTAGTCACCGATTTATATTTTGGTCTTTATTTGCATATATATCTGAAATTTTAAAATGAGACTCTACAGTGTTTCAAAACCTGTTATTTTCATTTCACCATATATCATAAATATCTTTACATATTAATAAGTATGCAAGAGGAATATAATTTTTAACAGCTTTTTTTTTTTTTTGCTATGGAAAATTTCAAACATATGTAAAAGCATAACCGTCCCATGGTATCTGGGGACTGATTCTAGGACCCCTTCAAAGATCAAAATCTGAGTATGCTCAAGTCTCTTTTATAAAACAGTGTAGTATTTTTTTGCACAACCTATACACATCCTCTTGTACACTTTAAATCATCTTTAGGTTAGTTTTAATACCAAATACAGTGTAAATGCTATATAAATAGGTACCCACACAGGGCAAATTCATGCTTTGCCTTTGGAATTTAAAAAAGCTCTTTCAGTCTGTGGTTGGTTGAATCCAAAGATGCAGAACCTGCAAATACAGAGCACTGACTCTAGAGAACCATATATACAATGAACCCCATGTACCGTCACCTAGCTCTAAAAATTGTCAACTCACCACCAATCCCATTCATCCCTAGCTTCTTGACTACCCTCCACCCCAACACACATGCACACACACACATAAAACCACTGTTAATCAGATTATTATGAAGCAAATGCTAGATGTAAAAGTATTTCATCTGTGAATATTTAGGACTGAGTGTCTAAAAGAAAAGGAGTCTTAAGAAGCGATCGGCAATACCATTACCTCATGTAAAGACATCAGCAGTACTGCCTAATATCACCAAATACCTAGCCACATAGGACATCTCCTTCTGTACCTGCAGAGACCCTTTCCATAAAGCTACAGCCTCATTTATCCATCTGGTACCTTGGTGCTGACCACAGATGATAGTCTTCTTGTTTTCACTATTACAAATAATGCTGCAGTGAATAACTTTGATTTTTTAATAGCTTTCTAATTATTTTCTTAGGATAAATTGCTACAAGCGTCCTTGCTGAGTCAAAGGCTGTGGAGGTTTTTAAAGTCTTTTATTTTAAAATGTCAAATTTCCTTCTAGTTCGTAATAATCATTCACTCAACTGGTGAAGAGTACAGGAGACTGCCTAATGGTTCTTGAAGTTTTTCTAATTCTTCTGTATAAACTTTAGAATTATTTTGTAAAAATAAAAATGCAATAGAACTGGTTTTTATTTTTGATTGCATTTTTATAATAGATTTTAAAGATTAATTTGCATTATAATACCAAGAATTCCTGTCCAAGAACAACCATATCATGTCCTTCAGGAAATATAGTAAGTTTTATTCATCTGCATTGCCCACGCTTCTTTTAAAAGACCATATATTTTATATAATTTTCCATAATGGTGAATAGGATTGCTTTTACTTCTTTCCTTCTCCTCTGTCTTTTTCTCCCTGATCCTCCAACTAATTATTGCTGGTATGAATTACAGAATAAATACTATACATTTATTTGGTAATTGTCAACCTGACTGAAATTTCTTATTAGTTTCAGTGATTTTTTTTTTCTCCCAATTAGTCTTCTTGGATTTTCTAGATCTGTATTCACATCATCTGGTATTTTGACTCTTTCTTTTAAATATTCTTAATTTTTCTTTCTTTTTAAGAAGTTTTATGTATTTATTTTTGACTGCTCTGGATCTTCATTGCTGCGTGAGAGCTTTCTCTAGGTGTAGAGAGCGGGGGCTACTCTCTGGTCGCAGTGCACTGGCTTCTCTTGTGGAGTATGGGCTCAAGGGCATCTGGGCTCAGTAGTGGTGGCTTCTGGACTCTAGCTGAGCCACAGGCTGTGGGATTGGACTGGTGTCCCCTGCATTGCAACGCAGAATCCTAACCAGCGGGCCACCAGGGAAGCTGTCTCACCTTTTGTTTCTATTTCGTGTGTAACTACCACACTGGCTAGCACCCCAAAATAAGGCTAAATGATGACTAGGGTGGTTGGCATCACTTCTAACTTGAGTGGAAATGGCTCTATTCATGGTTAATTTCTGCTTGATGGTGGCTGTTGGTTTGTAATCGATCTCAACTGAAAATTTTTTTAAATATTGTAAACATTTAATATGGAACCTTTCAAATAGTAAGCATTTAACAGATGTTTTTATTATATTTATTATTATACGTTTTATCATGAAAAGAGGTATATCTTAATTTCCTTTCATTAAGATTGATTTTAAAATTAAGAATGGATGTTGATTTTGTTGCCTTTCTGGAAACATTTATTTAATTGCTTATTTTTTTCTCTGATTTGTTAATATGATGATGTATTAGTGTTGATATAGTCTTCATTCTTGGCATATAAAACCAATCTGGCCAAAAGTATGTTATCCGTTTCAAATTAGTCTGGATTCTAGTTTCCTTTTTTAATATTTTAAAATTCATTCTTTATTAAGTATAGTTGATTTACAATGTTTCGGGTATACAGCAAAGTGATTCAGTTATATATATATTATTCAGTTTTATATATATTAATCATTAATTTTATGTTATTAAAATCTATCCTTATTTATTTCTATTCATTTGATTAAAGTTGGTAGAGATATATTCACTTCTGCTGTGACTGTTTTGTTGCTTCTTGTATTATGTGAAATTTCTGGTTTTAACTGATTAAGACAGTTAAATAGTGGCATTTTTTATAACTTAACCTATACTTATGGTATTTTAAATATATCATATTTTTAAAAAATATATTTCATGTCTGGTACATAAGGGTTCATTGGACTTACGTATCGGTAGTGGATTATACCCTCTCTCACCTCTGCTGTTCTTTGCCTTGAATTCCACCCTCCGTAACATTACTATTGCCAGCCCTGTCTCTTTGCTTGTTTGCATTTTCCTTATACGTCTTCACTCGTCCCTCTTAATCTTTTCATATAACTTTATTTTAGGTACATCTCTTTTACGCAGCTTATCATAAGATTTTGTTTTGTGTCTCTATGTGAAAAGCTTTTTATTATGACAGAGGTGTTAAGCCTATGCGCATTCATTTGATAACCAATATACTTAGTTCTTGTATTTTTAAATTTGTTTGCTTTCCATTTTTAAAATTCCTTCCTAACTGTTTGCCTTCAGTTTGTTCCCTATTTTTGCCTCTTTTATTCTCCAGTGATTTGGAAGATATCCAGCTTATTTTTATTCTCCTGGTGCCTCCCCTTCACTTCCTCCCTTCCTCTTCCTTCTTCAGCTTTATTTAGAATAAACGAGAGTGTGGAGTCCTGTATTCATTCATCCGGTAGATACTTATTATGGGACTTCCGTGTGCCGTGCACAGTGGTAGGCAATGCGAGTCAGTGGTGACCAGAGCCCTGCTCTTACCATTTATATTTTAATGAGGGGAGAGAGAATAAATACGCAAGCCAGGAAGTGACCAGAGTGATACCTGTGCACATAACTAGAGTAAAAAGACATGCCAGAAAGTTATTAGTGGCTTCTTAGGCTGGGTGCTCAGGGAGGGCCTCCATATAAGTTTGCCAGAATTGCCATAGCAAAATAGTCCAGACCACGTGGCTTACAGAACAGAAACTGGGACTTTCCTGATGGTCCAGTGGCTAAGACTCCAAGCTCCCAATGCAGGGGGCCTGGGTTTGATCCCTGGTCAGGGAACTAGATCCCACATGCTGCAGCTAAGACCCAGCACAGCCCAATAAATAAGTAAATAATTTTTTTAAAAACGGAAATTAATTTTCTCACGGTTCTGACAGCTGAAGTTCAAGATCTAGGTGCAGCAGGGTTGGTTTCTTCTGAGGCTCCTCTCCTTGGCTTGCGTATGGTCATTTTCTCCCTGTGCCTTCTCCTGGCCTTCCCTGTGTGTGATGCTTGCACGCATGCACTCTCAGTATTGTCTGACTCTCTGTGACCCCTAGTGTGTAGCCTGCCAGGACCCTTTGTCTACGGAATTCTCCAGGCAAGAATACCGGAATGGACTGCCATTTCCTTCTCCAGGGATCTTGCCTACCCAGGAACTGATCCCGTTTCTCTTACATCTCCTGCATTGCAGGCAGATTCTTTACCGTGTGAGCCACCAGGGAAGCTGTGTGATGGTTGTCTGGTGTCTAAATTTCCTCTTCTTATAAGGTCACCAGTCATTTGGATGAGGGCCCACCCTAAGGACTTCATTTTAATTTACTCAAGTCTTTAATGACCTTATTTCTTGGTCACATTCTGAGGTACAGGGTGTTAGGCTTTCAATATATGAAGTGTGCTAAGCTGCTTCAGTCGTGTCTGACTCTTTGCGACCCCAGGGACTATAGCCTGCCAGGCTTCTCTGTCCATGGGATTCTCCAGGCAAGAATACTGGAGTGGGTTGCCTTTTCCTCTTCTGGGGGATCTTCCCAACCCAGGGATCAAACCTCAGTCTCCCGTGGCTCCTGCATTGCAGGCGAGTTCTTGACCACTGAGCCACCCAGG
Organism: Bos javanicus; assembly: GCF_032452875.1. Taxonomy (NCBI): domain Eukaryota; kingdom Metazoa; phylum Chordata; class Mammalia; order Artiodactyla; family Bovidae; genus Bos; species Bos javanicus. Next base: position 31,555,864 of record NC_083886.1, read on the forward strand.
AAGCATTATGAATTGGGGGGAGGGAGAGGAGAGACACAATTCAGCCCAGAACAGCCTGTCTCAGGAGACAGCATTTCCACTGAGACCATTTTGGATGGTTCTATTTGAGACATTCCAGCGGAGCTGTGCTGTTCACAGTTGGGTCAAGGTCTGTGGTGCTCAGAGCAGCCTGCATTGAGATACAAATATGACTTTTCTGCACCTGTGGAGGAATGGGAGTGATGGCGTTGATTCTTTGGAGGAGACTATCGAGCAAGTAGAGAAGAGGACAGCTAAGTGCTGCGTGTACCGCCTCTAGCCTGGAGACAGAGGGTTGGGGAGGTCTACTCCTAGAGAGGAAAACCTACTGAGAGGGGTCGCTTGACAAGACGTGAGTGCCCCTTGGAGCTCTGTGCACATGAGTTTAAAGTGAAACCAGTAAACCCATTTGTGCAGCTGACTCGGGGGATGTTCAGCTGTGGGGCTTAGGTAGGGAAAAGGAGATAGATTTGATCATCATCAGAATGCTCCACCCATGATGCTTTGAAATGTAGGTTTTATGGTGATGGATGGTGAAATCCAGGCTGGGCCAGCAGGCAGAGACACCTCGGGCAAGGGGGTGATGGCTGGGAAGAAAGCAGTGGGGTTTGTCCCAGGGACCTAGAGAGACTGAAGCAGAGGACTTGCTAGGAGGTGGTGCAGCGGGGTGTTTGAATGGTGAACGTTGGGGTACAGATTCTGGCTTTGAGTTAGGAGCCTCGGGCTGGGTGGATGTCTGGGGGGAGGCTCAGCGAGAACTGCGAACACTGAGAAATGGCTCCTGGTGGGTAAACGATGTGTCAGGTTCACTGCTGGCAGGCAGCTCAGGGGCACGGAGCCCAGTTCCGGGCTGGAGCGGGAGGAGGGAGCCTAGCTTCTCCTATTGAAGGCGGCTGTCCGAGGGCAGTTGATCTGTCCGGGGATGGTGGAAAATCCGAGTAAATGTGGCACATGTCCTTCGGTCCTTCTATGACCTAGGAGAGTTGCATCTTCTCTGGCCCCATGTCCACTGTTGTAAATAAGAGTGCCACTCAGTAGTAACCAACCAGAAATGACTGCAATGCCTCATTGTGTTGGTGGGACCTTTTGTACCTCATATTCCTCGACTTTAATGTTCTCTTCTGTAAAATAAAGCAGTTGGACCAGGATAATCACAGCTAATGTTTGCTGAGAATTGCTGAGTGCCAGATGCTCTTCTAAACGCTTTACATCGATCCCGTTGCATTTTATTGTCTCGACAGCGCCATCTGAGGTGGGTACCAGAATTATTCCCATTTTTCCAAAGAAGGGTCTGAGACAGGAGAATAAGTAACATACTATGAGCGAGTAAGCGAAAGTCACTCAGAAGCGTCCGACTCTTTGTGGCCTCATGGACTATAGCCCGCTGGGCTTGTCTGTTCATGGAATTTCCTAGGCAAGAACACTGGAGTGGGTTGACATTTCCTTCTCCAGGGGATCTTCCTGACCCAGGGATCGAACCCAGGTATCCTGCATTGTAGGCAGGTTCTTTACTGTCTGAGGCACCAGGGAAGTTTCTTATTGGGATTCTAACAAATTACTACAGACTCAGTGACTTCAAGCAACTTAAATGTGTTCTTTTACAGTTCTGGAGGCTAGGCATCCAAAATAAGTTTTACTTGGTTAAAGTCAGGATGTTGGCAGATCTGGTTCTTCTATAGGCTCTTGGAAGAGAATCCTCTCCCTTGCCTTTTCCAGCTTCGAGAGGCTGCCTGCTTTCCTTGGCTTGTGGCCTCCTCTTCCCCCTTCAGAGTGCATCCCTGCAGTTTCTGCTTTTGCCATCTGATCACCTCCTCTCTCTGACTCTGAACCTCCTGCTTCCCTCTTATAAGGATGCTGTGATCATACTGGACCACCCATGTAGCCCAGAACAATCTCTTCATCTCAAGATCCTTACCTTCATCCCATCTGCAAAGTTCCTTTTGCCCGTAAAGTGGCATATCCACAGGGTTAAGGTTTAGAAGGTGGACATTTGGGGGGCTATTGTTCTGCCCACCACGAAAGCCCAAGACAGGGGATTCTAACCAGAGTGGTCCTTGCCCCAGGGACCCATTTAGAAAGGGCTAACACGTAGCACATGAGCCACCACTCTTTTACCCATGAAGCGTCAGCAATTGACTGCAGCTTTCTTTCCCTCAGTATCCAAACGCACCCTCAGAATCCTCCTCAACACTGTTTTCAACACCATCCATTGATCTGAATTTTCACTCCTGGTGGAACCTTTATGCCTTCTCAGCTTTGATCTCATCTGGATCTGACATCTGAGATGTCTGTTTCCAGTGAGAGTTAGAGAGTTCCCTGTAGCCAGACTGCAAGCTCTTCTTGGGAGAGGATTCCTCCTTCTGCAGACTCAGAGGCCGTTGGTTGTCAACTCACCAGCTGTGGGTGTGAACGTGAACTTTGGAAGAAGAGATGGTTGTAGGAAAAGCAGTCTTCTTATCCTGATTTCCAGGCGTGCTGGCCAGGAATCACAGCTCTCCCTGAAACGCTCGCTGGTGGTTTCAGAACTTGGGGCATGGGGGAAGGAGGAGGAAGCCATGGGGAGAAGGTGGCTCCACCCTCCCCGGCCATCTGCCCTTGCTTCGAGAACATACTGTAATTGCTGAGCCCTGCCTGAGGAGGAAAGGGAGAATCACAACATGTTCACCCAGAAGAGAAAACAAACAGCCTTCGGTATCGGGCGGGGGAGACAGTTTTAAAGGGTATTTGCAAGGCCTGAAGCCAAAGGAAGTCCCCAGCAGAGCCTCCTGGAAATCTGTCCTCAGCCTCCGCTTGGGCCTTCATGTTTCTGGGTATCAGAGCCTCCCTGCTGGTGCTGGGTTCTCTTCCCACGAGCCCCACATGAGACCCTAAAAATGGACAGGGGAGCCATCCCTAGAGCTCTTCTTCCTCTGCAGCCTGTAACCCTCCAGCCTGTGGGAGCTGGAGTCAAGCTGTGTGTGTTGGGTTCCAAAAGGGATGCTGCGTAGCCCCACTCGGGATGCACCATATCCTCCAGGACCACGGAGCACACGCTCCCCAGTGCACTGTTTTCCCCAGCTGGGTAGAAAACCCCATCTCAGTAAGAGAGGATGCTCCATTGACCCTTACTTGTCTTTCCAATTCCCACTTCTTTGGGGGCCCCTCTGCTTTGCTGTGGTCTCCTATCCTGATCCAAATGATTGTAGGCCTTGAGGTCAGCATCTCCTAATTCACTCTTTTGCAGGGGTACTGGCCCAAGGACTACAGTGGCGGCTTGCCACCCTCGGGTCACACCAGGCATGAATTATCCTCTCTCCTCCTAATAGCACCCTCAGTCTGCTCTCACAGCGGCTCCCTCCTTCCTGCCTCATCCAGCCAGGGGTGGCTTCCAGACACATCTCACATTTGCTGTGTCTTCATAGGCTTCAGTGCCTCCCAGTGAGGGACTTCCAACCTTCTTGGGCCCCCCAGAAAGGTTCCTGTAGTCTAGATGCGTCCTTGTGGGCCCCCAGGTCAAGGTCATGTAGAAAGGATGGAAATGCAGGTGCAGCATTTTCAAGGAAAAATGTCCCACATGGAAGGCTGTGAGCTGAAGGGGTCGTCCCCCAGCCCATTGCCTGCACCTGGCTTTGGGGGCTTCGTGCTGAACCTGAAGACTCTGGTTGGAGTTTTCTGGAAGAATTCCCATTTTTGTCAGGCTCGGTTTCCTGCCAGCCAAATTTAAGAAGTTGCAGAGAGTGAAACAGATCACAGAGTGTTAGGAGTGTTAGGAGGAGGCACGTCCCAAGTTTATCTCGTGTAAACCCCTAATTTTTTATAGGTGAGGAATTTGCCCAGAGACCAGCAGCCAGCAAGTGGCAGAACCCGCATCCCAGGACGCCCAGATCTTTGCTCTGCAAACTCTTCCACAGGAGCACCTGTGCATCTGTCTCTGTACTCAGAAGTGTCTGGAACAGGCGAGCGTTTCTTTGCCAGGCATGTGCTTTTGTAAGGAGATTGAGAGAAAGAGAGAGAGAGAAACAGATGCGGAGGTGCTAGCCTGAGTGGGTTGACGGTCTCCAGAACATCTGGGCAGGTCCAAGTCCTCTTTGGCTTCCAACACTCATGGCAGCTCTGGGGTCCTAGAGCTGGTCCTAGAACGTGTATACGTGGCTCGTAACCCGCATTTTATAGATAGAAGCAGCCCCCAGGGGTCAGAGCAGCGGCAGTAGCCCGGGGCTGGAGGTTGCCATAGAAACAGTGGGGGAGGGGTAAAGCAGAGATGGATCCAGGGAGAGGTTTGGCATTATAGGTTTCTTGGTGGGAACAGGAACTTTCCAGAAGTTCTGCTGGAGTTTAGTTGAAAGCTGGAGACTCTGTCATTTCTCAGCAAGGTGGGCTGCATCAGGGGGCTCTGCGTGGGTTCAGGGGCTTCCAGGGAAAGGGCGTCCAGCTGAGACGCTGAGCCAGTCCCCGTCTCAGTACATTGCTGTGATCTGCCTACACGCTTGTGTGATTATGACTCTGTGTGACTGTGTGTGTGGCGTGGGTGTGTATAATCATGTGTGTTATTGTGTGTGCACATAATTGTGCAGTTGCACATGCGTGTGTGACTGTGACAATGTATGATTATGTGTATGGGTATGTATGAGTGTGCTTTCATCTCATCCCAAGAGAAGGCAGTCAGAAAACTCCATCTGTGGGAGCCCCATAGGGCCATACCTGGAGGCCGAGCCTGTGGTCATAGTCTCCGGGACTCAGCGGGCAAGGAGGGTCATGGTCAAATCCACGATGACCTTCCATTCTCCTGAGACGACCCTCCTGTTTCCTCAAATGCCTGCAAAGCTGAGGGCTGGACGCAGAGCTGGTGGGTGGGGCTCCCCTCAGAGCAATGTGCTGGGTTGAGCCCCCAGTCTCTGAGACAGAAGTGGGGATGGGAAGTGTTGGGGTGACAAGCTCTCTCATCTATCGCATTCAGTCGGGTTTCTTAGAGAGGGAAGTGGACACAGAAGCAGAGTGCAGGCCTAGGAAGGGCTTCCCGTAAGTGCCCAGGTAATGAATTCCTCAGACCTTCTTGTTTCTAGAAAGGAGAACGGAGGGCTTTCAGCAGTCAGATGCCCCCTTGGGGATGGAGCCCTCCCTTGGCAACGCCACCCACTCTTGCACCGGGTACGTGTCCTTTTCCTGGGGGGAGTGGGGTCCTGAGAGGGATGCAGAAACCTGATTGGTGACAGACCCCTTGGCTGTGGGTTTCAGCCTCGTAGGGATTTGCCCAGAGGCCTCGTTGTTCTGCAGATGTGGTCCTGCCCCTAGGGTAGGGCCTCAGGAGATGGCAGTGCCCAGAGCTGGTTGAAAGCTGGGTGTGGTGGTGGGGTGAGTGGGGCAGGTGACGTCAGGGGAATCAGAAGGACATGAGACAAAGGCGAGGGTCTGGTGGAAAACCCCGTGGCATCTGATGCCTTTTGTGCAAGACCTACTTTTCCTCTTACAGATCAGAGCCTGATGCCTGCAGTCGGAGGGAGGCCCAGCAGCACCGCTGCCCCACCACCAACCTCCACCTTGGGGTTTTGTGAGGTGGGGTGGATGGTGCTCGGGGAGCCTGTCCCTGGGGTGCTCTGGGGGAGAGGGCAGAGGAGACGAGGGGCATGCACGTGCTGGGGAGATGAGGATGGATTTTCAGAGGTGTTTTGAGCTGATTGGAGAGGAAGTGAGTAGGGCATGCTAGATGGCAGAGGATGGAGGTATCAGAGGAGGAGAGTAAGGCCCTGAGCGAAGACACAGCCCAACTCAGTCCTGCTCCTCAGGGCTGTGCTTCAGTCATGGTGCAGAGGAAAGAGGCCAGTGAGGTGTGGAGCAGAGCAGAGAACATGGTGACTCCGGGAACCTTCCGGGGCACTCCAGGCTGAGTACAGGGGAGCTCGGACCTGGGACCTGCCGCCCCTGCTCCTGGCTACGAGCAAGAGGGCCTGTCCATCCTGCTTGGCTGCTGGGGCACCAACACCTTGAAGACCAAATGGCACCAGGATCAGTGGCCAGACAGGGACGTTCTCAGACCACGTGTTTCCACGGACAGCACGGAGGTGTCTCCTTGGCTGGCGGTGCTGGGGGCTTTTGAGGGGTTTCCCCATGCCTCACATCTTGTCCCTGGTTAACCATAACACTTGCCAGGGGTGTACCCTTGGGCTAGTTCTTGAATCTTTTGTGTCTCATTTCCTCCTATGGAAAACGAAGCTCCAAAGAGCTCTGTTTGCATTATGTATGCAAGCGTTTATCAAGCACTTAGCATGTGGCCAGCATTCAGTAACTCTAGCTGTTTTAAGAATCTCTGTACAGCCCTATTAACCATGAATTCATATTCATGTAAGTACCACATACTAACTGGTGGAGCCTCTGGGGCTCCTGGAGTTCCAGGTAAGGAAACCAAGATTTCTGTGACTGTAAATAGATTTCTAAGATCAATACGCATTGCACAGGAAGAGAAAGAATAAAGCTAAATCAACCCCAAACAAAAAGAAGTTGTGCTGGGGAGCCCCTGACGTAGGAGGTGGTGGCAAGGTCTAAGTCGCCTCACAGACATAGGCACAGCAAGCTAGGATCAGCTGGTGGAACCCCCTTAGGATGACACAGTCAGCTGCTTTAACAGACCCCAAAATGCATCCCCGAATGGAAGTTTCCTTCTCTCTTCTCAAGTATGGGGGCGGCAGAGGCTCTGCCATTCGCTAAGCCTAGAGCATCTTCTCTGTGATCGAAGCTGGGTCACAGCCCTCTGTCCTCTGGGAATGAATGGATGAATGGAGGAGGCAGGGGACTGTTTTTCAGTATTTGGACTAGAAGTGGCGCATGGTTATCTTGTCACCTTCCTTAGTGAGTTCACGGGTACATGTCCACATCTAATGGCAAGGGGTGCTGGGGGGTGCAGTGCATCTTCCCACCTGTGGGTAGGTCTGCAGGTCTCCTCTCGTGGAAGCTGAGAAGGATGGATTGTAAGGGACAGCTAGTGTGTTCTCCATCACACAGGCCATTTGCAAAGCAACCGTGTCCTCATAAAATTTACCTGGCCTTGAGAAGGCGAACAAATATGCAGATTCTCAATATAACCCCTCATAATGGTATGGCTCTGAAGAAAAATAGTGTGGGGGAGGCATATGGAATAGTCAAAATTGTTCCTTGGAGAAGGTTGCGGGACTCTTAGAAACCTAGTCCTTCTCCTCCTTCAGCAGATGAGCATGTTTAAGGTAAAATAACTCTTAAAAATGTTATTATCAGTGAGCAAATAAAAGGAGTGTCCTTGGAAAAAGGCAGGTTTTTTTCCCTGGTGCCTTCAGATAATGCAGCAGAGTTCGATGTCTGAGCTGTCGTGTTGAGAGCCCACCTTGACATGCGAGAGGAACACACTCAGATTCTTAAGTTTTTTTATCATGAAAGGTGGGGTTAGAGCAAGTCTCAGAAAGCCTGGTCCAGCCTTGAGTTTACAGAGGAGAAACCTGAAGTCCGGAAGGAAGAATTGTCTGCCCTGAATTTTAGCCAAGGGTGTGGCTTTTCCCAATTCCTGTACAAGAGGATGGCAGAGCGCAGAGGTGCTGGAGGAAAGGGCACAGCTAGAGAGACAGGTCTGCTGGAATTCCACTGGTGTGACCTCTCCCCACAAACACACAGTTGCCTGCTATGCATGGCACCTGCTCTCAGCTTGCAGGCACACCCATTGTAGCAAAATGCCGTTTCCTGAACATGGCAGAAGCAGGCTTTTCTCCTTTCGACACCCAAGGCCATCGTGGGCTCTCTCTCATTCATACCTAAGGCCAACCATCACAGGCTGCCCAAATCTCATTTCCAGAGTGTTTCACTACATAATGCACTGAACACCCCAGATACCTTGTGCGCCCATGTTTGCTAAGCCCCCTCATTTCACAAGCTGATCCAAAAAGCAATCAGTTTTGTCCAGCGTGATTTGTTCTTTAATAAAGAAACTCTGCGCTCTCACAGCTGATCTTTGCCCAGGGCTCAGGCTGCAGCCAGCCCTGGAGTTGTGTTCGGTAAGTATCCACCAGGGATCCTCTCCCTGCCTGGTGGCTACATTGGAGGCAAAGGCTGTAAAGAGAATGTTCGTTATGTAAAGAGGAGACAGCCTTTCGGAGTGGGAGCTCATGGTACCGTGACAGACGAGTTCAGTAAAGATGCAGGATACCCATTTCATACCTTCACCGGATATTAAACTCCCAGAGATGGGTCATGCCGGTGGTGAAGCCAAGTCATCCACAGGAGCATCCTTAAAGCAAGCATTTGATTGCAGACTATACATTACTGGCTTTCATCCTTTAGAGAGAAGAAGATGCTAGCTGGATCCAATTGCAAGTTGCTTTCTGCAATAACTTGAATTGATTCATTGGGTTGTGTCTCACCCTGACCCTGTATATTTTCTGCCTGGATCCCATTTATAACTGGTCTGTCTGTTGTGTTTCTTCTTCAGAGGCAGGACAACAGCTGTGTGCCCAGGTAGAGTCGTTCCCTAATGTCCCCCATCTTCTGTCCTTCTACGTTTCCTGGATGTGATAACTCCTCATGTTAGATTTTTACCCCCTCATGAGCGATCACTGGCTTCTGTTAAGTGGTTGTGCCCTCAAGCAATGTCAATAATTTACAGAGCAGTTTGTCAATAACGTTCGTTTTTCATTAAATCTGGGAGTATGCATGCTCACAACACACGCATCTGCTCTGTCTTGGATTTGCACGATGACGTCCTGAATTCGCTTTACAAACAGTGCTTCTTTCTCTTCTACGATTCTTCCCCTGCAGAGGTTCCTGTGGTTTGTCTTGGCTTTGGAGTTCTTGTACCCATCTCCAGATCTGGTACAGAAAGGTCGGGAAAGGGCGTTTGTTCTTTGGCTCATTCAGACATACTGTTTTCGTCTGCATTGCCAAAGCGGGGCTCAGGCATCAGTGGTCCAGGGTGTATGAAGGGATCATAAGGGAGAAGAGGCAGGTCTACCACCTTTCAGGCTTCTGACCAGAAGTGGCACGTGGTCACTTGTCACCTTCCTTAGGTGACATCATGGCTGTATAGCCACACCTACTGGCAAGGGAGGCTGAAGGATGGAGTGCATCTTCCCACTATGTGTCAGGCTGGAGGTCTCCTCCTGTGAAGCGCGGGGAGGGTGGGTTGTGATGGACAGCTAGTGGTCTCCATCATGGAGGCTATTTGCAAGAAGTTCGTGCCCTCATGAAATTTACCTTGACTCGAAGAGGTCTGGGAATGGATTTCAGTTGGGTTCAGGGAACATTAAGGAATTCTGGATGGTGGGAGCATGGGGAGAGCATGAGGTCAGAGAGGACATCAGATCCCTTTATGAAGGGCCAGGGAAAGGGCCCAGGAGTTTATTCTGAGTTGGGAAGCTCATGGCGAATCCATAGCAAGGAAGAGACATGGTCGTATTTATGCTTTAAAAGGATCCCTTCTGGCTGCTACATGGAGAGGCAACTAAAAAGTATCTTCTTGGGGATCTTTGCATTTATGTATATGGGATTTGGTTCCTGATTTTCTTATGCGTACCTGATAGTATCAGGTTTTGGAGTCTTGGTTGTCCAAGTAAAAGCGTCTTAATGCATTGTATTGCCAGTCCGTTGTCATACAGTACTAGTCAAATGCTCAGGGATACTAACCTCCTTTTTTCTATTGTGAGAATAATTTGAATAGGTATGAGACCTTTGTTCAAGTTTCAAAGTCTCATTTAAGGGGGAACAAAGTTGGAAAAAGTTCATTAGTCAGTAAGCCTGTTTGAGTTGTGTTTTGTTTTCTTTTTTAAATTAAAATTTAAACAATTAAATAGCCCATCCAATTTATTGACTCAGTTTTCAAGTGTATCACTGTCATGAATTTTAATCTTCATATTTTATATTATAGCTTTACATTTATATATTATGTTTACATTTTCATGTTTTATCCTCTTTCTCATTGGTTTGCATATATATTTTTGTTGTTGAGGAAATGTACCAGTTTTATTGATTATTTTTGCATAGAATTAGGTATCTGACTTCTTTATTATTTGTACTTTTTATGATTTGTAAATTCATTAATTGCTGCTTTTATCTGTGAATCCTTTTATCTTGCTTTCCAAGTTTTATTTTCTAACATATTAAGTTGAGAGCTTAGTTAATTTGTTAATTTTTTGTTTAATGATGAAACTATACAAAGCTGTGATGTTCCTTTTTATTATTGCTTTTGCCATGATCCATAATTTTTGCTATGTATTATTTTCATTGTCATGATTTTTAAAATAGTCTGTAATTATAATTTGATTATCTCTCTAATCTAAAAGTTACTTAAGAATTATTTTTCTGAAAATAATTGCTGCTGTTTTGAAAGTGCACACAATTTACAAATGCATAAATTGAAAAACAAAACCCATCCCAATCTCCTTTTCTACTTCTATATCAGTCCTAGGGATAACTTCTTATAACAGTTTGTCATGCATCTAAGTAGATTTTGTCCAATATATGAAAAACAATATACTATAAGCATATAGAGTTCATTAAAATGAAATAGTATACATGTCCTCTGAATTTATTCAATGATAAACTATGGCAATATATGTATCTCATTTTTTTAAATGGCCATTTTATAATATGGGATAAATTTATTTAATGATTCCCTTACTGATGGGCATGTAACTGTTTGGATTGTCTGTTTTTTAGATTTATTTTTTCTTTGCGTATTGCACAATAATTTCTGTGGAAATTCTAGGTCAAAATTATGCCCATTTTCTATTTTTACATATAAAGGCATTGGTGCGCTCATAAACTGGCTGTCAGAAAAACCAAATATGGCAAAAAAAACCCCAATCTGATTTATAACATTTGCTGATTTCTATGGTGTAAACACTGCCACCATGGCCAATTTCAAACAAGCAGCTATTCTCCAAAAAGTCCTGAATATTTAACTATGGTCTCTTGTGAGCTGGTATAAGCCAGTTCAAACCGGTTCCAGCATTCTACTGGGATAAAGCAAATTGCCTCCAAAATTACTGAGTTAACTTAGAGTCATGCAATATGTAATTCTTCTCTCTATAACTTTAATAACCCTGAATATTAAGATCTTCCTTTTTTTTCCAGTCTGATAGATTAAAATATTGCATTTCACTCTTGCTACTTTGCATTTCTTTTCATGTGTTAAATAGTTTTATTTCTTCTATGAATGGCCTATTCATATTATTTGCCTTGTTCTTAATTCAAAAACATTTTGATCGAACACCTTCTCTATACTATGCATTCCTCCAGCTGCTGGGAATACAGCAGTGAATAAGGCAGACTCTGTTCTCTGCACTAGCGAAGTTTATGTTCTAGGGAACAGAGCAGATACAATTATTGCAAGTTGAAAACAAACTATGAAATTAATAACCTGAGAGCCAAGCTAGAAAATAAAAGAACTGTCTCCTTAGATTGAGCATCCTGGGGAGGCCCCCTGCGTGCGTGTGAAGTCTCTTCAGTTGTGTCCGACTCTGTGCGACCCCATGGACTGTAGCCCAAAAGGCTCCTCTGTCCATAGGATTCTACAGGCAGGAATACTGAAGTGGGTTGTCCTTTCCTTCTCCGGGGGATCTTCTCAACCCAGGGATCGAACCCACGTCTCTATGTCTCCTGCACTGGCAGGCAGGTTCTTTACCATTAGCACCACCTGGGAAGCCCAAGGCCCTCTGGAGTGATACCATTTATACTGAGACCTAAGTGTGTGAATGGAGAAGGAAGTGGCAACCCACTCCAGTATTCTTGCCTGGAGAACCCCAGGGACAGAGGAGCCTAGGGGGCTGCTGTCTATGGGGTCGCACAGAGTCGGACACGACTGAAGCGACTTAGCAGCAGCAGCAGTAAGTATGTGAAGGAGCCAGGCAGGCAAATGGTGAGTTAAGGATGGAAGTTACAGGTGGTGTTGATGAGCCCACAGTACCAGCATGTGTAAAATTCCTGAGGATTCAGGGAGAGTGGGGAAGAAGATCTGAGAAACCAGAACGTAGTGATGAAGGAGGAGAGGCGAAGGAGATGACGTGAGAGTTAGAGGGAAGGACCAGGCCACCACGCAGGACCCTGTGGACCACAGAGCTGGACAGGATTTTATTCTGAGTGGTCATCTATTAAAGTCTTTTGAACGTTGATGCAATCCCATTGAAAATAAAAATGTAAAACTCTCTTTTACAGTACAATGAAAAAATTATAGGGAGGCAAAGGAGAAATCTGGGAGCCAGTTAAGTTACTGACCCTAGTGAAAAGGGCTTCCCTAGTAGCTCAGATGGTAAAGAATCTGCCTGCATTGTGGGAGATCTGGGTTCGATCCCTGGGTTGGGAAGATTCCCCTGGAGGAGGGCATGGCAACCCACTCCAGTATTCTTGCTTGGAGAATCCCCATGGACAGAGGAGCCTGGCAGGCTGTGGTCCATGGGGTTGCAAGGAGTCGGATACAACTGAGCGACTAAGCACACAAAGTGAAAAGTAGCCGTGTTCCAGATCAGAATGATCAAGCTGAACAACTATAGGAGGTGCTGTTCAGACTGCATTCTATATTCTGCTGTAACTGGCATCCCTATGGATGGAAAGGATCAGTTGCTTTCCCCTTGTTGATTTTTGGCTGTCTTTTAAATAATAGATACACTTTGGTTACTATATATGGTGCAGATATTTTTTCACAGTTGGTAATAACCTATTTCATGATTCAAAGTATCAAAGTTTTAAATTTTTATGAAGTTGGATTTGTTGGTCTTTTCCTTTATTACTTCAGAGCTTGCTTGTAGCATTTAGGAATATCTTCCCTTTCACAGTTTTGTAAAATATGTTTTCATATATCTTTTAGTATTTAGATTGGGAAAAAAAAAGCATGGATTTTAAAATGGTAATTTCTTTGGTATATAAATACAGTAGGAAACTTTTATTGTTCATATTTTTTTCTGTGTATCTTTATATCATTCCATGCTGCTTTTTAAATTGAAGTTGTGTAGTACATTTTGATGTCTGGATATGGATATCCTCTCATATTCTTTTACAGAATGTTACTGGCTGTTCATATGCATTTCTTTATCTATATGACTTTTAGAATCAGGTTCTATTTTTAAAGAATGAGACTTTAAGCCTGAATGGAATTTATGTTTTAATCTGGGGAGAAGTAACATTTTAATTGACTTAAGTTTTCCTATCCAGTAATATGGTATATCTTTTTAGTTATCCAGACTTTCCTTCTTTTATTTCCTTTAGCAAAGTTTTCATAGTTTTTAATCATAGAGTTCTGATAGTTTTCTTGTGTTTATATTACAATGTATTGTATTATTTTTATCATTAAATAGATGCAATTCATTTGGTTTGCCAGTGTATAGGAAAGCTATTTATTTTTGTGTGATTTTCCTCTATCTGGTCACTTTACTGAATTTTCTCACTAGCTTTAATAGTGGTTCAGTTAATTGCCTTAAATTTTATAAGTAAATGATTATATCATCTACAAATAATGACAGTTATATATCTTCCAATTCAGTATTTGTTTCTCTTACCCTTTTTTCCCCCCTTAGCACATTGATTATAACCGCTTTAAAAAGATGAACAATTACAGTGGTAATAGGCACTCTTTATAGAAATATCTTTGGGGATTCAGCATTAAGTTAAACTTTTGCTTTTCAGGTTCACAAAAAAATGACTTTTTAAAAACAAATTTTTAAAAAATGACATTTTCCTGCACTTGGGGTGACAATCATGTGCTTTTTCTTTCCTGTAATGTTGGAAATTTTATAATATTTAAATTTTAAATTGTTGAACTTTTCCTGTATGCCTGGAATAAATTTACCTTGGCCATGGTGCTTTATTATATTGTTACACTGAAATTTAGTTTGCTAACATTTTATTTAGTTTTTTTGCATTAAAATTATAAATAAGTTTGGTTTAGAGCTTTCATTTTTTCCTAATATCTGTATTTGGCTTTGGTATGAGAAACCAAGCAGAATCTGATACTTCTCTTGTATTTATTACAAGGCATTTATCATTCAGACACAAACAATTCCTACAAAAAATTTTAATCTCTTTTTCTCTGCTCTGGTGTGGTTTAAATAGCAAGGAAATTGTATCTTATTTAAAAGTTTGACCAAACTCGGTCATAAAGTAATGTGGGCATGGTGAATTTTGAGGCAACTGTCTCTTTGGCTATCTGTTCATTATCTTCTACAGTGATCTAGAGCCAAGTTTGTCTACTTTATTTACTTTTTCAAAACTTATTGGTATAAGTATGTTTAAAAATCAATTGTAAAGTTTTCATAGTAGCTTTTGTTACTTTTCCTTTGGCATTCTTTATGTACTATGGATTTTTGTGGGTTTACTTTCTCCAAGTAAGGCTAGATTTTGGAACATTTTGTTTATTGGGCTTTGCAATAAATGAGGTTTGGATTTATCAGGTCTGCTTTTTTGCATTCAATTAGTTTCTCCTTGGACCTTCCCTGGTGGCTCGGATGTTAAAGAATCTGCCTGTAGTGAAGGAGACATAGGTTTGATCCCTTAGTTAGGAAGATCCTCTGGAGAAGGAAGTGGCTACACCCTCCAGTATTCTTTCCTGGAAAAGTCCGTGGACAGAGGAGCCTGGTGGGTTACAGTCCATGGGGTCTAAAAGAGTCGGACACAGCTGAACGACCAACACTTTCACTTTCAACACACAAGGCTTTCTCCTTGTGTATGTATTAGTAACATCCTTCCTTTTCTTTAGGCTTGTTCAGTTTTGTTCACTCTTGTTTTCTTACATATGCATTTAAGTGTATCACTTTTCCTCTGAGTAAGACTTTGACCACAGTTAAATTCAGTCACTCAGTTGTGTCTGACTTTTTGCGACTCCATGGATTGCAGCATGCCAGGCTTCCCTGTCCATCACCAACTCCCAGAGCTTACTCAAATTCACGTCCATCGTGTCAGTGATGCCATCCAACCATCTCATCCTCTGTTGTCCCCTTCTCCTCCCGCCTTCAATCTTTCCCAGCATCAGGGTCTTTTCCAGTGAGTCAGTTCTTTGCATCAGGTGGCCAAAGTATTGAAGTTTCAGCTTCAACATCAGTCCTTCCCATGAATATTCAGGACTCATTTCCTTTAGGATTGACTGATTGGATCTCCTTGCAGTCCAAGCGACTCTCAAGAGTCTTCTCCAACACCACAGTTGAAAAGCATCAATTCTTCAGCACTTAGCCTTCTTTATGGTCCAACTCTCACATCCATACATGATTACTATTAAAACCACAACTTTAACTAGATGAACCTTTGTTGGCAAAGTAATGTGTCTGCTTTTTAATATGCTGTCTAGGTTGGTCATAGCTTTTCTTCCAAAGAGCAAGCATCTTTAAAATTCATGGCTGCAGTCACCATCTGCAGTGATTTTGGAGCCCAAGAAAATAAAGTCTGTCACTGTTTCCACTGTTTCCCCATCTATTTGCCATGAAGTGATGGGACGGAATGCCATGATCTTCGTTTTCTGAATGTTGAGTTTTAAGCCAACTTGTTCACTCTCCTCTTTCACTTTCATCAAGAGGCTGTTTAGTTCTTCTTTGCTTTCTGCCATAAGGGTGGTGTCATTTGTGTATCTGAGGTTATTGGTATTTCCTCAGCAATCTTGATTCCAGCTTGTGCTTCATCCAGCCTGGCATTTTCACATGATGTACTCTGCATAGAAGTTAAATAAGCAGGGTGACAATATACAGCCTTGATGTACTCCTTTCCCGATTTGGAACCAGCCTGTTGTTCCATGTCCAGTTCTAACTGTTGCTTCTTGACGTGCATACAGATTTCTCAGGAGAGAGGTAAGGTGTTCTGGTATTCCCATCTCTTTCAGAATTTTCCACAGTTTGTTATGATCCACACAGTCAAAGACTGGCATAGTCAATAAAGCAGAAGTCGATGTTTTTCTGGAACTCTCTTGGTTTTTTGATGATCCAACCGATGTTGGCAATTTGATCTCTGGTTCCTCTGCCTTTTCTAAATCCAGCTTGAACATCTGGAAGTTCACATTTCACATACTGTTGAAGCCTGGCTTAAAGAATTTTGAGCATTACTAGCGTGTGAGATGAGTGCAATTGTGCGGTAGTTAGAGCATTCTTTGGCATTGCCTTTCTTTGGGATTGGAATGAAAACTGACCTTTTCCAGTCCTGTGGCCACTGCTGAGTTTTCCAGATTTGCTGGCATATTGAGTGCAGCACTTTCACAGCATCATCTTTTAGTATTTGAAATAGCTCAACTGGAATTTGATCACCTCCACTAATTTTGTTCGTAGTGATGCTTCCTAAGGCCCACTTGACTTCACATTCCAGTATGTCTGGCTCTAGGTGAGTGATCACACTATCGTGATTATCTGGGTCGTAAAGATCTTTTTTGTATAGTTCTTCTGTGTATTCTTGGCACCTCTTCTTAATATCTTCTGCTTCTGTTAGGTCCATACTGTTTCTGTCCTTTATTGAGCCCATCTTTGCATGAAATGTTCTCTTGGTATCTCTAATTATCTCGAAGAGATCTCTAGTCTTTCCCATTCTATTGTTTTCCTCTATTTCTTTGCATTGATCGCTGAGGAAGGCTTTCTTATCCCTTCTTGCTATTCTTTGGAAATCTGCATTCGAATGGGTATATCTTTCCTTTTCTCCTTTGCCTTTAGCTTCCCTTCTTTTCTCAGCTATTTGTAAGGTCTTCTCAGACAACCATTTTGCCTTTTTGTATTGACCACATCTAATATTTTTTTAAAATCATGGTTTTAAAAGTTATTTTCTAAAGAATGTATACTTGTAGTCTGAATTCCACTTTTTTACAGCAAAAATTATTTAGAAGAATTTTCACATTTGCATTTAAAAATAATCCAGATGGTTTTGGCCATTGCTCACTTGTTAATACATAATTCTGATTTGAAGATAAGCCTCTTTTATGATTTTTACTTTAAGAGGTTTATCCAGCTTTTATTTATAGCTTTGTGATTGAATTTTTGAAATACTTTAAGGGTATTTGGGAAAAAATGAGAAGCCACCAGGCTTCTCTATCCATGGAATTCTCTAGGCAAGAATACTAGAGTGGGTAGCTCTTCCCTTCTCCAGGAGATCTTCCCAACTCAGGGATTGAACCCAGGTCTCCAGCATTCCAGGCAGATTCTTTATCATCCGAACCATTTCCAAAACACAGTATTCCATTTTATTCTTTTTGCTGCTTTTTTATTTTTTTGTATTATCTGTTATCTGAAATAATATTTCTAGTCCTGATTCCTTATTAAAATAAGTGTATTATTTATTTTTGTTAAGTTCTTTGTTTTCTGCCTTTCTATATCTTTTTGTTTATAGATGATTTATGTGCATATGTGTGTGTGTGTATATATGTATAGATAGATAGATAGATATAGTTCGTTTTTACATCTTAGGAATTTTTGAAAAACATTGAATGAATTTAATGACCACAGTAGGGCTTCCCAGGTGGCGCTAGTGGTAAAGAACCCGCCTGCTAACGCAGTAGACATAAGAGGCACGGCTTGGATCCCTGGGTCAGGTGTATCCCCTGGAGGACAGCAGGGCAACCCACTCCAGTATTCTTGCCTGGAGAATCCCACGGACAGAGGAGCGTGGTGGGTCACAGTCCATGGGATTGCACAGAGTCGGACACGACTGAAGCAACTTAGCACACGCACATGTGCAATGACCACGATATAAATCATTATTTAGATTTTCCTTTATTTTTATTGATTTCTTTGCTAACATATCTTCTTTTCTTGTTTTGCTTTTGTATTGGTAGAGTCTCCCTTCCTTGTAAAAAAACAGATTGAGTATTTGAGTGGCAAATCTATGAACTTATGTGTTTCTGAAAAATGTATTTTACCACTCCAGGTTTTAATTTATTTCAGTTAAAAATTTTGTTTATACTTTTTGCAACAGAAAATTTCAAACATATACAAATGGATAGAGAATAACATGATGACCCTTTGTATATCTCTCCCAGTGTTCTTATTTATCTCACCTGCCCTCACTCCTACTTATACTTCACCCTGGACTATTTTGAAGTTAGTCCCAGAAATCATATCATTTCATCCACAAATAATAAACATTTTAGCATGCATTTCTGAAAAGTAAAATACAGCACTCTTGGAAACAACCATAATGACATTATCTTACTAAAAAATTTAACACTGCTTCCTTATTGAATTCAAGTTAGATTCAGATTATTTGAGTTTCAATACCCTAGAGTCATTGCTCCACTGTTTTCTCAGACCTCGTTTTGCAGGTGAGAAGTATACTACTAAGCACTCTTTGTAAACAAATTTGACTTTTGCTTTCTGGAAACTGACATTATTTGATTTTTATTTTTAGAAGTCACATACTTCATGCTTCTCTTTATTTTCTGAGCTCTGACCACATTGGCCTTCTTTTAGTTTCTAAACACACCATGTCACAGGGTGGTTCCCTCTTCCTAGAATGTTGTTCTCCACATGCCCCATCCTGCCACTGCGTTCTTCATCACATAGCCCAGAGCTAGATAATATGGCCCAGAACTAGAAAATATGCAAGTGAAGCTGGGAATGTGAATGCTCAGCTTTCCCAGCATCTTTAAGACAGTTAGGGAAATGAGAAAGGGAATAAGAATGAGCTCTGGGTTGGTAACCATGAATATTGGTAGGGATTTGATAGTTTACAAGGTAGATCTTTCTCCATCCTTTAACTTTCAACCTGGCTATGATTTTACCTTTAAAGGACAACCAGTACAAACAGCATAAGACGAGCCTTGTCTTGTAGCTAGTCTGACAGTCTCTGACTTTAATTGCAGTATTTACTCATATTTAGTGTAATTACATAGTGAAGTGTAAATCTTCTGTCTTACTGATTGTTTTCTATCTGGCTCCTCTAGCTTCTGTTTTGTTGTTGTGTTCTTCCTTTCCTGTCCCTTTTTAGGTTAATCAAGGTTTTGTTTTGCTCTTTTCAGAGATTCTGTTTTCTTCTCTGGTTTTTACAGATAAACATCTTCAATTAATTTTTTGTGTGTGTGGTTGCTCTAGTGATTACAGTTTCACTAGATTTGAAAACCCAACTGTTATTAATTGATTTGCAATAAGTCATTATCTTCTTGGAGATACTGCTGCTAAGTCACTTCAGTTGTGTCCGACTGTGCGACCCCATAGACGGAAGCCCACCAGCTCCCCCGTCCCTGGGATTCTCCAGGCAAGAACACTGGAGTGGGTTGCCATTTCCTTCTCCAATGCATGAAAGTGAAAAGTGAAAGTGAAGTCGCTCAGTCATGTCTGACCCTCAGTGACTCCATGGACTGCAGCCTTTCAGGCTGCTCCTCCATCCATGGGATTTTCCAGGCAAGAGTACTGGAGTGGGGTGCCATTGCCTTCTCCGTCTTGGAGATACTAGTCCTGTGTATATGATCACTTGGGGAGAATTTACTGTATTTATAAATGGGCTGATTCAAATGTAAAATGACAGGTTTCAATTGGAATGTTTTCATCAAGTATCCTACCTAAAGATTTTCAGTCTTTTAGTACGAATGTGGAATTGCATTCATTTTTTAAAAGGCAAATTGGGCAGGGGGGTGGTATCAGTAGAATGCTTATTTTAGATATTAAAGTTGAGGTTTATCTTTAGATTTTCAGGAACATTTGAAGGTTTGAGGGAGAAAGAGTTAGACCAGAAAAGAGGAATGACTCACTGACAGTATTGTTTTTGAAAAAATATTTTCAGGTCAGGTTAACCAGTCTTCTCCACTCTATGCCCACAGGAGCAAATGTTTCACAAGTCCTTTATCAAGAAAGTTCACAAAGGAACTTGGAATTCCATTCTGTTCCTTAATCTCTCACTGAGAACAGGGTGAGGTCTTTAAAATGCACAGTTCTAATTTTACCTAAACTTCATTAGCTTGTCTTAAAATAATTCCCAAGCCAAAGAATAATAGAAAACTGGCACTCATCACATCCAACCACCTTTATTTCAGTAATAAGGGACCTGAGACTTTTAGAGAGGATCCTCGAGGTCATTGTGCTCATAAGTGGCTGGGCTGGGACTTGAACTTGCAGGCTTTGCTCTCTCCCATCCTGGGTGTCATGTGCTGCAGGCACCAAACATCTCTCTTCTTCTATCTTTCCTTTTTACTCCCGGGGCTTCACCGTGGATTCAGTTCCCTGATGCACAGTCCTGGCTTTACCTGGGCCTCACCTGTATTTTTTTTTTTTTCCATTTCTAATTGGAGGGTAATTGCTTTACAGTATCATGTGGCCTTCTGCCATGCAACAACGTGAATCAGCCATAAGTATACATATGGACTTTCCCTCTTGTGCCTCACCACCAGCCTCTCCCTCATCCCACGCCTCTAGGTTGTCACAGAGCACCAGGTTGAGGTCTCTCTGTTATTCCACAGCTTCCCACTAGCTATCTATTTACACATAGTCGTGTATATATGGTGCTGCTGCTCTCTCAATTCATCCCACCCTCTCCTTCCTCCATATGCCCACAAGTCAGTTCTCTGTGTCTGTTCCTGCCCTGCAAATAGGTTCATCAGTACCAATGTTTTCTAGATTTCTTATATATGTGTTAATATATTATATTTGTTTTTCTCTTTCTGACTTCCTTCACTCTATATAACGGACTCTAGGTTCATCCACCTTATTATAACTGACTCAAATGCATTCCTTTTTATGGCTGAGTAATATTCCATTATATATATATGTACGACAGCTTCTTTATCCACTCATCTGTTGATGGGCATCCAGGTTGCCTCCGCGTGCTAGTTATTGTAAATAGCGCTGCTACGAACATTGGAGTGCATGTGTCTGTTTCAGATATCGTTTTCTCAGGGTATATATGCCCAGTAGTGGGATCGCTGGGTCATATGATAGTTTTATTTCTAGTTTTTTGAGGAATCTCCATACTGTTCTCCATAATGGTTGTATCAATTTACATACCCACCAGCAATGCAAAAGGATTGCCTTTTCTCTATACCTTCTCCAGCATGTATTGTTTGTAGATTTTTTTTGATGGTAGTCATTCTGACAGGTTTCCCTTACATTTTTGCACAGCTTTATTGAGCAATAATTTACATACTCTACAAGCATCCATATTTAATTTACCTTTTATCACCTCCTGAAGTCTGGATCTCAGATGGTAAAGAGTCTGCCTGCACTGTGAGAGACTCAGCTTCAATCCCTGGGTCAGGAAGATCCCTGGAGAAGGGAACGGCTGCCCCCTCCAGTGTTCTTGCCTGGAGAATTCCATGGACAGAGGAGCCTGGTGGGGGGAGCCGGTCCATGGGGAGCCTGTCCATGGGGTCACAAAGAGTTGGACACGACTAAGGGACGAACGCTTTTCAAATAGAGAAGGAAGGCTGTTTCCAGTTAGACAACTGAGAGTGTGCCCTTGCACCTCAAGGTGTGTATCCAGAAGTGGATGCCCTTGTATTTCCTGGAAATGACAACCTCACAGACCCATATTGCTAAGTTTCTGGACCCAGATCTCTTGGAAGTCTTTCCCCACCCATCTGTAGCTCTTCTCAGCTTTGGTGCTGGGTTTTTCCTCTTAGATTCATGGAAGTGTGTCAGACTGGCACATGCAGGCTGTCGAGTCTGATGCCTGTATACAAAAGCAGCTTTCCGATCCACTTCCAGAACTCCTTTTCTGTCTCTGACACCTTTCCTTTCCCCTGCGCCCAGAAGGAATGTTATCTGCGTTGTCTTTGACATAAAAAGCTGAGGGAACTGGCGTGAATTCGTCCAGTAAACAGTGCTTGAGCACCGCCTGTGCTGGTTGCAAGGGGATGCAGTGAGTGGACACAGCCCAAAGCTCTGCTCTCGCAGAGCTCCCAGGAAATTAGGTGTCCAGCTCTCTGGTGGATAGAACCCTTTTTACTTGAAATTCATAAATGCCTTTGGGTGACGGCTTGGAGAGTAGAGGTCAGAGGCTCCTTAGTTTACAGATGAGGAAGCTGAAACTCAGCAAGGTAATGGGAGTGACCCAAAGTGCCACAGCCAACTAGTAGCATGGCCAGAATAGGAACTCCAGTTTCCGGTCTCCCTGATCCTAGGCGTTGTAGCCCCCCATCTCCCCCATTTACCACCAGTTTTGCTCCACAAAGCCAAGCAGACTGATCAATCCAGGCACAAGCCCCAGAGTCCTAGCTACTGGCTCTCCAGCTCCTCACCCAACAGGGTCCGAATGGCCCTGAAAATATTTCTGAGAAACCTGCCATCATTCTCAGATGGCAGCTTTGACACGTCAGGATATACTTGACCCAGACTGGGATCACCTCAGCATTGAAATGAAGATGTAGGGGCAAATTGAGGCAGGTGGGAATGTGTAGTCAGGGGCTCTGGGCTCTGTTTCAGCTGCTCAGACTGAAGGGGCTTGGCCAGGTTAAACTGCACGAGCTGCAGAAGCAGGACAATGCCAATACTTTTCTAGGACTGCATCAGATAAACTGGGACAGCTGCGATATTTCCTAAGCAAACTAGGTTACCCTCCCGCTGCTGTGGCCACCCGAGGGCATCGGGCAGCTGGGTGACCCAGAAATGGCCATCTCCTTGTCCGGCTCCATCTGGAATTCCAGCCCCTAATTCCGGGGCGCTGACAAGACGGGCTCTTTAGGTGGAAGCGAGTGTTAACAACAGCAAAGGGAATCAAGCCCATTCTTGTTAGAGGAAGCTTATCCCAAACAGGAAGGGAAAGAGGCTTTCTGACTGTCTTAGAACAAGACAGAATTAGGAAGTGAAATGACAATGTATCTTTCCCATCTACTTTTATGTTTTGTAGTCTGGAGAGGCAAAAAAATTATAGGAAAGTGTGCCATGTCAGGAGTGAAAGGAAAAGCTTGATGTCAAGAGACATTGATTTGAATCGCTATACTTGGACACATCACTTCCTCTGAGAGCCTGATTTTTTCAGGGGCACGATGAAAGGTTCGACTTAGGTAGTCTCTAGGGGTCTTTCCTCCTCTGAGGGTCCACAACTGTGCATTATCTAGTTAAGAGTAAGGGTTTCTACTGTCACTACCTGATGACTTTGGGCAGATCATTTCCCTGCCCTGAGGATCACTTTCCCCATCAGAGAAATGAGGGGATGGGACCAAGTGACCCCCTGGTGCTCTCACTTAGAGAGGAGAGGAGGGGGGATCTCTGTCCACCTTACTGGTGAAATTTGTCATCTGTGGCAGCTTTAAATCCAGTAGGAATCCACTGATGCTACAGTAAAGCAGTATCAACGTGTGACCAAAGACAATTAAAAGCCGCAACTCTTCAATTCAGACTTATTCCAGAAGCATCGCACACACACATGCACACCCGCTGTTTTAATACATGGAAAAGCATCTTTTAAAATAAACTTAAAAACATTTTTTTTTGGCCATGTTGCACGGCATTTGGAATTTTAGTTCCCTGACCAAAAATCAAACTTTGACCCCCTGCAGTAGAAGCAAAAAGTCCTAACAACTGGACCACCAGGGAAGTCCGAAAAGCATCTTTTTTAATAAATCAAAGACTCTTTCACTTTTCTTGGTGAGACTTACAGTTTATTTTAAAATAACTTTGTCAATTACTAGTTCTGCAACCTTGACACTGTCTTTTAAGTGCTCTGAGTCTCAATTTCTTCGTCTCTCTGGTGGAGTTGATGAAAACCGTGTCAAGGGATTAGTGTGGGCAGCCAATGAAGTACAACAAGTACTGCAGATCGGTTGGGAAACTGGGTCCCGGGCAGCCTGTGGGGAGCATAGCGTCTTCACAGCGTGACCCTAGGGTGGTGCCCTTACCTCCTCGGTTTCAGTTCTCACCATCAGTAAAGAGTGACAATAATAGGTAATAATAATAAAGACCCCAGAGGACTGCTGTGAGGTGATTCAGACCACAGTTCCGAAACTAGGTATGTAAGGGTTCGAATCCCTGTTCTGACATTTTCTGGTCCCATAACCACAGGCGGTTTCGTGAATCTTTCTGTGCCTCGGTTTCTCCATCTGAAAATGGGAGTGATTGTGACACCCGTCTTAGAGGGTTTTCTTGAGGATTAAGTTAATACATGCCAAGTGCTAGAACAGTACCTGGTACCTAGGTAACAATAAGTAAATTGTGTGTGTGTTATAAAGTAAAAAACAATTGACAAGAGTAATTTAACAAAAATTAAACAAGAATTATGTCATAAAACAGTGTTTCTTGGTGGATCAGATGGTAAAGAGACTGCCTGCAATGCAGGAGACCCGGTTCGATCCCTGGGTCGGGACAATCCCCTGGAGAAGGGAATGGCTACCCACTCCAGTATTTTTGCCTTGAGAATTCCATGGACAGAGGAGCCTGGTGGGCTACAGTCCATGGAGTGCCAAAGGGTCAGACATGACTGAGTGACTAACACTTTCACTTTCCTTCTTATGGAGTTTATATGCTAGAGGACAAAGACAGATGCTACTTAAATACATACATACCTTGCTTTACTGTGCTTTGCAGATTCTGCATTTTTTTTTAAACAAATTGAAGGTTTTGGCAACCCTGCTTCAAGTCGATCCATCGATGCCACTTAGTGTCTCTGTGTCACATTTTGGTAATTCTCTCAAATTTCCCTTTTCCTTATTAGTGTAGGCGTCGGAGTGATCTGTGATTGGTGATTTTTGATGCTGCTATTGCAAAAAGATCGACTTGCTGAAGGCTTTGATGATGTTTAGCATTTTTAGCAATAAAATATTTTTAAATTAAGGTACGTACTTTGTTTTTTAAGATATAATGCTATTGCACACCTCATGCTGCTGCTAAGTCACTTCAGTGTGTTCGACTCTGTGTGACCCCATAGATGGCAGCCCAGCAGGCTCCCCGTCCCTGGGATTCTCCAGGCAAGAATGCTGGAGTGGGTTGCCATTTCCTTCTCCAATGCATGAAAGTCAAAAGTGAAAGTGAAGTCCCTCAGTCGTGTCCGACTCTTCTTGACACCATGGACTGCAGCTTACCAGGCTCCTCCATCCATGGGAGTTTCCAGGCAAGAGTACTGGAGTGGGGTGCCATTGCCTTCTCATTGCACAACTTATAGACTGCAGAATAGTGTAAATGTAACTTTTATATGGGATTCCCTGGTGGCTCAGATGGTAAAGAATCCACCTGCAATGCAGAAGATCTGGGTTTAATCCCTGGGTTGGGAAGATCCCCTGGAGGAGGGCATAGCAACCCACTCCAATATTCCGCCTGGAGAATTCCATGGACAGAGAAGCCTCGTGGGCTACAGTCTGTGGTGTCACAAAGAGTCAGACAAGACTGAGCAACGAAGCAACTAAGCACACTATTTTTATATGCACTGGGAAACCGAAAGATTCGTGTGACTCACTGTATTGAAATATTTGCTTTATTGAGGTGATCCGGAGCTGAGTCCACAGTATCTCTGGGGTCTGCATGCAGTAAGTCAGGGAGAGATAACATCTGATGGGGCTGAATAATGTGGAGCAGAGGAAGGGGTGATGGAGAGGGAGTCTCATTCCATCATCATCCTGAAGGAGGTGACATTTTCAATAAAGAGCTGAAGGGAGTGCGCCTGAGTCCATGTGGTCCCCAGGGTTCCTGGAGGGGAGAGCAGTGAACGTAAAGTCCCGATGCTGAAATGTGATATTGCTGCTCATAATAACGGTGATGATGACAGTCACAACAGTATATAAAACAGTGCTCTCGTCTTGGATTCAACGGAGGGCTGGGACATCGCTCAGTACTTTTGCCTCTCATGGTCCTCTAGGTTATTCTTGTCCACATGTGCTTTAAAAATCACTGTTGACTGTCTTCAAAGAAGGAATTAAGAACAGATTGCAGGACTTGCGGCTTTCAGTGCTGTCTGGCTAATGGCCCCTGGTGCAGCCGCTTCCAACGTTCCATCAGGAGACCTGTGAAGATACGAGGAAGTATAACCAAGCATGGACGGCTGAAGGCAAAGACTGTGAGTCAACCTGCCATTAGACTCTGGAAAGAATGTCCACTAATTACAAAGTTGTTGAAAGGGGATTAAAAATGTACATTGGCATCAAATGGACAGAAGGAATGTATGTAGGATTAGCACTCACTGTTATTTCAGTGGCTGCCCATTATTGAGAAATCATAGTAATCAGACAAGCTGGACACCCATCTTCTTTCCAAGTGACAAGTTTTTGCCTTTCCCTTCTGGATTCTTCTGTGCGGATTCCAGAAAACAGGAAAGGAGGCAAAGAGATGGGTGATGGTGCAACCGAAAATGGGATCCGGCTGCTTGGCACTCAAAAGCCAACAAAGAGGCCAGGTTGGTGGGAAAGAAAGCTTGCTTTATTTTGGATTCCAGCAACTGGGGCAGGGGGAGGATATGGGGGTGGGGATGTATGCCTGTCCAGGGGTCAACTCTCAGCCACATACATACAACAAGTGGGCAAGAGATTTATAGGCTGAGGGAGGTGGCTACATGCAGAAACAGCACAGTTAGCTCTGACAGTTATCTTGAAATTGGTCATCAGTGGACAGACCAGCGTCATCTTGATTGTTTTAAATATGGTTAATCTTCAGTTCCAGGGTCAATTTGTCCCCATTTCCTTGAGGCCAGTTCTTGGAATTGTGTCAGCTTATGTCATGGCTACAGTCTGATCATCATGTAGTTAACTTCTCCCACCTAGTAGGGTTTTCAATATCAGTAAGACAGCTCACAGGATATGGCTCAGAATATTGTCTATAGCCCTGGAGGAGCAACTAAAGGTCCCTGACTTTGCTTAATGACTAAACTATTATTGTTTAATCTTGTTATTCTGTTTTCTTTTGTGTCTGCATTTTCTCACTTCTCTTATTAAACTTATCCTTTGGTTAAAGTTTTTCCACAGACAAAAGGAAGGCTGAGCACATGGAAGAGGTGGTGAGGGGATGGACCATGGGGTTCTGCTCCGTTCATTTCAGTGAAACAACGCATCTTGGAAGCTGTGATGTCCACACGAAGAAAAAGTTTTAATTAGGGGTGGAATTAGGAAGAGCCTCAGGAACCCATATGCTGGTTGTTACCATTCTTTTTTTGTAGTTTTCATTAAGGAAGTCTTCAAAATCTTGTCAGTGGGTGCAGGAGAAAAATCCCACTGCAGCCCAGCAGAATCAGCCATCCTGGTCTGGATTCTCAGTGGTTGTAGGGGTAGAAAAAACAACCTAAAATAGGACTGTATTGGCTCATTGTGTGTAATGTGTCAGACACACTTGGATTAAGGTGCTGGAATGATGTTTTCATTTCTCAGTTTTCTCCTCTCTCTCCCCTCCAACTTTCTTGACTTCATTCCCAGGCAAGCGATTGCCATATCAGGGGAATGTGACCCCAGAAACTCCCAAGTTGCATCATCTTTACAGTTTCATGTCTCAGAGGAAAGTGAGACTTTTCCTTATATCTTCAGCAAATTTTAAGCAGATTCTGCCTAAAATCCTGGTTGACTTGTCTTGGGTTTGGCCTGTATCTAAACCAATTTAGGAGGACGGGGGCTCTCTGACTGGTCAGACCAATCATGTGGTTGCTGTTCAGGGGCCTGGGGAAGGAGGAAACACCCCTCTGAGCCTCCAGGATGATGGGGAAGTGCCCTGGAAAGAGGGTATGTGGTTCCTAAAGCAGATGAAAAGCTCTTGGCGGTTCCACCTGTGCTAGAGACATACGGGAGCAAGTAAAACTGACATCCAGAAAAATCTATGGTAACGAGAATGGCAGATGGAGAATTTTTCCAAATATTCTGAAGGCAGTGCTAGAGATGAGCGAAAGAGAATGAGAGAGATTATAGATAAAGAAGACAGAAAAGTGGCTACAATTTTGAACTGCTCATAAAGAAATTTCACGACAGTTTTAGAGGCATAAGAATCAAAGATAACAGATGGATCACTCTCCCTAAGCTTCCTTGGAAAAAGTGAAAGTGTTAGTCATTCAGTTGTATCCGATGCTTTGGGAACCCCATGGGCTGTAGACAGACCACCAGGCTCCTCTGTCCATGAGATTCTCCAGACAAGAAAACTGGAGTAGGTAATCATTCTGCTCTCCAGGGGATCTTCCAGACCCAGGAATCAAACCCATGTCTCCTGCATTGCAGGCAGATTCTTTACTACCTGAGCCACCAGGGAGCTTCCTTGGGGTCCTTCTTCAAAGACTAGTCCTCATTTCAGGCAAACATAGAGGGAAAGACCCTTGCCAGAGTACCTTTCTAGGTGACTGGACTATACAGACAAGGTTTAAAAATTTAGGAAGCATCGTTATTTAAGATAGTGTTCAAATGATTGTATATTCAAAGTAATAAAACTCAGGCTGGCCTTTGCCTTCTGTCTGATATCAAAGGCTAGAAGACAAAGGAGAAGCGTCTCTTTGTTCTGAGTTTGTGAGCCAGGAACTTTATACCCAGACAAAACATTTTGCGTGTCTGGAGACAATATGAAGTCATTTTTGGATGTGCATGGTCTTGGGAAATAATAGACCTGAAGTTCTAGCCAACCGAGAGATCCTGAAATTGGGCACACAGGCAGGCAGTCTTCATGATGAGGATGGCAAGCCTCCTTCTAGAGGTCCAGGGCGGCAGCCCCTGTGCAGACCCCTCACCCGAGCCCAAAGAGCCACTCATAGGGGTGTGAGACATTGGGCTGTCACCTTGTCCCCGTGGCATCTGGATGAAGCTTCAGAGGCAGGGATTTCTTAATTTGGTATTATACTTCTTTTTTTTAAAGATTTTTTTTTTTTAACGTGGACCGTTCTTAAAGTCTTAGTGAATTTTTTTTACAATATTCCATCTTTTTATATTTTGGTTTTATATTTTGGTTTTTTGGCCACAAGGCATCTGGGATCTTAGCTCCCCGACCAGGGACCGAACCCAAAACCCCTGCATTGGGAGGTGAAGTTCTGACCACTGGTCCACCAGGGAAGTCCCTATTAGGACCCTTCTTGATTTAGTCGGCTCTGTCATGGAATATCAGAAATTCCTTTAAGGAAATTTTCTCCTCAGCAAAGCACAGGCCAAAACAGGCCACATAAACTAAGCCCAGCATTTACTGCACTCTTACTCTCAGTTGGGCCCTTTGCAAAACGCTTAATGTAAGTTATTTGCGGTTAATTTTGCCACTGAATTCAGAAGCCCAATTAAATATGATTTACAATTGCACTTGAGAAAGAAATGCAAAGATTGCTTCTTTTGTTCTGGAGAGGTAGGTCTGTGGGTGATGTTTTTCCTCCCTTTAATTTTCTATATATATTCCTGTTTCTAATGACTGTATTACTTTTTAAGTAAAAATAAACAATATACACTTGAAATAGAAAAGATGGCATGCATTAAATCCAATGCATGGACTGAAGCACACAGCCATACATAAAGTCACACTTAGATACAATGGACTTGCCTGCCTTCTCCTTCATGTACAAGCTTTTAAAAAATTTCTTCTCTTCCAGTATCTCTGTTTTCCTTACATAGCTTATATATGTACAGTTCACTCTCTCTCTCTCTCTCTCTCTCACACACACACACACACACAGAGATTTTGGTCACTTCTTTATTTCTGTCTTTCTCTCCATTCAGCTGTTTCTCACACACACAAACCTCCAGTCTCATGGTTCATCTCTCTGCCTCCTCCCTCTGACCCTCCGAACTCCGCACACAAATGTAAGCCTTCAGTAGCTGCTTCTCACACTCTGTGTCTCTTTCATTCACCGACACGCATGCTGCCAGCCGACCTCAGTCACTTCCTGTCTTCCTGTGTTCACATCCATCTCACTCACCTCCTTCCCTCGCCCCGTGCATGCACACACTCTCCTTGATTAGTTGTATACACTCACAACCACAGGAGTTATGGATTCAATTATCCAAATACCGCAGTCCCCGCCCCCCCCCCCTTCAATTGAGCATCCTCATTAAAACGTTACCCGTTTCATTGGCTGGGGAAAAATGAAAAGACAGTAACGTGCTTACCTTCCACCAGCTAGATGAGTTATCTGTGGGCTTTCTCTGGTTTTCCACCGGCTCTCCACCACTCTGGGCACCAGAGACTGGGAACAACTTGCTTTTTGTCCATCCCTCTGGGTAAAATGATGAATTCTTTATCTGGGCACTCAGGAATAAACATGCACTGTGACCGCAGCTTGGCGTGGATCTGTGGACCCCAGAAAGTTTTATAAGGGCTCTTTTGTTCCTTGTCATTTGGAAACTAGACCCAGCTCCAACTCCCACCTCCCATGATGCTGGGTGGACGAGGGCCAGGTTTGACGGAAGGGGATGAGCCCAGGCCCGCCTCCCTTGCTCCTGTTGGTCTTGCATTTGCTTTCTGTTGCCTTTGCTGTTTTCCTTTCCTGTAGATCAGCCTCTGTGAAATTCCTCTGGGAGCCCCCTCCTCCAGATTGAGAGTGCTGTCAACCAAAGCCAATAAAGGGTGCCATGCAGGGCTTTGTGACAGTATAGGATTGGTGGTTAAGGCATTTTTGTTGCTTTAGAAAAATCATGGCTCTGAAGCCTGCAGGAGTGTTTTGGTGGTGTTGCTTCCCCAGCGGTGGTGGCCACCGGTGTGGTCAGCATGGCGCCCAGAAGCCGTCTGTGTAATGAGATGGTGAGAGCAGGAACCTTCAGGTGAACTTCAGAGGGAGCTGAGTGTGCAGCGACTGCCCGTGGGTAGCTTGCTGCTTATGTGATGGGACCCCATCAGTCACTGCTCCCTCCTGGTATTGCTTCTGGACTTGGACTTGCATTATAGGGAATATTTGTGCCCCATGCCATGATGCTCAGGATTGGAGGATGGAGGGCTTCCCCGGTCCACACAGAGAGGGGACCCATGATATCCAAAGGGTTGAAGAGAGTGGCCTGATAAAGAGATACGTATTTGGTTTGTCCTTAGTTCCTGAGACGGGGCTCCTAAAACTTGTAATTTCCTAAGGGCAAGGCGTGATAGGAACAGCTTTTGACTGTGCTGGATCCTCACAGCTATGCAAGTTTTTCTCTAGTTGCGGTGAGCAGGGGCTACTCTCTGGTTGTGGGACGTGGGCTTCTCGTCCCGGTGGTTTCTCTTGCTGTGGAGCCCTCGGGTGTGTGGGTTCAGTAGTTGAGGTTCCTGGGCTCTAGAGCACAGGCTCAATAGTTGTGGCACATGGGCTTAGTTGTCCCATGCATAGGCAGGCAGATTCTTTACCACTGAGCCGCCAGGGAAGCCCAGGAACAGCTTTTATTTTAATAAAGAGAGACTTGGTGGGACCATAGATAACTTAGCATGTGGACTGGTCCACAGGAAGCCCAAACCACGATTTGAAGCTTGGAACTTTTGCTACCCTCACATCACCAGCCCTGACCTCCAGAGAAGGGAGAAGGGCTGATGACTGACTGAGTTCAGTCGCCAATGAGCTGATGATTTTATCCATCGTTCCAATGTGATGAAACCCCCCAAAACCCATAGTTTCTGGGTTGATGTGTGATATACAGTATCACACACTGAGATACGGTGTAAGGGTGTGTGCCCAGAGCAGACAGGAAGCTCCCTGTATCTCTGCCTTCACTCCCCTTGACCTGTGAAAGTGAAAGTTGCTCAGTCATGTCTGACTCTTTGTGACCCCATGGGCTATACAGTCCATGAAATTCTCCAGGCCAGAATACTGGAATGGGTAGCTTTTCCCTTCTCCAGGGGATCTTCCCAACCCAGGGATTGAACTCAGGTCTCCCGCATTGCAGGCGGATTCTTTACCAGCTGAGCCACCAGGGAAGCCCCACCCCCCGCCCCCTTGACCTGTACATGTCTCCTATAAGACTGTTCTTGAATTACATCTTTATAATAAACTGGTGACAGTAACTGAAACATGTTTCTGAGTTCTGTGAGCTGTTCCGGCAAATTATTGAGCTGAGAAGGGGTCATGCGAACTCTGTGTTTACAGCCAGTGGTTAGGAGTCAGGGCAGGGGGCATTGGCATCTGCAGTGGGGGCAGCCCTTTACCCATGGGATCTGACATGGGCTCCAGGTGGGCATTGATGACACCCAGTTGGTAAACAGAGAGCATGGTGGTGGAAACCCACATACTTGGTGGTAGAAGTGTTGTAAGTAAAAACAGCTCATTGAGAGCGTGGGAGAACCATTTTCCAGGGCCTGCAAGCCATTGTCTGCAGCAGACTCACAGGGTGGCCGTGTCCTGGAACTCAGCTACATGGGGAGCAGTGTCCCCTTGGCTACCACACAGCCGTCCCTCTCTGTCCCCAGGACAAACTGGCTGTGATACTGGAGCTGAGCTGGAGTCCTGGCCAGAACTGGCTCTCCCTTTAGGTCTGTCCGAGGGCAGGGAGGGGAGGGCTGCGTGGTGCTGTGTCCCCTGCCAGGGGCCCCTCAGAAGCTTCCTGAAAGCCCACCACTAGGCTCTGGTGCTCTGAGCCGGTGCTGATGGAATCCTGGCCCAGGCAGGACTTGCCAGCGGATCTGTAAACCTTCCGTGGGCACTGACAGCGGCCTCTTCAACATCTGCCCTCTGGCTGCAGGGAGAGTGTGGTCCGTGCTTCTCAGAAACAGTGATAGTCTTGTAACCAGGTGATGCAGTTCGAGTGCAGGGCTCTCTCCTCCATCACTGAGTCCTATCCTCTGCTGACCCTGCAGGCTGGTCCTCATGTGCCTGAACACCCATCCTGGAGGCAGGCAACAGGTATCTGTTTGGACACTTGCTGCTCCCTGGGGACTCTACTCCATAGCAAAGTGCTGACTTCAGAGGGACTCTGACAGACAGGTGTTAGGTGAGCAAGTGAACAGATGAGAAGAGGTGTGGAAATGCTCCTTCTGATGCTTGATGGTGAGGGCATGTGGGCAGCGGAGTGGGGGTCCTGGTGCTGTGGGGCTGATGATGAGGGGTGATGGATGAAGCGCCAAAGGTACCAAGTTCATGGTTCCTTCTTCCCTCGTTTCCCCAAGCCAGCTCTGTAGAAATGTTCTTGAGGCAGAGAATCTCAATGCACAGGACCAGCGAAAATGGGATTTTCTGCAGAAGTTATCAGGTACCTAAGGTTCCAGTGAACACAGAGGAAAGAGGGGCAGACTTGGCTCCTTTCTATCTACTCCTCATTAGCTGGGTGACTTTGAGTATGTCAGGGAACCTGTCTGAGCTTCCTTTGCCTCATTTCTAAAATGAGAGTTGAGATAGTTTACAACGCAGCATTGGGACCCACTTGGAGGTCTGAATGAGCCTATAGATGGTACCCTGTAAACCTGTGGATGCTCTGCAGTGATAGCTAACTCCATGACTTTCTCTGTTTTAAGGCTGTGGTCCTTACATACTTATTTTACCTAAACAGCCTTAATGTAGGCTTGAGGCAGAGAGTGCATGCATGCTCAGTCGCTGAGTTGTGTCCCTTTTGCAATCCCATGGACTAACCTGCCACACTCCTCTGTCCCAGGCAAGAATACTGGAGTGGGTTGCCGTTTCTTTCTCCAGAGGATCTTCCTGACCCAGGGACCAAACCTGAGTCTTGCATCTCCTGCATTGGCAGGTGATTCTTTACCACGTTGACACCTGGGGAGCCTGCGGAAGGGTATATTGGGACCTTTAGGAGCAGCAAAGGAAGTCATTGGAGGGGAGGGGGAGAGGAGACAGTGAACCCCCAGGGCTCACGAGGCATGTCTTACAGATGCCACCCTGGGATGTCCACGCTCACCTTGACCCCGTGACAAAGCTTCTCCACATCCCACACTCAGGACTCGCAGGGGCCAATGAGATGGGGGAGGGGAGAAGCCCCTCCACCTTCTGTTCTGCTGGGGGGTGAGACAGGAGCCCGGCCGAGAGCAAGCCTTTCCCTGACCGTCTCCCAGGACCATCCTGCAATTAAAGGCCTGACAGGTGCCATCTGTCCTGTCCTCCTCCTGTCGCCCAGGGCGCAGGGATTCGGAGCTGGCACACTGTGATACTCTGCAGTGCTCGTGTCACCTCTGATTTCTTCCAGAAAGTCATTAAACAGACCCGTGTGGGAGCTGCTCCAGCGTCTGCAAACTTCCTCCAGGGCAAGAGCGCAGAGGTGGTAAGAGCACACTAGGATTCCTCAAGTTCAAGGGAGCCGGAGCCTGTGTACGGCAAGGCGGTAGGTGTGTGGAGTCAGAAAGGGTGAGTCAGACTTAAACCCACTTGGAGTCATCTTCTCTTTCCTCCATGGCTCCTTCATCTGAGGCTGAGCCCCAGAGCTTACCAAGGACCCCAAATCACACAGAGGATTAGAGCACATCTTAGCATAGGTTTTTCCCTCATAAGTCAGTTGGTGAAGACTCCACCTGCAATCCAGGAAACCCTGGTTCGATCCCTGGATCAGGAAGATTCACTGGAGAAGGGATAGGCTACCCACTCCAGTATTCTTGGGCTTCCCTTGTGGCTCAGCTAGTAAAGAATCTGTCTGCAATGCAGGAGACCTGGATTCGATCCCTGGGTTGGGAAGATCCCCTGGAGAAGGGAAAGGCTACCCACTCCAGTATTCTGGCCTGCAGAATTTCATAGACTATACAGTCCATGGGTTCGCAAAGAGTCAGACACCACTGAGCTACTTTCACTCACACTCAGACTAGTTTAGGTTTTACCCAAAGCAGTGTCTGAGGCCAGAGATGGGCTTCAGGTCATTTATTTGGGAGGGGCTCCAGGCAGATGGGGCTTCCCATGTGACGCTAGTGGTAAAGAGCCCACCTCCCAGTGCAGGAGATGCAGGTTTAATTCCTGGGTCAGGAAGATTGCCTGGAGCAGGCCATGGCAACCCAAACCAGTGTTCCTGCCTGGAAAAATTCCATGGACAGAGGAGCTATGGAATGCAAAGAGTCAAACACAACTAAAGTGGCTTAGCATGTGTGCCGGGGGATGAGTGATGAGTGGGAACAGAATGTGGAGATGAGCAGGTTGTCCTACAGACAGCTGGACTCCTGCCCCTGGGGACCCTTGGCACTTGCCCCATGACAGCTCCCATGGGAGGTGGAAGGGGACTTTGACCAGCTGTTACTAGTACCTGCTGCATTCATTCCTGGCTCTTCTGGGTCGCACCCACATGTGATTGGGCAAAACCCCAAGGCAGTAAGGGAAGCAGACACCTGCCATGCTCACGTGTGAGGCTGGCACTTCTGAGATGTGTCTGTCACAGCGGCACAGAGAACAGGGGCCTGGAGATGTGGTGTGGTGGGTGAGACATTATCAGCGACAGGGAGCCAGCGTTCTTCCTGGGACACCCGGCTTCTCCATCTAGACACAGGGAGGGGAGGACTCCTTCGTTTTCCCCACAGACTCTCCGATTTCCTTTGTGAATCAGCCCATGGGTTCTGGGTTCCAGGCTGGCTCTGCTTGGCTGGGGACAGGGAGGCGCCACGGAACACCTTCTTGTGACTTTCCTACCTGGGCTCTGGGACAGCTGTGTCCCACTGCCGTCCTGCTGCTGCTCTGCCCGTCTGTCTTATAAATGGGCTCCTGGAGGACAAGGAGCCATCACTGCTGCACCTCTGTTCCCCGAGCTCCTGGAGAGCTCAGAGAAATTGCTGGTTCAGTGTTTATTCACTGGTGCATCCAGCAGTAGCCACGACGGAAAGTGCTTTTACTCATGACCATGGATTGAGCAGCAGGTAGCAAGGTCTGAGTTTTGGGCAGCCTTGGAAGAGAACTGATGGAGAGCCATTGGGCCACCTCTTTTGGAAGAGAGGTGTCCATTGGGGACCCCTGCATTGACCGAAGAAGAGGTAATTGAGACCTGGCATCCAGGTGCAGGTAGGAATGATGTAGGACAGATAGATGCTTTTGGACTCAGTATCTGATGTGGGTAACAGGGTTAGCAGTGGGGGGTGGGGGGGGGGTGCGGGAGACGACACAGCTACATGGTCCCTGGCAGCTGCACACAGACCAGTCAGTGGAGTGGCGTCCTTCTGCTGTTCAAGATGTTGTGAAAAGTTAAAGTGTTAGTTGCTCAGTCGTGTCCAACTATTTGTGACCCCATGGACTGTAGCCCACCAGGCTCCCCTGTCCACGGAATTCTCCAGGCAAGAATACTAGAGTGGCTAGCCCTTCCCTTCTCCAGGGGATCTTCCTGACCCAGGGATTGAACCTGGGTCTCATGCATTGCAGGCAGATTCTTTACCGTCTGAGCTGCCGGGGACGCTCTGCAGGTATTGGGGTGTCACCAGCGCTCTCCTCCTCCCAGCTCCATAATTCTTTGGGCCTCTGGCCCCAGTGTGATGAGCCAGGAAGCAACCACTAGTGGAAAAGCAATCTAGACCCTGTGTTTTAATTGGCTGTTCTGTGAATTGAGGTTCAAGGTGACTTTGAATTTTAACAGACAGTGCCAGTCTTGTTCCCTTACAAACTAGTACGGAAACTGCAAAGAGATACATGAAGAGATGGTGAGCTGATTAAATGATTGAAAAACTGGGAATAACCTAAAACTGTAATGACAGGGATTAGTGAATTAATTGAATGATGTACATAAAAGTAAAAACATCGATGTGTATTACTTACAATACTGTTAAAAATTTTTTTTTCTTTATTTTTTTTGGCCACACCATGCAGAATCTTAGTTCCTCAACCAAGGATCAAACTTGTGCCCATTGCAGTAGAAGGGCAGACTCTTAACCACCGGACTGCCAGTGATGTCTCCTAAAATATTTTTTTAAATAGGGGCAATATAGATACCCAACAATAAGGGATTCACTAAAACAAACCAACCCCCAGATGTGCATGGTCCCCTCCAGACAGTAGAAAATAATGAGGCACCAAGTTACGCCCCCCATCCCATTAAACACGTTGACATGTGTATGTGTTGACACGAACGTCTGTTCATAATATACTGAATGAAATGAGCAAATTAGGAATTAGTACACACACCATGATCAAATTGTTGTCA
Source organism: Bos javanicus (assembly GCF_032452875.1). NCBI lineage: Eukaryota > Metazoa > Chordata > Mammalia > Artiodactyla > Bovidae > Bos > Bos javanicus. Next base: position 31,592,618 of record NC_083886.1, read on the forward strand.
CTATAATTATTTCAATGTGAGTGAAAAGATCTAGAATAATCATCTCCAAATGTTTACTGGAGTTATTTCAATAGGATTATGAGCGATTCACCCCCTTTTGTGGGGGGGGGGTGGTCTGTGGTTTCTATTTTTTTCTACATAAATTATGTTTCCTTTGTGTCTATAATAATTTTAAAAAAGTTTTGGGGGATAACTGAAAATTAGCAGTCCTCTCAATGTTTACAGAGTATGATCTAGTTACATTCTGCTCACCCTGCAATAAGATAAAAAAGTCTAACAGCTGCCACAGCCAGAAAGACTTTCTGCCAGGATTCCTTCCCAGCCCTCTTCTCCCCTGTATTTCAGGAGAGTGTAGGGATTAAGGGTGCGGGTGGAAGTTGGGGGAGGTCCAAGGAGGACATTTTCCCTCTTGGTATTTGATGGCCATGGAGAGGGAGAAGTTCTGGCTTGGGGATGTGGACCTGGGACCCGGGTTCAAAGGCCTTTGTGGGTTCAGGAAGCAGAGAAAGATATTCAAGCTGGAGCTTGGGTAGAAGTAAGACAGGACTTGCCAGAAAAGTCAGGAAAGTTCCAGAGTTGCTAGTAAAGAAGGCTCTAGAGAGAGACAAAGGCACACCCTGCTAGAAGCTAATTGCTACTCTAATTGTGTCAAGCTAATTAAGTAATGTAACTGGGTACCTGGGTTTTGCCTGCCTGTACGTAGCTCCCTTTACCATTTTAAACCTTGAGAGCATGTGAATTCTCGTTGATTCCATAAGCATGAGGATATAAGCTTGAGCACAGATGGATTGGGAATGAGCAGTGGCTTGGGGATTTGTGAAGTATATCTGTTATCTATTGCTGGGTGACAGGCAATCCCATGACGTAGTGAATTAAAACAACAGCACGTTATTGTTTTTTGCGGTACTGAGGTTGCTGGATGGCTTTTGCCTGCGCTCACCCCTGTGGTTGCATCGGCTGGCAGGGTGGTTAGGGGCTGAGCTTGTCTTTCCTGTGATCCCACCATTCAAATTTAGGCCTGTTTAAGTTTCCTTGAAAATGAAAGTGTTAGTCACTCAGTTGTGTCCAACTCTTCGTGGCCCCAGGCTCCTCTGTCCATGGGATTCTCGAGGCAAGAATACTGGAGTGGGTTGCTATTTCCTTCTCCAGGGGATCTTCTTGACCCAGGGATTGAACCCTGGTCTCCTGCATTGCAGGTGGATTCTTTACTGTCTGAACCACCAGAGAAACCCTTACAGAGTGGCTAAAGAGCCCAGAAAAGGCTAAAGTGAAGCTTCCAAGCCACTGAAAGCCCAGATCAGACCCAGCAGAGTGTTGCTTCTGCTTCACCGTGTTGCCCCAACCATGTTATGAGGCCAGCCCAGGTTCAGGGGGAGGGAAAGCTGATGCTCCATCTTGATGGAGTCAACAGTGCAGGTAAAGGAAAGGGAGGGATTGTTGGTGATCATCTTTACAGACCATCCAGCGCAGATAGCCTCCAAGATCATGTCCATTGCTAAGAGATGACACCCCAGTTACAAGAAGGTCCCCTAACAAGGCTGGGCTCATGGAATTCTTTGGCGGCACATCACTAGACTACTGGATATGCAGTAGTCCTGCATATCCAGGACTAGTCCCAACTAGTCCTCATGGGGATAAAAATGAAAAAAGAGAAAGGTGCTGGTGTTATAAAGGCTGGGGCCCCTGGAACACTGCTGGTAAGCGGGGCTGGTCCAGCGTGCCTCTCAGCCAGGCGGGATGCTGCCCTGAGACTCCTCTCAAGTCTCACCTGTGGATAAGACTTGGTGAATGGCGGCAGCCGATCTGCCCCACGTCCTGGAGGAGAGTGGTGATGGTCAGGTTGCTGAGATGTGCTCAGATACAGGCAACAGGGATGGGGAGGTCTTTTGGGGACCAAGGGCTGGTTTTGTCTCAGGGTCCATGACCCCAGAATTCTATGGTATTATTGCAACAACAAACAATAATGGTGATTGATGATGGTGGTGGTGGTGGTGGTGGCGGCTGCATATGTCTTGACTCTTGGAATCCTCAAAACAACCCTATAAAGAAGATACTCCTGGGAGGCCCATTTGACAAATGAGAAAACCGAGGCACAGAGAGCTTAAGTAACCGTAATGTTAAGATGGTGCTGCACTTTTAACCTGAACCTCCTGGCTCCGGAGTCTGTGCCCCACTAACAGTCAAGGTCTTACTCTCCCCAATTTTGTGGTCCCAGTGCCTTTGCTCATAGGATGCTCTTGGCAATCTCATTAACAACAGACCATCATGAGGAAGACTAGTGACGGAGCTGTTGCTTACACGGGTTTCTCCCAAAACGAATTCGCTGCATCCTCTGGGGGTGGTATTAATGAGTCTGGTGGCTCAGATGGTAAAGAATCTGCCTGCAGTGCAGGAGACCTGGGTTCGATCCCTGGGTTGGGAAGATTCGCTGAAGGAGGGCATGGCAACCCACTCCAGTATTCTTGCCTGGAGAATCCCCAAGGACAGAGGAGCCTGGCGGGCTACAGTCCATAGGGTCACAAAGAGTCAGACATGACTGAGTGACTAAGTACATAGCAGTCACTACTGAGTCTAGAATAAACGGAAATAGATTTGAGGGCAGCAGGGTGCTGAGCCCCAAACTACGCATCAGGAAGTCAGAGTCTTGGGCCCTGGAGGCAGGTTATCAAGGGTTCATGCATGACGACAAACCAATGGACTGTGTTTTATCAGCCTGGCTGGCCCTCAATCCATAGGGGTGGGTGAGGTGACTTCCATGGTTTCCCTGCTCCCACCCCCTCACAGCCCATGTTCCACCAGTGTTTCTGGAGGGCAGGCAGTGGGTACCACCCCGACGGGCTCTGCCACCTCCCCTAGCTGCCTGGCCCTGCTATAGAGAAGAGCTCTGGGAGTCCTGAACCAACCTGAGCCATAGGGGAAGGATGGAGGCTGGGGACTCCTGCAACCAGCTGGCTCTGCCCTCTCCCATCCTGCCCAGAGCCTCCAAGAGGCCAGCATGCATCACCAGACCATCCTGTCTCTCTGGCTAATTGTCATCCAGCCTCTTGAATGAGCTCCCCACTGAAATCACTGCTGGAGTGGGGACTCCCTTCCTGCTTTGTTCTTTCCTTGCCAACTCCAGACCCCCCACCCCCACCCCAGAGGTCCTGCAGGCACCCCAGGGCCCAGAGAGCCCAAGGTGTCTTCCGGAAAAGCTGGATCCACAGAGCTGCAGCCTTAAGCCATAAAATATTAAATCACTGAAGAGCCAAAATCCTCAGGGAGGGGCAGCCTGTGAGGGGAGGGTGAGCCATCCATCACGAGGATACTGAGATCTGGTGGGAAAGAGTGGAAGAAGAAGGCAAGTGCTCAAGGCCTGGGCAGCTCTCAGTCCATCGAACGGCCAGGCCCAGCTGGGTGCTGGGGATTCAGGGAGGAAGGACTCAGTCAACCATCGGTGTCCAGGATATGATCTCTGATGATGAAGGCAGAGGACTGGAACGTTCCAAAGACACAGATGATTTTTCAAAACCTCATTCCCCATCAGCAGAAGAGTAACATCTCTGTACTAGTGAATACAGGTTATGGGGTTGCCCCCCAAAAGAAACAACCAATCCCCCACCTCCTAGAGTCTAAGATGGACCTGGATTCTGATAGGAATTTTGTTAATTTTTTTTGAAAGCCAGAGAATCCACAGTGTTTTCCATTTTTAAAAATCATGTTCTGAATGACAGAGGTAAGAGCCCTAGAAGGCGTTTAGGTGAAGTTCAGATTTGGGGGTGAATGCGTGCGTGGTGACTGACAGGGCAACGTCCTGGCAACCACACGGGGCTGGGCATTGGGAGGTCTGGTCCTGCTGTTACTTGCTGTTCAGTCTTGGATCAGGATGAACTGTACCTGGGACTCCCCTTGCCTATTTGCACGACTGGGTACATACAGAACGAGTGATTTTTCACGTATCTTGTGTTGTTTTCTTGAGTCCCAATCCAGACAGGATTGCTTAGTAAGAGCCAGACAGTACCTGCTAGTGTTGGAGGATCTCCCGTGGAGGCGTGGGTTGGCAGCAGCTCACCATGGGGATGGAGACCCCAGCAGCAGCAGTCCCAGAAAGAGCCCCCTGGCCTAAGTCCTCCTGGAGGTCACCATCAACCCCACCATCCCCACCATACAGCCCTGTTAATTTTTTTTTTTCCTCATGAGAAGAGACACATTCCTGGCAGAAACATTTATAGAAGGGCTGTTCCATGCAGGAGTGGGCCACAAATCTTAGCTGTGAATGCCACAGGAAGGTTGTGCTTCTGGAAAGCTCACCTTGCAGAGCAAGCCCCCCTCTGATGCTGGTTTTGAGGACTCCTTGCCCCACTCCCGATGTATTTTTCAAGCTCTGCACCTTCCGCATCTCTCTGGAAACAGAACCAGGGACAGCTGGGGCTGGGTGAGAACCTTGGGGCCTCCTGTGGAAGCCTCTTGCTTAACAGACCCGGGAGAACAAAGTGCCCCCACCCACAACTGTGAGCGGCAGAGGAGAGAACACAGGAGCTGACTTGACGCCTGGTTACGAAAGCGTGCCTAGACTCACACGGCTGGAACTCTCGACTCATTCAAATTCCTCTTTTCCCTCCTGTAGCTTGTCTGTGATTCTAGCTTGGAGCCAAATTAATAATTTATTTAGGATAGTAACTGAAAACCATGCGTCATCCTGACGTAGCATCTGCAAGAGGGAGAGAGGAGCCCTCCCCTCCTTGTCTCGAGCCGGGCTCAGCCTCCAAATCAATTTCCTGGGTCCTCTTTAGGAGGCAGGGAACTGATACAATTGTTCCAACTGCTGGGCATTTTCATCCAGTGTTCAGGAGGCTCGGTGACTTAGCCTGGACCCCTCCAGAAAGCAGAGTCTGAAACCAGGGTTTACATGGGGTGGTTCATCTGGGGACATGATCCCAACGGGTGGAGGATTGAGAGAATAAACAGGAAGGCGAGGAAGCTAATCCAGTGGTTAATGAGCTGGTGATAACTGTGGATAATGGGAACTCAGTCCTGCTGAGAACGTGGGAAAGGACCCTGAAATTGCCTGCCTGCGATGCCGAACCAGGGTGCGTTTATCTCCCGAATCCCAAATTCAGAGGTGGTTAAATCGCCTCACTCCAGATTTGCACATGGGCTGGAATGGCTGAGCAGGCTCCCACAACAGCTCAAAAAGCCCCGGGGCACAAAGGAAGAGGTGCCAGGTGCAGCTGCAGTGAGAGGCTCTCCAGATACACCTGTGTGCGGCCAGCCAGCTGCATCGTCACGACCACAGCAGAAATGACGATGAGAAAAAGCAGGGTGGGGGCATGAGAAAAAGCAGGGTGGGGGCATGAGAAATGGTTGATACATTCATGCATAAAAGCGAGAGCATTGCTTTCATTTTCTTTGTCCTCCTGTAGCCGAAATCTGGCCAGGGTTTGTGAGATCCTGAGATCTGGGTCCCCTCGACTTTAGGCTAAAGCAGTGGTTCTCAGACTTGAGCTGTATCAGAATTCCCTGGAGGGCTTGTTAAACCCTGTATGACTGGGCTTCATACTAGAGTTTCTCATCCCTTAAGACTTGATGGACCTGAGAATTTACATGTCTACCAAATTCCCCTGTGATGCTGGCGCTACTGGTCTGAGAACCACAGTAGAAGAATCACTGGGCTCTGTGATTAGTCTCAGCTCTGCTTACTGGTGATTTAGTTGCTAAGTTGTGTCCAAGTCTTGCAACCCCATGGAATGTAGCCTGCCAGGTTCCTCTGTCCACGGGATTCTCTAGGCAAGAATACCAGAGTGGCTGCCATTTCCTTCTCCAGGGGATCTTCCCGACCCAGGGATTGAACCCACATCTCTTTCGTCCCCTGCATTGGCAGGTGGATTCTTTACCACTAGCGCCACTTCTGGCATAAGCCTACTTAATAAAGCAGTGCCTTTTCTCCATGTACCCATCTCGAACCCCACTCATTTGGAATCGAAGGGTAGATGGGATGGGGCAGGATTTTAGCATTTCTGGCCATAGTACCACCAATCAGTGTCCCAGACTTCAATTTTACACCCCTCCCCATAATATAAAAGAAATCATCCTCTCAGCATTTTCTATCAAATCTTTTTGGCAACAGATGCTGGTTTTGACTCTGCAGATTTGATATGATGGGTAAATAAGGTCTCCAGCATTTTTTAAAAACAGTTTTATCAAGATACAGTTTATATATCATGCAGTTCTCTGTGGATAATTCAGTGGTTAATATATTCAAAGTTGAGCTATTGTCACTACGGTCAACTTTAGAACAATTCCTTTACTCCCCAAAGAAACCCGGTCCCCATTAGCAATCTCTTTCTCCATTTCCTCCAGCTTCCCCTCCTTCCAGTCCTAGGGTTTCTGTCTTTATATAGATTTGTCCATTCTGGACTTTCCTATGAATGGATTCAAGCAATACAAAGTCTCTTGCGAATGGCTTCTTTCCCTTCACATAATGTGTTCCGAGTTCAATCCCAAGAATCTTCCATTGTATGAATACACCACTCTTTTTTATTGATCTGTCAGTTGAGGAACATTTGGGTTGTTTCAACTTTGGGGCTTGTATGAATAATGCTGTTATGAACATTTGTGAACAGCTTTTTGTCCAAACATGCTTTCAATTGGGCTTCCCAGGTGGTGCAGTGGTAAAGAATCTGCCTGCCAATGCAGGAGATGAAGGAGACAGGGGTTCCATCTCTGGGTTGAAAAGACCCCCTGGAGGAGGGCATGGCAACGCGCTCCAGTATACTGCCTGGAGAATCTCGTGGACAGAGGAGCCTGGAGGGCTACAGTCCAGGGGGTTGCTAAGAGTCGAACACAACTGAGCAACTGAACGTGCATACAGCTTTCAATTCCCAAATGTAGATGAATGAGATTGGAATTGCTGGGTCCTACAGAGCTCTGTCGTTGACATTTTTAGGAACAGTTCAACTGCTATTCAAGGTGGCTGTATCCCCAGCAGTGAGTGAGATTTCTGATTTCTCCACATCTTCTTTAATATTTGCTGTTAATCTGTCCTTTTGATCATTGTGTCCTGGTGGGTAGTGTCTCATTTCAGCTTCAGTTTGCATTTTCCCAGTGGCTTGTGACATTGAGCATCTCTTCATATGCTTATTAGCTATTTGTATATCTTATTTGGAAAGAAATCTTATTTGGAAATAAATCTTTAAATCCTTTGTCTAGTTTTTAATTGGGCTATTTGTCATTTTATTTCTGAGTTGAAAGGGGTTTTATGAACTGGATACAAGCCCCTTATCAGATGTAGGATTTGCAGTATCTTCTCCCATCCTGTGTGTTGCCTTTTAACTTTTCTGAGGCTATCTTTTGAAGTGCAAAAGTTTCTAAACATGCTGAAATATATTTTATCTTTTTTCTTTTGTTGCTTATGTTTTTGGTTCTATATCTTAGAAGCCTTTGCCTAGTGCAAGCTCATTAAGATTTACTCCTGTATTTTCTTCCAAGAGTTTTATAGTTGTAGCTTTTTTATTCAGGTTTCTGAGCCAACCTCATTCTTCTGAATGGAATGTGGATATCCAGAGGTATCAGCACCATTTATTATTAAAGAGTCTATTTTCCCCTTATATAATTTTCTTGACATCTTGTTGAAAATCAGTTGGCCATAAATGTAAAGATTTATTTCTCAACTCTTTCCTAGTATCACACTGTCTCATTTGCTTCTCTATAATATGTTTTGAAACTGGGAAGTCTAAGTCCTTGAACTTTTTCTTTTTTAATTCATTCAGGATTGGGTTAGCTATTCTGGCTTACTTGCATATTCACATGTATTTTAAAGAAAGGTTTTCATTTAAAAAAAAAGTTAGCTGGAATTTTGATAGGAGGTACATTGAAGCTGTAATCAATTTGGGAAATGTGGCCATTTTAACAACATTAAGTCTTCCAGTCCCTAAACTTAGGATGTCTCTCTACATATCTAAGTCTTCTTTAATTTCTTTCTACAGTATTTGTAGTTTTCAGGGTAAACTTTGTACATTTCTTTGTTAAATTTATTATTTTTGATGTTATTATAAACTAAATTGATTTTTAAAATTTTATTTTCAGATTATTTGAGGAAACAGTGGCTCAGAAATGTTAAGCAACTTGCCCAAGGGTCAAAGTTGCTAGTGTATTGAAACACAGCTGATTTTTGTATGTTGATCTTATATCCTGCATTTTTGCTGAATTCATTTAATCTTTTTAGTGGATTCTTTTATACAAGATCATGTCATACGGAAATAGTTTGGTTTCTTTATCTTCAATCTGGGTGCCTTTTATTTCTTTGTCTTGTCTAGTTGTCATGGGTAGAATCTCCAGTACAATGTATGTTATGAGTGTATATTATATCTTATTTCTGATCTGAGGGGGCAAGCATTCAGTCTTTTATCCTTAAGTATAATGTTCCTGTGAGTTTTTAAAAAATGTTCTTTATCAGGTGAGCATGTTCCCTTTGATTCCTAGTTTGGGAAATGTTTTGTATCTTAGGGTGTGGGATATTTTCAAATGCTTTTTTTCTGTATCTGTTAGATGATCGTGTGGGTTCTTGGTCTTTTTTCTTTAATATAATGTGCCATATTACATTAATTGATTTTCAGATGTTACACAAACCTTGCATTTCTGGGGTAAATCCCACTTGGTCATTGTGTATATAATCCTTTTTATATGTTGCTGGATTTGGTTTGCTAGTTTTCTATGAAGGATTTTCTATATTCAGAAATATCTAAGAAGTTTTACCTCTCTGAAATCATTTTAAGATCCAAAGAACCATTTAAAATGAGCTCTCAGAGATTCAAAGCTAGATGATTGCTTGAAACATTAATTTTACTTTGAAAATATGAGTCTCTCTGAGAGTACTGGAAATTCTAGATTCGTAAACTGTTGATCCATCCTGAGATGGAATCCTCCGAGGTAATCTAATAAATCAGTATTTCTGGAGATAGAGAAAACTGAAAATAATTTCCCCAAATAATACACCATTCTGTGCTTGTCTTTTGTAGTCTAGAATAATATTTTTGTTAGGATGAAATAATTATCACTTATGCCCATAAGAGTTTATTACTTGATATAATGAGTAGAAATGTTTGGGACTTTCCAGGTGGTCCAGTGGTTAAGATTCTCAACTTCCACTGCAGGGGGCTGCGGGTTGTGGGTTCCATCCTGGTCAAGGTTAGATCCCACATGCTGCATGGTACAGCGAAAAATGTTTAAAAGAAGAGTAGAAATGTTTATTTGAGCCTCAGTGATCTACTCAGTATACTGATGATGACCTATTCATGAATACTCACATGATATATATATAATTTTATGTAACAAATTGATATACTCATTGGTATTCAATAATATACTCATGGGGTAATCAATAAACTGATGGTCTTCTCCTGAATACTTAGGTGATATAGATCAGTTGAGGTAATGAGTTATTCTCCGAGAAGCAGTGGAATCTTTCCGTTTTATGGAGCTTATAGGCACCTGCATTGCATGGTTGAAAGGTGAAGCTGCAACTTAAATCATATTATAACCATCAAGTTCCTGTGTGTGAACACACTGAGTTTAGGATGGTGGTGATACATCTTCAGTGTGTAGATTGTCACAAGGAGAGCAGGAAAGTAGGAATTAACTGAGGGCAGAGGTCAGGGCTGGAATGAAGAGTTGTGTGTCATCTTTTAGGGGGAAAACATGGAAAAGAAGCACGGGAGTGAGGACTGAGCCTGGAGGGATATCAATGTTGGCAAGAGGAAAGCAGAAAGAAATAGCGTAGCTGATAAAGCAAGAGCAGTCAGAAAGGGAGAAGAACCAGGATGGTTGAGAAAAGCCAGGATGGTCAGCAGAGAGACCGGTCTTCCCTGATAGGGAGGTAGACTTCACCTTCTGATGCAGGAATGTGGGTTTGAACCTTGGTTGAGGAGCTAAGATCCTGTATGCCATGAGGCCAAAAACTCAAAACGTAAAACAGAAGCAATATTGTAGCAAACTCAATAAAGATTTTGAAAATGGTCCACATGAAAAAATCTTTGTGGAAAAAAAAAAAGTAAATGGCTGAGGACAGGCCTTCAGATTTCCAACCAGGCAGGTCATGTGGTAACTTTAGGGAATGTGTGTGCAATGGTACCTCTGCTGGAGAACCTAACAGGTGCTAGAACCTAGACGACATATGCCCCACACATTGTCAGCATAATGCTCACAACTTTATAAACTAGATCTGATTATGTCCACTTCATAGATGAAAAAACAGTAGCTTGGAAACCTTAAGTTAAACTGCCTTGAGGTCAAAAAGAAAGTAAACTGTATCTAGAATTCAAACCCAATCAGATTCTAAAGGAGAAGCAAGTGGTAAAGGAAATAAAAGTGGTGTAGGTACCTAGAGGAGTGGTCCAGAACCCATCGGCCAAGATGGAAGGGGATTCAGAGAAGAGAGAGCTGTGCCCCAAGGGGAAGTGGACTCCTTTCCTTGAGAGCCCTATTGGATAGCAGCAGAGGATGCTCCATGTTTCATCTAGCCTGGAGCTTGGGGGGCTTGGCCCCCATCACCACTCCGCCCCTTTTTCACGAACTGACTTGTCGTAGAAAGAGAGATACATGAAATTGTGTAAAACCAAAACTCAGAGCTAAGTTCTGAGAGTAAGCAAGATTGTTTTCAGACTAGCAGAGCTAATCGGTGATCTTTAACAAGATGTCAAATTCTATGTTGTTTGCAGAACAGAGTGATTTAGTAGAGTATAGTTGTTTAGTATGCAGTGGTTTAGTACACAGTGCTTATAGTAGCACTGTAAGAAGTGTGTTCTAGTTGAATTAACCAGCCCCTGTTTCATCCACGCATTGAGATGATGAAACTGCATTTAATTGGGCCCCGTTGCTTTGACATTTGTGAAGGTCTGGACAAGAGCTTGGCTGAAGCTTAGCTTTGCCCTGTTCATGGGAATAAAAAAGAATTTGTTATTTGTTTATATAAACAAGGAAAGGGATATCATAGCTCCTTAAGAGAACCTACATGATTCTTAGGAACTTAACAACAACCATGCACCATCAGGGATATGCCAACTATAAATATTTTTTCTATTGTTAAAGCAGGTGTCCCAAAGGCAAGTTCTTGACAATTCTTGGTTAGTTAATGACACTTTCCACCCTTTGAGTTTAAAAAAAAAAACAACAACAATACAGCCAGTTAATTAAATAAGTATGTAATTTCTTTTCACATATTCATTTTTAAAAATTTTATCTATTTATTTAGCTGCTCCAGGTCTTAGTTGCAGCACGTGAGATCTTTTCTTTTCTTTCTTTCTTTTTTTTTTTAAATCAGTTGTGGCATGCATTCTCTTAGTTGTAGCATATGGGATCCAGTTCCCTGACCAGGGATTGAACCCAGGCCACCTGAATTGGGAGCCTGGAGTCTTAACCACTGGGCCACCAGGGAAATCTCATCTTTTCACATATTCTATGAGCCCAGTGGGGGCCCCCTCACTGTTGATCTGAAATGGTGAATGAAGTTTTATTCCTTTTATTCTGTTGGTACTCAGCAACATCTGATCAAGCTTTCTTCTTTTTTCTGTTTTTAAAGAAATAGTTCCTTTGGGGCCTATATTTAGCACTGTACGCAATCTGTATATTTTAACGCTCAAGATCCTAAGTAGTAAAATAGAATATATATTTCATGTTTGTATCAAGAGTGCTCATTTCCAAACCACATAATTATCTCATTCTTCACAGTGATGAAAAGAGTTGAGCAAACATAGAAATAAATAACAGAACTGAAATCGGGACACTTGGCCATCGTTTTCTGGCTCCTCCTACCCATCTGGCTTCCCTGGTGCCAGGGGTGAGGATTAGGTGCACCGATCGCATGGAGACTGAGACGTTAAGAAGAAAGGGGCTCTGTACCACGCTCCCAGAGGAGCTGAGGGCCACGTGTGGCTTGGGAGCCTTTGGTTAAATTTTATGCCACAGAAAAAGCACACTGTCAGCCACACATGTCTGTGTTGTTTATGCTTTGCAAAGATGTATGAAACCTTGGCTGGCTGTGATAATTTTGCCCGCGGTACCACCCCATAGGGCAGGAGGAGAAGGCGGCAGCAGAGGATGAGATGGTTGGATGACATCACCAACTCAATGGACTTGAGTTTGAGCAGGCTCCGGGAGACGGTGTAGGACAGGGAAGCCTGGCTTGCTGCAGTCTACGGGGTCACTTAGAGTCGGACACGACTGAGCAACTGAACTGCCACAGATCCTCCCCCACATGTCTCCATCGTGGATCATCAGCGGATCCATGCCTAAGGGACTTCCCTGGTGGTCCAGTGGGTAGGAATCCACAGGCCAATGCAGGGAACACAGGTTTGATCCTCAGTCTGGGAAGATCCCACATGCTGTGGAGCAACTAAGCCCATGGGCTACAAATACTGAGGCCACATCCCCTAGAGCCTGTGCTTGTGGCAATGAGAAGCCCTCCTACCACAGCTAGACAGGAGCCCCCCACTCGCCGAAACTAGAGAAAAGCCCAAGTGCAGCGACAAAGACCCAGCACAGCCAAAATAAATAAATAAACTAATTAAAAAAAAATTTAAAAGAACTGTCCCTAAGCTAATCGTCTCTCTACATTATTTTGTTCAAGTTGTAGCTCCGATTGGCTCAGAAGGACACTATTTATCAGCTTGTGGCTTAGACCTATAGCCTCACAGGTTAACACCTCTCAAATTCCTCGTTTTGGAGTAAATACACCAGTACAGAATTATTTGGCATTGTTGTCTGTGCTTGGTTGGCACAGAGTCCTTGGAGTCGGGCTTTTGTCACCCACCTCCATGGTAACAATGCAAGCTATTTCTGGTGTGGATTTTATTGGGCAACACTTTGGAAGGAGACTGTAAATGCCAGCTACTCTGCCTCCCTGGGCTGAGTCCCTAGTTAAGCATCCTAGGGGGATTCGCAGGTCTTTATGTAAAGGCAGCTGCTTTGTTTACAAAGATCCAGGGCTTTCCAAAGGTCTCAGCAGTGTTCTGACTGTTAGTCAGCTTCAGTTGTCTGCTAGTCTGATGACTGATGGGAAAGAAGTAATGGAATGAAGTTAAAAAAAAAAAAGTAGTTATTATTCAAATGAAAAATTTCAAATCAGTAGCTTTGAGGCAGGTGCAAAGGAAGCCTGTAGAATCATAGGAATTCCCAGGCGGTCCAGTGATTAGGACTCCATGCTCTCACTGCCGAGGGCCCAGGTTCAATCCCTGGTGGGGGAACTAAGATTCCTGCAAGCTGCATGGCATGGCTGGAAAAAAAAAAACACCAAAAGGAAGCATGTAGAAAGTCAATATAAACAAGCATGGAACTTGCATGAACTCAGGGTTAAAACTCCCTGTACCAAAATAATTATTTTTTTACAAACAATTTTCTTTCTTTACTTTTGACTGCACTGGGTCTTCATTACTGCCTACAGGCTTTCTCTAGTTTAGGCAAGTGGGGGCTACTTGTTGGTTGTGGTTGCAGGCTTACCATTGCGGTGGCTTCTCTTGTTTCGGAGCACAGGCTCTAGGAGGAGTGGGCTTCAGGAGTGGCACACGGGCTTAGTTACTCTGAGGCATGTGGGATCTTGCAGGACCAGGGATCAAACTCATGTCGTGTGCATTGGCAGGCAGATTCTTAACCACTGGACCAGGGAAGTCCTGGGCCTTCTTGTAATAGAAGTGAATGGAGCCCTACAAGACTCAGAGCAGTCAAAAGTAGAGTTCAAATGTACTTTGCTCATCTAATGAAATTTTTTTACAACTTTTTTTTTTCACATTTGCTTTGCTACCCAACATGGTAACTAGTTATTTACTAAAACTGCGTCCCCTTTTTTTTCACAACTATTATTCATTGCCAGCTAAGCAGCTCTATGTGGCTCTGATTAACACCAATCAAGAAGGAAGAACATGAAAATAATTGATGGAATGGAGATTGGGGATTGCCATGTGGAGACAAGCATGTCCTTCAGTTTGGGAAAGACAAAGGTCAGGGCAGGACATGATCAGAATCTGAAAATCATGAGACTGTGGATCCTGTGAGCGAGAACTGTTCCAAACATCAGTGTTTATCAAAAGAGGAAATATAACATCACAAAGATATGATAATAGACACATAGAATTTGCTGTCCACAGAAATGGTTGGTACTGATTGGGAGAAGGGAAACTTGACTAGAATTGCTCTTTAGAAAAAGACCTTTCTGCTTGCAGCAGTGGAACCGGCTACAGGACATGGTTAGGAAAAGATGAAAGGGCAGAAAAATTGTATCTGCTGGAAGGATTAGGGTAGGTTTCACAGAGGAGGTGGTGCTCGAGTTGAAACATGAAGGACGAGTAGATTTTACTGTGTAGGCGCTTTGGGAAGCAGATCTCCTGGGAAAAAGAAAAAAACATGTAACAGTATGTAGAGACACTCAAGATATTATCATTGTTTTCAGGCCAGTACACATGACATTAGCATGATATGCAAAGATAAGCAGGACAGGCGGTGAAGGCAGGATAATATTTTATGTTATGCTAGGGACTTTGGCACTTTAGTCAGTGAGAAACCATTAAAGCATTTGGAATAAGGGAGTGATATGACCAGATTTATGTGCTAGAAAGATTTCTCTGGTCACTCTATGATGATTAAGTAAGGAGAAGGGTTAGACTAAAGACAGAAGAAACAGTAGGCACAATATTTTAGTGGTACAGTAAGAGAGGATTGGGGCTTCCTTGGTGGCTCAGTGGTAGAGAAAGTGCAGGAGACGCGTGAGTTGCTGGTTTGAACCCTGGGTTGGGAAGATCCCCTGGAGGAGGGCATGGCAACCCTCTCCAGTACTCTTGCCTGGAGAATCCCATGGACAGAGGAGCCTAGCAAGCTACAGTCCGTAGGAGTCTGCAAAGTGTCAGACACGACTGAAGCAACTGAAGACATACATACGCATCCAAGAGAGGCTTGCGGGGAGGGAGCATAGAGCCGAGATAAAGAAGGAAGAATCTATAAGATTGATGACCGATTAGATACCTGGTGAGGACCTTGGCTTGGTTCCTTGAGAATCTGGCCTTGAAAAGGGTCCTCACCATCTGGAACAGAAAACTGTCTTCTTGGCTTAAGCCAGTGTTGGTGACCCCGACCAACAAGTAAGTCATGTGCCTGGATAGAGGTGATACAGAAATTGAGTTCACACAGTTCAACCTCCAGCTCTAGCAAAAACCAAGGCTTAGGTCTGCCCACAGCCACAGGGACCGCCCCCCCCCGCCCCACAAACATTGTCATGCAGGAACTCAGAGGGCACCGTGATAAACACAAGGAAAAGACAGATGCTTTGAGGAATGAAGGGAAGATAATTTATCTGCTCCTAATTTAGATTTTGATGTTGCTTTGAAATGGAAGACAGCCTTCCTGCCTTCTGGGACCAGATGCTGAAAAGAGACATCTGGTTAGAGTTGTCTTGGGCATGTTGGATAAATTCATGTTTAAGTAACGATTTCAGGTGAACTGCAAGAAACACAGAGAAAGAGAACAGATCCCATTGTATTTTCCCCTTTCCTAAGAAAACTCTCAAACCCAGGGATTTCTCAACCTCAGTACTTAGACATGTTGGACTGGATACTTCTTCCTTGTTGAGGGTCTGGTCTTGTATATTGCCAGATATTTGTCAATATCTCTGGCCTCTACCCAGGGCACCCCCACCCCCATTGTGATGAGCAGGGATGTCTCCAGAAATTGACAAATGTCACCTGGAGGGGCAGAATCACTCCAGTATAGAACCACTGCTCTACATTTCAGTGTTTCTCAAATTTCAAGGTGCCTAAGGATCACCCAGGCACCTCGTTCAAATTCTGGGGACTTCTTGGCAGTTCAGTGGTTAAAACTTCATCTTCCAATGCAGGGGTGTAGGTTCAGTCCCTGGTTGGAGAACTAAGATCCCACATGCCTCAGGGCCACAAAACCAGAACATCAGTTCAGTTCAGTTCAGTCGCTCAGTCATGTCCGACTCTCTGTGACCCCATGAATCGCAGCACACCAAGTCTCCCTGTCCATCACCAACTCCCGGAGTTCACTCAGACTCATGTCCATCGAGTCGGTGATGCCATCCAGCCATCTCATCCTCTGTCGTCCCCTTCTCCTCCTGCCCCCAATCCCTCCCAGCATCAGAGTCTTTTCCAGTGAGTCAACTCTTCACATGAGGTGGCCAAAGTACTAGAGCTTCAGCTTTAGTATCAGTCCTTCCAATGAACACCCAGGACTGATCTCCTTCAGAATGGACTGGTTGGATCTCCTTGCAGTCCAAGGGACTCTCAAGAGTCTTCTCCAACACCACAGTTCAAAAGCATCAATTCTTCTGAGCTCAGCTTTCTTCACAGTCCAACTCTCACATCCATACATGACCACTGGAAAAACCATAGCCTTGACTAGACAGACCTTTGTTGGCAAAGTAATGTCTCTGCTTTGGAATATGCTGTCTAGGTTGGTCATAACTTTCCTTCCAAGGGGTAAGCATCTTTTAATTTCATGGCTGCAATCACCATCTGCAGTGATTTTGGAGCCCCCCAAAATAAAGTCTGACACTGTTTCCACTGTTTCCCCATCTGTTCCCCATGAAGTGATGGGACCAGATGCCTAAAACAACACAAAACAATATATTATAAGAAAGTCAATAAAGACTTTAAAAATGGTCTCAAAAAAGTTTTTTTTTTTTTTTTTTTAAATAATACAGGTTCTGACTCAGTAGTTCTGGAGCGGAGACTCTGTATTCCCTACAAACTCCCAGGTGATGACCATGCTGGTGCCCTAAGGACCTCACCTTGGGCCGCAAGGTCTTCCCTCTGCCTGGCTTTTCTCCAACAAATCCTCCCACCACACAGTGTGGAGACTGGGGGGCAGCGGGGGTCCTCCCAGGACCCCTCCTTCTCCTCTCAGCAAGGACCTTCACCATGCAGGGGGCCTCCTACTCCTTGTCCTGTTCTCCAAATTCTCGGTTGGAGAGGCATGGAGGAAATTAAGGAGGCACACCCTAGCTGTATTGTCATGCCTCCAGTGTCCCCCCGGAAGCCTTGGAGAGGCCCAGAGCTGCTCACACACCAGCCAAGGCAGCTGCGAGTCAGTCCGCGGGGTGCAGGTCGGAGGGCACGGCAGCTAATGGGACCAGATGGTCTTGCCTTGTTTGTAGGCACGTGCGTCCCCCACCCTCACACAGCCATTTCCACATTTGTCCCTTCCCTCCGGAAACAGAATGGCCATTTTTAAATGAAATAGCACTGAAGGCTCTCTTTCTTTCCAGTCCGCGCGCCATTGAGCCTTCCGATGTGAATACGTTTAATCACAGAAATTTCTTTAAAAGTCCGAGCAGCTGGCTTTATTAGGAAACCAAGGAGGGTCGTGATTTGAAGCAAAATGAAAAGATACCTACTCCCCACTTTCAGGCTTCCCGATTGCTCGGCAGGTAAAGAATCCACCTGTCAATGCAGGAGATGCAGAAGATGCCAGTTTGATCCCTGGGTTGGGAAGAGTCCCTTGAGGAGGGCATGGCAACCCACTCCAGTATTCTTGCCTGGAGAATCCCATGGACAGAGGAGCCTGGTGAGCTGCAGTCCATGAGTCGCCAAGAGTCGGACAAGACTGAAGAACTAAGCATGCAGGCATGCGCCTTCCCTTTCATCCACCCTGGAGAAATGGATTCCTAGACGAGGCATTATTTCCCATTAAATGCAAATAATTACAGAGAGTGTCATGTATCAAGCACTTAAGTGTTAACACATTAGGGTTAAAACACAGAAAGACCAGTTGAGAGCCTGTATTCCAGGCCTCTGCACCCAGAGCTTAGAGTCAGCCGAGCGCCCTTTGCAGGCCCATCTGTCCTCAAGCCCCGAAGGCCTGAGATGGGCTTGTTTGTCATCCTGAGACGTCCTTCCACCAAATCGAGGCCCTTCCCAACTGGAAACCCAGGTGTGGGCTTCTCTTTGCTGGTCTTCGCTATTTTTATTCCAAAATATACCTTTTTTTTTTTTTTTAACTTCGAAAATGAGGCTGGGACTTCCCTGATGGTTCAGTGATTGAGAATCCACTTGCCAATGCAGGGGACACAGGTTCCATCCCTGGGTCGAGAAGATCCTCTGGAGAAGGAAACGACAACCCACTCCAGTATTCTTGCCTGGAAAATTGCACAGACAGAGAAGCCTGGCGGGCTACCGTACGTGGGCTCACAAAGAGCCCGACACGACAGAGCAACCAAAGCAACAGCAGCTGTGCCCTTGGGGCTCTCAGAGGCTCAGGCACCAGTCTGCGTTACACACATCATGTGAGTTAGAAGGGATAACCGAAGCCCTGCTCCGTCAGCCGGGGTGAAGGCAGCTGCCTCCAGCCCGGCTCCCCCAGACTCCCC
The DNA here is from genome assembly GCF_032452875.1 of Bos javanicus. Taxonomy (NCBI): domain Eukaryota; kingdom Metazoa; phylum Chordata; class Mammalia; order Artiodactyla; family Bovidae; genus Bos; species Bos javanicus. The sequence goes on from NC_083886.1 coordinate 31,610,964, forward strand.
TCCTCCGTCTGTCTCACTTGCGTGAAGCCGGCTCCCAGAGCTGCCGTTGAGCAGATGCAAACACGCAACACAATGATTCTCTCCCCAGTCACAGCAGAGCTGCTTCCTCTCCCCACTTCAGCTGGAACATCTTATTTAAAGTTCACACTCAAGGAGACGAGGGGTTGATGGCTAATTGCCCCTAAATGAGCAGAAAATCGCGCGGCCTCTTCCCCTTGGCTGACAGCTGTGGGGTCTGTGTACATCTGTCCAGCCCCACTGGTCCTGAAGCAGCCTGTGGGTGGAGGACCACCGCGGGCGAGCCACTGACTCACAGCAGCCCCTGTTCATTCAAGGAGAGCGGCGCACCAGCTGCTGCTTCGGTACGCAAGCCCCCGTGGTGTCCCCTTAAAGTTGCAGAGAAGTCATCCCTATTGGGCGAGGGTGGGGCTCGTGTCAGTCTTGTTCTGTTCCTTTAAATGTCACTCCAGGAAAGCCATCTTCGTGGAACAAGAAGAAGGTTTTAGGGGTGTGGAGGCTGCAGAGACCTGGCTGGAGTAGGGTTGTTGCCTTCCCTCTCTGCTGGTGTGAGAGAAGGGAAGAGAACAAGCAGAAGAGACGCTGCACAGATTTGGAGGCCCAAGGTGGCTAGATGATGCTGTGGGCGAGCCCATCTTGCATTGCGACTTTTTTTGGTAGTAACCCCCTCCCGTCGAAATGCACTCTCTTTCTAATATAGAGTATTTCGGATTATAAGAGGAATACCTGTCCATGAAAGAAAGTTTGAAAAACACAGAAGTGTTAGTCACTCAGTCATGTCCAACTCTTTGTGACCAAGGGGGCTGTAGCCCGCCAGGCTCCTCTGTCCGTGGGATTCTCCAGGCAAGAATACTGGAGTCGGTTGCCATTTCCTCCTCCAGGGGACTCTTCCCGACCCAGGGATCAAACCCACGTATCTTACATCTACCTGCACAGGCAGGCGGGTTCTTTTACCACTAGCACCACCCAGGAAGCCCCCCCTGGGGTGGGTAGCCATTCCCTTCTCCAGAGGACCTTGCCGACCCACGGATTGAACCCGGGTCTCCCACACTGCAGACAGATTCTTTACCAGCCACCTGGGAACACAGAATAGTATAGGAAATGACTCATAATCCCAATAAACCTTTTGAGAGCAACCCCGTGCATATCCCCCACCCCACTTTTTTTTCTTACAAAGATGTTATAATGTTACTTCATGAGAATTTTCCGCAGAATAAAAATACTCTTCAAAAGATCACACTGAATGACTCCGTGGCATCCAGCCTTGGGAAGCGACATGATTTATTTAGCGCCCCCCTCCCCCCATTAATCACATTGAGCTTGGTTCTCATTTGATACTATTATAAATAATACTGTGATGATAATCATTATACATAAATCTCTGCTGTGTCTGTAATTATTTCCCTTAGATAGATTGCTATGAGTGGAATAACTAAGTAGAAAGAGGTGCATGTTTTAAATATCTTATCATATCTTATGTCAATTACATCACTAATTGCCCTAAAGAGATTGTTGTTGTTTTAGTAAGTAGCTAAGTCACGTCCAACTCTTTTTCAACCTCATGGATACCTCTCTTCTGAATTCCCTCTTCATGTCCACAGCCTGTTTTTGTTTTGTTTTTTGCCTCCTCCTGAGAAAGTTCATCTCTTCTTTATTTGCAGGAACTTTTTTATGTACACTGAAACTATTGTTTTTTAATTGTTAATTATGGGCAGATACGCAACATAAAAGTTATGATCTTAACCATTCTTAAGTGTACAGTTCAGAAATGTTATGTATACTCACATTATTGTGCAGATTGCTACCACCATCCATCTCTAGAACTTACTCATTTTAGAGAATGAAAACTCTGTCCCCATTAAACAATTCCCCATTCCCACACCTCCAGTGCCTGGCACTCATCACCCAACCTTGTGTCTCTATAAATTTCACCCCTCTAGCCACCTCCTGTACATGAAATCATATACTGTTTGTATTGACTGGTTTGTTTTAATAACTGGTTTGTTTCACTCAGCATAACGTCCTCTCTATTCATTCCTTGATTGTCAGCTACTTTGCTTCTGCATCTTGGCCATTTTGAATAACGCTGCTCTGAACATAGATGTACATTGGTGATGCTTTTTGACACATGTGATTCTAAACAGTTTTTTTGTTTTAATTTATTTATTTGGCTGTGTCGGATCTTAATTGTGGCACACAGACTTAGTTGCTCCACAGTAAGTGGGATGTTATCCCTGGCCAGGGATGGAAACCATGTCCCCTGCATTGCAAGGCAGATTTTTAACCTCTAAACATTATCATAAAGTCTGATCCATCTGTCTTTCCTTTCCTTGGGCCCTCCTGTCTTGCTCAGCCAAGGTGGAGAAAAATCTTAACAGTTTTTTCGCCTTCTTTTACTAACTCATCTTTCCCTATTAAATTCTAGACTCTTAACTGAAACGTGTTTTGATGAATGGCGTATGTTCTGCTCAGAATATTTTTGTTTGCAAGAAGCACCAACCCACTCAGAATACCTCAAATGAAAGGAAGCTTATTCAACAACACAGGGGTGTCTTGAGGCTGCAGAAACTCCTGGGCCTTGTGAGAGCGGAGCCGAAAGCCTCTCTCTGGGGCCTTCCTCTTCCCAACGACACTCCTCTCTCTGGGCCAGGTCTTTGTGGTCACACGTGGTTTGGGAGTGTGCAGAGCCTTGCGTGGGAGTGGCATCACCAACTTGATGAACAGGAGTTTGAGCAGGCTCCGGGAGTTGGTGATGGACAGGGAAGTCTGGCGTGCTGCCGTCCAGGGGGTCGCAAAGAGTCGGACACGACTGAGCAACTGAACGGACTGACAGAGCCTTGGAGTGTCTTGACACCAGCACTGACTCGGTGATTTGACACATCCAAATACCCTGACTGGGAGTGCTGCTGACTCTTACTTTACATGCTTGAGAGCAAGAAACTGATGAGTTTAACACAGTTCCTGGGTTGGTTTCCCTGTGTCTGTTTTTTTCATTTCTGGTTCAATGAGCTCTGGCCAGGAAAGTGGAAAAAGTCATGTGATACAAAATACCCCGAACAAACAAAAACAAGGCTTCCAGGTCCACCCTCTTTATCAGAAAATTAGTGTGGGTCTTACGAAGGGATGCATGGCTGGGCCGATCACCTCAGTAAGTCTATAGGAAGAGACACTGTCGATGTCACTCTGGTTTCTTTTCCACCTTTTTTATTTTTCTTTTTTTATTTGACTATAATTGTCCCACAATGTTGTATGAATTTCTGCTGTGCAGCATTTTGGATCAGCCATATGTATACATATATTCTCCTCCCTCTAGAACCTCCTTCCTACAGCCAATATCTCCCCCACCTCCTTTTTTTTCTCCACCGATTTGGAAGCTGACTTTATCATAGACTCATTTGTTAAATTTACTAGATCTTTCTTCTGGGTTTTCCATTTGCTTCCACTTATCTACTCTTATATTTATGCCATACTTTTTAAAATATACTTATTTATTTGGCTGTGCTGGGTCTCAGTTGCAGCAAGTGGGATCTTTAGCTGTGGCCTGTGGGATCTAGTTCCCTGACCAGGGATTAAATTCAGGCTCCTTGCTTTGGGATCATGGAGTCTTAGCCACTGGACCACCAGGGAAGTCCCTGGTAATAGTAAATATACTGTTTAGTAATGTTATAATACAGAATATCTGCTTTATTCTGTTATAATACAGAATATCCTCTTTCAGCACATCCTTTTTCAAAATGTCTTGGCTCTTCTCTTGCATTAGTGTTTCCCAGATAGATGTTAGACTCAACTTGTCAGCTTTTTAGGTCATGTATGTGTGGTTCTCATGAGAATTATTTTTAAACTATGTTTTATGTTATCTGCAGGACTGACCAAAGAATTGCTCAGGCCCAGGATATTGGACACAATATTCTTTTTTTTTTCAATTATGAAAATATGATAACACATGTACAGGAGACTTGGAAAATACAAAACAAAGTTTCATATAGTTCCACTATATATTACAATTATTTTTTAAGTAGATAAATTAAGATTTTAAGTGGGGTTTCAATATCAAACTCTCAAAAATTAATAGAATGAATATACAGTAGAAGGATGGAGTAGACCTGAAGAGTACTATGAATCAATTCAACATAATTAAGATGTATACAGTTTTCGCACAACAGTCAGATACAAATTCTATTCAAGTTCCTATAGACTATAAACTGGGAGACCCTGGAACATATCCAGGGACATAAAACAAGGTGCAAAACTTTCATGATTGACACCATATTCTTTTTCACTTCTCACCATTGAGCTGAAATCTTGATCCCATATTCCTGGACCCAGTTCTTGTGAACACAATCTCCACTGACCTCCTTTCTGATGTTTTTCATGAATTTCCCTTTCTTACAGTTTAATATGTCTTTATTTCTCACAGCAGCCTGAGGCTGCTGAAAGGCCACAGGCCTGGGATAAAACAGTGTTTTGCTCAAATCTTTCCTATTTACATGATAAGCTGTGCAGTTTGGGACAGATTATTTAAAGCAAGGACGATTTTATTCTATTTACATGCTGTACAAAGGTAGTGAATGTGGGGTTGTTTCAAGGATTCCATTAAATGAGATTTTATCTAAAGCAAATAGTCAAGTGTCACCTTAGATGTGGCGACCCTTTTATTAATAGTCAGCCTTCTCTTAGTCACTCAGTTGTGTCTGATTCTTTTGCAACCCCATGGACTGTAGCCCACCAGGCTCCTCTGTCCATAAAATTTTCTTTTTCTAAACCTAGAGACTTATCCATTTCTTTGGGGTTTTGCCTGACTTCACCTCTCAGTGAAAATCATTTTTTTTACTTAAATCGCTACTTCAGTAGGAGTTCTGGGCTCAAACGCCTTGTCAGCTGTTGCACTGAGTTTATTAGTGGAATCAGTGTCTTCGGGCCAGCTGCTAAGATGAATACTCCCTGCTTCCCAGCATGTTCATTGCTACTTTGGAATCCGTCTCCCTTGTGGTTCGGCCGGCATCAGCCAGTTCAGATGCTACAGCTTTATTAGAGGTAGAGCTCAAGCCTTGGCTCTGAAGCCTGTTCACTCCACAGTCTTCACCCTGAATCCTGTCTCATCCCTTCTTCCTGGCCAGCTCCAGGATGCATTATTTTTCTTTGAAAGGAGCCTGCTGGGCTGTTCATTATCCTGGGGTCGGCTCTCCCAGAGTTACTTTCTCAATTTCAATGAACGGTCTTGCTTGCAGGAGAATGGCAGAGGCCATTTTTCTGAGCAGTGCTGTGTAGAGAAGGAAATTAGCTAGACTTGGAGGCAGGCTGCCTTGGACTCAGACGAGAGGTGGTGGTGGCTTTGACTAGAAAGTGAGATGGAGAGCAGTTGGGTGGGTATCAGATGCATTTTGCAGGTAGTCCTCAGAGGGCTCAGTGATGATGGGAAGATGAAATAAAGAGAGGAATCAAGGCTCTAGGACTGGGTAAGTGTGGTGAGGAAGAGTAGGTAGAAACCATTCCCGGAGCTATAGAAGTCAAGGTTTCTTCTGATGGTTGTTATGGATTGAATAGAGTGCTTCAAAAAGATCTGCCTAACTTTTTACAATAGCCAGGACATGGAAGCAACCTGAATGTCCATCAACAGAGGAATGGATAAAGAAGATGTGGTACATATACACAATGGAATATTACTCAGCCATTAAAAAGAATAAAATCATGCCATTTGCAGCAACATGAATGAACCTAGAGAGTGTCATACTGAGTGAAGTTAAGTCAGACAGAGAAGAAATATTGTATGACATCCCTTACATGTGGAATCTAAAAAGAAATGATGTAAATGAATTTACTTACAAAACAGAAACAGATTCATAGACTTAGAGAACAAACTTATGACGGCCGGGGGCAGATGTTGGTGTCGGGTGGATAAGTTAGGGGGTTTGGGATAGTCATGCACACACTGCTATATTTTAAATGGATAACCAAAGGGACCTGTTGTAGAGCACATGGAACTCTGCTCAATGTTATGTGGCGGCCTGAATGGGAGGGGACTTCAGGGAGAATGGATACATGTATATGGCTGAGTCCCTTCACTGTTCACCTGAAATGATCACAACATTGTTAATTGCCTACACCCCAATACAAAATAAAAAGTTCAGAAAGATCTGCTAAAGCCTGAGTCCTTGTAAACGTGGACTTATTTGGAAATAGGATTTTTGCAAATGTAAGCAAGTGACAGTGAGGTCACAGTGAAGGAAGGGCGAAGCTCTGTCCATTACAGCGGCTGATGCTATAGGAATAGCTGAGTAGAGAGATGGAGATAAAAGCTGGCAGAAAGGAACTGAAAACAAAGCATGAGGGGAAGAAAGTGACTCTCAGCAGCTCTTAGCGAATTATCTTCTGCAGGGCAGCAGAGAAGCGGGGCAGTGACTGGGCCGGGAGGGCTGGGGTCAGGAGAGCATTGTGTCTACAGCTGTGAGTGTCTGGAGGAGTTGAAGTGTGGCTGAGCCTGTCGAGGGAGGCAGCCTGGTGACTGGGAAGGAGTGGGGTGCTTTGAGGAACTAAGTCCTTGAGAAGGTGAGAGGGGATGGGTATTGACAAGGGTGTTTCACCCGCTTCAGTAGAGGGGGAGACAGAGGGAAAGGGTGGATGTCCATTTCCTATGAATGAGAGATTTCTTTCTTACCACTCCAATCTCTTCATGGAGTAGGAAGCCCGGTCATCAGATGGAGGCGATGGGGAGCCGGAAGTGTTGGAGGTTCCAGGAATGAGGAGAAACCAGAAAAAACACTGGAAAGTGAAAGAGAACATTCTGTGGGGTGGAAGCAGAATTGCAGAGGAACCAGTGCCGCCTGAGGGGAGACAGAGTGGCTTCCTCTTGATGTCACGTGGTTTCCTCTGGCTAGATCTTCACAAGGCTGTCTTTTCCAAAGCACATGCTCAGTCACTCAGTCCGACTCTTTGTGACCCCCACGGACTGTAGCCCGCCTGGCTTGCCTCTGTCCATGGAATTTCCCAGGCAAGAATACCAGATTGTATTACCATTTCCTTCTCCAGGGGATCTTCCCAAACCAAGGATCGAAACCTCAACTCTAGCGTCTCCTGCATTAGCAGGTGGATTCTTTACCACCGAGCTACCTGGGAAGCCCCATTTTCCAACACATGGCTAACGATTGCAGACAGTACCCTAAACTGCCAAGGGATGACAATATTACCAGCGTGAACCTTGAAATTCTCCCCAAATAATGGGGAGCAGAAAGACCTTTCTGGAGTTTTGGATAATTGTGAACCTAAGACTGTTTCTTTCCTTTCTGCCTGGAGTATTTGGAAATATTCAGTACAGTAGAGAAGGTTTGGACCTCTAGTAATAATTATTATTATAGTAATGACTTATCAAATAAGTGTAAAATGCTCTGTGCTTTATATGCGTTCATGCATTTAACTTCAAACTCCTAACATCCTTATGAGGCCAGCAGCATTCCCATTTTATGGATGAGGCTATCTGAGGCTAATGGTTTGTCCAGAGCCATATGGCCTGTGTCAGAGCCAGGCTGATTTTTTGGAAGTCTGTGCTTTTACCACCTATCTGTTATTGAGACATGTCTGGGGTATATGAATATAAATCTATTCTCATCGATAACTTCTAGGATATACACACTAGTTTGCACATTAAATTGCCTTCCCATTGGGAGATAGAGTCAGAAAAAAGATGATAGCCCCCCACCCTGCAATTCTTGCCTCTCCAGTTGCTCCTTTTGCTCTGTGTCTGTTGGACACATGGGTCTCTCTTGCATGTTTCAGAAGAGATGAAGTCCCTTGAGCAGAGGGAGGAAGCATGGCTTTCCTAGAAGCATGATTGAATGAATGGAACCCCAAGAAAATTTAGGTTCTGTCCTAAATCACTGGTGAGTCATGCTGGGACTTTGTATAATTATTGAACCTCTCTGAGACTGTTGATTCATCTGCAGAAAGGAGATAATATTAATATGGTCTTCAAATATTTTCTCTAGATAATAAAAGGCATTCATTGCCAACGTCTCCATGGAATGCCACCTGATAAAACTCTATAAGATTTAGAGGTTTTCAGCATCCTTCCATTGACCCCCCACTAATCTGGATGCACTCAGAAAGAAGCTCAGTGTTTTTGTTGAGAGAAGTCAAGAGATAGAGGGGAAAACAGACCCCATCACCCCATGGCTAAGTCACTGCCTATAAATCTGCATTGTGATAACAAAAGAGACCCTGGTGGTCCAGTGGTTAGGACTTCCCCTTCCAATGTAGGGGGTGCGAGTTCGATCCCTGGCCAGGGAGCTAAGATTCCCACGTGCCTCGTGGCCCCAAAACCTAAAATAAAACATAAAACAGAAGCAGTGTTGTCACAAATTCAATAAAGACTTTAAAAATGGTTCACATCACAAGAAATTTATTTTAAATATGAAGAGAGAGTCTGAGTGATTCACAGATTTCCTGGTTGACCCCTGCGTCTCTCCTAATCTCCTAAAAGGTTTGGGACATCGTAGGAGTCTTGCCTGCCTGCATCCTTTGCCCCTTCTCCCCAGGCCTGCTTCAGATCTCCTCTTGGCCAGGGTCCTGGCTTTCAATGAGACAGAAGTGAAATGGTGTCATAGTCAGAGACGGGAAGTTTTGGTTAGATGCTGGGCATCTTTCCAAGGGGATTACAGCTAGCACATCTGAAGAAAAAATAAGTGGCACACTGGGGTCTCCTGAAATAGAAATCCATCTCTGTACCTTCCTAGGTACAGAGGAGGCCATGGGCTGCATGGGCATCGGGGAGAGCTCTGATCTGGAAATGTGCGGATTTTTGTCACAGCTGGCAATGACCTTGGACTGTTCGTTCTCCCTCCCAAGCCCCAGTTTCCTCATCTGTAAATCTCGAGGCTAGAAAAGGTGACCTTGAACCCTCCTCCAGTTCTAAGATTCCCTGATTGTATCCTGATGGCTGGGGGAAGAGGAGGGCTTCATCCTTCTAAAAACCCTGAAAATTAATGCCACCACCAGTAAATACTCTCACTCTCTCTTACTCCCTTGGTAAATAATTAGGATGCACTAGAGATATGGTTTTTAAACTTTAATTTTGAGCCATGTGATGCTTTCTTAAAAAAAAAAAAACCCTAAAACATACATAATATACAAGAGAGTAATATACAAGAGAGCACAGCAAAGCCCACCTATTACAGTGGATGAAGTTGACCTAGAGTTTGCCCTTGACAAATATAGAGACCTCTGCAGAGTATATGGGGCTTCCCTGGTGGCTCAGACAGTAAAGAATCTGCCTGCAATCCAGGAGACCAGGGTTTGATCCCTGGGTCAGGAAGAGCCCCTGGAGAAGGAAATGACTACCTGCTCCAACGTTCTTGCTGGAGAATCCCATCGGCAGAGGAGCCTGGTGGGTTACAGTCCATGGGAGTGCAGACAGTTGGACACGGCTGAGCAACTAACACTTTCACTTCACACAACGTACATATTGATGTTTTTTGTTTGTTTGGTTTGGTTTCAAGCACAAAGTACCGGTTTTCGTAAATACAAACCAGCAAAACCGATGATTCAGAGGACATTTATCTGAATGGAAATGGTCCTTTTATGAATGACTTTCTGTAAGATTTCTCACTAATGCCATGGTTGTTGTTATAGTTTAGTCGCTCAGTTGTGTCCAACTTTTTTGTGTCTCCATGGACTGTAGTCCACCAGGCCCCTCTGTCCATGGGATTCTCCAGGCAAGAATACTGGAGTGGGTAGCCATTTCCTTCTCCAGGGGATCTTGCCCACCCAGGGATTGAACCTGTGTCTCCTGCCTTGGCAGGTGGATTTTTTCATCACTGAGCCACCTGGAAGCCTAGTGCCATGGTTGCCAACCTGTAGTCTAGCTTCTGCCCCCACCCCCACCCTGCTTGAGATTCTTTTTCATCTGCATTTGATGAGAATCCCATGTTTTCCTAGGGCCCAACGATAATAGGATGAAAAGCACCAAACCGAAAGTCAAGGTCAGGGGTTCGTTTCCAAAGTTGTCTACCAATGTGACCTTGACAATGCCTCTTTCCCCTCTCTCTGTTTTACATTTCTTCTTTTTTCCAATGAGCGTATCGGGCAAGGTGGTTCCCATACTCTTCTGGCAATCTGGAATTGCTTACCTCAGCCTTCATAGCTGTGAACACCTTCACCAGCTGGCCTTCACCAGCTGGGCTGCACACCTGGCCCCCTCCCCAGGTCTCTGGGCTACAGAGTCAGCAGAGGGTAGATGCCAGAGGGGAAATCTTCGGGTTTGCCTGGAGTATTTACCAACAGCTCCACTGACTGCACAGACTCTGGAGGAAACAGCCCCCATGTGCTTATGTGAGCAAGCACTTGAATTGTCACATAAAACAAAGCATTCCCAGTAGCTGTTCTCCAGAGACTTTTAAACTAGTAAATAGTCATTGTCAGTTCAAGCTGCAATTAGACCTGGCCTGCCCCCAGTTTATACTGGTACAATGAGCTTAGAGCCACTTTATTCACTCAACCAAAGGTGACTGCACGGAGGAACGCAGGCCTCGGGACTCTCAGCCCCAGATCCCTCGTGGAGCCGTGGGTGTGGGCTCTTGGGAACTAGAAGAGCCCTAGGATTTCCTGGAGAAGAGCTCTCGGGCCAAATAGTAAAACTCAAGCTCTCTGCAGTCTGCCCTTGACTCTCTCTGTCCTGAGGTCAGCCTGAGGCACATGCAGAACAAGAGGACCCCAGGGAGTTCCCTGCAGGGGATAAAGGAAAGACCATGGTCTTGACGTGAGTAGCAGCTCCCATATATTGAGGCTTACTGGTGCAGAGAATCAGACAAAACGATTGACACACAGGATCTCGTTTAATCCTCACCACCCTCCTGCCAGGTGGGTATTAGTGTCCGTGTTGGATAAATGCCTTGTCATTTACACAAGGAAAAGTGGCCCCCCTCACATCCTGGCCCCTATACTTCTTTTTATAAATGACATTTATAAGACGTGGGGTTTTTTTTTTTCGTATGAGGAAGTACAAAGAGAAAAACAAAGAATGACCCATGATCTCACTCCCTAATACCAGATAACCTCTGTCAATAGTACAAAAATAAAAATAACACATATACGTGTTTAGGAAATTCAGACAGTAAAGGAAGTGATAAAGCTCAGAGGTAGGGACTTTCCTGCTGGTCCAGTGGCTGACACTTTGTCTTCCAAAGTAGAGGGTACAGATTCAGTCCCCGGCCAGGGAGCTGAGATCCCACATGCCTCGTGGCCAAAAAAAAACCCAAACAAACAAACCAAAAACAGAAGCAATATTGTAATGAATAAAGATGTTAAGAAGTGGTCCGTATAAAAAAAATCTTAAAAAAATTCAAAGGTAAAGACATCCCTTCCTTCCAAACTCTCTCCCCAAAGGAAAGAAAGTTTTAGTATTTTGGCTTCATGATTATTTGCAGGAAAAAAAAAATTTAGTATAAAGCAGACTACCTGTAATGGGTCTCTATATAGACTCTCTGGGTATAGTATTTTCATTTTTATTTTGTTGTGTTGTTGTCCTTTAGTCTCTAAGTCAGCTTTTGGGATCTCATGGACTGTAGCCCTCCAGGCTCCTCTGCCCAAGGGATTCCTCAGGCAAGGAGCGGGTTGCCATTTCCTTCTCCAGGGGATCTTTTCCTGCATCCGCAGGTGGATTCTTTACCACTGAACCACCTGGGAAGCCCATTATATAAAAGAAATGATACTGAAACATTGCCCTACCCTTTGGGTTTTTTTCCTCCACTTTTTGTACCTTAAAGCTCTTCCCACATGGGCATGTAATGCAGCCCTCCCTTATCCTTTTTAATAGCTAAGTACTATTCTATCACTTGGATGATTCCTCCTATTGACAGAGACTACTGTAATCAGAGGTTCACAGCCCTACCTGGGGCTTCACTGGTGACTCAGTTGATAAACAATCTGCCTGCAATTCAGGAGACCTGGGTTCGATCCCCGAGTCAGGAAGATCCCCTGGAAGAAGAAATGGCAACCCACACCAGTACTCTTGCCTGGGAAATTCCGTGGGCTATAGTCTATGGAGTCAGACACAACTTAGTGACTAAACCACTGCCACGTGTCTAGCCTAATTCATATATTATGGAAAAACTTGAGAGCATACATGTAGGGGAAATTCCTAGCACTGAGATACTGAGTCAATGGCCTGTCCTTCAAAGGGACATCACTAATTTATCCTCCCCACTGGCAGCAATGAGAGAGCTCATTCCCCTGGCACTGAGTCTCCTTGAATGCTTCAGTTTTGCATTGAATGCTTCAGTTTTGCCAAATTGATTTCTGGGTTTTTTTTTTTTTTTTGAAAAAAATAGCTCATGTTTTGATTTGCATTTTCTTAATAATGAAAGTGAAAGTCACTCAATCATGTCCGACTCTTTGCAACCCCATGGACTGTACAGTCCGTGGAATTCTCCAGGCCAGGATACTGGAGTAGGTAGCCATTTCATTCTCCAGGGGATCTTCCCAACCCAGGGATCGAACCCAGGTCTCCCGCATTGCAGGCAGATTCTTTACCAGCTGAGCCACTAAGGAAGCCCAGTTAATGATGAGTTAGGGTTAATCACATTTTTATATCTCCATTGACTTTTAAATTTTGGGGGGGGGATTAGGGTAATTTCCTATTCATATTCCTTGTTCATTTTCCCTCGTATATTTTTATTATTATCATTATCTTTGGTGGTTATGATTATAGTAATGCTAAAAATTCTCCAAGCCAGGCTTCAACAATACATGAACCGTGAACTTCCAGATGTTCAAGCTGGTTTTAGAAAAGGCAGAGGAATCAGAGATCAAATTGCCAATATCTGCTGGATCATTGAAAAAGCAAGAGAATTCCAGAAAAACGTCTATTTCTGTTTTATTGACTATGCCAAAGCCTTTGACTGTGTGGATCACAATAAACTGTGGAAAATTCTGAAAGAGATGGAAATACCAGACCACCTGACCTGCCTCTTGAGAAATATGTATGCAGGGCAGGAAGCAACAGTTAGAACTGGACATGGAACAACAGACTGGTTCCAAATAGGAAAAGGAGTACGTCAAGGCTGTATATTGTCACCCTGCTTATTTAACTTGTATGCAGAGTACATCATGAGAAATGCTGAGCTGGAAGAAGCACAAGCTGGAATCGAGATTGCTGGGAGAAATATCAATAACCTCAGACATGCGGATGATGCCACCCTTATGGCAGAAAGTGAAGAGGAACTAAAAAGCCTCTTGATGAAAGTGAAAGTGGAGAGTGAAAAAGTTGGCTTAAAGCTCGACGTTCAGAAAACTAAGATCATGGCATCTGGTCCCATCACTTCATGGGAAATAGATGGGGAAACAGTGGAAACAATGTCAGACTTTATTTTTCTGGGCTCCAAAATCACTGCAGATGGTGATTGCAGCCATGAAATTAAAAGACGCTTACTCCTTGGAAGGAAAGTTATGACCAACCTAGACAGCATATTCCAAAGCAGAGACATTACTTTGCCAACAAAGGTCCGTCTAGTCAAGGCTATGGTTTTTCCAGTGGTCATGTATGGATGTGAGAGTTGGACTGTGAAGAAAGCTGAGCACCGAAGAATTGATGCTTTTGAACTGTGATGTTGGAGAAGACTCTTGAGAGTCCCTTGGACTGCAAGGAGGTCCAATCAGTCCATCCTAAAGGAGATCAGTCCTGGGTGTTCATTGGAAGGCCTAATGCTAAAGCTGAAACTCCAGTACTTTGGCCACCTCATGCGAAGAGTTGACTCATTGGAAAAGACTCTGATGCTGGGAGGGATTGGGGGCAGGAGGAGAAGGGGATGACAGAGGATGAGATGGCTGGATGGCATCACCAACTCGATGGACATGTGTTTGAGTAAACTCTGGGAGTTGGTGATGGACAGGGAGACCTGGCGTACTGCACTTCATGGGGTCACAAAGAGTCTGAGCAACTGAACTAAAATGAACTGATGATTATTGATGGGCTTCCCATATGGTGCCAGTGGGTAAAGAACCTGCCTGCCAACGCAGGTAGATGTAAGAGATGTGGGTTTGATCCTTGAGTTGGGAAGATCCCCTGGAGGAGGGCATGGTAACTCACTCCAGTATTAGTGCCTGGAGAATCCCCATGGATAAAGGATCCTGGTGGGCTACAGTGGTCCATTGGGTTGCAAAGAGTCGGACATGACTGAAGCGACTTAGCATGCACGCACGCAGGATTATTGATATGATGGAGCTTTTTGTAAATGAAGGGAAACCCCTTTCTCACACATTAGACCGTAGGATATTACATGTGTTTTGATGTTGGTCTATGGCCTGTTTTCTGTGAAGAAGATCACCAGTGGAATGGCTACAGAGCAGGGTCCTGGCCAGCACCGTCAAGCTTCCTTCCAACTTGCCAGAGACCAGCTCCCCGGTCTGTTCTGAGCAAAGCAGTCCTTTGCAAGCAGGCTCTAACGATGGAGCATTGTTCCCCCGATGAAGGAAGCTAGTTCTGGTTTTATCACAGTAATGTATTTTATTGCCCCATTTGCATACCAGATTTTCCAGGGCAACTCCAGTATTATTCAAATTTATTTCTGTCAATAAAGACAATTTGTTAAATGTTATGTATAATCTAATTCACCAGTCTTTTCTTAATGAATTTTTGGATTTGTGTACTGTATAGATTACAAATAAGCACATCCATGACTTTAGAAATTCTATAGTTTTACTTCTTGCTTGACAGATTTCATCATCAGGCAGCTTTTTTCCTTCTCCTAGTGAAGACTGGAGGATATTTTAGTCTCTGAGTTTTTAAAAACTGGAAACTCTTTATTTCCTTTATTGTTGGAGAATAATTTGGCAGTGAATTAAATACTTGGGCAACAGTTCCATCTTTGTATCTATCCATCGTCTATATAATCTGTGTATTCATCCATCATCCATCAATGTGTCTATCTATAGCTATCTTAGAAACAAAATAAAATACTTATTTGAGTCAGACATGTCCACAGAAGTATCTGGTTTCCTAATATCAGTATTGATCACGTCCAAGAATTTCTTGGTACTTATATAACACTATCGTCATCGTGAAGTTGCTCAGTCGTGTCCGACTCTTCGTGACCCCATGGACTGCAGCCCACCAGGCTCCTCCGTCCATGGGATTTTCTAGGCAAGAGTACTGGAGTGGGGTGCCATTTCCTTCTCCAATATATATAACACTATATATGCATATATTTAAACAATGTAGTGGTGTGTTATCGGAGAAGGCAATGGCACCCCACCCAGTACTCTTGCCTGGAAAATCCCATGGACGGAGGAGCCTGGTAGGCTGCAGTCCATGGGGTCTCGAAGAGTTGGACACGACTGAGCGACTTCACTTTCACTTTTCACTTTCATGCATTGGAGAAGGAAATGGCAACCCGCTCTTGTGTTCTTGCCTGGAGAATCCCAGGGATGGGGGAGCCTGGTGGGCTGCCGTCTATGGGGTCGCACAGAGTCAGACACGACTGAAGCGACTTAGCAGCAGCAGCAGCAGCAGTGGTATGTTATATGTTTTGTTTTGTTTTTTAATTTATTTTTAACTGAACAATAATTGCTTTACAATGTTGTATTGGTTTCTGGTGTACAACACGTGAATCAGCTGTAAGTATACATATATCCCCTCCCTCTCACACCTTCCTCCTGCCTCCCCCATCCCATCCTCTAGGTCATTGTAGAGCACCAAACTGAACCCCCTATATTATATAGCAGCTTTGCATCAACTATCTGTTTTACACATGGTAGTATATTTATGTTGGGGTTTCCCAGGTGGCTCAGTGGTAAAGAATCCACCTGCCAACGCAGGAGACTCGGATTTGATCTCTGAGTCCGGAAGATCCCCTCCCGAAGGAAATGGTAACCCACTCCAGTATTCTTGCCTGGGAAATCCCATGGAGAGAGGAGCCTGGTGGGCCACAGTTCGTGGGTTGCAAAAGAGTCAGACACAACTGAGTGACTGAGCACACAGTATATGTATGTTGATGTCATTCTCTCAATTCATCCTGGGCAGGAATAGGGATGCAGACATAGAGAAGGGACTTGTGGATACAGCAGGGGAAGGAGAGGGTGTTGCAGGTTTTAAAACTCTCTCTCTATGATGTCATCCTGTTTACCTTCAGCTAGTTGAGTGTGGTCCTTAACACTGCAACTAAGAATGCTCCATGTTGATACTTAGAGCTCTGGTTCATTTCAACTGTACAGAGTTGAATAGGGTTACATTATATGAATATACCTCGAGTTGGCTCATTGGAAAAGACCCTGATGCTGGTAGGGATTGGGGGCAGAAGGAGAAGGGGATGACAGAGGATGAGATGGCTGGATGGCATCACCAACTCAATGGACATGAGTTTGAGTGAACTCCGGGAGTTGGTGATGGACAGGGAGGCCTGGCGTGCTGTGACTCATGGGGTCATAAAGAGTCAGACACAACTAAGCGACTGAACTGAACTGATTTATCCCAAGAGTTCTTTCCCCAGTTTATTAGAAACAGTATTGCTCATGAACATCCTTGCATATATCTCCTTATGCACACATTTGAGGATTTATCTCAGGCACAGACCTGAAGGTGAAATTGCTGGTTCTGTGGTACATCTATCATCAACTTTATTAGCCGTCACCAGGGTTCCTTCCAAAGCACTTGCACCAGTTTACACTCCCACCAGAAGTGTGCAAGAGTTCTTGTTTCTGCCTCTACATGCCCAGAGTCCCAGGAATTTTTATTTTTGCCAGTCTACTGGGTGCGAAATGTTACCTCATTATAGTTTTAATTTGAATTTCCCTGATTACTTTTGAGATGGAACACCACTTAATGCATATTGGACCTTTGAATTTTCTCTTCTGTGACTTACCTTTTCATCTCTTTGGCCTGATTTTTCCTATTGAGTTGTCTTACTTTCTTATTAATTTGAAGTTATTTGTGTTTTCTGGATATTAATATAAACAAACGTTTCTATCCATTGACTTATAGTTTCATGATTGCTTTTGAAGTATCATAGTTTAACTCTTTTTGGTTTATGAATGAGCACAGGTTTTATTTTCATTCCTGGTTAATACAGAAGTCTCAACTTTAGTTAAAGTTCAACAAAAAGAAGTGTACCTTTGCTTTTAGAAGGTGATTTAACCAGAAACAAAGAAACAAACTCAACAAAACAAGAAAAAAACACTTCTTGAGTTTTTTTATTGAGGTATAATTGATATACAAAATTATATTAGTATTTGACATTTGTGTATAATGCACTGCAAAATGATCGTTATAGTCAGCCTAGTTACCATCTGTCACCATGCAAACATAATACAATATTATTGACTACTTTCCCCAGGCTGAACTATATACCCCCATGATTTATTTATTTTATAACTGGAAGTTTGTGCTTCTCCATCTCCTTCATCCGTTTTGTCTCTCCTCCATCCTCTCCTGTCTACTGAAATAATGGTCTCAAAAGTCTTTAAAAGGTTGCTTTACTTTCTGTAGGTTTAGTATTTTATGAAGTTGGTTTGCATTTCTCCCTTTTTTTCTAAATGGCATTTCACTAGTGAATATATCTAGATATCGATCCTTCTAATGTACGTCTGATATTTGACTAACGATTAAAGTCTTCTATCTGCTCAAAAAAAGTCTATTAACTTGTAATTATTGCTTCTGAATTATCTCTTCTGTTTCTCTCCTCGGCATCTGATTTTAAACAGATAGTAACTTCTAGAGTTGTCCTTTATTTTTTTTCTCATCTTTTCTCCTTTCTCTCTCCTTCCCCACTGAGTACCCAGTGGGCCTCTCTCATTGGAATTGACTTCGCCAGTTTCTTCAGTATGCACACTCTTGTCCATATTTACAACTCAGGCAAACTGCCTAGGTTACTTTCTTTCACTCCCATAGCTGTGGGTGGAATTTAACCAATGCAAAATTCTCATAAATTTTATTGAAGTCATTCAGATATTACCTCATTTTCCCCCTCCTATTTTTTATAGCACATCTCTTTTACAGAGAAACTTTCTGTTTACTCAAAGCTGCTTTCTTTTAAAAAAAGAAAAAAAAATACATATAACTTATTTACTCCGGCTCTGCTGAGCCTTTGTTGCTGCATGTAGGCTTTCTCTCACTGTGGGGGCTCCTCTTGCCGAGCACGGGTTGGGGGTGTGCAAGCTTCAGTAGTTGTTCTGCACGGGCCTAGCTGCCCGGAGGAAAGTGGCATCTTTCTGGACCAGGGATACAATCTGTGTCCCCTGCCTTGGCAGGTGAATTCTTAACCACTGGACCACCAGGGAAGCCCCACCTTTGTGGGACCTGATCGGGGGCTGTGTGTGTGTGGTGTTGACACGTGGATAATCCACACTACTTGAGTGTGCTCACAGAGCGCCCCCTAGCCTCTATTTGGAGCTCTGCTGGGTATAGGGCCGTTTCTCTGGAACTGCAACTTGGGCAAAATTTGTGCTGCTGTGGCCTACCTTGACGCCCAGCATCAAGTCATGGGGTCAAGCATGGGGTCAAGGCTGCAGAGAAGAGAAGCGATTCCCCTGGGTCCTGGCTCAAGTCTCAGAGAAGAGTCACGTCGACACGTGTTCAGACCGAGGGGTGAGCTGGCTTGGGGAGAGCTATAGAAAGATTGTGGGTGTAGGGATGGGTACACGTGGTTGGGATCCAGGGTCTGCCACTGCCTAGCTCCATGAACTTAGAAAACTGACCATTGTTACACAGGGCTCTTGTGAGGAGGAAATGAAGCCAGGTGTGCAAGAGAGAACTGACAAGGGGGTTTGGAGTCAGAAGACTAGGATGCTATGTGGAAAATCTAAAAAGAAATGATACAAATGAACTTATTTACCAAACAGACTCACAGACTTAGAGAATGAGTTTATGGTTGCCAGGGGGTAAGGTTGAGGGGGGAGAGATAATTAGGGAGTTTGAGATGGTCATGTACACACTGGTATATTTTAAATGGATAACCAGTAAGGATCTACTGTATAGCACAGGGAACTCTGCTCAGTATTATGTGGCAGCCTGAATGGGAGGGGGGTTTGGGGGAGAATGGATACATGCATATGTATGGCTGAATCCCTTCGCTGTTCACCCGCAACTATGACAACGCTGTTAATTGGCTATAGTCCAATACAAAATAAAAAGTAAAAAAAAAAAAAAAAAAAGAAGACTGGGATGCTAGTGATGGCTCAGTCATCTTCCAACTTCCCACCCTTGGCCTCAGTTTTTCTACCAATAAAATGGGAGAATAATATTTTAATAATACAGAACTTACAATGCAGTAATGATTAAAACTTTAAGAAAATTGTGTATGAACGATCTTTGTAAACTGCATAATGCTACGGAATGTTTGCTGTTGTGTCATACAGATGAAACCCTGTTTTCAGAGGCTCTGTGCCTCTGTCTGGCCCACAGTAGGGATCGGGTGATTGAGTTGGCTTTCAGTCAGCTCAGCCCCAAAGCAGTAAGCAGCACTTAGCCCTGAGGGACCTTGTTCCAGCTGACAGATAAGAATGATTTCAAGTAGCAAAGGTACTGTTTATTGTGCCATCTCTCTCGGTATTGATTGGTTTATCAAAAATCTTATTTATAAGGAGCACAAAAATAAACCAAACTCTGAAGGATGTATCGGAGGTTCTGAATTAACGAGGTCCAAATTTATGAGATTTCGGAATTGCTACTTCCATTTCTTACTCTTCTGTTGGGAGGGGCAGTAGGGGGAAGTAACTCGTTACAGGACAAGGGTCCCCCTCTTCTTGGGGCTTGTACTGTACCCCTCCACACTCCCTTGTCCTTCTCTCCTTCATCCCTCAATGAAGTTGCATTTTTCCGGGATGAGAGTTGGGTTTCTGGAGTCGTGACATGGCTTGGGATACGGGTAGAAGCCTCTTAGTTCAGCTCCAATAATTCTTTTCTATAAAATTCTGGGTTGTGACTACAGTCTTTTACAGCCAGAAGGTTCCTCGTGGAAAGCTGTGTGCCCCAAGGAAGGAGGTATTTATTCCAGAGTGGAGGACATATGGGAGACAGTGGTAAAATTCTTTTATATTCCTGATACACTTGGATTACAGATCTCAGACTCAAGCAGCAGTATCATCAGGGTGACTAGATAGAAATGCAAGCTCTTGAGGCCCATCCCAGATCAAATGACTCAGAAATTCTGGGGGTGGGGCCCAGCAGGCTTTAACCTGCCCTCCTGTTTTTTCTGACGCACATTCAGGGTTGAGACCCTCTGATCTGGGAGAAGGCAGAAACTGGTCCAGCCAGACTCCACTCTTCAGAGGAAGGATGCTGGAGTCCAGGACCTAAATAGAGGGGAGGGCAAGGCACCCACGAGGACTCCAGCAAATGCTCACTGCCCCCCCGACCCCCACGAGCAAACTGAACCTCGGTTGTTTATACGTTTACTCTAGGGCAGTGGTTCTTCTTCCCTGTGTGAATATGTCAGTCACTCAGTCATGTCCAACTCTTTGCAACCCCATGGACTGTAGCCCACCAGGCTCCTCTGTCCATGAAATTCTCCAGGCAAGAATACTGGAGTGGGTTGCCATTCCCTTCTCCAGGGGATCTTCCCAACCCAGGGATCAAACCCAGGCCTCCCACATTGCAGACAGATTCTTTATTATATGAGCCACATGAGAACCACCTGGAGACCTCCTTAAAAAAAAAAAAAACACAAAAAAACACCTCCTGATCAACTGAATCAGAATCCCTGGAGCAGTGTTAGGACATTTGTATTTTTAAAAGCTTCTGGATGAATCCAACATGCACCCATTTTTTGATATCTAATGCAGAGGATGCATTGCTAAGAAAAAAAATGTGATTTAGGTTATCTACATTTATTGTACATTTTTCCATTAGAAATGTATTTCACCTATTTATAGTGACATGCTCATTATAGGAAAAAACTTGGAAAATACAGAAAAGCTGAAAGCAGAGAAGAAATAAAACTCGTGTTCCAACCATCTAAAGGTGGTGGTCGGTATCAGTGTGTTTTCTTCCAATCTTGTTCTTTTGTTGTTGTTGTTTTAAACTACACTGGTTTGCACTTTTTACAGAATTGTGGTCATACTTACTATAGTATTTTCTTCCACTTTTTAACTTAACTTTACATCTTAGGTAGTCTTCTCAGTGTTTAATTGTTAAGTACAGTTTTTAACATGCTCTTGTGGCAACATGACATATGTGTGGCTTTCTCCACTTCCACATGTACATACTTCAAGATGGCATTTAGAGAGGTCTTTCTTTCTTTTTAAGGCCTGTACTTCAGGGGTACTGTGAAATCCTACATCAAATGTCAGAAGCAGAACAGTAACTATTTTTCTCTTTGCATGTCTTCTCCCAGGGTCTAAGACTTGTCTTCACCCCCAACCCCACAGGTAGACGGAGAGAGGAGGCTGACGAGGGATAAAATCTTACTGCAGAAAGTTGAAAGAGAAAAGCACATAAATATTTTCCCAGTGTTTCAGAGCCACCGCCCTACTTGTCAGCCTCAGTGACGTTGGATTTCTCCTAAGCCCCAAGGCTATAGTTCATAGGATGAGGTATGATTCATAAACATGCACACACATGGAGCATTTTGATCAGAACCACATTTCTATGCTCCAGGAAGAAAGAAACCAAAGGAATAAGACAAGAAAAAGAAAGGAGGAAGCTGGGATAAAGCACAGGATGGTAGGCCAAGTTCAGTTCAGACTGAAGTGCTGATGTGCTCAGTCAGAAATGCCAAAGTCAAGTGCTTTCCCCCACCTCTGCTTCCAACGTAAGCTTCCCAGAACTTTCTTCTTTGTTACAGTTATATGTGTGTGTATGTGTGTGTGTGTGTGTGTGTGTATATATATATACACAATATATGTGTATATATTTAAAATTTTAATATATAGAGTATGTAATATATATTATATATGGCATACTTCATATATACTTTATATATTTATAATATATATTATATATAAATTTATGAAATAATATTATATATATATATATATATATCTTCCTTGATTGCTTCTACCTTCTGACTTAGCTGCTGATTTGAAATTAAGTTCACCGCCATTTTCGAGTGAACTGGAACAGCAGCCTTTGTCTTCTTGTTGGTGTCATGGATGTGCCAGGTAATTCTGCCCCGTCTTCTTGCAGGACATTATGGGAAGGATGCTTACCGAAGTGGAGGACCTGATCTCCATAACTTCATCTCATCTGGATTTGTCACATTAGGAAGAGGACACACGAAGGGTACAGTGGAAACCATTTTTTACTAAAATACAGAGGTTGCCTAGGGAACCCCGATCTGAAAGGCGAAGATGGTGTGGAGGCCAGAGGCTGGTCCGGGACAGGATAAGTGGGGTGGTTCCATGGCTGCTTACCCTGATGACATGCGTGGCTTCACAGGTGTGACTTTAGAAGGCAATAATAGACTCCCAAGAGGCATGCGTCCTGGCCCGCCCATGGCGTGGAGCAGGACACAGATGCCCGTGGCTCCCCGTGGGATGGGACCGCAGGCAGCATGGCGGGAAACACTGCTGACGGATGCAAAGTGTTCCTTCTCCTCTTGGCTATTATTCCTCTTCCATTTGAAAGCCACATTTCACACCTCGATGTCAATGTTCTGTCCTGGGGGGTGTTGAAGCCGGCACGCATGTCGAGAGTTTCAGCGTCCTAAGTGTGTCTATGTAAACTCTCCGTGATGGGGACACGAAGGTAGAGGTTACACAGACCTTCCAGCCACAAGCTGAACTCTAACGTGGCATTTCTGCTGAGCTGCTTTATGTCCTAGCCGACAGCTTGCAGAGCATCTGTGCAGGGGGTGTGGCATCCTCCATCCTGTCTTTTGTTTCAACAGAGTTCTACTAGTCTTGTGAGCATCCTGTCATACCAAGAGTAACTGGATCCCCCGCCCTTTGATTACCTTCCTAACACCTGTGTACTGTGATAGACAACTGTGAATTCTGTTGTAGGGATGGTGTATCCCTGTCTTCCTCTGAAATATGTGTTTGTTCCAAGTGTGAGTGAACAAGGAACTTTGCGATTTTTTTTCTTACGTTCCGTGCACCCAATTTTTAAATTCCCTATGTGATGTTTGTTCATCCTATAGAGAAAAAAAAAATCTGTATCTGTGTATGTATTTTCTGTTGTGTCTCTTTGTGTCTAAATAAAGTTTATTGAGGATTCAGGTGGCATTTGTGGCTCCTGAGAGTTGCAGAATCAAATTGGGACCAGATGACTTGGGAAGGGGTTTTCTGGTAAAAGATACAAACCTAGACATCCTAGACACACTCATATCAACTCAAGGCTGTGATGTGCGACCTCCGTGTTATCTGCTTTGGGGTAAATACCCATCACTCTGAAAGAAATTAGAAGGGAGCATTTTCAACCCACAATAAACATTTCTTATCTCACACAGTTTCTGCGGGTCAGGAACTGGGGAGCAGCTCAATTGGGTGCTTCTGGCTCGGGGTGTCTTTGTGAGGTTACATTCATACCTGCTTCTAAAGATGCTGCTCAAGCCCCACGCATCCTGCCTCGTGAGGATGGAGGGGGCTGAGGTGGCGTGTGGGTGGTGGGTCGGTGAGACCCACACGTCGTGAGCACTTGGTGAGCGATGGCTCTTTCATAGAAGACACATGTTGCAATAGAGGAAGCCATAAAGAGAAGATGGGTCAGAATCTGACAGCACACTGTAAGTCAATTTAAAATGGTAATATATGTAAAGTATGTAATACACATATATGGCATACTTCATATATACTTTTAATTTTTTTTTTAAAAGGAACACATATCAGGAGTTGGAGCATTTACTCCAGATGAGTAGGGTCTGTCCTTCCAGAGAGGAAGCTCAGCCTCCTCTTAGATAATTTTTCAAAGTCTGTCTCAATGAACACCCCTATGGAGACCCTCTGCTATTTGGGCAGTTTGGTGAAAGATCTCAAGCAGGGTGGTTCTTTTTAAGTCTGCAGGAGAGAGCCTGAAGATTCTTTTCCAAAAGCCCCACATGACCATACTGTATTACTATGACCTCCACCAGGGTAGCCCAGGCCACACCAGGCCTAGAGTCCTTCTGAGCGGCAGTGACAGCAGGTACACCTGTGCCAACCCGCACTGTCCTCGGTCCTTTCCACCCGTGTGTGTGTGTGTGTGTGTGTGTGTGTGTGAAGAGAAAGATGGACCGATAGATTCTTTGCTGACAGATAGGTGCCTCAAAGTGAGTCCCCTTTGGAAGAGGCAGGCACTGCTGCCCAGGTCAGCACGTAAGCTGAGCACCTGCTGCATGCCAGCTACTCCTCTAGGCCTGAGGATGCAGCCGATAGACTTACATGCCAGAGAGAGATGATAGATGTAAAGGAGTACATCTACGAAGCATGTCAGGGAGTTAAAAGCTATGGGGCAAAATGAGGCAGGGAATGCGGGAGGAGCTGGAGTTGTTGAAAAGAACATCCAGATGCTCGAGAATAAAAGTGGCATTTGAGCAAAGACCGAAGGAGGTCAAAGGTCAAGTCCTCTGGGATTTGGGGGGAGGGTCTCCCAGGTGGCGGGAACAGCTACCCACTGCCCCCACCCTACCAGCTGGCACAGGGATAGCTGTGAGGCTGGAGCAGATGGGGCCAGGCTGCGGGCAGGAGGGGGTGAGGTCAGAGCGGGGCTGGACCACCCAGGGCCTGGGGACCACTTAGGGATCTGGTTGCCACTCCAGGTGGAATGAAAACATAACACTTGTGCCCTGAGGTGTTAGGAAGACGATGTCAGTGGGAGGACCAGGGTCTTGACAGAGGCTGGGGCTGATGCGAATTCACGCTGGCTTCATAGTAAGTTTTAGAGGCTTCTTAATCAACCATGTGGACAAGTTCAGGGAGATGTCCTGGCTGGGGATGTAACCGTGGGAGTTTCTGGTACAGGAAGCTGGACGCTGGTGACATGGGTTCCCCAGGGTGAGCGAGGCTTCCCAGGGGAACAGAGGCTCCGGGAGAGAGACGACGGTGGGAAGGTGAGGAGGGACCTGCAGAGGAGACCAGTCAGGAGCGGGCAGCCAGGAAGCAAGAAAAGCAGGGCTGGGTGGCATCTTGAAAATCAAGTGGGGGAAAAAAACAAACAAACATGTTTCTGGGAGAGAGTCATCAGCTGTGATAAGATGTGAGATGAAGGAGGAGATGAAGCCTGAGAAGTGACCACAGTGTGACCCACAACGTGGAGGTCATGTGAGCTTGGCAGGGGCGATCTGGGGAAGGCTTTTTGACTGATGGATGCAAGAGAGAATGACTGATGCCTGCGTTGTGCTGCTACAGGATCTGAGCAGACTGAGTGATGGGAAGATGAAGGTTCATTACGCTCGTCTCACTATTCGGGGAGATGTTTGAAATGTTCCCTAATAAAAGTTAAAAAGGATTGTGAAAATAATCTTTTATTATTTAAAAAAGGGTGAAGAGGAAAAGGAGAGTGCAGGAACAGACAACCCTCCAGAGTTCTAAAGTGAAGGGGAGTGGAGAATGAGGGAGGAAGCTAGAAAGGAGTGTGATGTAAAGAGTCTTCTTTTTTTTCTGATGTGGGAAATCACAATACATGTGATATTCATGTGCTGATAGGAATGGTCCAGTAACAAAGGGCAAACTGGGAGGGATGTATTTTAGAAGTGACATCTTTAATAGGCGAGAACAAGTGGCATTTGTCACCCGGCAGGGGAGGGGCTGGCCTTGTCTAGGAGCAAAATCCGCCCAGAGTCACAGGCTTCAGGTGGGATATTCAGTCACAGATGCACGCAGATGGGCATATGTGATCCCTGCTCAGTGATTCAGGAAGCAGGGTCATCCAGTGTATTAGGGTGACCAGACATCCCAGTTTGCCCAGGGCTGTTCCAGTTTTAGCTCAGAAAGGCCTGTGTCCTAAGAAACCCCTCTGTCCAGGGCGGATGAGGTCAGTTGGTCACCCTTCGTGAGGACGTGTGAGCAGGCGCAGCCTGTCTGGTTTGAGAGCATCTTCCACACCCATCTCTAGAGTTCAGAGAAGTGGGATGAGAATGCTGCTGGTACCCACACAGCCTCAGAGGCCTTGGGATCCCCCTCAACAAGATGGAGACAAGGCCAGAGCCCTGTGGGGTGCATCCCAGACCCACAGAAAGACCCTGGATGGATCGCTTCATTCTGTGTAGATGGCATTCCCTGGGACTAGGCTGGGAGTGCCCATTCCTGCCGCAGAGCACACTCTCCATCGGGTCTCAGGCAGAGAATAAGGCGAGGTGTGTAAATGCTATGGGGGTGGGGGGTGTTGGAGCTGGTGCTGAGATCAGAACTGGAGAAGTGACCATCCTGATACCAGTTTTGGGGGCTCAGCAAGGAGGGCAGTGGCAGAGGTGGCACCCCAGCTGCTCAACCCCCAAATCCGAAGAGGAAGAGGAACAACGGCAGCTGGGGGCAGGGGGCTTGGGGGGATTCTAGAGGCTGGGCCAGTGGCACCTGCTCCCCAAGAAGAGAACAAGGCCAGATATGGATTCTAGCACTCACAAAGGCACATGTGTCAGCCAGTGAGGAGTCTGGGAAAAAGGTCTACCGGGGCCAAAACATCAGGGCAGAGGCCTAGAGCCTTTTGATCAGCGTGATGGGTGGACACAGGAGGCATGAGCTTCCTGTGATGATGAGGTCTGAGGGGTAACAGTGGGAGTGGGTGACTGAATGGAGCGGCGGGTCAATTGCAGGAGTCCTGCTTCGGCTCTCTGGTTCCGGGTGGGCTTTGTGGTCCTCCACCGCCAGCACTGTTCTGCTGTGTTGTCTGCCCCAGCCCTGGTCTGAGCCCCACTGCTGGCCTGAACCCCAGGCACTCATGGGCCCATGCTCACCCCTCCCAGCTGCTGCCATGGTCGCCTGTAACGCAAGGTTTGAAGTTAGATCTGCTCTTCTGGAAATGACAGAACAGGTGCATCGGCCTCTGCTGAACCAGAGACCACCACCCCCGCACCAGGATCTGAACACCCTGTGGACTGTGGCAAGGAGACCCCTGTGCCATTTGGCTCCAGAAATCCAGCTTAGATATTTCCACACTCTGGGGAGCCAGGGGAGCAAGTGGGCTTGACTACACCAAGGTGTTTAAGGGCTGGACTCCAAGAGCTCAGAAGGCGTCCGGTCGCCATGGCAACAATTAACTGGGAGCTATAGTGAAAGCAGATGAAGGTGGGCCTGGCTTGCCGGAGACCGGCCTCTGAGAAGCCAGCACCACCTGGCAGTGTTCTATCCTGTGCCTTTCCGTAGGCTGGGGGATCCAGGATGGAGTGGGAGGAGGCCAGAGAACCTCTGGAATTCTGGGCTGAGGGCAACAAAGCTCTAAGCTGCCTACTGATGGTTCTGATCCACTCTCTTGGTTTCCTCTGCCTGCTGACTCCTGATTAACCACTGAACACTGAGAACCAGGCCTCGGTGTGCTCAGCTTTACTCAGTGGTACTTTGCTCGCTCGGAGTCAGCACACACAGACCACCTCTAAGCCTCACACTCAGGGAAATAAACGCATAGCATCAGTGTGCTGCCGTGTTTTGTTAGAATTGAGCCAACCTCACCTGGTGGCTAATTGGTCAGAATTGATTGCATCAGAAGCAAGGATGGATCTGCATGAATGTTGAATTTGGCACTCACCCAGTGAATCCCTTTCTCAATGTAACTGCTGTTCAGACAGAAGAAAAGAAAATAAGACAATGCAAAACCCAGGGTGGTCCCTCTGAGAGCTGCTCAATGGACCACTTCCACTTGCAAACTTAGCCATTTTGCCTAAAGGCAGCTTTTCCACAGGACCGTCTTTTCCATGTTAGTCTTACTGACAAGCACACCCCTGACTCTCCAGGAAGAAGTAATGGCTCTATGTCCCTCCTCAGTGTGGCCCAGGACTCCCTCTCCACTGAGACTAGTTTTAGCAGCAGTTAAAGCCTTGCAAGTCTATCTGAGAAGCATGGTGCCCTGGGCCCACTTCCTGAGTTGCCCACAATTCCACCTCTGAGGTGGGACTACCCAGTTTACCACTGAGAGACTCACTCAAGGCATCAAGACATCAGTCCACAAGTTTTCCATCCTTTTCAGGGCTGTTCTGGGCTACCCTGGTAGTTCAGATAGTAAAGAATCCATCTGCAGTGCAGGAGATCTGGGTTCAATCCCTGGGTTGGGAAGATTCCCTGGAGAAGGTAATGGCAACCCACTCCAGTATTCTTGCCTGGAAAATCCCATGGACAGAGAAGCCTGGTGGGCTACAGTCCATGGGGTCGCAGAGGGCTGGACATGACTGAGCAACTAACACTTTCACAAGAGCAGTTCTTAGGTTGAAAGTATCACCAATTCACACTAACTTGGTAAAGGTGACACAGAGAAAGATTCCCATCCATCAGGCCGTTGGCTGAGTCCTGGACTGCACGTGTCTGTGTTTAATGCTTGTTTGTGGGCACCACAGTCAGCCCACGTCGGATACATGGCCAGTCCACTGGGACAGTCTGCTGGGCTGATTTAAGGAGAGGGCGGATGTTACAGAACCAAGGAGAAGGATGCACTGTAAATCTTGCCTTGGGAAGTTTCATCTCTTACCTGTAGGGTGTTCTCCAGGGAGAAGTAACCCAGGTAGAGCGAGGTCTTAGTCCCCACCAGTGGGGCAAGAGAGAAGTCTCACTGGTACACTGGGGTCAAGGAAACACCCCTCACTCCTGGGCTTCTGCCAGCCTGACTCCTTTTCTGCTCAAACAGGAGGAGGAGGAGGCATACAGGATGCCTTTAGCACCCTGACTCTTTAATAGTCTCTTTCAGCCTCATTGGGAGAAGACAGAAGGTCAAGGGGGCTTCTCCCGTGGCTCAGACAGTAAAGAATCTGCCTGCAGTGCAGGAGACTCAGGTTCAGTCCCTGGATTGGGAAGATCCCCTGGGGAAGGGAATAGCTACCTACTCCAGTGTTCTTGCCTGGAAAATTCCATGGACAGAGTAACTGGCGGGCTACAGTCCATGGGGTTGCAAAGAGTAGGATACGACTGAGTGACCTTGAGAGAGAAGGAAGATCAAGTTCTTTGTTCGCAGAGGCCAGCTGGCCCAGCCAGAGGTCTTGCAGCTCTGAGCTCTGTTCTTATTTTTCTGTCTCCTGCTGGTGCCAGGTCCAAGGTTTCTCTTGCCGTGACCCATAGCTCAAGATGACCCCAGGCCAGTACAGTCTCTTCCTGGCACTGATCTTGGCACTGACCGGTCATCCAAGTTAGGAATCTCCCCTTCCCAGGAGCCAGCCCTTGGCAATGGCTTTCCTCCCTCTCTGCTGCTCATTGCCAAGTCTTAGGAACCCTGACAGCTAAGCTGTTGGGCCGTCCAGTCCTGGAAAGGCGGTGGCACTGCTATCTCTGCCAGCTGGAGTCTGTCACCAGGAGAGGATGCTTCTCAATCAACAGCTATCAGGACTTCACGGCAACTGCATATTCCTAAAACTTGAGGACTGCTAATTAGGGCTTTCCCAAGTGGCTCAGTGGTAAAGAATCTGCCTGCAATGCAGGAGACTGGCGTTCAATCCCTAGTCAGGAAGATCCCCTGGAGGAGGAAATGGCAATCCACTCCACTATTCTTGCCTGGAGAATCCTAAGGACAGAGGAGCTTAGAGGGCCACAGTCTATGGGGTCGCAAAGAGTTGGATACCAATGAGCAACTGAGCACGCATGCCCACACCTAAGCTTTGAGGGTGAGGCAAAAGGACCTCCTAAGACTCCAGTGACCTGCTCAGAAGTCTGAGTCATAGGGATTTATCCACTTCAATGAAACTTAAGTATTAGTTGAGCAAAGATAAGTACAATGGTGCCTGCCTTCCAGAAACCAGGCAGTGATTCCTGCCAAGCAAACAATTGAGAGGTGCCAAGAATCCTGATCCTGAGAAAAGCAGAAGGGGTTTAAAAGAGGAAACCATTGCCTCTGAATGAAGGAGTCCTAAACGGCCACCTGTTGGAGACAGGAGTGGAGATGGTCCTTGCAGGGCTGGAAGAACGTGAGCCAAGACTGGGACAGGGAAGACACTTTGTGTGTGGGTGGGTGCTTCTGGAACAAAGGCATGGATGTAGAAACGCCAGTGTGATGGTGGGTGATGATACCACAGAGGGGTTCAGGGGCCATAGCTCACCTCCATGGGCGTGCAGGAAAGTGATGGGCCATACCACACCTGTAGTGGGAGGCAGGAGAGTGATGGGGTCATAGCACATCTGTAACGGCACGGCAGGAAAGGAAACTAGAAAGGCTGGGGGGAGGCAGAGTCCTGAGTTTCCCAGGCACAGGATAGACACAGACTGAGTTCGAAATTCTAGCTGATGATCACCAGCCACCCCCTTCCCTTCCTCCTTTCTCCTCTTCTGTCTTCAAGATTAGTGGATTTTTGCCAATATACAAGTGAATGAATGAACGAATGGATTGAAACAGCACTAACCTGGGGGTGGGGAGCCCTGAGATGTTGTTGCAGGTGAATGTGATCTTGGGGAGAATCAGTTTGCTTCTTTGCATCTGCCTCTGCCTACCTGTAAACTTTTCTGCAAGATGCCCTTTATTTTCTTGAGATTTTTGGAAATGCTGTTCCAGCGTTGCCTTGCTCTGTATGGTATTTTTTTTTTTTTTTGAGAAATCTTATTTCTTTTGAAGCCTGACAGTTTATTCTTCTGATTTTGTAAGTTATCTCTTTGCTTGAAAGCCTTGATAATTTTTATTTTTGAAGTCTGTGAGTTCTTCAAGGACATCAGAGATGATCATGCTGAGTACATCTTCCAGGTGCCTGGTGGACTGTCTTGATAGGTACCATCCAACCTTCTTTTAATTTAAAGCAAGTTTGGCTGAATTACATTTTTGTGTATGAGTTATCTTCCACGGTTTTGTTTTTCTCTTGAATGGGCTCTAAATATAGGGACGCTGTTTTTCCCTTCCTGTCTTCCCGTGCCGCCACGTTTTATGTGACTTGTTTTGCTTTCACTAGTTCCTTTTTATTCTCTCGTTTGCCTCGTGCCTTTTTCAACCATGCCTTTAATACGTTTTGTTTTGGCTCTCTTCTTTCCTAGGCATCTTGTACTTTAGTCTTCATTTTGTCTTTTTCTCTCACATCTTTCGTGTGTTCAGTGAATTCTCTCTAAATTTCTGTCTCCCTTTTGCCACTTGTTTTTAATGTTTTGAAGTTCTGTTTCAAGGTGTTTTTTTTTTTTTAATAACCACAAATGCGTTTTTAAATCTAACTCAGTTCAGAGTGCCGTGTTCAGTTTTCTTTTGCTTCATGTTTATTTTTGTGCGGGATTGGAAGAAAATTGTTATTAGCAGAGGTGTTTGAAGTCTCATCTTACGTTTTTTAATGGTAGATTCCTGTGTGTTTATTCCTATTCCTTCTGTCTGTTTTCTTTATCTGTTTGGCTGCACTGGATGTTAGTTGCGGTAGGCAGGCTCTACTGCTCCAAGGCATGTGGGATCTTAGTGCCCTGACCAGGGATAGAACTGGAGTCCTCTGCATTTCAAGGTGAATTCTTAACCACTGGACCACCAGGGAAGTCTCTTATCTATTTTATGACTGGTGGAAGTGATCAGATTCCTATTGAAATGGTATCTTTTCTACTAGTATAGAAAATGCAATTTATCTACCAGATATTATTATTAGGAAGGAGATGAATGTCCTTAGACATTTTTGTGTTCTTTTGTCTTATAGGGCCCCATTCCTGCCTTGCTGTGGTTGTTCTTTTTATCAGCCAATCTCCAAAGATTCTTCCTTAACTTTTACCTTCTCCTCACCCAGATGCAATATTTCAGAAGACTGTCGCTTTGAATTGCATGTAGTCAGTACTCTGACCTACCAGAACATTTTTCCTGTGTTTGCATTCTTAGGGTGAACTTTCTCATTTTGACAGGAGTTTTAGATCATTCCTAGGCTTGCTGCTATCTCCTTCTCTGCTCTCTTTCATATAGTTTATTTCCAGGCTGACCTTGTTCACCACAAGGCTTGTAGAGGGGACTAGAAAGATAATTTACTGAGATTTGTTACTTTTTCTTCTTTGGTTCAGTTCAGGCACTCACTCCTGTCCAACTCTTTGTGACTCCATGGACTGCAGGATGCCAGGCTTCCCTATCCATCACGAACTCCCGGAGCTTACTCAGACTCATGTCCATCAAGTCAGTGATGCCATCCAACCATTTCATCTTCTTTTGTTAAATGTAATTTAAAATCTGGGCAGGTTCTGGTTATGTTGAACACACAGCTAGAAATAACAGAGCTAGAATGAAGGCCAGGGCTCTCTGATTATGATGCTTTTGACTGTATTATACAACAGAGTGATGGAGAGGGTTTGTGGAATATCCTGGCAAATGCATAAAGCTACACACATGCGATAAAGTCTTAGTTGATTAACCGTAGCACATGGCCTTATGTTGTATGTGATGCAAGAGTGACTTTCTGCTTTTGCCACTGACTGAGGAAAACCTAGCTGGTGATCATGAGTTCTAACTGATAGAGAACTAAATATTATGTCATTGACAGTAGAATTCTGTTGTCACCCCAGAGAGGCAGATGAGGAGGACGGGGCGGGGGGGGGGGGGCACTTGCTCATTCAGTGTTTGCTCTGGCTCGCTGGTTCCACCCTCCAGAAGTTTCCCCATTTCCCATGATCTCTCTTGGCCATATCGGAAGTGGGTGTGGAGGAATATGTCTTGAGAATGATCCAGCTTTCTTAGTCCACCATTTCCCAGAGAGAGTCAGAGGTCTCAAAGACTGTTTAAAGCAGAGGTCTCCAACCTCCGGGATCTAATGTCTCATGATCTGAGGTGGAGCTGATGTAATAATAGTAGACATAAAGTGCATAATAAATGTAATGCACTTGAATCATCCCCAAACCATCCCTCCACCCCCTCTAGGTTCGTGGAAAAATTGTCTCCCATGAAACCGGTCCCTGGTTTCATGGTCTCAAAAAGGCTGGGGAAGGCTGGCTTAAGTAGAGGATCTCTGTTCCTCTAGAAGTTCACTCTGTAAGCAGGAGGTTTCTTACCTAATCGATACGCATCGATTCCAAGGGCTAGTAAACGTACACTGTCCTTGACTCTCAGTCCTCAGAAGTGCTGTTCCCTTTGCCCCAGACCTCTTTCTCCCACTTAAGAGAGGTGTTCTGAGCCCACCAGATTCACTGTTGGGGGGAGACATACCCTTACTTTACTCTGAGTCACTTCTATTTAAAATAATTTTTTAAAAGAGCTTTTATTTGTTTTTGGCTGCATCTCAAGGCAGGCAGGATCTGAGTTCCCTGACCAGAGATTGAACCCATGCCCCCTGCAGTGGAATCACAGAGTCTTAACCACTGGACCACCAGGGAAGTCCCCGGAGTCACTGTATGCAGTTAAAATGCGGATCTCCTCAGCTGACATGGGAGGGGAATAGGAGCGGGAGAAACAGCACAGCAGCCTGTAAATACTCCCACTTCGATGTGATGCATGGGACCTCCACTCACATCACTGGCCAGAGTTAGCCACGGGGGCATGCTAGACTTCAAGAGAGCAGAGAGAGGTGTCCTTCCTGCACTGGGAGAGGCAATCAGATACTGACTAGTCTGGGGTGTGTTGCTGCTCAGTGGAAGCTGTAGGCTAGGCAGTTGAGACTGACTCCCTCCCATAAGGCAATGAGAAGGGGTGTCGTTTGGAAGATGCAGGGAGGTGCAGGTCCTTCCATTGGGTCAGGGTCAGACAATACTTGGTGATTGCACTCGGTGGAGAGCACTGTGGTACTCTGCCTGGATTGACTGCCTCACAGCCTCCTCCTGTCTTTGGTCCTTGGTACCCAGAAGCATCTCCTTCATGAAGAGACAGGGCTGAGAGAGAATTCATCGCTTGTGGCTTGAGATTGCTCAGTGGCCACGAGAGACCATGCTTCTTGGCGGTTATGCTAATACAGCTGAGGCTTCATGAAGCATTCTCACCGAAACCCACACTCCCTGGAATCACTCAATTTGTTAGCCATCACTCCTAAGACTCACCTTTGACTGGAGAAAGTTCAAAAGCTATCAGGTCACCGGATGGAGGCCAAGCAAGTCTTTGTACCTCAGTCTCTTCCTGTGGATTCAGATATGTCCTAGGAGCCATTACGATGCAAAAAGGACTAAGAACCTGATTGTTTTACTTTGCTTGCCACAGACAGGTTCAAGGGCCCATTCTGGAAGTTTTACTGGGGGAATACAACAAAGCCGCTGGCCCCAAAATTGATGAGTTGGATTTTTGGGAGAGTGGTCAAGGACCTAGTGTCCTTGCGTCAACACAACACAGACTCTGGGAAAGCCCAAGTGAAGGGGGGCTTGCCTGAGAGTCGAGGCTGCCATTTGGGTGGCTGGAGGCGTGAGTGGCTCAGACAGGTGCTGAGACTCAGCCAGCCTCTTCTTCATTTTGATTAATTGGTTTCTCTTTTGTTTTATGGGACTTGACAGCACTGGTTGTGGCTTTTCGTGGTTGACTACCCCCAGAGTACCTAATTACAGAGGAGATTTTTTTAAAGCAACAATGAACACATCTTCTAAATATGTTCTCAATCCGCTCCCCTCCCTGGGTGACTGGAGGCAGAGGAAAAGGAGGGCTGGAGGTATTCCCAGAGGCCTCTTGTCAGTCAGTCCCAGGGAGGTCCCACTGGGGCCACTCAGGGTCACCAACCCTGGGAAATCTTGGGGTGGGGGCGAAGGGGGCAGGCCTTGCCACCCCAAGGCCACACCCTGGGCTCAGGAAACCCTCACACCTCTTGTCTTGTTCTTGCTGATGAGGACTGAGGCACCACTCAAGTCCTAGGTAGGAAATTACACACTTCAGCCAAAGAAGCGAGGTGTTCTGTCAAAAGGAAAAGAAAAATATTAGAAGCTTCCAGGGAGATCAGAGCCTGACTCAGTGAAAACTCCTGGCACAGGTGATTCTGAGACGCTCTCCTTTGTTCTTCTGAATGAACAGAATAGTTGCAATAGGAATAACAGACTTTTTATACATTGATCTACTTAGCTAACAATTCATTCATTCATCTATTCACCCATTCATTCATTCATTTGTTCATTCATTCATTCATCCACCCATTCATTCATTCATTCTATGCATTTGACCCAGTGCCAGGTACTGGAACATCTATTGGCAAGAATCTCACTGGGCAGGGCATGACATCAGGGCCCTCATCTGCACTGAAGATCAGAATGAGGGTGGAGCAGAGTCCCAATACCCTGGTGGCCCAGACACTAAAGTGTTTCCCACTCCATCCCAACAGAGGAAGAGGAGAGAAAATGCCTGTGGTTAAGTCACATTTTTATTTCTCTCTGGCCCGTCACCTGTTTGTCCTCTCCCTTCTGACAGTGCAGCGGGGCACTCACAAGGACTCCTCAGTGGAGAGACTTTCTTAAAAGAACTAAAGATGCCAAGGACGGGCACCAGGGAGGCACTACACACACATATGCACACACATGTGTAGACACGTGCAGATAAGCACAGCAGATGTAAGCTCTCTGTCCCTAGACTTTCTTTCTGGAGAGTCACACTGAAGTTGAATCGTTTAATAGCACAACAAGGATGTAAACCTCTGGGCCTGTTCATTATCCCCATCTCTTCCTTCTGCGACTACAAGGGGCTGGACAGCCCTCGTACAAAATCTCTGAATTACGGGCTGCTCTTCCTCCCAAGGTGGGCTCCTTTTATGTGAGAATGGGGAGCTCTCACCTCGCCTGCTCCCCACTTTCTGCATAAGAGCAGTCTTCCCCAGATCCTTCCATGCTCGACCCTCGTTCAACTCTCTCTGCAGAGTAGGGCAGTGGTCCTCATCTCCACTTGCTTACCAGACTCACCAAAGCTTAAAAAAAGAGTTGCAGATGGAAGGCTACATCCGAAACCTCTTGACTCATCATTGTCAGAAGTGCAAATCTGTAACTCTGAGAAGCTTCTCAGGTGATTCTGATGCCCTGCTATGGTCAGTGCAACACAAACTCCCATGTGCATCTGATTCACCTGGAGATGTTGTTAAAATGCAGATTCTGACCCAATAGGTCTGGGGCGGGGCTTGTGATACAACATTTCTGACAAGCTCCTGGGGTTAATGCTGGTCTGGGAACAAGCTTTAGGTGACAAAGGTAGAGAGTTAAGCTTCTCAACTTTGGGCACATCTTAGAATCCTCTGGGGATCCCAGGTGGCTCTAATGGTAAAGAACCCGTATGCTGATGCAGGAGCCATAAGAGACACAGGTTCGATCCCTGGGTTGGGAAGATCCCCTAAAGGAGGGCGTGGCAACCCACTCCAGCATTCTTGCCTGGGAAATCCCATGGACAGAAGAACCATGTGGGCTACAGTCTATAGGGTTGTAAAGAGTTGGACATGACTCAAGCAACTTAGCATGCACACCCATTGTCCAGGCTGAACCCCCGACCAATCCCCTGAGTCATAGTATCTGAGTCATGTCTACACCTTCCCAGGTTATAACTGCATGAGCCCCGCTGAGAAGGGCTGGTCTGGGAGCTGTTTCCTGCCAGAGTGGGTCTGTGATTCTGCTCCTTATTCCCCATCCCAACCACTCTCCAGAATCCATTTCCCACCAGCTGGGCACTGCATTTTCTTTCCAGCCGGCTAGACAATACATATCATCACAGAAGAGCTCGAGGAAACGTATCTGTTTCTAAGATAACCAACAGCGACCTTACCAAAGCCGGTACGTTCAGTATATTCCCTGCGCACAGAAAAGTAATTCCCAATTGTTGGTTAATGATTCCTTGGCTTCTCTCCTTCCCCAAGAGCAATCTGTGTTGCACACTTACACAACCACAGAGGCACGTGGTACAGAGACCCACCACATGTGTGTGTGCATGCTCAGTTGCTTCAGTCGTACCCAACTCTCTGCAACTCCATGGACTGTAGCCCGCCAGGCTCCTCTGTCCATGAGATTCTCCAGGCAAGAATACTGGGGTGGGTTGCCATTCCCTCCTCCAGGAGATCTTCCCAACGCAGGGACTGAACCCTCATCTCATGTCTCCTGCATTGGCAGGCGGGTTCTTTACCACTAGCACCATTTGGGAGGCCCACATGCATATGATGATCAATCGCTGTCCCTTCATCTTTGACATCCTGTCTTTTTCTATCCTCCCCCCCGCCCCATCCTTAAGAGGTCTAAAGAATTAGTGTCTTGTTAGCTTCTCCAGTATTGTTGCCTGGAGAATTCCATGGACAGAGGAGCCTGGCAGGCTATAGTCCACAAAGATTTGAACATGACTGAGTGATTGACACTTTCCCTACCTCTTCCACCTTCTTCCATCTTCTTTTGTACCTCTGGGCTTTGTACCCCTCATGGCTCAGAATGCCCTTCCCACCTTGCTGGCATGATGGGGACCCTCTTGGCTTTCAGTTCACCCAGACCAGGATCAGCACTGCAGTTCTAGGCAATTCTTCTGCACTCTTCCAGCAGCCCATGAGTGTCTATTATCAGCTTTAGTCTCTTGGGCATTACTTGATTTTCTAATCAGTTTCGCCCACTGGACGATGAGCTCCTTGAGAGCGGGGGTGGCTTGCTCACCTCTCAATCTGCATCATCTTGCACGCTGCTCAGAACACAGCAGAAGCTCCAACCATTTTTATTGAAAGAATCAATGGTTTCTCTATTTCTTTTTTTTTCTGGTTTCTCTATTGGATTGTATAAAATGTACAGAAATGGATCTGTTTCAGCAAGACTGGCATATTCGCTCGAACTGGTTCATACCCAACAAGAGTCTAATTGGACTGCCCAATCCTTCCAAAACCCTGCCAATCATTCTTTTGTGTGAATAGGCACAGGTGATTGGTTCTAATCAAAGTCATTAGGGTGGCTCTGGAATGATCCCGCTGCCATATGTAGATAATTACGGCAGAAGTCTAAATTTTGGGTGTTAGCCAATCTAAATGGCATTAGCATGAGGAATTAGCATAGAACAAAAGGAGAAGGATGGTTCGGTATTTGGACATAAATAATAACAGCTAGAGCTTATAGAGCATTTCCTATGTGCCTGGCACTCCCCTAAGTGGTTTACATGTATTAATTCATTTATTTAACATAACAGTGATGGGAGGAGAGAAGTACTGTTAGTGCCTCAGCTCTATAGGTGACACACGGAGACATTAGGAAACTTGGCCAAGATTATCTAGCTAGTATTGGTAAGTGGAAGAGTCTCTACTGGGACCAGGTTGTCTAGCATCAGGCCTGTGTTATTCATGGGGATAGCAGATTTTTTTTTTCTTTTATTTAGTTAAATATTTTTATTTATTTGCTGCATGTGGGCTTTCTCTAGTCGTAGTGAGCACGGGCTACCCTTTGTTGCGGTGTCCTGGCTTCTCATCGGGGTGGCTTCTCCTGTTGTTGAGCACAGGCTCCAGGGTGCATGGGCTAAATAGCTGTGGCACATGAGCTTAGCTGCCCTGAGGCATGTGGGATCTTCCTGGACCAGAGACCGAACCCATGTCCCCTGCTTTGGCAGGTGGACTCTTAACCACTGGACCACCAGGCAAGTCCCAAGTTTTTCTAAGATACAACTTGAATCAAATTTCTCAGTATGACTGTTAATATTCCCACATCGTTCATGTGTTAGTAAGATATCTCACTTGCCCCCTGAAAGCAGAATGGACCATCAGGGGTCTCCATCTTATTAGAGTGAAAGTGTTAGCTGCTCAGCCATGTCCGACTCTTTGCAACCCCATGGATGGTAGCCTGCCAGGCTCCTCTGTCGATGGGATTCTCCAGGCAAGAATACTGGAGTGGGTTGTCATTCCGTTCTCCAGGGGATCTTCCCGACCCAGGGATCAAACCCAGGTTTCCTGCATTACAGGCAGATTCTTTACCACTGAGTCACCTGGGAAACCCTAATTATCAATCCTCAAGTTTTAGGAATATAAAGTTTATTTTTTCTCTCTCTTTAAATACATACACACACACACATACACACAACCATCTCTAGGGAAATAAGAGACTTAGGAACCTTCTGTGGACAACTTATCTATAAACTCCAATTTACTCAGAATGAGAACAGTACAATTGCTCCCCTAGAATTTTATCTGTTTTTGGATGTAAGACTGGGGTAATAGGATCAGGAGTTTGACTGACAGTTTCTGAGTCTGAATTTCTCCTGTGAATGATACCACTCTTTGCCTCACTTGACTTTTAGGGGGCCAAGCAGGAACCTAGGGTCCCCTCCAGTCCCCTCCAGTCCCCTTCCTCCAGGAGGAAAATGAGAGTGCTGGGTCCTTTGCACACATTCAAGGACCTTTCTGTGAAATGAATCTGCCCTCATTCCTGGGTTTCTCACCGTTTATGTGTACCATTTCACTGGTGACCTCACATTTGAAAAAGCCAAGATTTGGCATTGATATTTCTGCATGGTCATTTCTTTCAAGATGGGCTCTCCCTAACATCTATAAACAAATGGGACCTGCTGTGCCCAGACCAGGTAGACACACTGCCTCTTCCTACCTCTGAGGTCAGTGGGAGAAACAGGGAGCTGATGATTTTCACCAGGTTCTCTACAGCAGACTCTTCTTCTGCCAAAGAAAAAAAATCCAGCAAGGTAAGAACATCACAATAGCGTCTGTATTCTCAGTCCTCTTTCCGCCCCATGGGACTTAATTTTTAAAAATTAAAACATCAACTAAAGCATCAATGTCTCTAGAACAATGATTCTCAAAGTGTGGCCCCCATACCAGCAGCCTCAGCTTCACCTGGGAATTTGTTAGAAATGCAAGTCCTTGGGACTTCCTTATGGGTCCAGTGGTTAAGACTTCACCTTCCCATGCAGGGGGCGAGAGTTCAATCCCTAGTCAAGGAGCTAAGATCCTATATGCTTCACGGCCCCAAAACCCAAAACATAAAACAGAAGTGATATTGTAACACACTCAATAAAGACTTTTAAAATGGTCCATATCACACACACAGACAAAGGAACGCAAATTCTTGGCCTCTGCCCCACTGAATGGGAAACGCTGGGTGTGAGGATCAACAGAGTGTGCTCTAAAAAATGCTTGGGTGATTCCGATGCACTTTCAAGTTGGAGAGCCACTGTCATAAAGAATTAAGATATATAATGTTAAGATATGCTTCTTAATTGATGACCTCACCCAAGTAGATGGATGCAAAGAATCCGTCACTCAAGTATCAAGTCCTTAGAGCAGATCTCAGCGGGTGTTACCTAGAAATGGAGTTCTGTACCAGGCGTGAAGCTTCCATCAAATTCTAAGGGGCTAGGCATTAACTGCTGGGGAACTGAAGCCATCCATTCATTACTAACCCCAGAAAAATACCTCCCCACTGTACAAACCATTATTTCCCCATTGATCAAGGCAGGTGGGATGTGGTTGGAGGCTGATGATTAATTCAGATGGTTCTGACTTGGAAGAGCTCAGCTGTCTTCCTCGTTCACAGCTGCCTTATTGAAGCTGTGATATTAAAACGGTGAAAATTTCTGAAAGCTAATTTAACCAACCGACTTTAATCACCCAGGGTGACAGGACATGCTGAGAAACTGTAAAGACCGGGGCTTCGGTCAATTTCGAATGTTATCGCTTTTGACGGGGGCCATTGCAAGACTCACAGAGCAAATGGAATGGGCTCACTGCAATCTTTCAAATTAGTTACAAAGATCAAAACATTAAAAAGCGGGAGTGATATTTTTTTTCTGAGCATAAAAATTTATCCTTTCAGAAATAATTAATTTGATAAAATTACTCATTAGACCCATGTATCATTGTGTCATTGTAACTTCAGTGTCTAAAATAACTTCTAGCTTTTCTTTTCGAGGAAGCCAGTACAGCTTCTAAAAGTTATGTGCCTAATTAGGTCAGGTACTAAGTAACTTGCCTTTCCAATACAGTTCTATGGAGAATACTAGTTATAATTACCCTCTCTAAAAAAAGAAGGAAAGAAAGAAGAGGGGGGGTAGGAAGAAAGAAAGAAAGGAAGGAAGAATTGAACATGGGTTCAATGCAAGATTAGGATGGACATGTACACACTGCTATATTTAAAATGGATAACCAACAAGGACGCACTGTGTAGCACAGGGAACTCTGCTCAGTGTTATGTGGCAGCCCAGATAGGAGGGGAGTTTAAGAGAGAATGGATACATGTATATCTATGTATAGCCAAAGGGCTGAGTCTCTTTGCTGTCCACCTGAAACTGTCACAATATTGTTAATTGGTTATACTCCAATATAAAATAAAACATTTTTTAAAAAGCAAGTATTCCATCCATGTTGTACACATGAACTTTATAAACCAATACAATTTATTTTTACCTTAATAAATAAGTTTTAAAAAGATGAAATTGGAGGTCATCATGTTCACGGGATCCACAGTTCCAGGTTCATGGGTCTATTGTCCAGTGCTGTCTTTGCAAGTAACTGACATGTCGTGTCTGTTTGATAAAGTTAGTCGTTTGGGGAATATCACCTCATCCATTGTGATAGTCGTGTCTAACTCTTTGCAATCCATGGACTGTAGCGCACCAGGCTCTTCTGTCCATGGGATTTCCTAAGCAAGAATACTAGAGTGAGTAGCCATCCCCTTCTCCAGGGGTTTGAATCCAGATCTTCTGCGTTGCAGGCAGATTCTTTACAGTCTGAGCAACCAGGGAAGCCCCACATGGGTAACATCATAAAGAATCAGCAATTCAAGGCTCCCTTGGGGGACACAACCACAGGTTACCTGGGTAGACTACTGGTGTGACCTAATATATTGTTTCTGATACACAGATACTGGGTCATTTTCCTTTCTCTGAGTTCAGAGGCACCAAAAACGAAATGTTTCTATGTCACTGGAAACAGAGTGGTAAAAATTTACAAGGCTTCCAGAATTATTTGCATTGGTGGAGGAGTTCAGCTCTCCACCAACCCTCCCATTGGCAGCAGACACAAGCTGGGGGTTAAGACCGAGATGCCTTTCAGTCTCCCGGGAGTCTAAGAACCAGCCCTGATTCTTAGACCCCTCTTTAAATCAGCCTTGATGCTCTGAAGGTGCAATCCATAGGGCCCAGCTCCAGCAAGGAAGAGTAACTCAGGTTGGCTCAAACCTCCTCTGTGCAGTGTTAATGTCCCCAGTCCACAACCTGCAGAAGTTGGATGCGTTGATCCAATGCTCTGAAGCAGTATTAATCCTTGAACATCATGTTTTGCCAGCAGGTCCTTCACCTCTGTCTCCTTTTGTTCCCATAACAATTCTACAAGGTAGGTTCTACAACATCCCTGGTGCTGATGCAGAAAAGGAAAGTTAAAGAGAATAAGTGCCTTTGCCCATCTTTGCCTGACTATTGCACTGCAGAGCTAGTATTTGAACTCAGTTAAGTTAGCAAGGTCTATCTAACTCTCCTTCCCTGGTCATTTTTATGAAAGTGGGTCAACCCAGTAAACTGCCCTCTGATAACCTGGCTGAGTGATAAGGTGGACATTCAGCAGGCAGATGCTGACTTTAGCATCTTCTCTGGCCCATCCCTTAGGTCCAGGATGCCCCAGGCATCCTCTATTCCACACTGATTGGCTCCAGGAATAGTTTAGGAGGGAGTGGTTGTCAGAGTCTGGTCTTTGGACCTACAGCATCCATACCACCTATAAACAACTTACATGAATATGTATAACTGAATCACTGCTATACACCTGAAACTAACACAGCATTCTTAATCAACTGTGCTCCAATATAAATTACAATAAATAAATTAAAAAAAAAAAAAAAGCAAATTATCAGCCCCGGCCCCAGAGCTACTGAATCAGAGACTCTGGTGGTGGTGCCCAACAGGCTGGGTTTTAACACCTCCTCCAAGTGGTTCTCCTGCTTTGAGCAAGGTCTGAGAACCATTGGTCTAATGTATCCCTTCATACAGGCGAAAACAGAGGCTAAATTTGGTCTCCTTGGCCTCTCCTATTTGTCCCTCACTAATTTTCTGTCTTTCATGTATTTCAGAAATTTCTTAGATTGAC
The DNA here is from genome assembly GCF_032452875.1 of Bos javanicus. Lineage (NCBI taxonomy): Eukaryota > Metazoa > Chordata > Mammalia > Artiodactyla > Bovidae > Bos > Bos javanicus. Next base: position 31,653,854 of record NC_083886.1, read on the forward strand.
TTTGAAACCTCTCATATTGGTTTTTGTTTTGCCAAAATCACTTCTACATCTCCATCTCTATTTCTGCTTTGCAAATAGGTTCATCATTTTTCTAGGTTTCACATATGTGCATTAATATATGCTATTTGTTTTTCTCTTCCTGACTTACCTCACCCTGTATGACAGGCTTTAGGTCCATCCACGTCTCTGTATAGCACAGGGAACTCTAATCTATGCTCTTTGGTGACTTAAATGGGAAGAAATACCAAAAAAGGAGGAGGGGCTATGTGTATATGTATACATAGCTGATTCACTTTGCTGCACAGCAGAAAGTAATACAGCATCATAAAGCAACTGTACTCCAATGAAATTACAAAAAAAAAATCACTTCTAATTCACTAAGGCTATCACGGAACTCCCGGGCCCAACAGGGAGAACCTCTCCATCCTGCAGAAAAGGGTCTCTTCCCCCACTTTGGATTTTCTTGTGGGTACCTAGAGATTTACTCACCACACACATGCACCTAGGATTCCAATATGTGTGTGTGTGTGTGCTTGTGCACGCATATGTGTGTGCTCGGTCATGTCCAACTCTTTGCGACTCCATGGACTGTAGCCTGCCAGGCTCCTCCATCCATGGAATTCTCCAGACCAGAATACTGGAGTGGGTTGCCATGCCCTCCTCCAGGGGATCTTCCTGACCCTTCCTGATCGAACCTACAACCCTTGTGTCTCCTACATTGACAGGCAGGTTTTTACCACTGAGCCACCTGGGAAACAGGATTCTAATGTGTGTGTTTAAATGGTCCCCAGACTTCCTAGGGTACAGTGACTCGAAAAACAAAACAAAACAAAACAAACAAAGCAAGAACTCTGCCTTTCCCCTCTGTTTTATCTAATGAGTGCCTAGCATTTTATAATTCCTTTTTGAAACGAGAACGTGATCTTCTTTTAGTTACCTTTTCCCTCTAAGGGATACTTGGAGAAGATAAGAAAATCTTGTCTCTGAATATGTGAGGCTGTTGCTTATTAACTGAAAGATGTAGTAGAAAAGATGAGTTTTGGAATCCATGAAACTGAGTTTAAATGTCATTTCCACTTTACCAGCTTTGAAGCCTTGGGGAAAAAAATCAGTTAAAATCTCTGAACGTTCCTTTTTATTTTTAACATGGAGAAAATAATACCGCATAGGGCTGTGTGAGAATTACAAAGTATGAGAGTGAAGTGGTTGGCATGTCGTAGGTGTTAAATAAATAACAACGATGACTATTACCGTGGAGAATGAAATGGCTTTATTTCCTCAGGCGTAGAGGTAAGGAAGCCACCTGATAAATGTGATGTATGTTCCTTAAGGACCAAATTGGTTCCATGGTAAGGAATATACATGTGATTTCTATATTAACACTCTATTAACATTAATATTCTATATTAAAATTCTGTTTACTCTCTCCGACATGTTTTTGAATTTTTAAGATAAAGCATGATTTCGGCGGAAATTTAGACTTGAATAAACTCACTTCATTGCTCTGTATTCTGGATGATCCACCAGCCCCACCCTTGTATATATTTTTTCTTATTTATTTTTATTGAAATATAGTTGATTCACAATGTCATTAATTTCTGTGGTACAGCAAAAGTGATTTGGTTTTGCTGATTTTGTTTGGATTTATTTCTTTATCTGTCTGCAGTGCAATTTTTTTTAAATATATTTAAACTTTTTATTTTGTGCTGGGGTTTAGCAGATTAGGGCATCCTTTTGATTCAGACAATAAAGAATCTGCCTGCAATGCAGGAGACCCAGGTTCAGTCCCTGGGTTGGGAAGATCCCTTGGAGAAGGAAATGGCAATCCAGTCCAGTATTCTTGCCTACAGACTTCCATGGATAGAGAGCTTGGTGGGCTACAGTCCATGGGATCTCAAAGAGTGGGACACGACTGAGTGACTACACTGCTATAGCCGATTAACAAACAATGTAACAGTTTCAAGTGAATGGCAAAAGCACTCAGTCATACTTATACATGTATCCATTCTCCCCCCAAACTCCCCTTTTTAAAAAATATTCTTTTCATAATGGTTTATCATAGGATTTTCTTAAACTGGAGGATTTAAAATGCTTTACATTGTTGTGTTAGTTTCTGCTGTACAACAACATGAATCAGCTATATGTGTATATAGATCATCTCCCTCTGGAGCACCACCCCCCCACCCCCCATGTATTGTATCTGTTCCCTTTACTCTTAGCCGTATTTCACAGGAATAATCTGGAAAGAACTGGGAAGCACAACTGTGCCGGGGGTGAAGGTAACAAGTAGGCAGATTATGTTTTAAGTGGATGTGACAATTAGAGGGGTCTGCATGCAGTGAGGAGCCTGCCAGAGATCTTGTGCAGGGGATTTTGCAAAGAGACAGGACTTAGCTTCCTGTCACATCCTTCCCAACCACAAGAGCCTGGGGGCTATGCTTCTCCGCACTCCCAGGTCTGCAGAGAGGTACTAGGGCACCTTTAAATGACTGAGAAGAATGAATGAATGAATGCACATGGCTTTTACAACCCCAAGGTCACTCCCTCTTTCAGTATGCCATTCTACAACCTGTCATCACTGATCCCCCTAACTCCTGCCAGACTTTCAGTAACACTCCTTTTCAGCTGGGATTGTGTTAAGCTGAAAAACGGAAAACTTGGCTTAAAGCAAAAGGAGTCTGTTGACCTCACAAGCCAAGCAATTGGTTCTTTCCCTCATGGCTGCTCCAGGGCTGGAAAGTTTCAGCTGTCGCATTCCAAGGATAGAAAAGTGAAGACAGAGGAGAGGAGGACCACAAGAAACCTGCCTTTGTAGCACTTCTCTATTGCAGCTAAGAAGCCATGCCCACAGTGGGCGTGGACAATAGCCATGTGTTAATATGTAACTGACATCCATGCGGGAGGCATTTTGGGGCGGCTCAACCAGACGGTTTGTTTGTTGGTGGGGTTTTCTCACGTGTCCGGGGTTGGTTGTGGTCAGTGGGGTGGATCAGTTTCTGTGGATGGGGCGTCTGCCCATGTGTCTAGCATGATGCTGCAGCCTCACCTGGGCTGGTTCTGGCTGCAGAACCAGCATACAGGGCATACAGGGCAGGCTGGAGAAAGGAGGCCATCGTCTACCGCAGACTCATTAGCCAAAGTTGAGCTGACCAAGTGAGGGCCTGGCTTTGCCTTCCTCCCTCCCCTCTTCTTCCTCCTCCTCCGTCTTCTCTTTCATTTTTACAAGCTTTACCAGACGGTATACTAGAGACTGGCCAGGGAAAAGTTTGCAGGGAAAGAGTATTGGGATAAATCACTTTGCAGCACCCACCCTATCATTTAACCCTCATCCTTGACTTTGCTAATAAACTTCTTGGACCAGCATCCCCATTAGACTGTCAGAGACCTCAGTTCCAATGCACTCCTATCAGCATATCCCTAGACACACTCATTTATACCCAAGCAGCCTTTGAAATGGCATTGGGGTCCCACTGCAGTGCTGGAGCAGGGTGAGTGATACAGAAAACATGCCTCTTTTCTTTCCCTGCCCCTCCCTGCCATTGAAATGCCAGTCAGTGTTGCAAAGCAACAGAGCATGGAAGGGTCGCCTTGGCTCCCTGCTAGTTTATTAGCTCAGGAACACACACTCAGAGAAAGTATGAAGCAGACTTTCAAATACCCGCATATAGTAATAATGCTCCCTATGGATTCTTATTGAAAGCCGAACAATTTGTAAGTGGCATGTAGGTAAATATCAGTCTGGAGGCAGAAATGTGCTGGCTACATTGGTGTTCCAAGAGCTATATATACCCCAAAGATGAAGAAGGTTATTATCCACAAAAGGAAAAAAAATAATGGATTGACTCAGGTTCTCAAGTTCATGAAATAATAATGAACATTTATTGAGCACTTACTACATGCCTGGTAATATGCAAACCATGTTATATAATCTCATTTAACCCTCGAACCATTTAAGAAAGTAGGAAATAGCTCCATTTCACAGATGGTGAGACTGAGGCACAGAGAGTTTAGATGTCTTCTCCAAGATCAGGGATTGGAGAATCAGGGTGCAAATTCACCTGCATCTAGCCTCAAGCCCTGGCTCCTGGCTATTAGAACACTCTGCGTTCTGTTTATTTATCAGCCATGGAGCAAAAGTAATTATGAGTAAGCCTAGAAAATAATTTACGCTTTGTAGGTTTCAGCTGACAGTCTTGACTGACTGAGAGCCAAAATGATTAAAACTCAAATGAACGTGCAGTTACTCATGGATTCTAATGATCATTGTGTTGTTGAATGAAGCAGAATATATTAAGTCAGAGAATTATTGATAGTTTTAAAAGGTGTAAACAAGAGCCTTATTAATGAAGTTGTTCACTAGCTATGTCATTTATATACATTAAACCACACTTAACAGGCCTGGGTTTTATTGTCGGCTTTGTGATTGTTGTTTATTGTTTGATTTTTTGTGCTATAGGATTTTGGTATGATCCAAGAGATTAGTGTTTCCCAAACTATGGTCCACAGAATATTAGCTCTGTTCTATGTTGTATGGGTTCTATGAATCAAAAACAGTTGTAAAATGTAGGACTCACTAACATTTAAAGTTTGTTTCCTGCAAGGTTTATTATAAAGGTTCTTTTGCATATTGTCATCTGCATGTTGTGGGTTTCCAAGACAGCAGTACAGTCCGCTTTGTCGGTCTTACTGCATGTTGAGAAATCCTGACTATTTAATTGCTAGTTAACCTGGTCTCATTGTGGATGAACAGAGTTCATAGTGTCAGCTCAACTGTCTAGATCGCCAGTTCCACTGGTGAATATCATAATATTTCATGTGTTTTGAGATTATTTGCTTCTCATTCTCCTAAAAATGATTTTCATTTTTAAATTTTATTTTAAAATATTTATTTTTTATTTAGTTAGTTGGCTGCACTGAGTCTTAGTTGGGTCACACAGTTCTAGTTCCCTGACCAGGGACTGAACCCAGACCCCTCTGCATTGGGAGTGCAGAGTTTTAGCCACTGAACCATCAGGGAAGTCCCAAAGTGATTTTCATTTTCAGTGAACATTACTTTGCTTTTAAATATTTAGGACTCCTCATGTTTATTTACCTAAAGACCAATAAAAATGGCATGTATGTGTCGACTTTTAAAACATCAAAGAAAATATTCATTATACTGTTTATGTTTATTGATTATGTACAAATATAAGATGTACCTTCACTTGGGTATTATTTTGTATTTCTGGTGCTAAATTCAAGAAAGACATGAGTAAACTGAATTGTGGGAGGAAACTAACATTTTTGAAAGTCACTTTTATGTCTGACTTAATCCTTTCAAAACCCTTTGAGGTTTTTTTCAAATGCAAAGCCTGCATCTCACATACATCAAACTATTTAACTTCACACAGCAAGCAAATCACTTAGGGTTTGAATCCAAACCTATGTGACTCCAAAACTTACATTCTATTTATTACAAAAAACAAAGCAAAAGGATTTAAAATAAAATGATAGAAAAGCTACCATTTGAAAAGAGATCTGATTGGCAAACTAATAATAATAGTAATGGCAACAGCTGTATGACTTCCTTGTGACAGAATAGGCTAAAAGGGATTGTAATCAATTTTTGTTGTGGGCTTCCCTGGTAGCTCAGTTGGTAAAGAATCTGCCTGCAGTGCAGAAAAACCCAGTTTGATTCCTGGGTGGGAAAGATCCCCTGGAAAAGGGAGAGGCTACCCACTCCAGTATTCCTAGTCTTTCCCGGTGGCTCAATTGGCAAAGAATCCACCTGCAGTGTGAGAGACCTGGGTTCGATCCCTGGGTTGGGAAGATCCCCTGGAGAAGGGAATGGCTACCCACTCCAGTATGCTGGCCTGGAGAATTCCAATGGACTGTATAGTCCATGAGGTTGCAAAGAGTCAGACATGGCTGAGGGACTTTCACTTTCAAAACAAGAAAAGTGACTAAGAAACCAATCTATTCTGTTCACTAGATTTGAAAGTTAGAGAATAGTCCTGAAAGCTTGACAAGGGTTATTTTCTGAAAGGTCAAACTACTAATTCACAAAATAGGTAATAAAATTATTAACTCTATTACCACTAAGAGATGGTTTATTCTAAGAACGTAGATAGGCTGAAGGAGTAAATGGATGCGTTAGTGAGTGATTTTTGTTTGGGGCTTCTGATTTTAAGACTATGTAAGACGATGCTCAGGCAGATCGTGCCCTTGGGTACCACCCGGTGGCCAGCTAGACAGTCTGTTCAGTAAAATGGCACCTTGTAGATTCACCTAGGGGTGTTGGCAAAAATCGATGAGACTCTCTGGGACAGCTCTGGCCTTTCATAGATGGGGGACCAGTTCGGAGAATAAACCTTCACTCCTATTAGGGCTCAGCTAAGATGTTTCAGATCCTCTCCTAAGCAAAGTCACTGCTGGCATTTTGGTCATGGTACAAGCAGAGCTTCTAGAAACTGAGCTAGAGTGTGGGTCTTTCCTTCAATTTATTTTTAATTGGAAGATAATTGCTTTACAGTATTATGTTGGCTTCTGCCATACAACAATATGAATCATCCATAAGTATACATATATCCCCTCCCTCTGGGGCTCCCACCCCTCTAGGCTGTCACAGAGCACCAGGCTGAGCCCCCCTGCACATACAGCAGCCTCCCACTGGCTATCTGGTTTGCTTATGGTAATGTATATATGTCGATGCTGCTCTCTCAGTTCATCCCACCCTCTCCCTCCTTTGCTGTGTCCAAAGTCTATTCTCTGCCTCTCTACTCCTGCCCTGCAAATAGGTTCATCTGTACCGTTTTTCTAGATGCCTTATATATGTGTTAATATACGAAACTTGTTTTTCTCTTTATGACTTACTTCACTCTGTATAATAAGCTCTAGGTTCATCCGCCTCACTAGAACTGCCTCAAATGTGTTCTTTTTTAGGGATGAGTAATATTCCATTGTATATCTGTACCGTGATTTCTTTATCCATTCCTTAGAGTCTACATCTTTAAGAAGTAAACTGATGAACAGATCAGAGGTCAGAATGTATGCTTCTATCTGAATAAATTAATCATCTATTATTATCACCAGGGACGAGATCTAGGAATTAGCTTGGTCCATTTTCAGGGAAGGGCAGCAAAGAGAGGTATTCAAGAAATGTACATTAGCCTGTCTTGTGAACAGGTGTGCGTGTGCAATACAGGCCATGTGTGCCCCTCCTTAACCCTTGAACTTCAGGATGTTAAAAATAGGACCTTCAGAACGTTCAAAGTAGGACCAAATATGTCCAAAATATCACCACAAAAAAACAAAAATGTGAAATGTAAGTCATGGTTTTCCATGATCTGTAATAGGGCAGATTTTTTTCTTTTAAGTCATTATCAACAGAGGAAATGTCCAAATCATGAAGGCATGTCGCACCATATCTGTTACCCTACTTGGCTGGAATTTTCTCTCTCAGTGTCATACAGGGTATGACATTTTATCTTGGTAGATATTTTATCACTTTATTCTTCTTAGTTCCATCTGGTTGGAGGCCTCTCTTTCACACATTTTCTCCCACCTACCCTTCACAACCATCAACTTCTCTTATTTCTTTGTTCTTTTTCCATCTCCCCCCTCCTCCAAAATACACACACACACACTTTGGCTTGATTTCTAGCTCTACTCCCCAATGGCTATATAATGTTTGACAAGTCTCTTAACTTCTTGGAGGCTATTTCCTTGTATATAATCGAGAAGTAATAACTGCCCTGCTCACGTCACTTTGCCCGCTGTAAAGTGCTAATATAAGCTTGTTGTTGTGATTATTAATATTCTACCCCGCCTTCTCCACTAGAGCGTAAGTGTCCCAGGGGAGGCTGTCAGTCATTGTGATTACTGGAAAGGCTGATGGGGAAGGCGCTCCTCTCCCCCCACCCCACCCACCTACTTTTGCCATCACATTCTTGGGTTTATGACGGATTTGTGCTTTTCCCTTTCGATGACTTGAGTCCTGTTTCTCTGGTCAGTGGAGACCATTCCATTTCTATGCTGTTTCCATTTGTTCAGCAGGTACAACTTAGTGTGGCATGCTTGTGTTTCCATTCCTCTGTAACCTGGCTTTCTTCCTCCCTACCTGGAGATGCGAGGCTGCCATGAGTGCCCAAGGTCCTGGGAGTCACAAGGCTTAAAAGGAAGACGGGGTTGGAGGGATGAGGGAAGGGATAGTTGGGGAGTTTGGGATGGACATGTACACACTGCTATGTTTAAGACAGGTAGCCAACAAGGACCTACTGTGTAGCACAGGGAAGTCTGCTCAATGTTACGTGGCAGCCTGGATGGGAGGGGAGTTTGGGAGAGAATGGATACTTGTATATGTATGACTGAGTCCCTATGCTGTTCACCTGAAACTATCACAACATTGTTTGTTAATCAGCTATACTCCAATACAAAATAAAAAGTTAAAAAAAAATAAAAAGGAGAAGAGAGGGTAAAAGAGACGAGAACTGAGAAAGGAACACTGTGAGGACAATTTGGATGGTATCGGAATAATTCCAGAACTGGTCCTCCATTGTTATCATCAACTCACTTCAGAGGTGTGATTAAATCACTGTTAAATGACCTTGAGTGAAAACCATTAGGGATTCAGATGGAGTGGAGACATTTTTACATGGCTTTTGAAAACACTGTGTGAAGACTTCTTAAATTCTTTAAACGTAACTAAGAGATTTTCTTATTTCTATCCCAAAACCACCTGTAAAAAATAAGCACCCCCCCCCCAAAAGTAAGCTATAAATGTAATTAAAGCATCCTTTGAAGGGAGAGTTAATGAAAAATAGCACTGGGCTGGAGCTCAGTTCTGTCTTTATCTCCTATTCCCGCCACCTTCTTCCTAAGTAATTAATCAGGAATAATAATCATACATCTCTCTCCAGGCCAGAGCACACCTCCACGTTCATCGTCCCGTTTGAACCTGGCCACAGTCCACTGGTGACGTAAAACAAGCGCATGGGATTCGACTCTTCTGAACCAATTGTGTCGCTTTTTATTTTCCTCTGAGAATTTATGTTATATTCGCTGAGAGTAAACATTTCTTTTTTTAACAGAATTATTATTTATTCTAATAATTTTAATTATTATAAATTCTCCGTGGATTTATTTTTGACTGTGCCAGGTTTTTGTTGCTGTGCATGGGCTTTTTCTCTAGTTGAGGCGAGTGGGGGTTACTCTCGAGTTGCAGTGCAAGGGCCTCTCATTGCAGCAGCTTCTCCTGTTGTGTCTCAAGGGCTCTAGGGCACACAGGCTTTAGAAGTTGTGGGACACGGGCTTCATTGCTCTGTGGCATGTGGGATCTTCCCGGACCAGGGACTGAACCCATGCCCCCTGCATTGGCAGGCGGATTCTTAACCACTGGACCTCCAGGGAAGTCCCCGACTGTGTCAGTTTCAGCAAACCACTAACCCTTGTGATGTCCATCTGTTCACGCACATGGAATGCACATGATAAATTCCCATGTGGGCATTTTGAGGGTGAAATAAGACAATGTGTATAGAAGTGCTTTGCAAAGCCCAAAGCACCACACAGAAGTTTGTGGGATGTTAGGAACCAGGGAAGAAGTTTAGACTTTCCACTTGTGGGGTTTTGGTGGTAAGCAGTGGAAACCAAGTCTATAAGTTAAGCAGGAAAGGAATACATTGGAGTACCATAAGGTAATTCACAGACTCGATAGCAAAGCTGAAGATGCAGGCTCATAGAGGATCCAGGAATCAGTGAGAGGCCAGGAGACAGAGCTGCCGCTCTAACAGGACCCTAGGAGAGTGTAGTCAGGCTGTTTCACAGTTGGTCCCACTGCTGCTACCACCGAAGAAGTTGACACGGCCACCACGCAAATGAATTCTAAGTAGTCAGTGCCTTATAGCATCATCTGCTCTAGACGTGGGTGGACCAGTTGATTGGCCAAGTTCAGATTACTGCTTGCACTCTGACTGCCAAGATACTGAGACATGGAAACCCTTCTATAGTTGTCTTCTAAACTAGGAGGCAAGATTCTGTCTCTTACCTCTCCTGGAGTTTCTCCCCGCATAGGAAAGGTGTTCAGAAGTCACTCTGAGGCCCCTTTGGATTAAATGACCTACCCTAGGGCCGCAAACGATTGGACTAAATCCCACCTCTCGTCATTTCCAGGCTCCTAGACCTTTCCACCGTCTTGTTTCCTCCTATAGACGTGTTCAGTCTTTGAACGAATATTGAATCTCTCCCACCAATCATGCACTGCGGTGAGGTGTCTCCAGCTCTCCTATTTTGAGATTTTATGATGAAATGTTTCCATGCAGCATTCCCCTGGTGATAAAGCACTATGGTGAGAACATTGTTTTCATGATGAAATTTTAGAGAGCCTGAAATTTAAAATGAAGATTACTATCAGAAGGATCCTGCAGATTCAACAGAGAGGCAAGGCTGGAAAAGATAATTCGCTCAACCAAAAGGAAGAGGGAATAACAGCACCAGGGGGACTTCTCAGGTTCCATCAATGTCCACTGTCCCACTTCAATCTATAAATCAAAACAGAGGTCACACGAGTCAAGGACTTTTAGCCCATAACAAGCCGTTTCCATACACCGTCTCCACTTTGCCTGTGTCCAGCACCGAGAGGTAGAAAGAGTGGGTGCTCTGAGAGTCAGTTCAAAGCTGATATCCATAAACCAGTAAATAAACAGTGGAAGGAACGTTCCTCTTTCTCAAAAGGCTTTCTGCCTTCCCGTAGTTGTTGCTGGATAAGAAATAGAGGGGCTGCAGATTCCTGAATGTGTGTGTCGCTTTAGTCGTGTCCGATTCTTTGCAACCCCATGGACTGTAGCCCACCAGGTTTCTCTGTCCATGGGATTCTCCAGGCAAGAACACTGGAGTGGGTTGCCATGCCCTCCTCCAGGAGATCTTCCCAACCCGGGAATTGAACCCGCATCTCCTGCATCTTCTGCATTGACAGACAGGTTCTTTACCACTTGCAGATTCCTATAGGATGGCAAAGAAGTATCTTAGGCTGAATTCTCTAGAAAGTGGAGCTTGGAGCAGGTTGTTAGGTATTAGTATGTGGGGAAGTACAACCCCAGGGGGCGGACAAGAGAGTGCCGGAAAAAACAGGAGTGAGTCAGGAAAGATAGGAAGGCCAATTTAAGGGATTGTGTTGTGGATTTTACAAGAAGCGTAGTTGATTGCTCAGTTTCTTAGGATGTGTTCAGAGAGGTCACCTGAAACCATGGCATGGTTTTGCTTTTTTCTTTTTGCTTTATTTTTGTTTGTTTGTTAATTGAAACATAGTTGACTTACAATGTTCTGTTCATTTCTGGTGTACAGCAAAGTTATTCATTTATATATATACATATATATATAGTCTTTTTTAGATTATTTTCCATTATTTTTTATGGCAAGATTTGAATATAGTTCCTTATGCTCTATAATATATATGTTACAGAAGAACTCAAATGAACTTTGGGGCCAACCCAATGTCTACAGCAGGACCTCGTTGTTTATTTATTTTATACATAGCAGTTTATCTGCTAGTCCCAAACTCCTTGTTTACTCCTCCCCAACACTGCATGCTTTAATAGTCCACCTTAGGGTGGAAGGGAAGAGGATTTTTATGCTTTTTCTTGTCTCTCTTTGGTGAAAGTTGTCCCGTGTGACATGGAGTCTCCTGTACTTCTGGGTTTACCTCCGAGGCCCTTGAGTAGCCACCTAGGAGTGGCTGGGACCCTGGAACCCAGGAGGGCAGCGACCATGGCACAAGCCACAGTCCTCAGGCTGAGTCCGTGATCAAAGTGAGCCAGTGGTCCTCCCATCCCTCCACCTGCATCCTCTGGGCAAGACATCGCATGTGTCACAAAGGGCCAGGCTGTCTCATGCCTCAGTAGCAACAGGAGAGACCAGAAGTGAGAAGCAATAGGCACGCACATGGAGGAATCAGACGTGCCTGTGACTGGCATGGGGGACCTGGAAGCAGTCACTAAGGAGACCCCAGTCAGCCAAGTGAGTGGAATGCGATGAAAGAGGCACAGAGGTCAAACAGTCCCTCTGCATCTACAAGAAAGCAGTTGGGCCAGGAGGCTTCACCATCAACAGGAAAACACAGCCAAGCGTGTCTGGAGAGGTAAATCAACTGGGTTACATACACTAAGTCAACTTGAAAATCCTTTCACCACACTGGATAGAACACAAATGAATTAAAATTCACGGCTGAACTTAAAAGAAGGGGAAAATACTTAGTCCCAGAAAAAAACAAGGAAATTAAAACAAGATTAGTCAACGTAGAGACTGGTTTTCTGGCTAGTCTTAGAGGTTGGGAAAGAATGGGTTTTGATACCAGTAACCTATGGGAGAAAGGACACAAAACCTCAGGCCTGAGCAAAGTGAGAAGCATAGACTCATGACTCTCAAAGGACCCCATCCCTCGAAAAACTAGAAAACATGTTCTCATCAGCATGAGGCAGCAAGAAAGAAGCTCTTCTCTCTCTGCCTGCATTTGGCAAAAAAAAAAAAAAAATTTCTTTGGAAAAATAAAAACCAGGACTGTATTTCTTAGAGGTTTAAGGTCTGATTTTATGTTGCTGAAAAGGTACAGGAAACCATCAAGGTGAAATATAGCATAAAGCATAAAAATTGATCCTGAGATAGTGTTACTCCTAGGGTGCTCAGTAGAAGCACAAACAGAAATAGAGTGGAAAGGCATATTGCAGGATTTCTGAAAGTAAAAAGAACATCTTACAGAAGACCATTTCACCATACGGCCACACCAACTATCTGATAACTAGACTTTCTGAACTTGAACAGAGCATTTGGAAAAAGAATATTAAAAGTGTACTTAAAATTACTGAAAATATAAAGAAAAGGATTTGTCCCACAAATAAAAGATGAGGATCATATGAAAAAGAACAGGAAACTTTGAAAAAGAACCACATACAACTTCTGGACATAGAGAAAAGCATAAACTAAAATTTAAAGCTGAGTAGAGAGACTAAATAATAGATTAAACACCACCAAAGAGGGAATTAATACATTAGAAATAATTCTGAGGAAATTATACAAAATTATACAGAGAGAAAATATAAAAAGAAAAAATTAGGTTAAACAGCTTAAAATGTATAGATCCCACCTGTATCTAATGTATATTACAAAGGAAAAGGTAATTATGGGAGAAAAGAGAAAATATGGGAGAAACAGTATTTGGATAAATAATGGTTAAGTGTTTTTCCAGCATTAGTGAATGACCTGAATCCATGATTTCAAGAAACACAGTGACCTTCATCAGGTGAAATAACCAAAACCCCAAAATCACGAGTAACATTATAAAGCAGATAGAAATTAATGACAGATTCTTTACTCAGGAACAAATTTGAACTGGCGAAGACTTCTCAACATACACACTTGTGCCAAATAATTCTGTGATGAAGCAAAATTACCATCAACTTAAGGGGAAGCTGAAACTCCAATACTTTGGCCACCTCATGAGAAGAGTTGACTCACTGGAAAAGACCCTGATGCTGAGAAGGATCAGGGGCAGGAGGAGAAGGGGACGACAGAGGATGAGATGGTTGGATGGCATCGCCAACTCTATGGACATGGGTTTGGGTAGACTCCAGGAGTTGATGATGGACAGGGAGGCCTGGCGTGCTGCGATTCATGGGGTCACGAAGAGTCAGACACGACTGAGCGACTGAACTGAACTGAACTGAACTAAGGGGCTATACAACCAAGTCCCCTACATTGGAACAAACTGTGTTCTGAGAGCTTGTTCATAATCCCAGTTTGTTTATAAGGTCAACATAGGCTAGGTACCCAACTAACACAATCAGCTGTATAGTACTACACTGTAATAGGTTTACAATATGTTCATATCTTTGAAAGTTCACAACTTGAAGGGTTGTATGTAGGTCATATGTAACCAGCTAAACTATCATTCAGGAAGTGAGACAAAATAAACACATTTTTGCAGAATTCAAGGTTAAGAAATCTACCTCTATCAACATAAATCTCAAAACACAATAGTGAGTGAGAAAAGCAAGCTCCAATAGGATATGTACGTTATGATTGACATAAAATTATAAAAGCCAGCCTTGAAGTATCCATGTTTTTTATTTGAAGTGCAAAGTAATATTGAGAAACATACAACCACATGTAAGATAGCAGTTCCTGCCTGGTAGGCTAGACAGGATGCAGAAGGCATGGAGAAGGCAGTCGGACTTCAGCTATAACAGAAATGTCTTAGATTTTTTTTTGTAATAAAAGAAAAATCTGCAGGAAAACTGGAAAACATTGATTCAAACTAGATGGAGGGTCATAGTGTCTATTTTACTTCTGTATTTTTTGTGTGCTTGCAATATTTTCAAAATAGAATTTTTTTTAAAGAAATAAATCTACATCAACGAGGACGAAGAGGGAGAATGGGAAGAACAAACCAGAGAGGACATTCACTATTGTAGAAGAAGAGAGTCCGTCCCAATCTAAGTGGGAAGAGGCGAGAGAGAGAGAAGTGGATGTCAAGTCCAGGTCCCGTTCCCACTCCTGCTGCCGAGCACATGCACAGATGTCCCCTCTCTGAATCTCGGTCTCCCCATCTTTGAATGAATCGAGGTTGGAGCTGATTATTCAACAAGATCCTTTCCATTTCCAGCACTCCTTTGCTCCACTCCCTTCAAGTTTTCAGATGCCATGCTCTTGGATATAAAAGTGGCTTTCACTATTGCAACTGTATTACTTAAAACTCCCTTAGCTTCAAGTGACAGGAAATTCAGCCCAAATTGCTTAATAACCAGCAAAATGTAGGATTTCCCAATAAGGACAGTCTGAGAAATTTCAGCCTCTCTTTTTTTTAATGTTTCAAATAGATTTTAATTCGGGGGGTCGCTTTGGGTTTACAGCACAACTGAGCAGAGTGGAGCAGAGTCCCCAGACCCCACCTCTTACGCTCCATGGTCTCATTCTATTCTTTTTCTCTGCAACGAGTCTTGTGGAATTTTCCTTCCCCAACCAGGGATTGAACCCATGCAGTGAGAGTGACAAGTCCTAACCACTGGATCGCCAGGGAATTTCCTTGTACCTTTTTTTTTTTTTTTAAGAAATAAGTTGGAAGCTTGAAAATAGCTTCACGGAGTAGACAGTCTCTTTTCATACGGAAGATGGAAGGTGAGAGGGAAATCTTAAAAGTAAGGAGCATTCTAATTGTAAAAAGGAGCCATGCAGAGATAAGCACATCTTTGGCTTCCAAATTCCAGTATTCATGATCAGAGACTTATTTGCTTGAAATATGTAGTTTTAGGATCAGTCAAATAAGTTCTAATTAGAACTACAGGTGAGAATGATGAACATTACAGGCCATGCAATATTGTCTAATAGTAAAAATGAAACATAAGTGGTTGAAGAACGGGTTACGTAGATTTTTAGAAGACAGCACGTGCCATCAGAAATAGAAAGGGAGATTCTGAAAACCATTTGTCTTCATAGCATTGCAAGAAAAGAATACATTTATTTTTGGATCACTCTCACAAATTAATACATCAAAATAGATAAATTTTAATAATTTAAACAAAAAAAAAGTTATGTTTACACAAGGTAACTGAAGTGAAAGTTGCTCATTCGTGTCCGACTCTTTGCAAAGCCATGGACTGTAACCCACTAGGCTTCTCTGTCCATGGAATTCTCTATGCAAGAATACTGGAGTGGGTAGCCTTTTACTTCTCTAGGGGATCTTTCCAACCCAGGGATTGAACCCAGGTCTCCTGTATTGCAGATGGTTTATTTACCATCTGAGCCACCAGGGAAGCCCAAGAATACTGGAATGGGTAGTCTATCCGTTCTCCAGGGGATCTTTCCGACCCAGGAATCGAACCAGGGTCTCCTGCATTGCAGACAGATTCTTTACCAGCTGAGCTACCAGGGAACGCCTCTCTTACACACAGTAAACCATCACAATATTGTAAAGTAATTATCCTCCAATTAAAATAAATAAATTTTTTTTTAAAAAGGCACATTCTTTCCACTTAGCTCTGTCATTAGTGCTATCTGTCCAATATTTTCCATTCTGCCCACTAAGAGGACACAGCACTTTCTGGCCTTAGTGTGATGTGGGTGGGTGGGGGGTGGGCAGGAGGCCACTTCTGGCCATGTATCGTGAGTAGGAGTAAAAAGTCTTACAATATTGGGATGGTTTTTGCCATATGTCAACATGAATCGGCCATAGGCATACATGTGTCCCCTCCCTCCAGGCCCAAGCTTTTAATTGCAGGACCCTGTGGAGGCCTCTACTATCAGTCAAGTTTGATTCCTTGAGTGACTCTGATGAATGGACCCTCTCATCCACCCCAGCAGCAGCCCCCGGTGGGCACCTGGCACCAACAAAAAATAAACCTGTGTTGTTTGAGGTCCTGTGGCTTGGAGCAGGTGGGATGCAGTCTCCTGGCCGATGTGTCACACAGAAGATGAAGGAACAGAGTTGGGGGTGTGAGGCTGCCTGAAGAGGGGCTCAGTGCTGTCTTAGGGCCTGCAGCGGGGCGTCCACGGTACACACTCTCGCCTCAGTTACCTGCGCTCCATATTGCCTGCATAGAGACCGGCTTCTATTTCCGGACACACCTCTGTAGAATAACCAGAGTGACTGACAGCATCGCTCCGAGGCAGGCTGTGAACCCGGCCGCCACGTTCACTCTGAACGCAGCAAAGAGCAGAAACAGAGCGGGAGCCTGTTACCACTGCCTGAGCCTGTTGCGACGCACACAGAGCGGCAAGAGGCTTTCGAGAAAGGATGAAGGGAGCCATATCTTCACAACACAGCTTGTCACCGGCTTGTCACCGAGGGGCCTAGGTGGCTGGGGCTGGCGTTTGCTGAACAAGTCTCCCTTCGGCTGGGCTGGGGGCTGGTTCGCACGGGATTGCGATGTCAAAATCGGAGATGGTCTGGGGAGGGGCGGAAGCACAGATTAACGTGCGAACCGAGCATCAGCCACCCGCACGTTCTTGCACTGGGAACTCGTCTCTCCCATTGTCAGCCTGGCAGCTTGATTCCTTCCAGCCACGTGCTCCTCTCCACTGTCTTGAGTACCACGGAGGAATTTCACAGGCTCATCCACGCACGACTCCTGGATGGATGCAGCTCCCTTGGGAGGTGGCAGCATCCTCCATATAGGCAATAGCAGAGAGGCACTCTCCCTTACGTCTCTGTCCTATCGGTCCATACCCACCCCACCCCCCAAACATCCCACCACACAGGGTCCTATGGCTGCCTCGGACTTGGTTCAAAGATCTCAGTGTATCAACTGAGTCAAAGAAGGATCATTTTCAACGACATACAAGAGCTAGTCTTTCCCCTTGGTCTAAGGGAAAAAGCCCTCTTTCCTGAGGGAGTGACGACATGGACATCCCCAGCTCTGAATTTTACTTCTTTGTCCTCAAATCCAAGACATTTTTTCCCCTAGCAATTTCATCTTCAAATTTCCATCACATGAGTTTGTATCCACCCTGCAGAAGCCCAAGAGCACCTGTTCCCTGGGTGTGGCGCACCATCTTCCAAGGGAGATTTAGGTACTTTAAGTGAAGAACAAATACAGAACAGCTCTTCCCTGACCTAACGTGTGTTTTCAGTGTCCCCCTTGGACAGCATTTGAAGAACTGCTTCTGTTGCTACATTGAGTTGAAATATGACTGACCTAACCAACCATTCCTGCCCCTCGATTAAAGCCCCAGTATACAGCAGTGGAGAGAGACATACTTCGTGAGTAGAAACTTCAAAAACTAGAGGCCTCTTACTAGACTCTTGAAAAATAAACAGTGTGGACTGGAGTCCTGTGTATTCGAGGTGAATCCTGGAACCACACCTTACAAGACTGGGTAACTTAAGCAGGTGATGCCACTGCTCAAGTTAAGTAAAAGGGCACTAATCCTAATGTCATCTGTAAGACGGGATCACACATAAATAATGCGCCTGGGAGGTTACTGGACACTTAGGAACAATTGAGAAACAGTAAGAGAACTTCCCTGGCAGTCCAGTGGTTAAAACTTTGCCTTTCAATGCAGGGATAGTGAGTTCAATCCCTTGTCAGGGAGCTAAGATCCCCCATGTCTGGTGGCCAAAAAATCAAAACATGAACAGAAGCAACATTGTAACAAATTCAATAAAGACTTTTTAAATGGTCCACATTAAAAAGAAGAAGAAGAAACATTAGTTTCCCTTCCACTGTCATCTTCCCTTTATTCTGAGTAATCACACACCTGCTTCCTGAATCATCAGAAGGCAACTCTGTCTCCTTCTATCTCTGTTTTGGTCTGAAGTTTTTCAGCACTTTGAGGAGAGAGGGATTTATGGTTTGACAGTCATGCTTTCTGATCCTTCACGGAGAAGAGAGGAGATTCATCCATTTTTATGATTCAGAACCTACTGAGATCAACCCTCTTTGTACTTTGATGGAGGAAAGGGGAAGATAACCCAGGTGGGGCATAGTAAGGTGCATCCCAAGTAAGCAGGAGGCAGCCTATGGGTCCTGAGTTTGCTGGCATGGAGAATTCATTCATTCATCCATTCATTCCATATCCATCTAGTACTCTCTCAGTGCTGCACACTCTACCAAGTCCCCAGGAAGCAAGAAGGAGCAAGACTGGGAATCTGCCCTATAAGAAGCTTCTCTTCTTTAGGAGCCACAGAAAGGGGAAGGAGGTGTAGAAATAGGAGACTGGTGGCAGTCCAAAGCAAAAATTCGCTAATTCATCATCCACACCAAACACTAGCCAACAATTCCCGTCATCCAGGTACTTTTGTGGGTTTCTTTCAGGAGAGAGGGGATGTGGAAGAAGGATGAGGGCAAATCCAGTTTGTAACAGGAGAACCTACTAGTCCTTGATTCCCACCTTCTCCTTCCTCCTTACTCTCTGTGCACTCCTGTCAGAACTGAACTTGACTCCAGAAGCAAATGAAGAAGCAGAGAAGCATGGTAGCAAGGAGACTTTGGAATCGGATCTAAGTAGTCTTGGGGCTATTTATTTAAATTTTGCTATAGTATTTACCTCTCTGTGGGTTTGAATAAGCATCAGTTTGCACATCTTTACTGGCTGTAAGAATCAGGGATAATGTAGAGCAAGTGCCTGAAATATGGCGTGAGTGCTAGGTACTTCAGTCATGTCTGACTCTCTGTGACCCCATGGACTATAATCCACCAGCCTCCTCTGTCCATGGGATCCTCCAGGGGAGAATACTGGAACAGGTAGCCATGCCCCTCTTCAGGGGATCTTCCTGACCCAGGGATTGAACCTATGTCTCTTAGAGTCTCCTGCACTGGCAGACGGGTTCTTTACCACTAGGGCCATCTGGGAAGTCCTGAAATATAGAGCATGCATACTCAGTGACTCAGTTGTGTCCAACTCTTTGTGACCCCATGGACTGTAGCCTGCCAGCTTCCTCTGTCCCTGAGATTTCCCAAGCAAGAATACTGAGTGGGTTGCCATTTTTTCCTCCAGGGATCGAACCTGAGTTTCCTGCATTGGCAGAAGGTTTCTTTACTGAGTCAGCTGGGAAGCCCTGGGAAGTCGGATTGTAATAGTAGCCCTTTAACAAATGGAGGTTCTTTTGCGTTCTTACTGCAGCTGCCTTTGCTACTCCTAATCTGTGTCTAGTACCCAATGTAGGTAATGACCAGAGTTTTGGCTTTGGTCCTTCCTACCCCAGACAGCCTCAAGCATGCTCGCCTTATTCCATGGAGAAACGGAAAATCTGTGGGGGTGGGATAAAAACAGCCTGGGTCCAGGGAGAAAGGACCAATCAGGAGGCAGGAAGAAGAGGGAACTACTTGATAAAGGGGAGGACAACAGTGGAATATGAGAAAAGGGGAAGGAGCAGAGGAGAAGCTGAATCCCTCACCGCCATCTTCCCATAAACCTTCAGGCCCTCCAGTGAACAAAGGAGCTTCCCCACTCAGGAAACCCACTCCACACCCATCTTGGACCCTTCCCAGTCCTTCTGCTATCAGGAAGCCAGGCTGGAGGCACAGCGAGTGTGTCCCCAAGGCCACCTTCCCTGAAATAGCCACCATGGCACTAGTGGTAAAGACCCACCTGGCAATGCAGGAGACATAAGAGACACAGGTTTGATCCCTGGGTCGGGAAGATCCCCTGGAAGAGGGCATGGCAACCCACTCCAGTATTCTTGTCTGGAGAATCCCATGGACAGAAGAGCCTGGTAGGCTACGGTCCATAGGGTCGAAGAGAGTCAGACATGACTGAAGAGATTTAGCACACAAGGTAAATTCAGCAGAGCAAAGAGTGAAGATTTCAAACTACTCTCATGGGGAAGGGTTGAAAAGAGATGTCTATAGGGATAGATATGTGATAATCTTTCACTCGGATGAGAAATTCAATTTCCTTAAAAAAAAAAAAAAAACTCACCTTAAAAAAAAAAAAAAAAAGAACCCATCAGGGACAGGAACATGTCTGAATTCTTTCGAGTAAGAAAGGTGTGAAGACATCTAAACCACAGGAGTGAAACGCTATCGGCAGACATCCCAGAGCTTAAGCTTGGTGAGATTCTCGTGGGGAAAGGCATCAAAGATTTTCTAAGAGTCACTTCTTATTTGAGGGAAAAAAGACTCAAGTTGCTGTCCAAAATGTGCCCCGTGGTGTTATGTATATGGTGGGGAGTGGAGACAAAAACAGCATCAGAGAGTCAAGATTCAAACCCAAAATACTTTCATCACCACTGTGAGTCTCATTGTTGTTGTTCAGTCACTCAGTCGTGTCTGACCCTTTTGCAACCCAGTGGACTGTAGCCCACCGGGCTCCTCTGTCCATGGGATTTCCCAGATAAGTGTACTGGGGTGGGTTGCCATTTCCTCCTCCAGGAGAGCTTCCTGACCCAGGGATCAAATCCGAGTCTCCTGCATTGGCAGGCGGGTTCTTTACCACCTGGGAAGCCCACGAGTCTTAGTGTTAGACATTTTCACCTACACTAAGTTGACATATATTCTGAGTCCTGCCACTTCTTCACACTAACTTCTTTTGGGTGGACAGTGACCCGTGTCTGCTCCCAGGATGAATGCCAATGACTCAGCACTGGGGCCCATGTATTAGAAACGTCGAAGAGAGCCTTCTGTGAGCAGAGAGCTGCTCTGTGGACATCTCGCCCTTGCTAAATGAGAGAATGCTGCAGGCTTTCTGTTCTTAACAAGTACATGCCCAGAGCAAGTCCTCAGCACAGACAGGGGGCAAAGCTAAACTGAAAATCTGTCACCGGTTCACCTCCTGTAGGAAGGCCCTCCTTCCTCCCCCGTCCCCTTTTTGGTCATTCCGTGCCTTCTTCATGGCCATCATCACCTTCACAACACCAGTACCATGCTTTGGGGTTGCTCATCAACATGCTGGCATCTGAAGCTTGGCATGATGTTATGTCTCAGTGTTGATGTCGTCCTGATCTTGTAGCCAAAGAAATGGAGCTTCAGACTTGAAGTCACGGGGGTGGTATGTGACCACTGGTCAGTCAGGGAGGTGGAACTTTCCAGCAGGGGTCAGTATGAAGCTGATCCACTCAGATCCGCCCATCAGCAGAGCCTCCCAAGCTTCCGGCCTTTTCTTCTTCTGTGCATCCCCATCTTCCCCCCCGCCCCCGACTCATAAGCCTACCTACCCTTCTTGTCGTTCTGTCACAGCCCTGCTCTTGAGAGAGTAGCAGAGAGAAACCTGGGCCATGAAGAGCAGAGTCTGTGGGTCCAGGGGGACCTGAGCCCTAGTCCCAGCTCAGCCTTCCCCAGCTGTGTGACCTTGGACAAAGTACTTAACCTCTTGAAGCCTCGGTTCCCTCACCTTCCAGTGGGACCAATAATAGTAACTCCCTCAGAAGGCTGTTGCCAAGATTAAATAATACACTTAAAATACTTATCGCAGTGCCTGACATATGCTGAAGAGTGTTAAGTATTACTCGCTTAGTCGTGTCCGACTCCTTGCAACCCAATGGACTGTAGCCGGCCAGCTCCTCTGTCCATGGGATTCTCCAGGCAAGAATACTGGAGTGGGTTGCCATTCCCTTCTCTAGGAGGATCTTCCCAACCCAGGGATCGAAACCGGATCTCCTGCATTGCTGGCAGATTCTTTAATCGTCCGAGTTACCAGGGAATCCCCTGCTAAAGGCTCAGTACTAGTCGCCTTTGCTAGTAGAGTCCAGCGATAGAAGTTCACCTCTGAAAGGCATATCCTACAGACAGCGTTCTCCCCACATATGAACGTGCTGGGAGGGAGCTTTGGAGGTGGGGAGCCTTGGAGCCCTTAGCACAGGGGTCCTGGGCACCAGTGAGCATCTAGACTAATGATGCCTCACTTGCCATCTGCCATCTTCCTTTTAGCTGAGCTCGTTAGCACCTCAGGCAAGGAAGGGGGAGGAGGTCAGGCTAAATCCTGTCCATCTCAGTACTTCTTAGTAGAAAGAGAAAGCTAAGAACCAGATCAAAGTTGGGTTGAAGTTGAAGAGCCTGCGATTACGCTGAGGTCTGCGGTGCTCTCTCTTCAGTCTTGGGTCTTTGAGTGTAGGCTGCATTTGACAGTTCTGACACATTGCACTTGATCCGGCCTGAGAAACCTCGTCTTTTGGAGCCTCGAAGGACGACAGCCTGGGATTTGAAGGTTTTCTTTTCTCCTGCCGATTCGCAAGCCCTCAGACAAAGCTGCATATGTTGGCTGAAAGTGATGGCCAGGAACTTGCACACCTGGTTTCTGGTTTCGGCTCCATCTTTTTTTTAATCTCTGTTTCCACATCCCCTTCTCAGAAACGGGCAGCATGGTGACCCTCACCAGGAGAGGGATAGCATATTGGTGTCTATTCCTCACCCAGCATCTACTTTGCAAATATTTATTGAGCTTTAAGCTATGTATTCGGAGAAGGCAATGGCACCCCACTCCAGTACTCTTGCCTGGAAAATCCCATGGACGGAGGAGCCTGGTAGGCTGCAGTCCATGGGGTCGAGAAGAGTCGGACACAACTGAGTGACTTCACTTTCACTTTTCACTTTCATGCACTGGAGAAGGAAATGGCAACCCACTCCGGTGTTCTTGCCTGGAGAATCCCAGGGACGGGGGAGTCTGGTGGGCTGCCGTCTATGGGGTCGCACAGAGTTGGACACGACTGAAGCGACTTGGCAGCAGCAGCAAGCTATGTATTAATGTTAGTCACTCAGTCGTGTCCGATTCTTTGCAATCCCATAGACTGTAATCCACCAGGCTTCTGTGTCCATGGGATTCTCCAAACAAGAATACTAGAGCAGATAGCCATTCCCCTATCCAGGGGATCTTCCTGATACAGGGATTGAACTCATGTCTAATGCATTGGCAGGCAGATTCTTTACCTTGAGGCAGGCACTCCTAATACTAGGCATATTAGAACTTATGGTCCTACTACTTCTCCTCCTAATAATAATAATAAATATCCACTAGCATTAATTCAGCGGTTATCTATATGCCAGCCTTACTTGGCTTATCTCTGTTAATCCTCACATCTACCCTATACAGAGGATGCTATTATTACGTCTATTTTTTAGATAGAGAAACTGAAGCTCAAAAAAGTATGTGTCACTTGCCTACATCCATGCCCATGAAACACAAAGATAATGGGGTCTATCACTCACTTTCAAGAAGCTCAGAGTCTAGGGTGATTCTCCGCCATCATAATTGCAATATGATATTATCTATGCCACAACAGAAACAATAACAGATAAAACTGTCCTCAGATCAAAGAGAATGGAGGTGTCCATTTCTCCTGTTGACGCGAGTCGGGGAGGGTTAGGCCAGAAAAGATGCACAGAATCTATGACGTTTGTGTTGCATGTAGAGGCACTTTTCCTTCTGTAAAGGATCTGCAACAACTTATTGTAAATGACCCCTGGAGAAGGAAATGGCAACCCACTCCAGTATTCTTGCCTGGAAAATCCCATGGTCAGAGGAGCCTGTCGGGCTACAGTCCATGGGATTGCAAAGAGTTGGACACGACTGAATGACTAACACATATACAGACAGGAAAGATAGAAGCTTACCAGTTCCATGGAGGAGAACATGAATTTCTCAGTGTCAAATTCTCAAATAAATGTAGTGCATGATGCAGGTAAGTTGTGTAGAAGGCAGTGTGAGTAACAATTTTATAGAAAACACAGGTGTAGAGATGTGGTTTTTAATAAGACTTTTTCAAAACGGTGAGGCTAGAAGTGTAACACTAAAATGAAACTCAGTGAAATTATTGAAAAGATCTTCATAGCACTTAATACTCCTGAAAGAAGAGACATAATTGTATGCAAAGCATCACCGTGCATACTCGCACATAAATTCTTACGAAATAACTCAAATTAATTAAAAATTAATGTTTAGCAATGCATGTATACCAGTATTAATTAAGTATATTAAATCCCAATTACACAACAGTTTTGCTTGTGAATGGTTTTTTGCCCTCGGTCATGGGATATTTATCCTTTTTAAATTTGATTACATTCAGCAAACAGTGACCGAGGCCCTACCGTGTGTATGCTAAGTGCTGGTGATGTGGAGGTAGAAAGGACACCCCCTTAACCTCTAAGAGCACAAAGGCCAGGAGAAGAGATGACAGTAGACAAGGAAAGTTCTAGCCAGGTAAGCAGTGGAAGCCACAGGGTCCCAGGTAAAGGAAACCAGATCTCTTATCCACAAGTAGACAGGGGATTGGAGAAGGCTTTTTAAAGGAGATGACCTGCAGCCTGAGTCTTGATAAACGGGCAGGAGTTGGCCAAACCGAGGGCTTCCTAGATGGCACAGTGGTAAAGAATGCATCTGCCAATGCAACAGATGCAAGAGACGTGGGTTCGATCCCTGGGTTGGGAAAGTCCCCCGCAATACAAAATGGTGACCCACTCCAGTATTCTTGCCTGGAGAATACCATGGACAGAGGAGTCTGGCAGGCTACAGTCCATAGGGTTGCAAAAGAGTCAGACACGACTGAGCGACTGAGCACATGGCCAAACCAAGGAACAGTGAGGGAGAAACAATGCTGTATGTGAGGGGACAGCCTGGACCAAAGAGAGGTGTGCTTGGATGAATCTGCGTGTCTTTTTTAAAATTTTATTTATTTAATTGGAGGATGATTACTTTCCAATATTGTGCTGGTTTTTGCCATAAAGCAGTATGAATTGGCCGTAGGTATACAAGCGTGCCCTCCATCCAGCACACCTCTCCCCACCGTCTCCTTCTAGGCTGTCACGGAGCACCAGCTTTGGGTGCCCTGCTTCACGCATTGAACTCGCCCTGGTTATCTATGTTACATGTGGTAACAATTCATCCCACCCTGTATGTCTTTTGTGGGGTGGTCCCATGAATCTATGTGTGATAAAAACACATAGATCAGGGACTTCTCTGGCAGCCCAGTGGTTAAGACTTCATGCTTCCAGTGCAGGGAGCATAAGTTCCATCCGTGGTTGGGGAACAAAGATCCCACATGCAGTGCAGCCAAAAAAGAAAACCCAAAACAAAACAAAACAAAAAAAACACGTAGACCCAAACAACACACACACACACACACACACACACACACACACACACACACACATTCACTGGGCTTCCGTCTATGCTGGGACCTTTTCCAAAACAAAGATTCAGAGCCTTAGGAACTCCGGAGACTCAGCAGCTCCCCGTCCTGGTTGCTGCCGCTCTTCAAGCCCGTTGCGCTAATTACTATGACTCTGACCTTTAGCATACAATGTTCCTAATCCAGTTCCTCAATCGAAGCCCTGGAAAGGCAGCTGTCAGCAAAACACTCTTAGACAAACGTTGAGTGAAAGGAAACTGCAGCAGGCCAGTAAAAATGAAATCCACACATGGGCAGATGCCGTGTCTGATGTGGTGTCCTGCTGTGTCCAGCCCAGGAGAAAGTCTTGGTTTTACTATCTGAACATCTCTGACCAGTCAAACCTGATCTAGCTTCCGTTCATGGAGCTCATGAGATTTTCACCCTGTGTTTGTCTTTGTGATCTTATGCAAGACACTGAAAGTCTGAGCTGCAGGTTCCTTGTCTTGCAAATAGGAATACATGTGCCTGCTCCCCTCCCACAGAAGTGAGAGAAAGCCAGGAAGATAGGACTTCCAGAACTTTCTACTTCTTTTGGTCAGAGCCCCGAAGGGGCAGGGACAGTCTCATCCCCAACCCTTGCCTCCTTAAAAGTCTTCAAACTGTGAGCTTGCTTCTGTTCAGACTCTTGGAGCCCCATCTGAGCATTCTCTGAGGTTGGGCGCCATCTTGCCTCTTCCAGTGGCAGCAGAGGACCATGGCTTGTGCCTCAGTAATAATGAAGAACCAACTTCTGATGTAAATAAAGTCACAGGTGTGAAAAACAAGGCATGCGCTTTTCAGCATGAGAAACAGTGTCGAGGTGACATTCAGAACCAGAGTCACCTACAGCACGTGGTTTTCTGGGGAGGGAAGGAAATTAAGGAGAAGGAAGGATCTCTGAATGAAGGATGAAATCCTCAAAAATTTAGGGTTGGACTAACTCACCCAGCACGGGGCTGTTGTCTTGTTTCTAAAATACTCTGAGGAAAGTGGTATAATCTGTGGAAATAATGAGCAGTTGAATGTTTTAGCTTAACTATGCTGACCTCAGAGAAGACCCCCAACTGCTCCCCAGAATGGGCTGAATCAAACCTGGGGATGGAGCCACCTCCCTCCAGTTAATACAGATCTCTCAATGCCAGACCCATCAGCAACTCACCCCACTCCAGCCTCTGTGAGGTTTTTTTTTCTTCTTCCGGCTAAATGTTTTCAGAGCGAAGGTAGGCATTTCATGTCTCCATATATAATAATCTGCTGACTTGTCATGTTTCTCCTGGGTCCTCTGTGATGGGTTCACAGGAGAGCAGCCTTGTTACTTAAGTCCTTATCACAAGTTTTGTCATTATCTCCTCGATGAATTGTTCTTCTTCGCATTTTCTTCCGCTCTCAACCCCAGTGTTCCATGGTTGGCATGATCTGGGATGGATGGAATGCCCCCATAGAGTACGAGGGGGCTAAGTTCTGATGATGAAGGGCTAATTAGCCAACAGAAGGCTTATCAAGCAAAAAGACAGAAGTGGGCAGTGGTCCTGGGCATATGATAACAGTGCTTCTTACTTTCTAATGACACTTTGGACTCTGATGTGATGGTCTGTTGTGTGTCCCCCATGATGCTTGGTATGTTGAGACACACAATGGAAATATAATAACTCCTTCATTTATTTATTTTTTAATTGAGTTATAGTTGATTTACAGTGTTGTTATATTTCTGTTGTACCACAGAAACTAACACAACACTGTAAAGCCACTGTGTTGCTGTTGTTCAGTTGCTAAGTCATGTCCAACTGTGTGACCCCCATGGACTGTAACTCACCAGGCTCCTCTGTCCATGGGATTTCCCAGGCAAGAATACTGGAGTGGGTTGCCATTTCCTCCTCCAGCGGATCTTCCCGACCCAGGACTGAACCCGGGCCTCCTACATTGCAGGGAGATTCTTTACCACTGTGCCACATGGGAAGCCCCAACTGAAGCTGTGCCAACTTTAAAGCAGGGATCTCATCTAGGCCGTCTCCAGCTGCTGGCACTTAGTAGGTGTTTTAAGAATATTCAATGAATGAATGCACACACAGATGCATTGCACCCAATGGTGTTCTTCATGAGAACAGCACACGGACCTCCATAGTTTGCCCCCAGAATAGCCCAGAAGTGATGATTCTCATCCACCTTGCAAAGAAACCATGAGAGGGTCTTGCATTTCATTTTTGAAGGGTCTACTCCTCCCCCAACAGGGCAGTGCATCGGGGGCTGTTCCAGTCTCTGATGATGGACCACTTCTAAACTGTTCTCATCATCAGAAAGTTCTTAACACACTCCTGCCCTCAAACCCATAAACATCATTTGAAGATATTCTCTAAATCACTGCTGTTCAGAGCTAACCCCGCTTTCTCCTACCAAGCATGAAGGATTGCGGTTTGACAGCAGAAATCCAGAGAGAGGAGTCCATGTTATCTTAAAAACACCCGTCCCCTCAGTCACATCCTCTGAGTACCACGATTCCTACCAGTCTCATACCTTCATCTTGGTGTAAAGTTGTCATAGTTGGAAAACCCTTCATCAATATAAACCCATTTCTTTACCTTTCCAGTGGAATTTTGTACCAGATGAGTCAGGAAGGTGTTACTGTGCATACAGGAGGCATTTACTAACTGTACTTTTTTTTTTTCTGGGACAGTTAATACATTTAATCAATAGTAAACAGTGAGCAGAACTAACTACATTCACTAAACAGTCCTTCGGTAGCGTTTGTTCCATATGACATTGAAAAGATGGAAGCGCACATTTTTAAAAAATGAGTGAGCGGGAGACCAGAGGGCAGACAGAGGCTGAGTCAGCAACCCCCTGGTCCCACTTCTAGTCTCTCATCACACAGAGTCCTACAGGCTGTGCTCAACACAGAAGCACCTGGAAGAGAGGTGTTTTGGTTTTTTTTTTGGCTCCCTGGGGCGGTGACCACCCTCCCTGTTCCTAATTCACCCAAAGGCACCAAGTGAGCTGGCAGTGGCTCCACGAACACCCTCCTTTGCAGATGGAAAAGAGCAGAAACTGGACTGGGAGTGAGCGGAGCTGTGTCTCAGCCTGGGTTCTGTCACTGAAACCAGAGTCTTCCCTCCTCTGGTCCCGGCATCCACCACTGTCAAATGATACATGCGGAGGCCAGAGCTGTTTCTCACAAATTCCATTTTGTAGCTGTACAGCCGTGTCCCTGGAGAAAATTGTTCTCAAAGCCAGTAAGTCAAGGAAATGACCTTGAGGATGTCCTCTGGGAGGCAGGTAGGGGCCTGCCCCCGGGTCCCCACCAGGGGCCTGCCATCCCCTCTGCACACTTACATGGTTAAGGACCATGGGGGCTGATATCTGTCTTTAACTTTGTCTTTAGAGCTATGTTCCTGTGACTTTCTAAGAACCTTCCCAGCACGAAAATATCCCCTAGAGATGGTAGAGAGCTGCACACAAATGAAAATAATAAGACCTGTGTTTCTGCTCTGTGGCCTGGCCATCCAACTGAGCGAGGCTTTCCAAGCCATTCCTGCAGACCCTCAGCTCCTGCCAGCTGTCACTCACCTACCTGTCTTCGCTGAGCTTCTAGCTCTTTGCCTCCACCTGTGAGCCTGTCCAGTCCTCCGCTGTTGGCATACGCTCCCCCGATATTGGGAGATTCTTAACAGAAGTCTGTCTCCCTGTCAGTTCAGGCTCTCTCAAGGGTCTTCCCTGCAAATCTCTGCCCCACTGAATATTCATGGTGACTGGCTAAATATTTATTATGCCAGGAAAACGCCACAGGGTCCTGTCTTCTCCCTTATCGACAAGTGGTCATTCTAATGCGTGCAGCCTTCCTTGGGCTGTGGCTTCGGCCCCTAGCACTGTCCTGGTCAGTCCTCTCTCTACCATGGGCATTAATCCCAAACCATCAATCTTTTATGCCTTAGCCCACCTCCACCCCTCCCAGAATCACACTCCACTTTTCTGAATGATGCTCCCACTCGCAGAGACCACAGTTACAACTCAGGTTAAGCACCACCCCCCTTGTAGAATATTAATAGAAGCTTTCTGTGAATTTCATGAGACTAGTTTCTGCACGATGAGACTCCAGCTTTCCAATGATGTCCAGTGTGGTAACAATAGAGGAGATACTAATAGAGGAGATACTGATGCTTCCCCAAAGTTACATCGTCAACAAAACAAGTAGCATTCATTGAGCACGTACCATGTGTTAAGTAAGACGTATTATAGATTCTTGACAAGGCTTATCTTTCTTAAGTCAAATGAGTATCTCTTGAGTAATCAAAGAACTCCCTCGGGCTTCCCTTTTCTCCTCCATAAGCTGGAGAGACTGGCTGCCCGTTGTGATGTTACATGGATGAAATGAGGAAAGAATGCAAGCCTTGCGGGGCTAGTCGGTGGGCACGACCCTCATCGGCTGCCCATCTCTCTCCCTCCTCTGGATTTAGTGCCAGGGAATATAAAAGGTCAAGGGAGCCAAGTGTGAGCTCTGAAGCAGACATGGAGGGAACAGCAGATGTTTCTGTGGTTGCCCTGTTGATCGTGGTCGACCATGAGCTAGTGAGGATGGATGAGGCCATGTGCTGGGAGGATCTGCAGTCTTGGGGGAAATGCACCACAGACATAGACAGTCCTGTCAGCTGGGATGAGGAGTCCCCTCTGCAAAATCATAGGCTGGACCAGGCCCCCTTGTTTAGAGCTAAAACCACCTTGTGCCCTTGTACCAGCTGGGCATCCACTGGACAACCAGCCCCAGGTGCAATGCCCTTACCTGGCCTGCCTGAGTCCCCTGAGGAGCAAGATGGCACAGTGATGCCCCCAGACTTAGACAGGCTCCCTGAAGATCCCCAGCCTTCCCTCTGGGTGGCCTTTGGTTGGTCACCCAACTGCCCTGAACCCTGATATCCCACTTGACAAATGGCTGTAACCCTTGCCTGCATCACTGGGTTGACATTAAAACTGAATGGAGTCTTGTGTGAAAGATGCTGTGAATAGTAGACCAACTCCCAAAGCTCCATCCATCCATCATGAGGCCTTCCCCTCCCACGCGGGAAGACCCATGTACTCCAGTGCACTGCCTCCTGAATCTTAACAACCCGCCCCATTATCTCATTTCTCACTGTCTTCCCTGGATAGTAAAGAGTTATTCACTAGTATCTGTCCACCAGATCCGTGTCGATGGGGCAGGCGGGCGGCAGCTGGATCTTACTCATCCTTCATCTTCACTTTCCCATGAGGAGCACAAGGCCAGGCACATGAGAAATGCTTGGAGAATGTCCAGAGAGTGAAAAATGAAGACCCTTTTCTGCCTGGACTCAGAAGCATGTGTTATCTTTCACATGCTATTCAGAGTCTGGAGGAGGAAGAAGGTGTGGTAGGGTTCACACTCAGGAGCCCCAGTCAAGCAAGCTGGTGATGTGAATGGAAAATATTGGTTTGTTCGAGTTTTTCTGCACGATCTTACAGAAAAACTCCAATGAACTTTTTGGCCAACCCAATAACAGGAACGGTAGAGGAGTTGAAAACACGACCCCAGCTCCTTCCTGCCATCATCACTTTGAGGGAACTGGATGGAGTCTTTGAAGCAATTGCTTCTCATCCCTGAAATTGCTTCCTCGTCTTATGGGCAAATCCCTGAAATGGCTGCAAAGAGTCCCAGCTGTTTAATATCCAGCCCGCGGATAAGAGCGATTGCCCATCCAACCCCAGAACCCAGACGAGCTCAGGAGGGACCGTGGACGGCCTCGGCCACAGAGGTCTCAGACAAACGGCTGCCCGGCGGATCGGTCCACATTAAGCCACAAACATGATTAAAGGCCAGAAAATAGGACCTGTGAGGAAAGGATGAAGCCATCTGTTTGATATATTGTGAAGGAGAACAAATAACAATGAGCAAGCCGGTGGAAACTGTCTGCAAGAAGGATGGAGACACCCGGCAGGATGAGGCCAGGACAGAAGAGAAGGGCGCGGCGGGCCATATGGGGGGTTCGTTCAGACACAGGAAGGACTTTTCCACTGCCCAACAGTCGGCATAGTTAGGCGCCACGACGGCCTCCAAGAAGCAGCCTTATAATCTGATTTTCTTGGCAAAATTGATGGAACCAAGTCTAGCAGAGAAACCCAACAATGTTTGCATCTGGGGCTGAATAAAGAGAGTGCTGAGCTTTTATACTTCCTTCTGAGCCGTTCCAGGACTCCGATAATCCACTAGACAGGATGTAAGGGGAAGAGGGTCCAGAGAGAATCCCAGATACCTAATTTCTGATGGAACAAAGCCCATCTCTTGATGGGGGTCCTGATCCCAGCCCCGGGGCATGGGAGAGTCTGCAGAGAGGTGACAAACCTCTGACTATGTCTTAATCAGTTAGTGACTGACAGCCAAAATCAATGGACTGTGGCTGGGATAAGGAATATGCTCTCCACACAGAGGCATTGTTTGTTTTTAGCATCAGTTTAATCAATTGATTTGTGAATGAATATCACATGGTTTCTGTCTTCATCAGGAACTGTTAGTATACACAGAGTGTGTATTGCAGCTGTTATAAATAACTGAATCTGTTAAAAATAAAAACACTGACAATAGATATAAAAAGCATCTTTGGACACACAGTTCAATAGAAAACACTCTCATTTTAACGTTTGCTTAGGATTTGTTTTATAGTAAGGTATAGTAAGACACCTTCTAGAGGAGGAAATGGCAACCCACTCCAGTATTCTTGCCTGGAGAGTCACATGGACAGAGAAGCTTGGCGGGTTACAGGCTTACAGGGGTTGCAAAAAGTCAGACATGACTTAGTGACTAAAAAAACAGCAACACAGTAAGACACAGAGATATGGAAATAGCTATCATGAAGGAGGAAGTTCTGATATTCTCAGACCCTTAGAATCAGAAGGCAAAAAAGGCTACAAGGAGAAGCGCCAGGGTCGGTCAGGAGGCAGGCAGAATGATGGGGAAGCATGTAATTTCTGCAGGCAAGGCAAGGCAAATGGGTTTGAATAATTTGAATAGTTTGAATAATTTCAGTAGGCTCTGAGGCACAGAGGCTGTCCTTAGCTGTCTGTCCAGTGAGTAAGGCAGGTGGGTAGTGGTCCAGACTGTAAGACACATGGAGGAGATGGGGGAGGGGGATAAGGACTCTGAATTGGTTAGTTTGCACAGGAAACGTGTGTCCACAGGCGAGTCACTCACTATTACTATTACAGGTCAGCATGGCCCCAGCTGCCAGAGTATCCAGTATACAGAAAATAAGGGGACTTCCCCGGTGGTCCAGTGGTTAAGACTCTGTGCCCTATGTTCTGCGAAGCATGCCCTGGAGGAAGAATGGCTTATCCAGTGAGGATGCGTGCTAGCTAAGAATGCATGCTGACTCAGGAGGCCACCAGGAAGGGTTTGTCCCCAGGGTAGGCCAAGAGCTGTTTCAGGATCACAGATGATCCTCATCTTTACCCAGCTGTCTACCAAGTAGCCTCTGGGAGTGGACAGACAACCAACGAAACTACCCACAGCTGGACCCAGGATGAAGAGCTGTTTGGAGGCTGATGGGATATGTTACCGGCAGCATCGTCTCTGTAGCCTGCACGAGAGCTTCCTCTGACATCCCTCCTTCCAGAGATAATAAATACAGCCGACAGTGTTTTGTCAACCACAACACCCTATGTCATTTTTGGAGGCAGCTCATTCACGTGGCCTTGAATTTGTTGAACACCTGCTAGATGCAGGCATTGTATGCAAGGTGCTGGGGACACAACAACAACAAAAAATGAGAAACATGGGTTGTGCCCTTGTTTAGTAGAGGGAGAGAGATGATAAGTAAACAAAATAATTAGTTTAGTTAATTACACATTGTGTAACTGCAGTGACAGAAATCAACAGGGGTGTGTGGAGGAGAATAATAAGGTGGGCCTATTTGGAGAGATCAGGTTGGCCTTTCTGAGGGGCCAAATGAAATGGAGATGGGAAAGCAGAGAGGAAGGCAGCCTGCAAGGCAGAGTCAGTGTTTTCTACACGGATGGAGCTGAAAGCAGAGACCCCGGTGCGGGAAGAGCATCGCTTATTCCAGGAACTGAACTCTGAGGAGCATCAGGGAACTGAAATTTCATTCCATGGGCAGTGGGAGGATTCGAAGCAGGGGATTGTGATTACATTAATGGGGTTGGTGGGGAAGGCTTTTTTGCTTTGTTTTGTATTTTTAGTCACACTGTGTGATTTACAGGATCCTAGTTCTCTAAGCAGGGATTGAACCCATGCTGTTGGCAGTGAAAGCGCAGAGTCCTAACTATTGGACCACCAAGGACTTCTCTAAATTAATGGGCTTTTTAATTTATTTTTTTCATTGGCAGCACCAGGCAGCATGTGGGATCTTCTCCGACCAGGGATGGAAACCATGCCCCCTGCCGTGGAAGTTCAGAGTCTTAACTACTGAACTACCAGGGAAGTCCAATTCATGGGTTTTAGAAGATTGGTTTGGCAGCTCTAAGGAGACTGAATTTCAGGGAGGAAGACGGGGAGCAGAGCCATCAGCTAGGAGGCTGTTGAATGGAGTAGTCAACAGAGTGCCCTGGGTGGCAGGGGGACTGGGGTGCTCTGTGGCCACCACACCACAGATGAAATGCTGTCTCTACCACCTGTTGCGGTGGGACCTCCAACAAGTCTTGTCACCTGTATGAGCCTGTCTCCGCATCCACAAAGTGAGATAATAAGGTATCTACTTCCAAAGGGGACCGGATCAACAAGATAATGTCGTATAGCTCTTGACACAGGGCTTGGCAGACAGCAAGCTCTCAGCAAATAATAGCTGTTATTTTTCTTCACTTTACGAAATGACTCCTTTAAATAGTGAAAACCCTTCAGGAATCTTTTAAAGGGTTTTTGTTTTTTTTAAAATACAGAAGAATAAGAAGAAAATAAAAGTTGCTTACATCGCACCCTTTATAATGATTAAAAGACAAAGTGGAAATTTCAGCCCCTTCTCCTCCAGTCCCACCCTCTATTACTTAAAATGCCTCCAAGAGAATTTTTTGTGATATTTTGCCATGATTTGCCACTTATCTAGGTGTGTCTATACACACATTTTCATACGAAAGCGAAAGCATACTATCCTTGTTGGTCTGGAATGTGTTATGGGAGGTTATGTCATGGAGAATGTCCTTGGTCAGCTCATTCAGTTCAAGTATGTTCTTGTTTTCATGGCTACATAGTACTTCACAGTATAAATATGCCAACATTTATTTATCCAGTCTCTTGTAGATGGACATTTAGGTCATAATCCTCACAGATCTTGAGTGTGATATTATGCAAGAAATCTTTTCCTTCTATGTTCGGTAAATACATGCCAAGCACCTACCTGTAAGGCATTTGGGAAAGAGCTGTTGCATTAAAGATGGTTCAGAAGATTTTGTTTAAATTTACCAGGCACGCTAAGCCATACGATCAGTAGATCTGGTAGAGTTTTCTTCCTGTTTGTGTGGACTCATTGTCAACATCATGATTAGTTCAGTCCCCTGCCCACCTGGGCCCTAGAATTGCTCAGAGGAGAACCTGCTTCTCATGGGTGTGGGGTGTTAGAGAGGAGAGATGGCAGGCTTCCCAGCTGGCGCTAGTGGTAAGGAATGCACCTGCCCATGCAGGAGACAAAAGAGACGTGGGTTCGATCCCTGGGTCAGGAGGATCCCCTGCAGGAGGGCATGCCAACCCACTCCAGTATTCTTGCCTGGGAAATCCCATGGACGGAGAAACCTGATGGGCTACATTTCATAGGGTTGTACATAGTTGAACAGACCTGAAGTGACTTAGCATGCACGCATGGTGGAGAGATGGCATCTTCCATCTTGCCTGAGTGATTTTCAATCCTATGGAACAAGGTAAAACCAACCCCCTCTCCCTGGTCATAGTTTTCCTTGGCATGTAACCCCCACTACCCCCCCGCCCACCATCACATGCTCACTTCCTTGACATTAATGTGTGGTGTCTCCTGGAACAGGAGCCAGAAAGCTCAGAGTCCCATGGGGTGGAATATCCCTCCCCTCCCTGAACTGCCTATTACTGAACCAAAATGCTCAGGTGATCAGAACTTAGTACCCCCCCCCAAAACACTCATCTGTCTCCTTTTCTGAAGAGTGAGCTTTTCCTAGCTCTCTGTGGAAAAATACGATATTAAGTGGTACAAACTACTGGATATAAAATAAATAAGACACAAGGATGTGATGTTCAGCACAGGGAATATAGCAAAAATTAAATAATGAATTGATATGGAGTATAATCCATAAAAATACTGAATCACTAGGTTGTACACCTGCAACTAATATAACATTGAAAGTCAACTATAGTTCAGTTAAAATAAAAAGACCCTTAACCTGGCCACATTTGCCAAGCCCCTTCTTGTCATGCAGGTGACTTTTCACAGGTTTGGGGGCCACTCTTCAGCCTACCGGTGGCTGTGTTTGCATCCCCCCACATCCATTCCTGAGTCACACTACAGTTTACACGTTTATGTGTCTGTCCCTTCTCTCCTGCATCAGGCATCCTCTTTCTCCAGACCACGCACCCCAGACCCCATCCTTCTTTTCGGTTCATTTGCTAAAGCATCCCCTTACACGAGAGGTTTTATAAGCACTTGTTCTGAAAAATGTGAGGTTAGGAGGGTAAAATAAAAGCGGAGAGCAGGAAACAGTTTCTAAGCTGATGTCAGACATTGTCGATCCTCGAAATTCATTGACCACTGCCCTCCACAGAGATCTTCTTCCGGCCCATGCTTCCCCTGAGCTGGCCTTCTGTGACCTGCCTGTGCTTTTTCCTTCTGCTCATTTATGACGGATTGATGCAGGTTCAGTTCTTCATCCCCATCTGTCCCTTGTAGGCTTACTTTTTTCACTTCCTGGATATTCAGTAAGTTCAGTTCAGTCGCTCAGTCGTGTCCAACTCTTTGCGACCCCATGAACTGCAGCATACCAGGCCTCCCTGTCCATCACCAACTCTCAGAGTTTACCCAAACTCATGTCCATTGAGTCGGTGATGCTATCCAGCCATCTCATCCTTTGTCACCCCCTTCTCCTCCTCCTGCCCTCAATCTTTCCCAGCATCAGGGTCTTTTCAAATGAGTCAGCTCTTCGCATCAGGTGGCCAAAGTATTGGAGTTTCAGCTTCAACATCAGTCCTTTCAATGAACACCCAGGACTGATCTCCTTTAGGATGGCCTGGATATTACGAAATGCCTTCTAAACAGAGGACTACATCTCTAGGTCTTCCCTTTCAGCAGCCATAAGGAAACCCCAGAACTTGAAAAAATTACAGATTTTTCTTCAACATGGACTATCCCTCTGGCTAATTTCAGTGGTTTCGTGGGGACATTACCAAAGATATATGTGCAAGCCAATCAAAGTGAGTTCTTATGGGTAGGCTTCCCTCAGAGCTTAGTTGGTAAAGAATCTGCCTGCAATGCAGGAGACCTGGCTTTGATTCCTAGGTTGAGAAGATCCCCTGGAGAAGGAAACAGAAATCCACTCTGGTATTCTTGCCTGGAAAATCCCAGGGACAGAGGAGCCTGACGGGCAAGAGTTGGACACGACTTAGCAACTAAATCACCACCACGGGTAGGAAGATTTATTTCCCTCCTAATTTCATTCATTCATTCAATGAGTATGTATTTGTTGTTGTTCAGTCGTTAAGTCATGTCTGACTCTTGCGATCCCATGAACTGTAGCCCACCAGGCTCCTCAGTCCATGGGATTTTCCAGGCAAGAATACTGATGTGAGTTGCCACTTCCTTCTCCAGGGGATCTTCCCGACTCAGGGATCGAACCCAGTCTCCTGCATTGGCAGGTGGATTCTTTACCACTGAGCCACCAGGGAATCTATTCTGTCCAGGTACTGCTCTTGGCCTCAGGGTTATAATGATGAACAAGCTACAGATGGTCTCTGCCCTTAGAGCATTTATGGACTAGCAAGCTATGTACATACACACACACACACTCGCATACATTCAACTTCAAGTAGAGACCACCCTTCCCTTTATGAAAAACAAAGATCATCTCTAATTTTTTTCACTTTGACCCCATTAAGACTCTGAGCTCAAAGACTCCCCAGTCTCTTCTGCTTTTCATTAGATGGCAAAAAGCCATGCCAGCTGACTGTGTCTCCACACGAATGCAGGGAAGTGAAGGAAGGTGGGGCAGGAGAGGGGCGTTTCCCCAGGATCCTCATGGTCAGACGTAACATAGTTCAGAGCCTCCGTCCAGCCCGCATCAGGACTTCTAACAAGGGATACCTTTGCATCCTGTCTTAACCAGTGTGTACTTCTTTGGGGAGTGGGAACTACCTGGTGGGTTACAGAGCCTCTCCTTGCAGCCTCTGTTGGTAGAAGAGGAAAACAGTATCGTGTTCCAAGGGCTTCGTTCGGCAGAATAGATGCCATGTGAGTTTCTGAAAGCGAGCTTTGCTCTGCGTAAGCCTCCCTTCAGAGAATGGAGAGTCAAGCCCCATCTCTCCCCTCAGACCTCCAGTGTGTGTGCAGCCAGCATCTTTGCTCCTGATCCGAACAGCATCTAAAACCTTTAAAGCTTTCAAAATCTCCTTGCTATTAGTGGTTGGTTTATTCTTTTCCCCCAAAGCTTATGGAAGCATAAAATTTTAAAGCTGGAGGGGACCTAGGAGAACAGATGCACTATTTAATTTATATTTTTAATTTTCCCAGTTCAGCATCTTGGGTGAGATGAGTTTATCCATCACAGCTTCCCTCTGCTCCCCCGGCTTCCACTCATGGTCCACTCACCCCTGGGGGCTCCCGCCCCCAACCCGCTCTCAGAGCGGCTCTCGCCTTGAGCTCTCTCATACTCCTTGCTTCCCTGACACGCTGTCTACATGGGTGCTGGAGATTCTCTGTCTGTGGTTCAAGTGCAGCTGAACTCCTTTTGGCTTCGGGCACCGTAACTGGGTTGCGAAGGGACAAGCTGCACACAGAAAGGCCCAGATTTCATAAGACAGGTTTGGGATGGGATGCACCAGGGGCATCCTCCAGGGTGAAGCCCGCACGCAAAGGTTTGCAAGAAAGTGGGCTACTGTGCCTGATTTCTGTTAGGACAGTGAGAACTCAGGAGGGCTGGAGGCCCATTTTCATCTGTACACTCACCTTAGGTGGGGGGGCCCTGTTACCCCAAGGTCATTCCCAGAGGGAGGAATACCAAGACAGTGCCTGGATTGGTCAGCATACCAGCTGGGCCAAGCCCGATTCCCAAAAGGGGAAGCTGGAAGCCTGGCATGGTGCTAGGAGCTGCAGCCACAGACTGCCCAAGGCCCCCTCCCCTAGGCTCGGCCAGTGCAGGTGGGTGTCTTGGGAAGGGCTTGGGGCTTCCCTGAGCTCACCATGGAAGACCTCAATTTTCTGTACTAGCCCAATGTGGTCAGAACCCACACGGGCTGTGCAGCCCAGGGTGGGGGGGGGGGTGGGTTCCACCCCTAGCTTTGCATTCATTGTAGGGCTGAGAATGCATTTGACTGGGGGCAGCCAGCCCTCCCAGAATCGGGGGCTGAATCTGGGGAGGACACCTCCTGACGTGTCTGCTGCTGTCGCCCACCAAATCCTGGTTCACCTTCATCAGGCCAGTATTGCCCTCCCTTCCAAACCCACCTGATTGGGAAAGGTTGTCCCTGAAGAGGCCTCAACCTGCACCCTGTCCTGCCTGAGACGTCATGGCTTCTCCCATTTCCTCTGAAGATGATACCTGGGGTCCAGAGAGAAGGAAGCTTTCAGCACAGGCAGAATGATGGTCCCAAAGATGCCCACATCGCACGCCCTGAAACCTTGTATATGGTGTTTACATAGCAAAGGGGATTTAGGACTGGAAGACAACCCTGGATTATCTGGGTGGGTTTAATGTGCTCACAAGGGTCCTCATATAAGG
The DNA here is from genome assembly GCF_032452875.1 of Bos javanicus. Classification (NCBI taxonomy): domain Eukaryota; kingdom Metazoa; phylum Chordata; class Mammalia; order Artiodactyla; family Bovidae; genus Bos; species Bos javanicus. The sequence continues at coordinate 31,693,293 of NC_083886.1, forward strand.
AGGTGGGAGAGTGCGTGTCAGGGAGAGGCTGGAAGATGCTATATGGCTAGGTTGGAAGACAGAGGAAGGGGCCATGAGCCAAGAATGCAGGCGGCTTCCAGGACAAGAGAACGGATTCTCCCCTGGAACCTCAGAAGGAACACAGCCACATGACACCTCAGTTTCAGCCCAGCAAGACCTGTTTCAAACGTCAGAGTTTGTGGTTATTTGTTATAGCCCCGATGAGCAGTTAATAGGGCCCTTTGTTGTTGCTGTTATTTAGTCTCTCAGTCATGTCTGACTCTTTGTGACCCTATGGACTGTAGCCCTACAGGCTCTTTTGTCCATGGGAGTCTTCAGGCAAGAATACTGAAGTGGGTTACCATTCCCTTCTGCAGGGGATCTTCCCGACCCAGGGATTGAACCCACATCCCCTGCTTTGGCAGGAGGATGCTTTACCACTGAGCCACCTGAGAAGCCCCAGTACAGCCCCTAAGAAGGAAGAAAACAGCAGGCGATGCCCGTGGGCTGCCATTTTGGGTTCCCTGGTTCATATGGGCCCCACGGGAGGGTTCCCAGCATCTCTGCCCTGCTGGACCTGTGTCCCCGGCCCCTGCCCTCCTCCTCCCCCTCCTCTGTCTCCGCCACCTCTTTGGTGCCCAGCAGAGCTGCTCATCTAGACTAAACTGCATCGTGGGGAAGCAGGTCTCTCTTCTTGGAGTTCCTGTCTGACCTCCACAGCCAGCCCTTCCAGCTCTGGCTTCCCTCATCCTGGATGGTCAAGGTGTTGCCTCTACTTGAAGCCTCTGTTCATGGTGCTGGGCTACCTCAGAGCACCTTTTCTGTTTTCTTCATTTCATGGCCAATTACGAGCACTTAGTGTGAGGGGGTTCCAGGACGTCTGTAGGGAAGGCTTCTTACAGAGCTCAGTCCCCAGAGGCACATACATAAAAACGTGACACTCCCCACCCTTCTCCTACTGAGAAACAGTGTCCCCCTTAAGGTGACTCCAAGGTCACCCCCACCCTCCTGTTTGGATTCTCTTTCAACCAGGATTAGGAGACATGGTCCTAGGGAGCAGCTAGGATCCAGCCTTCCAGAGGGGTCTTCTCTCCTCATTCTCCCCCAAAAGCAGGTGAAACAGGATTAAAATGAATAACAGGGCAGACACGAGGGAGACAGTGATTCTATTCGGTCAGCACCAAAGTCATGACTTGGCCTTCAGGGAATGTGTGGTGGAGGGTGGAGAAGATCTCCATTTGCCCTGACAAGTGTGAAAAGGTAGGGCTTCCCAGGTGGCTCAGCCGTAAAGAATCTGCCTGCAATGCAGGAGACCTGGGTTTGATCCCTGGGTCAGGAAGATCTTCTGGACAAGGGAATGGCTATCCACTTGAGTATTCGTGCCTGGAGAATCCCATGGACAGAGAAGCCTGTGAGCTACAGTCCATGGGGTCATAAAGAGTCAGACACGACTGAGCACACACACAAGAAATATGAAAAGACAAACACAGTATTCAAGAATTAGAAAAAATATTTTTTAAGTATTTAGAAACATATGTAAATATCAGATGGCATCTAATTTCATGGAAATATAAGAGGCCACACATTTGATAAAATAGGAGCTAAACCAAGAGGACTAGGATGATGGCCTGCAGGTGTTTCTAAGAGCAAGGCGGGTTAAGGGGAAAACACTTGGAAGCAAATGATGTCTTTGGAGATGGCAGGGAGAAAAACAGATTCCATGAAAAAGCATCAACAGGGGACTTCCCTGGTGCTTCAGTGGTTAAGACTCCTGACACCTGACTTCCAAGGCAGGGGATGTGGGTTCAGTCCCTGGTTGGGAAACTAAGATCCCAGATGTTGTGCAGTGTGACCAAAACAAGCAAACAACAAAAAATACCAAACAACAGAGATAGTGAAGGTCAAGGGATGTTCCCCAGATGTTAAAGGAAAAAGGAGGAAGAGATGGAAATGGGCAGAGGGAAGGCCTGGGAGTTGGACCTTAGAGAGTAAAACCCAACACTGAGATAAAGGAAATTCTTAAAGAATTCTTAAAGAAGAGAAATTCAATTTTTTAAAAAAAGGAAACAGAAGATAAAATAGGACAGAGTAGAAGGAAAAGTTCCTGAATTTAGAAACACTAGAATGGGTAGATGGAGTGAACTCTCCAGGTCCAATGAATTGAAAGTAATCCAATGCATAGGCAAACAGTGATGATGCTTCTTTCATTTCAAGCATAAAGAACTTGACAAATGTCCAAGCAAAGGATTTAAAGAAGAACAAAGCTATCCACAAAGGAGCACTACTTCAATTTGGTGCAGAGACCTCTGTAACATAGAATGGTGTAAATTCCAGAAGAAAGCAGCTGAAAAGCAAAAGAGAGAGAGAGCAAGAAAGAGGAAAGATAGAGGCAGGTGGGAGGCAAGGAGACAGAGCTGGATGCTGCACAGAGAAGGAGAGGTTTTGATCCAAGACCAAGAACCCGTCTAACAATCAAGGTGGTGTTTACTCTTCAATACCATGGCTTTCTCAGAGATGCAAAGATTCCAAAAGTATACTATGCAGTTTTATCCTTAAAAAAAGTGCACCGAGATGTATACCTAACAACCAGAAGCTGAGTCAAGGGTTCACAAGAGAAGACCACGGCTCTGGTGCTGACCACAGAGATCATTTAAACAGGCCTGGAAAATGGTTGACAGAACAGTGCAAATATTCTTGAAGGGGAAAAAAAGCAGAATGTAAGGATAATCATTTATCAGTGTTAAACAGGGCCCAAAATTTGATAGCGTACCAAGTCAATCTGGGAAGAAGAGAGGAAAAGATATAAATATGTGATAATATTTTTCTCCTATTTATACATAAGTCATGAGGTACTGTTGCATTATTGATTTTGATAAAATAAAACAATACAAGTTTGACAATATTTGTAAAGTTGAAAGTACTCCCTCATTGCGGGAAGATTCTTTACCAGCTGAGCCACAAGGCAAGCCCAAGAATACTGGAGTGGGTAGCCGTTCCCTTCTCCAGGGGTTCTTCCCAGCCCAGGGATCGAACCCAGGTCTCCTGCATTGCAGGTGGATTCTTTACCAGCTGAGCCACAAGGGAAGTCCAAGAATACTGGAGTGGGTAGCCTATCCCTTCTGTAGCGGATCTTCCCGACCCAGGAATCAAACTGGGGTCTCCTGCATTGCAGGCGGATTCTTTACCAACTGAGCTATCAGGGAAGCCCCAGTAACTACCAGTAGAACTAAAAATAACATTATAGGATTATAAACATGGTCCCATAAAGCTAATGGTATGAGATAAGCATCAAGGAAACATAAAACGCAAAAAACCAAAATGATAATAATAATGCAAAAATAAGAACAGGTCATGTACATAAAAAAAAAGATAAATAGATTCAACTCCATTGTTAAAATACAGACTTTCAAAATGGTTCAAGAAATAAAACTTAGTTTTGTATTACCTACAAGAAATACACCTGAAGCATAATTACTCCAAAAATTTTAAAGTTAAGAGCTGGACAGAAAAATACCAGATGATGGAAAAAAAGCAGTGGTGCATAAAATTCAAGAGATAAATCATTTACAGGATAGTCATTTTTTACTCATGAAATAAATAATCCATAATGAAGATCTAATAGACCTATATCTTCATGTACATAACAATATTATATCAAAATACCTAAAGCCCAAACATAATTGAAAAAAAAAACTGCCAGAAACAATAAAGGAGAGCATTTCTTAAGAAATCTAGAATTCAAAGAATAAATAAAGCCATAGTTATCTGCATAAATATTCAATAATTAAATATTTACATCACTAACCTACAAAGAAGTCAAAATATTTTCTTTTCTAGTGGCCGTGGGACATTTACAATATGTGACATATATTGGGCTATAAAGAAAAGGTCAGTGAATTTACTGAATAAAAATGAATGAAAACAAACAAACTACTCATTCACCTCAGAGTGTAGAAAGATCCAATTAAATAATCCTTGGAAACTTGCAGGGTATAACTGATAAAAGCAGAAGTGAATAGATTACAAACAGAAGGGATTGGTCAATTCAAGAATTATGGCTGAAACAGAATACAAATAAAATATACAAAGAAAGTGTCCACTGATGAGAAAGAGCTAGAGAGAGAGAGAGAGAGAGAGAGAGAGAGAGAGAAAGACACAAAATAGGCACCAAGATAGGGGAAGAAACCAGAGATACAGAAGATACTTACAAAAACAGCAATTTTATAGGAAACATTAAATGATCAAAATTGACTTGTTTAAAAATGTAGAGGCTTGAATAGGTGAAAAGTCATGGCAGAGAGTGAAAAATTTGTCGGTGAACTGCCCCTTGAAAAGGAACTGAGCAGAGGGGCTTCCTTGGTGATCCAGTGGCTAAGACTTCACGCTTCCAAAGTGGGGACCTGAGTTTGATCCCTGGTCAGGGAACTAGATTCTACATGCCCCAGATAAAAAGTCTCCATGCTGCAATGAAGACTGAAGACCCTGCATGCTGCAGCTAAGACCCAGCGCAGCCAAAATAAATAAATAAATGGAAATAGTTTTAAGAAAAGAAACTGAGTAGAGATAAATTTGCAGGTGGTATTAGAGCCTTGTGCTACCTAACATCAACACATTCATGAGGTGTATCTATTATGATATTACTTCCCCAGTTGGAAAAAAAAAAACAGAAGTTTGTTATTTTACCCTCACAGTATCAGCCTCCTCTTCCATCAGGTAACTTAAAAATGATCATCCTTTTGGTTTCTTCAGCCTCATTCTATCAAGCGTGCTTTTGATTTTTGAAAAGGAGAAACCATTCTCCCTGATGGGTAATCAGTGGAACAAAAGTTTGAAATATTTTGTTAATTCTCACAATATTTCAAACTTTTTCATTATTACTATACTTGTTATGATGAGTTGTGATCAGTAATCTTTGTTGTTACTATGGCAAAAAGGTTACAACTCAATGAAGGCCCCAATGATGGTGAACATTTTTCAGCAATAAAGTATTTTTCAATTAAGGTGTCACATCTTTTTAGACATAACTCAATCGAACACTTAATAGACCATATTCCCTTCTCCAGGGGATCTTCTGGACCCAGAGATCGAACCTGGGTCTCCTGCATTGCAGGCAGATTCTTTACCATCTGAGCCACCAGGGAAGCCCCTAAAAGACTACAGTATAACGTAAATATAAATTTTATAGACACTGGGAAACCAAAGGATTCATGTGACTTGCTCACAGTGATTCTGGAACCCGACCCAAAATCTTGGATGTCTGCTCTTATGCTTCTTTAAGGCACTCAGGGAACGGGGAGGGGCTTTCTGCCAAAAAGCCGAAGGCAATCTGATGGTGACACCGGGCAAGGCTCTGTGCACAGGCACTGGGGCACTCTTAACATCTGGGTCCTGGATGGGCAGTGTCCTCTCTTATCACTTAATCGCTGTCGCTGTCTTGGCCCAGGATCCCTGGAAGGAGGCAGAGCCTATGGAAATACCAGTGGCCTGAGCGCTGGTCCAAGCGCGTGAGGCCTTGGGCACTGGGTGAGATGCAGAGGGAGTCTTCAAACAATTATTACAGTAATTGCACTAATGACCTAGGAGAGCGAGGGGGTTCAAGCTGGCCCCCTTCCGAAGGCAGGACCCAGAAGACAGAGGAGGGAGAGAAAGATGGGGAGGGGCAACTGCTGCGCCAGCACTTTTTGAAAAACACGCCTAAATGGCTCTGGATCTGTGTTTTTCATTCAGGCTGGATGTGCTGAGGCGTTTTTCATTCGGCTCCCTCCCACCCTACCTTCCCGGCAAATTCCTTCCCAGCGCTGTTGATTTCTGTCTTGCGACCATTATGGAAATCTGGCTTCATTTCTCCTCCTAATTTATGATCTTGTTAACATGCCCGCATGCCAGATGGTCCTGTTCTTCAGGTTGGGAGATAATGAGATAAACAAAAACTGCTGTAAGAAGCAAATAGGGGAAGTTTTTGCCTTGAATGGGCCGCTCTTTATTCCTACAAACGGGCTCCCCAGACCTCAGCCGCCGCGCTCTGGAGTCCTAAGCAGGTGAAGGGCGTGGTGGTCCTTGGGTGGCCCCCGAGAAGTGAGTTCTTTCTTCCAAGAGGCTCTTTGTGCTCTGGAATGCAGCCCCAGAAAGAGACATGGTATCACCCCACCTTCCTCTGATATAGCCCTGGAACCAACTTGTCCTTCCACATGACTGCTTACTGCTCTCACCACACTTAGCACATTGGACTCTTAATTGCTAATTTTTCTTTTTCCCTGCTACTCTGTGAGCTCCCAAGTCTTTTTCCTCTGAAACCAGAATGTCATGCATAAGGCTGCACATGGAGTTAGGAGATAATCAAAAAATAATTGTGAGACACCTCCACTAAGCTCAGCTACAGAGAAGAACAAAGAGTTGAATGAATCAATATGCCATATACAATATAAACCACCCAACCAACAGATCCAAAAGATGGGTTGCAAAGACCCCAGCCCTGGGTGGGCACTGTGCCCCTTTATCTTTGAGGACCCTTTCCAGGTCAGTCAGAACACCACCCACAGTCAGACCATAAACAGACACACTTAACAAGTGATTTTTCATAGTCTTCATTCACCCTAAAACTTGGCATGTAGACACCGGGAGGAATCTCAAGGGCCATCTGGTCTACCTTGCTTGCCTTCCTGACCCATCCTTGTACTAACACACAGGAAGATCAGTCTCCAACACCCACCACAGAAAGGGTACAGAGAAATAGGCAGACTGTGGTTACTAAGTTCACACAAGGAAACTGAGTCACTAGTACAGTTGGTGGCTAGCCCAAGTGTCAGCCAACTACCACTTAAGGCCACACATCTGGTGCCATCTGCCTTCACAAGTTTTATTAGACCATAGCCATGCTATTTGTAATCTATTATCTGCAGTGCTTTTAGGCCACAATGGCAAAGTTGAATAGTTGTGACACAGAACACATAGCCTACACTCCAGCCCCTCACAGAAGAAGTTTACTGAGTCCCTGATCTCAGAAATACACAGGCAGCCCCATTCATGCACATGTCTAGGTTTGTATGAGCACTGATGGCTCATGACCATACCTACCCTAAGGAGGCACCAAGGGCCGCCGCAATGAAGGAATGAACAGATGGATGAATGAATGGATGAGTGGACAATCAAATGAATGAAAGAAGGAAGGAAGGAAGGAAGGAAGCTCTCAGTTTTAGCAAAGTTCTCTCTTCTTCTCTTGGGCATTCAGAGGATATGACAATCACTGTGCTGAGTCCAGCCTGCAAGTTAGAGCAAAAAGTCGATTTCCTTTGTTGTTTTTCACTGTTTGCGAAATAAAGTTTCTTACTAGCTTATCACTTAACCACAAACCCCGTTCCCAGGGAGTTGTGGGATTTGGCTAGGAGGAGGACGGGAGCAAAGGAAGGACCAGCCACAGTCTTCGTCCTAATCCAGCCACATACCCAGGAAATATCATGAAAGCCAAGAGAACAGAAAAGAAAAGCAGCCCCCCGACTCAGTAATCCACCGCTGAGATTAGGCTCCAGCCAGAAGCTGGTGCTGATAGAGTTCCAAATAATAGGATTAGCTTCAGCCAGAGTGTCCTAATGCCCCTGACTCTTTCTAAGGCTGGAAACATTTCAATTTAGCAATTTGCTAATGCCAAGACCCTATTGTAAATATCCTGTCTCTGGCCTGCCTGACTCTTTTGAATTCCAGCTTGGAATGAAATTAGCTTGCACTGCCCCCTCCTGAGAACCTGGGGTCTAGTCTTAGGGATGTGACTCTTCTTGATAGCAAGTCACCCGTGACAACTCACCTTCTGGCCAGCTGCCCTGAGGGCCCTAAAGTGCCTCTCAGCAAAGATTATCAGGAGCCCAAACAAATGTTTGCCTAAATTTCTTTAAAAGGCAAAAACCTGTTCAAATCTCATTCAGACTAAACGGCAAAAAAAGAAATCTATCATCAGGTCAGTTTTTGTTTTGGCTGAAAGCATCCGGACTAAGAACTTCCCCATCAGCTCAGATGGTAAAGAATTCATCTGCAATGCAGGAGATCCAGGTTCGATCCTTGGGTTGGGAAGATCCCCGAAGAAGGGAATGGCTATTCACTCTAGTATTCTTCTTGCCTGGAGAATTCCATAGACTAAGAAGCCTGGTGGGCTACGAGCTATAGTCCATGGAGTTGCAAAAGAGTTGGACCCAACTAAGCGACATGACTGAGCGACCAACACTTTCACTTTTACCGGGACTAAAGAACCTGGAGCTTTGTGATGCTAGAAGAGAAGAGTTAACTTTCCTGACTTAGCTTTGTCCAAGGCCGGTCCTGTGAGCTGTCAGTGGGCAAATGGATAACTAAATCAGCACATAATAGCTCAACAGTGTCCAGAAACTGGCACAAAGGACTTTGTGGTGCTCACTATTTGTAGGCAGCAATTATTGGTAATATACTAGTTGGAATCAACACATTCACTAGTGAAAGGGATCTTTTATTTTGCTGAAAGAGCCTGGGATTCTGGAGTTCAGGCATGGCTGGATCCAGGTGTACAGATGATATCATCAGTCATCTATCTCTTGTCTCTCTGTTCTGCATTGCTGCCTCCTCAGACAGGTTCCTTTACATTCTTCCAGGTTACCAACCTCAGGAGAAAGAGAGTATATTCTTTCCAGCAATGCAGGCTGAGGCTCACTGGCCCTGACCAGCCTCACTTGGTTATTTGCCCATCCCTAACTCTGTCTCTGAAGCTGTCTTATTTTCTACTGTGGAGTGGGTCGGTCTCCTGCTTTAAATCTTGCTTGTGCAGGCTATCCTCTTTGCTCACCCTCTTTGGCTAGCTTTCAAGTTCCTAAATCCTCATCCTAGCATAATCACACACCTCCTCCAACCCTAACCTACACATTCCTTCCTTGAATGCCCATATCAGCCCCTCTGTTTACCCCCAGACCAACTGCGACTTCCCGTGTTTTCCAAGACCCTGGTTTTTATGGCAATATTTCTCTTGGCACCTGCTCCCACATTTTTCTCCTTCTCTCACCCTGACTCTTGAGTCCCTTCCTCCTTTTAAACTATTTTCACAAATCTCCCAATCTAATCATACTGAGTTTCTGAAGTGCCCTTATCCATCATCACTTAAAATTAACTCTCCCTTGAGTATATAGACTTAGTTTTATTTGCATATAATAATAACAGAGTGTAGTGCTTAAATATATTTTCTGGAGTTTTTATCTCGTGTTCTTCACATCCATCTGCAAAGTTGGCAGCGTCCTCATCTGTCAAATGAAAGAAAAAGCAACTCTGAGAGCTCCAGGATGCTCAAGGGTAGATGGTAGGAAGTAAGGGTGGCAGCTGGGGGTGGGATGGGTGGTGGTAGATCCAAGACACACACACCAGGGCCACACGGATGCCTAAATGAGAACCCAGTCTTACACAGTGGTTCTCAAGCTGGGACAGTTTTGCTTCCCAGGGACAGCCAGATGGGCAGAAGGAAGCCAGTTTATTGGCCTCATTGAGTCAAAACCAGAGATGCTGCTAAACCTCATATGATGCACAGAACAGTCCCTCCTCAATTCTCCCCACCCACACACACAACAAAGAATTATCTGGCCTCCAAATGGGAGTATTCCCAAGTCTGAGAAACCGTGGCTTAGGAATATCTGAAAATAAGTTTCCATCCACATCTCCTAAGGGCTTTCCCTTCTGTTCTCAGTCATACACAAAGCAAATCAGCCACTACCATTCTTTCTTCATTATCGGAAGGAGGTTGGGAATATACAGGCCAGTACAAGAAGCCAAAGTGGGGGTTGGGGGTGGGGGGTGGGGGTAGAGTTTCCCAGGTGGCTCAGTGGTAAAGAATTCGCCTGCCAATGCAGGAGACTGGGGTTCGACCCCTGGGTCGGGAAGATCCCCTGGAGAAGGAAATGGCAACCCACTCCAGTATTCTTGCCTGAAAAATCCCACGGACAGAGGAGCCTGGCAGGCTACAGTCCACAGGGGTCTCAAAGAGTCGGACACAAATGAAGGACCCCCTCTGCCCACCATCCACCCTTGTTTTCACAGGACCATCGCGTGCCAAGGCTTTGGCCTGCACTCCTAGTTACTGGGCAGAGAGCTGGAGTAGCTGCTTTGCTCAGGGCTGTGGGGTGCCCAAGGGAACGGAGGCAGGAGGAGGGGGAGGGGACAACGGCAAGTGACGGTCACCGTGGAGCAGATGGTGAGCCCGGGGAGGATGAAGGGGAAGGGGAGAGTGGGAGGGATGCGTGGATGTGTGCACTTGGGCGGAAGGAGACCCGGGCATCCAGGGCCATGGAGGAGGGAGGGGCCTCCCTGCCACCTCTGAAGCTTCAGGGAGTGAGATTTTAATGTGAGCCTAATGAAGGCAGAAGCAGTTTCCATTATTAACACTCTGCTCCAGCAGCTTCTGAGCCCACACGCTCCACTACCCTCTGGAGAGGTGCAGCCACTGGTGGTGTCGGGTCCTGACTCGCTGCAGAAGGAAGGGCAGGTGGCCAGACTCCCAGCCGCCTGTGCTCAGACCTGGGCCAGAGGCCTTCCTTGACGTTTCCTGTCTCGTTTCCTCCAGAGTGGTGGTGTAGGAGGAGTGCCAGAGGAGGGTCTGTTGATGAATCCATGGGGGGCTAAGAGGCCCAGGGAAAAGTGTCCGTCCACAGGGGCGTTTTCAGCTCAAGGGCCTCTTCCATCCACCTGCAGCTTTGTGAGCCTGTCTGGACCTCCCAGCAGAAGTGGGACAAGCGCAGCTGTGGGCCTCAAACTTGGGTCTGACGCCAGATCCCAGCCTGACTGTGAACAGAGGACGGAGACCCTCCAGGGATCTGGGATCCTCTGGTGGCCCTTCCGCCTGGTTCCACTGTCTCCCTAGGAAACAATCTCCCCAGGAAAAGTCTCCCCAGCACTGGAATTCTCTGGAAGTCTCAGCTAGTCACCGGATGACAGGTCAAGGCGAGGGCAGCCTCCTCCTGAGGGTGGACCCCAGCCCCAGGTCTCCCTGTGTTCTGGCGCTCCTGGGGTCCCCAAGCCCCGCTCCCCTCTGCTTCTTTATGGTCACAGAGTCAGCTCTCTTCACAGGTTCCACGCCTCTCTGCTCCTCTCTCTCAGTCTCTTTCCCAACCTCCACACCAGAATTCCTACAGCAATAGGAAGGGACCCTGGAGGGCAGCCTTCTGGCAAATTGGGACCTTTCCCAGATGCACTAAACACTAATAGGTAAGTGTTCCAGGAGTATAAAGAATGTTCAAGAAGCTTTGAGTCAGGGTTACTATGAGCTCATGGGAGCTTCCTCACCCATAGAGCAGGGTCACCTCTGATCACTGTGGCCATTTCAGTGGTCAGCCAGATACAATTCTCACACACACACACACACACACACACAGTTTTTCACCCTCTTCCTCGCTCCCCCTCCCCCCACCTGCCCACCCCTCCAACCTCTGGTTCAAGAAAGGCCACAGGTGCTTCACCTCCCACCCTCAGCAAGGGGCCAGGCACAGGGGTGCTGTCCGGATTGCCCCGAAGCCAGAGAGCCATATTTGAATTCCAGATTCCTAGTCTCGCCAGCCTCAGAGCCCCTGGTCTCCCCCCGCCCAGCCCGAGACAGCTGCCAAGTCCAGGAGCCCCTCAGAGACCCTGCCTCAGGGCTCCTGTCAGATGGACAGCGATGAACAGGAAATAATGTTTCACTACACGCACACACACACACGCCATTTAAAAATGCTTTCTGTACTGAATTCTGTTCTCCCTTGTATTTCTTTGACTACTTGTCCTTTTTTTATACTAATTTCTCATTTGAGTCAAAAATTATTTCACTGGAGAGGTAGTGACTAAATCTGATAATTAGGAGAAATACCAATTAAGTCAGGCTGGGCAAGCGGGCAGACCTTCCCCATGAAGATACTGGAGACTGGGGCACAGCCAGGGGCCCCCGTCCCCCAACCAGGATCACGTCTATGAGCTGAATGGATGTGGGGCTTTATCCCAGCGGAGCCAAGCGGGCCGTGGCAGGAGCAGAGGCTTTGTCTCCCCGCACCCTCGAACAGCTGCCTCATCCCTCCCCCTTCCTATTTCGTCAGAATTCCACCCCAGAATTAAAGTGCCTGCCAACCCAGACCCACCCCTCAATCCTGTCCTTGTCTCTGTCTTGCCTGTCCATTGCTTACTTTGCTTGCCCAGATCCCCACCACCGTGTCGCTGCCCAGACCTAGCCCTGCATTCCCTGAAACTGTTACCTCAATTTCTAGTTACTTACCAGCTAGAGCGCATATAGGCAAAAACGCACCACCTCTGCATCCACACAGAACGGTCCAGTCAACAGGGGGCTTCAGAAGGTGGAGGTGAGAACAGAGTTTCTCCAAGTATGATCTATTGACTCCTTGCATCAGGGGTTCCCAGAGTGACTGCTTAAGATAATGGGGCGCTTAGCTGGGATGAGACTTCCCTGGTGGCTCAGACGGTAAAGAATCTGCCTGCAGTGCAGGAGACCTGGGTTTGATCCCTGGGTCAGAAAGATCCCCTGGAGGAGGGCATGGCAACCCACTCCAGTATTCTTGCCTAGAGAATCTCATAGACAGTAGAGCCTGGCGGACTACAGTCCATGGGGTCACAAAGCCTCAGACACAACTGAGCGACATTAGCTGGCTTCACTAGCTAGGATGAAGTGGCTAGAAAATTAAATTGGAGCCACGGTGTGCAAGCTCTCGGATGCCAGGCTGGGTTTATATCGGGCCTGGTTGGAGGGTAGTATCTGACACTCAGTGTGTGGATTTTCCCCCACTCTAAGCCATCCTCTGATACCAGCTGGGTGTCTACAATTCAACTCACTTCTGATGCTCCCTACCCAGAGACTGTGGATGATGTCAGATTCCCCAGGTTAATAAGGGCTGAGTCCTACAAGGCTGCCCCTCCCCTCTCCACCTCAGACCTACTCCCAAGTCCAGGCTGTCACCCAGGCTTCTGGCTATAGGTGGGAGGTTCCTCTGACCTCTCCTTAAGGTCCAATGAATTTGCTACAGCGGCTCACAGAACCCAGAGAAAAATATTTTACTTACTGGATTACTTCTTTTTCTACCTTTCTACTTGTTTTATATCAGTTTATTATAAACGAATGGGGGCAACCCAGGTGGCTAGTCATAAAGAATCTGCCTGCCGGTGCAGGAGACATGGGTTCGATCCCTGGGATGGGAAGATCCCCTGGAGTAGGAAATGGCAACTGACTCCAGTGTTCTTTCCTGGAAAATTCCATGGACAGTGGAGCCTGGTGGGCTACAGTCCATGGGGTTGCAAGTCAGACATGACTGAGTGACTAAACACACACACACAAATTATACAGGGAAATCGTCAATGATATCAGGAGCAACCAGATGGAAGAGCGGCACAGGGCACGGTGTGTAGGGGCTCAGAGCTCCCACGTCCTCTGAGTGCATCCCTCGCCCAGCACCTCCATGGGCTCACAGAACACTCAGAACCCAGCCTTTGGGGTTTTTCTGGAAGCTTCACTACATAGGCATGATTGAGTAAATAATTGACCATTGGCGATTAGTTCAACCTCCGGCCCCCTTTCCCCACCCTGGAGGTCTGGGAGCAGGACTGAAAGTTCCAACCATCTAATGACTATAACAGTTTCCCTGGTAACCAGCCCCCGGCTGTGGGTGGGGGGGGGGTCCAAAAACTCGCTTCATTAGCATAACAAAAGACACCCTGATTGCACTCCTCGCTTAGGAATTCCAAGGGTTTTAGGAGTTCTATGCCAGAAACGAGGCAGAGATGAAATGTGTATTTCTTATTATAAAAATCACAACATCACAGAGGGATACAGACAAAGCTCAGCCGTGATAGGTTAACCTGGCAACAGGATCAGGCCAGATTCCTCAGGCTAAGCTGGTGGCTCTCTACCGCGACTGTGCATTAGAATCACCTGGGAAGCTTTTAAAAGGCTCAGTTCTCAGGCTGACATCTAGACCAATTAAATCAAAATGTCTGGAGTCCGGAGTTGGTCATTAATATTGTTCAAAGCATCCGATATGCAGTCAAATCAAGGACCATGGGAGGATGACTTACCTTCTGATGAGGGTGACCAGCCATTCTGAGTGTTCCCAGGAATGTGGGGTTCCTGGGAGGTGAGAAATTCAAGGCTAAAACCAGGGAAGTTTCAGGCAAATGGGACAAGCAGCTGCCTCTGCCTGTGGCCACTTTGCAGGGCTCTACCTGCGGGAAACCCAAGCCCCAGGGTGATGCTGTCTGGTCCAAGGTCGAGCCTGTTCTGGGTATTAATCACCCAGCACGAGCCTCAGGGTTCAGCACTTTGGAGCCCTGTGACCTTGGGGGGCTGACTTCTCCCCGGAGCACTTCACCACCTGGTCTCTCTCCCTGCAGGTCATAGGTTGAGCTGCACTGGGTAAGCTGTTTTCCACACCTGGCTTTTGGTACCCACGGAGGGCTACTGCCTGCATGGCCGTCTCCCATTCTTAGAGGACAGGATGAACTCACCCCTTGCTCTTCTCTTCTAGGACCCAACAAGCCTCATTAATTCCTGTAATTGGTTCTGAGCCCCTTCGTTGTCTTTGCCATCCTGCAAATAGCATCTGTTTGCTTGCCTCTAATAGCAGCATTTGGGTCTATATCCTTTTCTATCCACTGGAAACAGGAGAGATTAGTATTTAAGTACCTGGCCTCTGAAATCAAACAGACTTGAGTCAGAGCCTTGGCTCATCATTTATGGGCTGTGTGATCATGGCGAGTTACTTAACCTTGTTGAGTTCAACTGTGAAAAGGGATTTGTGAAAATACCTACATCACAGAGCTTGTGAAGAATGAATGAGGTCAGGCAGGCGAAGTGCTACCACCGTGCTTGGCACACCGGGCAATGAGTGAAACACAGATAAACAGGAAAACCACAACTCTTTCTGCCCCACCTCCCAGTCTCTTTGTGGACCCAGTATAATCTATAACCGACCCAGTAGAACTTTCTGAGATCATGGAAATTCCCAATATGGTAGCCACAAGCCACATATAGCTACTGGATACTTCAAACATGATTGGTGTAACACAGAAAATGAAATTTTAAATTTCATTTGAATTAATTTAAATTTAAATTGCCATGTGTGCTCCATGGCTACCATATTGGATATATCCTATATATATGTGTGTCTATGTATATATAAACATATCTGGGCCAGTGGTGACCTATGGATAGATACATCTTTGCTCTGTAGGAGGGAAGGGCTGGTCTTTTGAGCAAACCAGGGAAAGTGTGGTATAAAATATGTCTTGGGCTGGGTATGGGGGGGTCTCCCCTTAGGAGGGAACCTTGGGCAGGTCATTTCACCTTCGTGCCTCAGTTTCGTCATCTATAAAAGTTGGCTGGTTGACCACTGTTCCAGGACTCCTCCATCCAGGGCTGCTGAATGAGCACATGGGCTGTGCCCAGCGCTGCTGCAGATAAGCGGTTCCACGCACTGAGGCAGCAGTGTGAAGGGTGCCCCCTGGAGTTGTGCAACTTCACAGCTTGCTTCTATCCCTAAATATGCTGGGGCTTGACAAGGCTGCTTTTCCAGACCGTCTCTTTGGAGACCTCCTGCAAGGGGCTTTCAGGCCACTTCAGAATGCAATCTGGGCAGGAGGGAAAGAGTGCCTGCGTCAGGCGTTCAGTCAGATTCCCTTGGTCAATACTGCCTGGACCAATGACTCAACGCTCTGCCTTGGTCTCAGCCTCCAGAGACATGCTGCACATGTTTGTAGCCACTATTTAACAGGGACTAATGTGAGGCATTGCTCGTAGACACGCAGCCTTAGTGCACAAATGAGCCCGTCCTAAGGCGCTAAATAGCTGAGGGATGTCTTGCTAAGGCAGAGAGCTATTTGGAGCCTGTCATTGCCTAGAGAAGGAGACTTTGTAGGACCTGGTGGGGGGGTGAAGCTGAAAGGCACATATGTGTGTATTGTGGGGTGGGGGGTGGGTACATGCAAAAGTGCTGTAGGGGGATGAAAGGTCCTAAAAGAAGGGACAGTGGTACTCCTGGCCCATTTCTTGGGCAGCCCTTTCTGCCAGGGCTCTCCCCCAACACCTTGGACAACGATGCTGCTCCCACCACCTCTTCCCAGGGTCCTCCATTTCCTCCCAGTTCAGGGAGGCAATGAATTCTAGGCCCTGTGGACCTCCTGCTCCAGGGTGGACCCTGGGGTTTGTGTCTCTGTCCTTCTTTTCAGAAGAGAAGCTTCCGCTGGCTGGATGTTAATTATGCATCCTTAGGAAGCCAGCCGTGTGTTGCTGCTGCTCAGGGTGCAGCCCCAGCTGTTTGCAGCCAAAGCCCCGGAGGCCCACAGGGCACGCTTGTGACAGCAGGATAGTGTCACTGCCACATCCACCCTCTCCCAACCCTCTTCCTGCTTTGTAACAGTAATGATAACAATGAAGTGAAACTACAAGGGTTTATTGAGTGACTCTGCCAGGCTCAGTGCTGAGCACATCAGATCCGTCACTTCACCGCATTCTCCAGCCAGCCTAGTACAGATGAAAGGACTCAGGCTCAGAGAGGTGAAGTGACTCCTCCAAGGAGCGAAGAGAATTCAGATGGTCCCAAGGTGAGTGCTTCTTGAGCACTGGGCAATCGAGAAAACAGAGAGTGATGACAGTGGCCACCTAGAGACATTCAGAGAACAGAATCTCCTGTCTCAGACCCTTCCAAGTCTCAGTGGTAACTCGCAGACAGGGGACAAGAACATAAGGGGTCTTGTTCCCTCTCCTGATGGTGGAAACGGAGAGGAAAAGAGAGGGAAAGGCAGAGATGATGGAGGAATTGCCGTGTTCCCCGGCCACTACTTTGCCAGGCAGTGGCCAGTTCCTTGATACACATCACTTTATTTTTCCCAGTTTCCACTTTGGTGTTTTGAAGTCCCTCTAGTTGAGCCTCAGAAACAAAGGAAGAGGCTGAAATGTTTGGACTTGAACCTTTCGGAACTTCAGTCCAATCGCTCTGATAAAGCTGTAGGAGGCTAAGACAACACATCTTCTACGAGCCGGGCACCAGGTTGGGGGTTGGGGTCTATAAAGCAAATGTGATGTCACCTCTGCCTTTGAGGAGCAGGCACTAGTGGCTCCTAATTCTGAGAAGTCTGCCCTGAATGCCTTGTGATGGCTTTGGGCACAGAGCCAGGTCTCAAGGTGTCTGGTTGCTGGCTTTGGGTCTGGGGGTGACAGTGGGGTGTGGGTAGGCGGGTGTCTGCGAATATCAATTACCTTCTTTCAATCATTTCCTGTATGTTTTATTTCTTCAGAAAAAGGTGCTATTATGCACAGGGAACTCCGCTCAAGGTTATGTGGCAGCCTGGATGGGAGGGTATTTTAGAGGGGAATGCTGCTGCTACTGCTAAGTCGCTTCAGTCCTGTCCGACTCTGTGCGACCCCAGAGACGGCAGCCCACCAGGCTCCCCCATCCCTAGGATTCTCCAGGCAAGAACACTGGAGTGGGTTGCCATTTCCTTCTCCAAGGCATGAAAGTGAAAAGTGAAAGTGAAGTCGCTCAGTCGTGTCTGACTCTTCGAGACCCCATGGACTGCAGCCCACCAGGCTCCTCCGTCCATGGGATTTTCCAGGCAAGAGTACTGGAGTGGGGTGCCATTGCCTTCTCCTTTAGAGGGGAATGGATACATGTATATTTATGGCTGAGTCCCTTTGCTGTTCAGCTGAAACTATCACACCATTGTTTATCTGTTATACCCCAGTACAAAATAAAAAGTTGATAAAGAAAAAGATGCTATTAAAAGTCCCCTGAATTTCCCTCTATAAGAGCTGGCAGGAGTCTAGAGGGCAACTAGCCAGGACCATTATATCACAAGTGAAGAAACTGAGACTCAGAGAGGTTAAGTGGCTTGTCCAGATCACCCAGCTAGTCAGCGGAATAGGTAGGGCCAGACCCCAAGGCTGACAGCTGGAGGTTTTGATGGCAGTTCTCATCATGCAGGAGTGATGCCCTTTGCCTTGTATTCAGCTCTGGAAATTTAGTCACCAAATGTAACTCGAACAAAGCAGAAACAGGCTCCTGTGGGGCCATTTTCAACCTCTGGAGAATGGAGGTGGGGCTGGCCCTGAGGCTCTAGGCGGAGGAGGGCCTTGGATTGTCTCAATGTCACCAAATGACACCTCCAATGTCCCCGCTGCTCCTGAGACTGACTGATGGTCCGTTTTCTTCCCCTCATTATCTCTGTGGTCACCACTGGCTTCTTTCCTCCCCTCAGAGCCTGGCCTCTGAGATGCTTCTGGTAAGCTCTTTGAGGTTCCCTGGACCTTTCACCCTCGGAGATGTGATAAGGCTCTGTATACCCCTGTCATTGTCAACTGTAACACAAATGGCTGGAGTTTAATTGATGACGTTTATCAACCGACATCTACTCTCTGTATCTCTGTGTAGGAATGCACCCCAGATGTAGCCAGCTCTCTGGCAGCTGGGATCTCTATTCTCCATGTATGTGTGTGCTCTGTCGGTCTCTCTATGTACAAGTATGTTAATGTGAACTCTCTCTGCAGCCTTCTGATGTCTCTGTGTGTATTTAACCTTGTACTGATGTTCACGATGTAATAAAAACAGAACCAAAAGAACGCAACGCCTTCTGGCGATTTTTAAACCTAAGGGAGATGTTCATTTATCTGGGATGGATGCTCGAGCTATTACCGAAAGGCAGCGGGGTGGATAAAACTTCCCATCGACCTTGGAAGGGTCCCTGAACCTCTCAGCCCTCTGTTGAAGGTCGGCAGGTGAGAAGGGGCTCACGTATGAGGAAGAAGAGTGGCGGGCTGACCTCACAAGCCTTGCAGGTGAACTGTTCTGATCCAGAGCATTCTGTGTGAAATCTCAATTTCAGGAATGAGGCAGCTGCGAGCAGACTGAGTCTCCTGGTGTCCGTGGAAGCTCCCTGGCCCTGGGTCTTGAGTAGAAGCTTTAAATGCTTCTGCAAAATCTGACCTTGAGAAATTGCCCTTCCAGATGTCATGAGAAAGCTGTCCCTCCCTCTTCCCTTGCCCTTTCCACCCTGGACACAGAAGCCCAAAGAGAATTTGATCCATTTGGGAGACCTATTCCAAGTTTTGATGTGGTCTGTTGTAAAGAACTGAAGCCAGCATCCCTGACTTTGGTCCACCGGGGTTGAGCCAGCCCTTCTGGACATCACGATGTGCACGCTGCCAAGTGAGGCTCCTTGGTCACAGCCCTCAGGTGGTACTCACAGGTGGGTGCCATGTACGAGAGGATCACACAGCATCCTTCTCCGCTGCCTCCTTGGCTGTGCGATCTTATGGCTTCCTTCTCATTCATCCAGTAAATATTTATTGAGTTCCCTACGATACACCAGGCACTCTTTTAGTTACAGTGATACTAACATGAACAAGGCAAAAATGGTCTCTTCCTTCCAAAGTTTATCTTCCAGAAAGAAACCATCAATGACTAAGCATGTAAATAAGACAGATGTGAACTATGATAAGGGTCATAAGGCAACTGGATACAAAGGAGGGACAGTCGGTACACGCTTTAGATGGGAGATCAAAAAAACACTGCCCTGCCCAAGGAAGAAACACGTGTTTTTAGAATGATGGGGAAAAGTTAGCCTTGACAATTCCAGGCAGAGGTACACCACTGGACAAACGCTTTGAGGTGGGAATGGACTTGCTGTGCTTGAAGAATAAAAATGGGGCTCGTTGGGCTGGAGACATGGATCAGAGAGGAGAGCTGGGTTCAGAGAGGAAGACAGAGCCCCAGAGAGAGTCCGGGTGTTATTCTGAGCGCAAGGAGACACCACAGGAGAATGCTGACCCTCCCCCAAACAGGCTGCATTTATACTTGGAGCTGACAATTTGTTTGAAAAAGTGGATGTGAGGTGTGAAGGAAGGAGAAGAGTCAAGGTTGACCCTAAGATTTTGGTCTAGGCGACTGGATGAAAAATGGGGCTGATGAGTCAATACATCCTCTCACCTCCCTGACTCAGACTTCAGACACCACGTGCCCACCCCTAGTCCCCTTACTGTTCTCTCCCCATCTGTCACACACACATGAGTGGGAGGGAAGGTGGGAGGGATGGAGGGAGAGCGGGGAGAGACCTGAACCTTTCCCACAGGGCTTTCTCTCCTACTGTCTCTCTTGCAGTCTGTCTGGCTCCTTGCCTCTCAGGAGGGAATTTCCTTTCCAGGTGATCATATTTATTAAGTTTCAACAAAGCACTCATTTGTCTGAGTATTACATTAAAAGAGTCTAAATCAATCATTCTCATTTATAGGAATAATGAGCTTTGGGGACAAGATTTTATACTTGAATGGGATAATAATGCTGTGTTAAAATCCTCCCAGGAAGGTTTGCTGGCATCAAGCATTGATTGAGTCTCAAAGGTGGGCCGGGCGGAGTGGATGCAGACACCACGCCTACACAACCCCAGTCTCAGACCCTCCGGCTCAAAGCAGGGTGTGAAAACCCAATTCTTTTTTTCTTTTTGATGGTTTATTTTTAAACAGTTGTTTTTTAGTTCATTTTTATTGGAGTAGAGTTGATTTACAATGTGGTGTTGGCTTCTGCTGTACAGCAAAGTGAATCAGATGTGTGTGTATATATCTCCCCTCTTCTTTAGAAAATCCAATTCTTTAGCTGGAGGTTTATACAGACCGTGGGCGTAGGCAGAAGAAGTTGCTCAGATATTGTGAGGAGAGCCTGCTCCTCAGACTTCACCCCAAGCCTGTTAGTAATCCTGGGATGGGGAGGCCAGACTGAGGGTGAAGCCCTCAAAAAGCACACATTCATGGTCAACCACAGCATTGCACACGGCCCATACCTGCACAATGGACTTTACCATCTACAAAGCATGTTCGACCTCCCCTGACTTCTCAAAGCAGTGACCATGCAGATGGGACATGGAACCTCAGAGTCATGTCCCAGGTTCCCTTGTTTCCTGGGGGTGGAGTCAGAACCAGCACCCTGCCAGAACCAGAGAGCTTGTGTGCTCAATTGTGTCCGACCCTGCAACCCCAGGGACTGTAGCCCACCATGCTCCTCTGTCCATGGGATTCCCCAGGCAAGAATACTGGAGCGGGTTGCCATTTCCTTCTCCAGGGGATCTTTCCAACCCAGGGATCGAACCCGCATCTCCTGCACTGGCAGGTGGGTTCTTTACCACTGAGCCACCTGGAGAGCTGTTTACTGGGTAGCAAAGAGTCCTCACTCACATCCTCTGCAGCTCTGCTTGGCCTGGCAACTCCTTCCCCTTAAGGTCATCCAGACTCAGAGAGACCAGGGCAAGCACACCGACACCCCAGATGGAATGGGGTGAGTCCGACAGGGGGTGTCCCACCCTGGGATAGAAGAGAGAAAGCTGAGGTATCAGGGGAAGGATGGCAGGATGAGGGGACGACACACAGCTCTACGTGGGAGAGATGCTCTGTGCCAACTGTCCTGGGAGGAGGAAAGTGTGGCATTCCACTGACCACTTATGCCTTGGGGAGAGGAGCTTTGAGAGCAGAGATCCATGAAGGAAGAAGCAGACTTGAGGTGGGAGGTGGGGGGAGGGTAGTACCCCCTGTCTGTCTGAAGCTCTGTACGGATTGGAACCCTCCAGGGATACTGGTAACTTGGCATCTTCCCAGCCTGGGGGAGCCCTGTCCCTCTTCACGTCGCTTGCTGCCCCCTTCCCAGAGCTCATGCCTCTGACTCTTCCTTGGTATCACAGGTTTAGATATCACCATCTCCAGGAAGCCTTCTCTGATGCATTCCCCTGGTTCCCCCACTAGGACACTACAGAGCGATCTGTTCACAGCGCCATGGAGTGCCCGAGTGCTCAGTGAGGCCTGAGTGGGGAAGAAAGGAATCAGATTCTATCCTTGCTTCAGTCAAAGGCCTTCTGGGTTGGACAAGAATTTTCCCAGGCCTCAAAATGCAGAAACAGTCACACAGTCGACCTTGCCTAGTGATGGGGTTGGCCCACAGTGAGGCAAGTTCCTCATATCCCTGTGACTGTCTTGGCAATGCTTAAGCCACAGATCCCAGGCTCCATCCACGAGGTGAGTTAAATCTTTGTTCACCTGGCTCGCATGCAGAGATTCAGAACGTGTCCTATCGCAGGACCCTGTCTGCTGTGGAGGACACAGCAAAAAATAGTGTAGACATTTAGGAGAGGTGGCTTTCCATCCGAGTCTCACCACTTGCCTGTCTTGGACTGGGGTAAATAACTCACGTCTGTCTCCAAATCAAGTGCGAAAAAGCATTGTATGTTAGCGTTCACCCTGCTCAGTGCGTGGACCATGAACCGTCTCACCAGATAACAAGGCGCCATCATTCTCGCTACTGATGGAGAGTCAGTGTGGTTGGTACCTGAGCCTGGGTCTCTTGAATATTCCACCTGGGTTCGCACCGCAGTTGTGTCGTCTTCTAGACATGTCGTCTCCTGCTCTGTGCCTCCGTGTTCTCACCAGTTAAATGGAGGTAGGAACAGCAACCCCCACCATGGAGTTGGGACCATAAAATGAGAGGGTGTATGTATGAACAGGTCTTAGGAGCTTGCCTGGTTTTCAGCAAGAACTCAGTAACGGTGCAACTCATGCTGCCATGCCTGGTACTGTCACCTGTTAATGTTACCTAAACATTCAAAGTGAAAGAAAGTGAAAGTCGCCCAGTCATGTCCGACTCTTTGTGACCCTGTGGACTGTAGCCTGCCAGGCTCCTCTGTCCATGGGATTCTCCAGGCAAGAATACTGGAGTGGGTCAGTTCAGTTCAGTCACTCAGTCATGTCCGACTCTTTTCGACCCCATGAATTGCAGCACGCCAGGCCTCCCTGTTCATCACCAACTCCCAGAGTTCACCCAGACTCACGTCCTTCGAGTCAGTGATGCCATCCAGCCATCTCATCCTCTGTCGTCCCCTTCTCCTCCTGCCCCTAATCCCTCCCAGCATCAGAGTCTTTTCCAATGAGTCAACTCTTCACATGAGGTGGCCAAAGTACTGGAGTTTCAGCTTTAGCATCATTCCTTCCAAAGAAATCCCAGGGCTGATCGCCTTCAGAATGAACTGGTTGGATCTCCTTGCAGTCCAAGGGACTCTCAAGAGTCTTCTCCAACACCACAGTTCAAAGGCATCAATTCTTCAGCGCTCAGCCTTCTTCACAGTCCAACTCTCACATCCATACATGACCACTGGAAAAACCATAGCCTTGACTAGATGAATCTTTGTTGGCAAAGTAATGTCTCTGCTTTTGAATATGCTATCTAGGTTGGTCATATCTTTCCTTCCAAGGAGTAAGCATCTTTTAATTTCATGGCTGCAGTCACCATCTGCAGTGATTTTGGAGCGCAGAAAAATAAAGTCTGACACTGTTTCCACTGTTTCCCCATCTATTTCCCATGAAGTGATGGGACCAGATGCCATGATCTTCATTTTCTGAGTTGAGCTTTAAGCCAACTTTTTCACTCTCCACTTTCACTTTCATCAAGAGGCTTTTGAGTTCCTCTTCACTTTCTGCCATAAGGGTGGTGTCATCTGCATATCTGAGGTTATTGATATTTCTCCCAGCAATCTTGATTCCAGCTTGTGTTTCTTCCAGTCCAGCGTTTCTCATGATGTACTCTGCATATAAGTTAAATAAGCAGGGTGACAATAGACAGCCTTGACGTACTCCTTTGCCTATTTGGAACCAGTCTGTTGTTCCATGTAGTCAGTCCCTTTTCCAGGGAATCTTCTTGACCCAGGGATCGAACCTGGGTCTCCCGCATTTCAGGCAGATTCTTTACTGTCTGAGCCACCAGCAAAGCCCAAAGCTATGTACAAGTAGGTTACAAAAAAGCAAAACTATGTTCCGACACTTCCGTCTTGTGCAGGATCCCATCCCAGGCCCCCCCCCCCGCCCTCCCCCCCCGGGGGCAGAGCCCTGTGAAGGAGGTACCAGCGAAGGAAGAGATTTCTGCTTAGAGACCATCCTAATCCAGAGGGTGGGTCAGACACAAACACAACTGACTCACGGCTGGTAACAGCCCATCCAGTCCCGAAGGGACAGACCGACCAGAGGCACAGAGGATGGAGACTTTGGAATTCGGTACAAAGAGCCCTGAGTTAGGAATCAAGACACAGGAATCCTAGTCCCCCTTCTCCTGCTCACTGAGCAAATTCTAATACGTCACCACTCTGACCCTCGGTTTCTTCCTCCGTAATAGAGTTTGATCCCCTGAGGTGACTCTCATTCAATTTGGACACTCGGTGATTTCAAAGTACAATTTAACATTACACGCTGTTTTTAAAGAAAGCTCTATTCGGAAATCACCTCCTTGAAGGAGGTTTTGATGATCTACATGATAAAGCACCACTGCCTTATTTGCGCTGTTCACACAGAATACATCCTCTCCCACCTTTGAGCCCTGAGGAATAAACCCTTCAGGTGAATCTGTTTGCCTTCCTTTCACGCAAATAAAAATGGTCTCACCTTCTGGGTTCTTTTTGCCCTTGCTACCAAGACACTCACAGATAAATAAATGCAGCACCCAATTACCTAGCTCACCTCGCACACCCACTAACTGCTCACGCTTCTACTTTTTGTAGTGAATTCTTTGTTAACCTTACATGTCTAACTTTGTAACTGTTTATACCTTATAAGTTGAATCAAGTCCATATGGAAACTGACAAAATTTATTTCACTTTCATTTTTCATTCTAAGTAATTTTCAGTATTCCAACAATATACGTAGATTTTGGACAAATTAGAGAATATGAATTTGTTGGAAAAGCAAATAAAAATGCCAACAATCTTACAAAGATAACCTTTTATTATCTAGCCTTCCAGATTACTTTCCATCCAAATAATTCGTATAACTAAAACAGAGAACTGTATTCTATTATGCTCTTTTCAATCTGCATTTTTTTTACTTAACCTGTATAAAATTTTTTAATTATCTACATTATGTATTGTAAAGGCTGGATGGTAAAGTTCCATTGCTTGGAGTTCTGTATTTTGTTTGACAAATCTGCTATTGCTAGACACTGAAGTTGTTTCCAATTTTTTGCTGTTCTCAACATTTTACAGAGAACATGGTCAATTATTTTCTTGGGATCTATTCCTATTAATGAAATGGCTGGACAAAATGGCCTATATACTTTTGAGATTTTTGATGCATATCACTGGATTTATTTCGAGAAATTATGTAGTAATTACATCAGAGTACCTTTTTCCTTTCCCTTTTCAAAGAAACACACATTATTTTATATTATGTATTTTTCTTAATTTCTTAAACCTAAGAGGAGGAAAATGGTATCTATTATATAGGCATTTCTTTGATCACTGAGGCTGGATATTTTACTATATGTTCATTAATGACTTTTATTTCGTTCGTTCGACAAATATTTATGAATCACCTTCTAAGTGCAAAGCATTCTTCTAGAATTTCTCCTATGAATTTCTTGTTAATATAGATATAAGTTCTTTTAAGAACTTTTATTATGTTTTTTATTTTATACTGCTGCTGCTAAGTCGCTTCAGTCGTGTCCAATTCTGTGTGACCCCATAGATGGCAGCCTACCAGCCTCCCCCATCCCTGGGATTCTCCAAGCAAGAACACTGGAGTGGGTTGCCATTTCCTTCTCCAATGCATGAAAGTGAAAAGTGAAAGTGAAGTCGCTCAGTCGTGTCCGGCTCTTAGCGACCCCATGGACTGCAGCCCACTAGGCTCCTCCGTCCATGGGATTTTCCAGGCAAGAGCACTGGAGTGGGGTGCCACTGCCTTCTCCTATTTTATACCGGATATGGCCAATTAAGGGAAGATATTGTGACCATCTTCCCTTCCTGATGCAGAGACTTCTGCTCTGGCTGTGTGCTCTGAAACGTTCCTTGGCCAGAGCTCTCTATTTAGTCTTTAGGAGCTACCATCCCTCCCATTGTCATCTGAAACAAAGTTCCAATTGAGAGGTCAGGGCAGTGCCAGGGATCCTTTCCAATTACAGATTTGTCAATGCTGTGACCTCATCCCAGGTCTTCAGCAGGAAGATGCTCCCAAGTCTCCATCCTCCCCTCCAGGGCTGCATGTGGAAAATCGAGGGCCTTCCTCCAGAGTCGCAGCACCGCAGAAGTAGAAGTGCTGCCCCTGCTGCAGGGATCCACGATGGAAAACTCGGGAGGCATCTGCCCGGCCAGCCCGGGTGTTGGCAGCAGATGTCAAAACAGCTCCTCATGATGAAACCTCAGGGCCTAATTCCACACGTTCAGACTTTTCATTTAAGATCTTACATTGCAATTCTGGTTCTGCTACTCACATCCTCAGAGTATGTGATAAACCAGAAGGTTTATATCAAAGTATTTCTTCAAACCTTGTGAGGTATCCGCCAACAACTGGCTTCATCTCTGTTTCATGTCATAGGAAGGGCAGGGCTGGAAGTAGGTCTTTTCGATTATGCGCACAGAAGTGGCATGGGGCCATGGTCAAGGGGACAGGTTCTTGGTCTAAGTTTCCTGGTCTCAGGTCCCACTGTGTATCACACATTAATTATGTGAATATTGGCAGCTGCCTGATTTTATTTGTGTGCATCATTGCTTCTTTGTAAAATGGAGATGTCGGTATTGTGAGGCTGAACAAATGAAGAGAACTAAGATGCTCAGAACTGTGCCTGGCACGGGGTGACAGTGATTATTCCCATTATTGCTAGATATCATCAATGAGAAATTGATGGACTCAAGCATGTGAGCTTAAAAAGAAAAAAGGCTGAGAAGCAGTTTAACTTATTAAGCTAGAAACACACACACACATGCACAAATCCACATGTGTAACCTGTACAAATTCATCTCATTTGAAATTTATGATTACACATCTCAAATGAGGGTCTGACTCTCTCAGCAATCCTAATATTTTTCTTCGTAAACTGTTCTCAACCCGGGTGGTACATGAGCGAGTATAACTCACTTAAAGTTATACTAACTTTAAACTCTAAAATTACGTTAAAATTACGTTGTTTTTAACTAAACTATAGTTAAAACTATGGCTACCCCAAACCCACCCAAGACCAACTAAATTGTGATCAGATAGGGAACAGGCAGCAGGCGTGAAAATATTTGGAAAGTCCTGCAGGTGATTCTAAAGTGCAACTGAGGTGAAAAGACATTCCTTAAAGGTGATCATTTCAGATCTCTCTCTCCTCTAATCCTTCCATCTTCTCTTCTCCTTTCAACTACCAGCTGATATGCTTGCTTCCTCCATCATGGAGAAAACCAAAGCCATTTGCAGGAGCTGTCCTTATACTGCCATTGCCAAAACCACTGAAGCCCCTGCCTGTGAAGCCAAGTCTTCCTCCTTCTCGACAGATGAAAGGGGTCCAACTGCCCACGTGCCATTAGAGTCTGAGCTCTTCCCCTCCCCCTTCCTCAGTTGCCCTCCCCTCTCTGCTCAGCATTTGCCTCTTCCTCTCCACAGAATCACTGCCAAAGGCACACAGCATCCCCTGGTTTCCCTCAGCTTAGGGAAGAACAACACCACAATCAAAACCAAGCCTTCTCCTTGACTTTGTACCCCCTCCAGCTCTCACCCTCTCATCCCTCCACCAAAGAGCCAGAGCGTGGTTCAGGTTCACAGCAGCCAAGAGGTGGAAACGACTCAGGTGTCCATCGATAGAAACACAGATAAAGAAAATGTGCGATTTTGATACGTGCTAATTTGACATGGGCTATGACATGGATGATACTATGAGGCCGATATGCCAAGGGAAATAAGCCAGTCACAAAAAGCCAAATACCGGCTGAATTCCACTCAAATGCACAGAATCAGAAAGTAGAAAAATGATTGCCTGGGGCTGGGTGGGAAAAGCAAGGGAGAAGTAGGGCTTAACTGGTGCAGAATTTCAGTTTGCGAAGATGAAAAAGGAGTTCTGTAGATGGGTGGTGGTGACGGTTGATCAGCACGATGGACGTACTTAATGCCATTGAACTGTGCTTTGCACATGGTTAAGATGGCAAAATTCACATCATGCATATTTGCCACAATTAATAATAATAGCTATATACACATACTGTCCTCACTCTAACCTCGCATGTGTTCTTCAAACCACAACCACTCCGGGTTCTGCTTCTCGCACTCCACTAAGCCTGCTCTGGCCAAGGTCACCTTGACATGCTTTTTCACAAAGCCAGCAACCACCTTCCCATCCCCCCCTCACTTAACCTCGCTGAAGTACCCAGCTGTCTTCCTGAGATGCTCCACTCTCCTGGTTTCCATGACATTACACGCTCTCATTTTTCTCCTCCTATCTGCCCCCCATGCCAAAACCCCAAGCCGCAGGCTGAGGTCATAGAATTAAGGGTTTCCTCTGTCCCCTCTTGAATCTTCTGTCTCCAATCTGTTATTTCTCCAGGGGAACGCATCTCCTCTCATCATTTTACATATGTTTATTGAGGTTGATGACTCTCACAGCTTCATCTCCAGCCTCAACTTTCTCTCGGAACTCCAGACTCCTAAACTCCACACTATTTCAGTGTGCATACACTGTGTTCACAAGGGAACTCTTGATGCTACCTCCTGCTCCCAAATGGTGCATCCAACATTCTCCCCCACCTCAGCAGAGGTTGGGTTCTCCACATTTGAGTAGCATACCTCATTTCTCTCCTTCCCTCCTCTCCCATCTCCAATCCATTAGCAAATCCTGACAGCTCTCCCTTCAACATGTGTCTGGAATCTGCCCATTTCTCTATGTGTCCATCACCTCTTTAAGTCACCTTCTCTTTTCTGTTAGATTATTGCTGTAGCTTCGTTTTTAAAAAATTAATTTTTATTGGAGTATAGCTGCTTTACAATGTTGTGTTAGTTTCTACTGTACAGCAAAAGAATCAGTTATACATATACACATGTCCCCTCTTTTTTGGATTTTCTTCCCATTTAGGTCACCCATAGAGCACTGAGTAGAGTTTCCTGTGCAACACCGAAGGTTCTCATTAGCTATCTATTTTATATATAGTATCAGTAGTGTATATATGTCAATCCCAATTTCCCAATTCATCCTAACCCCTCTAGTACCCCTTGGTATCCATATATTTTGATCTCTACATCTGGGTCTCAATTTCTGCTTTGCATATAAGAACAGCTATACCATTTTTCTAGCAGTAGCTTCTTTGCTGGTCTAGGGTCCTGACTGACCGTTCTCCTTCAAGCTTATCTCAAGCCTCTCTGCTCTTTGCCCTCAGCCACAACGGGTCACTTCAGTTTTGCCACCATGCATGTGCTCAACCCAGTTTAACTCTTTCCAACCGAGTGCCTTTACACACACAGCATGCAAGCACACGCTCTTCCTTCCCTTACAACCCTCCTCTTCACTCCCTGTCCATGCACATGGTGGGTCCCTCTCATCCTTAAGATCTCTGCATAAATGTTGATTCTGCAGAGAAGCACACCTTTCTTGGTCACATGCAATAAACAGGCATCACCTTCTGTCAACATCCATTTCTTACATCCAGTTGTTACTATTTTAGACGTTATCACCATCAACAATTTGCCTACTTGTTAACTCTTTATTACCTATCACTGCTAATAAATACTGGACTCCACGAGCACAGGCTCTGTGTCTGTTGGACTTACCACTGTGTTTCCAGAGACCCACCAATAGTGTCCTCTTCAATTAACCTCAGATACGCAAATGACACCACCCCTATGGCAGAAAGTCAAGAGGAACTAAAGAGCTTCTTGATGAAAGTGAAAGAGGAGAGTGAAAAAGCTGGCTTAAAACTCAATATTCAAAAGACTAAGATCAGGGAATCTGCTCCCATCACTTCATGGCAAATAGATGGGGAAACAGTGGAAACAGTGACAGACTTTATTTTCTTGGGCTCCAAAATCACTGCAAGATGGTGACTTCAGCCATGAAATTAAAAGATGCTTACTCTTTGGAAGGAAAGCTATGGCCAACCTAGACAGCATATTAAAAAGCAGAGACATTACTTTGCGACAAAGGTCTGTCTAGTCAAAGTAATGGTTTTTCCTGTAGTCATGTATGGATGTGAGAGTTGGACCATAAAGATAGCTGAGTGCCAAAGAATTGATGCTTTTGAATTGTGTTGTTGGAGAAGACTCTTGAGAGTCCCTTGGACTGCAAGGAGATCAAATCAGTCCATCCTAGAATATTCATTCAAGAAATCAAAGAATATTCATTGGAAGGACTGATGCTGAAGCTGAAGCTCCAATACTTTGGCCACCTAATGTGATGAACTGACTCACTGGAAAAGACCCTGATGCTGGGAAAGTTTGAAGGCAGGAGGAGAAGGGGACGACAGAGGATGAGATGGTTGGATGGCATCACTGACTCAACGGACATGAGTTTGAGTAAGCTCCGGGAGTTGGTGATGGACAAGGAAGCCTGGCGTGCTACAGTCCATGGGATCACAAAGAATCAGACGTGACTGAGCAACTGAACTGAACTGGGACATGCATGGTTCACTCATTAAGTCTTTAAGGGAAAAGGGACTTAATAAGTTCATTTATTAAGATTATGGTATAGGGTCATCATGTAACATGATGCCTTATATTTAAAGCTTGGGTTTATACTGAGGTTAACTTTTCTGGTCATGTTTCAGAAATTTATAATCCTGAATTTTCCCTATTTATTTCCTTTTAAGGTCTTTTTAATATGGACCATTTTTTTGTGTCTTTATTAAATTTGTTACAATATTGCTTCTGTTTTATGTTTTGGATTTTTGGCCATGAGGCATGCCCACATGCCTCAGCTCCCCAGCTCCCCATGATCCCAGCTCCCCAGCCAGGGATCAAATCTGTACCCCCTGCATTGGAAGGCAAAGTCCTAACCACTGGACCACCAAGGAAGTCCCCCTAGTTATTTATTGACTAATAAAAATTTAATGCATTAAGACAGCTGATCTCAAACCATATGAACCAATGTATTACATTTCTCTTTAAAGCAAGATTTTGAGGGTAATAATTCCATTTATGTTTTGTACTAAGCAAGATTTTTAAAATTATAGTTGATTTACAATGTTATGTTAATTTCAGGTGTACAGCAAAGTGATTAATTTATTTATATATGTTTAAATCTTTTTAGATTCCTTCCCTTAGGTGCTTGCATACTTGCTCAG
The DNA here is from genome assembly GCF_032452875.1 of Bos javanicus. Taxonomy (NCBI): domain Eukaryota; kingdom Metazoa; phylum Chordata; class Mammalia; order Artiodactyla; family Bovidae; genus Bos; species Bos javanicus. Next base: position 31,724,346 of record NC_083886.1, read on the forward strand.
ACACTTCAGTCATGTCCGACTCTTTGTGACCCTATGCACCGTAGCCCACTAGGCCCCTCTGTCCATGGGATTCTCCAGGCAAGAATACTGGAGTGGGTTGCCATGCCCTCCTCCAGGGGACCTTCCTGACCCAGGGATCAAACCCCCTTCTCCTGCATCTCCTGCATTACAGGCAGATTTTTTACCCACTGAAGTACCTGGGAAGCCCTCTTTCCCTTTTAGGTTATTATAAAATACTGAGTACAGTTCCCCGTGCTATACAGTAGGTCCTTGTTGGTAAAGTGAAATTTTTATAAAAATAAGATTTTATTTGGTATCCATTTCAGAAATCCCTAATATCAACTTCTCTTCGTGCTTAGCTTCAGGCAAAACCCTCTTAGGACTTAAGGCTTCAGATCAGCCTGACTTTAACAATATTTGAAGCTCATTTGAGGCTTTTTGGCTATGAAACTTCAGAGGTTATTTCGTGTAATGGCTGGCTTTCAAAAAATAGTTATGAAGACACCAGCTAGACCTTAGCTCTTCTCCCCCAGCTTATCTTTTCTTTCCTTGAAGAGGCAGAAGAGGAAGAGTGAAGAGGGAAAATCTACTTAGGAAAAGATGTGCTTTGTACGTTGAGTGTTTAAAATAAATCCAAGGGTCACCACCGAGATCTGTCTCATTAACGGATGACACGGTTCACATTGTTCGGACTGTGCTTTTGTTCCTCACTCCAGTGAAGTCTTTCCAACAAGCACCTCTTTCTACTGAGTGGCAGGAAATCATACTTTACGCATGGACTTCTGGAAGCTTCTCTGCCTTGTCAAGTCCCCAGACGTGCCCTGAGATCACAGATTGCCTCAGGTTCCCTGTTTCCAGAGCCATTTTCCAAAACAACTGGTACCCTTTGCTTGAAGAGACTTTTTCAAAGAATATTTTAAACAGTCTCTCAACAGATGTTTACACCGGTTTCATCTCGCATATTGGCAGTGAGTGTTCCCTGGGCCTCTAAATAATAAAACAAAAACAAAACAACCCCAGTGGTGAGTTTTCTGGGAGCCACCAGGCAAGCGTGTTAGTGAACCGGCACAGACGGTGTGTACAGACATGTTCTAGAGCTGAACCGAGAAGTCGGAGAGATGAAAAAAGATGAGGAAAGAGAAATGAGAAAGGCATCCTGTTTGCTCTGGTCGGATCTGCTGCCACTGCTCAAAGGTTGCTGCTCCCTCGTCTTCATTTCTGGCAATTTATTCCTGATGTTGTCTGTGGGAGGATTCAAGTCTGCAAAGGGAATCTGACAAAACATCGAAAAGTGTAGCTAAATAAAAATGCTGAAAGATCACTGCAGAGGCAGACAGCTGTCTCTCGTGGGCCAGGCAGATAGACCTGAAACAGGAAAGAGCGTTTGCTCAGTGCTTGATGAGACGTCGAAGGTAGCACCTGGGGTTTGGCCACCAGCCAAGAGTCAGGCCGATGTTAATTACACAAACTAGGATGTTCTAACGTGGTGTGTATGCCTGCTTGTGTGCAATGCACCGATGTTCACTTAAAATGTGCTTCTATGGATCTGCTGTATTCTCTACACAGTTATTTACCAGTTACAGTCTCTGAAGTCTGAACCATACAATGAGGTCACACTTGTGCCATGTGGTAACAGGGCCTCCAAAACTCCTGAGCAAGAGACTGGATCCTGCCTTTTGGGTTATGAAACTGATAATCGTTATTAACGGAATCATATGATAACAACTCGTGGCAAAGTGGGGCATAAAAATGACCCTTTAAGAAAGACAAGTTGGTGGGTTTTTTCCCCCTCTAAAGATTAATAGTCTGACTCTTTGCAACCCCATGGACTGTAGCCCATCAGGCTCCTCTGTCCATGGAATTCTCCAGGCAAGAATACTGGAGTGGGCAGCCATTCCCTTCTCCAGGGGATCTTCCCAACCCAGGGACTGAACCTGGGTCTCCTGCATTGCAGGCAGATTCTTTACCAATTGAGCCATCAGGGAAGCCCCAAAGATTAATATGCTCCAGAATTATAAGGAAAATGCGCTGGAGGAGGCTGGCTTCTGGAGGGTATGGATTACAGATGAGATCTAGATATGTCTTTTAGAAACAAGACACTTCTCTGAGTAGTGGGCTTGTAGGTAGTTTTATTTGAGTGTAGTTATTTTTCTGTAATTTCTGATGTTTTGCCACAACATCAATTACTGCTGTAATCTGATTTTTTGGGGGGGGCGGTAAATCTCCATTTTCAAAGAGAAGAGGTTGGAAGTGGTTTGGCTTTCTGACTTTTAGATCAGTATCCTGAAAAGTAACTCATACATGTTCAAAAACCTTGGAACAGAAGTGGAAGATTCGCTTGTACGTAACACAGGCAAGAGCAGCAGAGTTTGGTAGCTATTGTTTTATCTGACTTTTTCTGTTCATCTATCTCTCACCTTGCCTCAGAAGGGGTTAAAGGAGACTTTCCAAGGCAAACAAGGGCTTCTCTGGCGGCTCAAACAGTAAAGAACACACCTGCAATGCAGGACACCTGTGTTCGATCCCTGGCTCCGGAAGATCTCCTGGAGAAGGGAACGGCAACCCACTCCAGTATTCTTGCCTGGAGAATTTCATGGACAGAGGAGCCTGATGGGCTACAGTCCACGGGGTCGGAAAGAATTGGACATAACAGAGCAACTTTCACTTTCCAAGGCAAAGGAGGACTTTAGAAGGGGAGAGAGTAACACACAGGTAGAGACAAAGTAAAGCAGGAATTAAGTTAAACTGAACTCACCCATGTATTTGACATGGCTGTTCTATAGTAAGAGCCAGCCAGAGACATGGAGTCTTCTCTGGTATGCAACTCAAAGTGTCTAGAAGAAGAAAACAACTCCCTCAGCTAAAAGATGCCTACTTCTTGGTATGAAGATCAGTCTTCTTTGTCCCAGTGGTTTTCTTAAAGCGGGTATTGCCATGTAACACCACTGGAGAAGGGAATGGCAAACCACTTCGTTATTCTTGCCTTGAGAACCCCATGAACAGTATGAAAAGGCAAATATATAGGACACTGAAAGATGAACTCCCCAGGTTGGTAGGTGCCCAATATGCTCCTGGAGATCAGCGAAGAAATAACTCTAGAAAGAATGAAGGGATGGAGCCAAAGCAAAAAGCAACTGGATGGATCCACACATCCAGTTGTGGATGTGACTGGTGATAGAAGCAAGGTCTGATGCTGTAAAGAGCAATATTGCATAGGAACCTGGAATGTCAGGTCCATGAATCAAGGCAAATTGGAAGTGGTCAAACAGAAGATGGCAAGAGTGAACGTCTACATTCTAGGAATCGGTGAACTAAAAGGACTGGAATGGGCAAATTTAACTCAGATGACCATTATATCTACTACTGTGGGCAGGAATCCCTCAGAAGAAATGGAGTAGCCATCATAGTCAACAAGAGTCCAAAATGCAGTACTTGGATGCAATCTCAAAAACAACAGAATGATCTCTGTTCATTTCCAAGGCAAACCATTCAATATCACAATAATCCAAGTCTATGCCACAACCAGTAATGCTGAAGAAGCTGAAGTTGAACCGTTCTATACAGTCAGCAAAAACAGGATGGGGAGTTGACTGTGGCTCAGACCATGAACTCCTTATTGCCAGATTCAGACTTAAATTGAAGAAAGTAGGGAAAACCACTAGACCATTCAGGCATGAACTAAATCAAATCCCTTATGATTATACAGTGGAAATGAGAAATAGATTTAAGGGACTAGATCTGATAGACAGAGTGCCTGATAAACTATGGACGGAGGTTCATGACATTGTACAGGAGACAGGGATCAAGACCATCCCCAAGAAAAAGAAATGCAAAAAAGCAAAATGGCTGTCTGAGGAGGCCTTACAAATAGCTGTGAAAAGAAGGGAAGTGAAAAGCAAAGGAGAAAAGGAAAGATACACCCATTTGAATGCAGAGTTCCAAAGAATAGCAAGGAGGGATAAGAAAGCCTTCCTCAGCGATCAATGCAAAGAAATAGAGGAAAACAACAGAATGGGAAAGACTAGAGATCTCTTCAAGAAAATTAGAGATACCAAGGGAACATTTCATACAAAGATGGGCTCGATAAAGGACAGAAATAGTATAGACCTAACAGAAGCAGAAGATATTAAGAAGAGGTGGCAAGAATACACAGAAGAACTGTACAAAAAAGATCTTCATGACCCAGATAATCACGATGGTGTGATCACTCACCTAGAGCCAGACATCCTGGAATGTGAAGTCAAGTGGGCCTTAGGAAGTATCACTATGAACAAAGCTAGTGGAGGTGATGGAATTCCAGTTGAGCTATTTCAAATCCTAAAAGATGATGCTGTGAAAGTGCTGCACTCAACATTCCAGCAAATTTGGAAAACTCACCAGTGGCCACAGGACTGGAAAAGGTCAGTTTTCATTCCAATCCCAAAGAAAGGCAATGCCAAAGAATGCTCAAACTACCTCATAATTGCACTCATCTCACACGCTAGTAAAGTAATGCTCAAAATTCTCCAAGCCAGGCTTCAGCAGCTCGTGAACCATGAACTTCCAGATGTTCAAGCTGGTTTTAGAAAAGGCAGAGGAATCAGAGATCAAATTGCCAACATCCACTGGGTCATCGAAAAAGCAAGAGAGTTCCAGAAAACATCTATTTCTGCTTTATTGACTATGCCAAAGCCTTTGACTGTGTGGATCACAACAAACTGTGGAAAATTCTGAGAGAGATGGGAATACCAGACCACCTGACCTGCCTCTTGAGAAACCTGTATGCAGGTCAGGAAGCAACAGTTAGAACTAGACATGGAATAACAGACTGGTTCCAAATAGGAAAGGGAGTTCATCAAGGCTGTATATTGTCACCCTGTTTATTTAACTTATATGCAGAGTACATCATGAGAAACGCCGGACTGGAAGAAGCACAAGCTGGAATCAAGATTGCTGGGAGAAATATCAATAACCTCAGATATGCAGATGACACCACCCTTATGGCAGGAAGTGAAGAGGAACTAAAAAGCCTCTTGATGAAAGTGAAAGAGGAGAGTGAAAAAGTTGGCTTAAAGTTCAACACTCATAAAACTAAGATCATGGCATCTGGTCCCATCACTTCATGGGAAATAGATGGGGAAACAGTGGAAATAGTGGCTGACTTTATTTTTCTGGGCTCCAAAATCACTGCAGATGGTGACTGTAGCCATGAAATTAAAAGACGCTTACTCCTTGGAAGGAAAGTTATGACCAACCTAGACAGCATATTAAAAAGCAGAGACATTACTTTGTCAACAAATGTCCGTCTAGTCAAGGCTATGGTTTTTCCAGTGGTCATGTATGGATGTGAGAGTTGGACTGTGAAGAAAGCTGAGCGCTGAAGAATTGATGCTTTTGTACTGTGTTGCTGGAGAAGACTCTTGAGAGTCCCTTGGACTGCAAGGAGATCCAACCAGTCCATCCTAAAGGAGATCAGTCCTGTGTGTTCATTGGAAGGACTGATGTTGAATCTGAAACTCAATACTTTGGCCACCCGATGCGAAGAGCTGACTCATTTGAAAAGACCCTGATGCTGGAAAAGATTGAGGGCAGGAGGAGAAGGGGATGACAGAGGATGAGATGGTTGGATGGCATCACCGACTCAAAGGACATAAACTTGAGTAAACTCTGGGACTTGGTGATGGACAGGGAGGCCTGCAGTGCTGCAGTTCATGGGGTCACCAAGAGTCGGACATGACTGAGCGACTTAACTGAACTGAACCATGTAACACACCACACTATCCTGAACAATGAGGTTCACAGACCCAGCCTTCAACAGACTTCAGAGTGAATGTCAGTGAAAAATGATGACCACGTTACAAAGTGCTGGGAGCACCCTGCTCTCTGCTGACCCAATTGACCCAGATGCGTCAGGGGCCTATGTTTCTTTCCTACAATTCTCCCTGGCTATTGTCTCTTCCAACCAAACTACTGATAAATATTGCATGGTAGAGCTGGAGACTGTGCTCCCAGGCAGAGCAAATACTTTGCATTGTGTAACAGACGATGAATCTGAGAGCAGTTCCCATCTGCTTGCGAAAAGGAAAAAGCCTGGCAAGAATGCCTGACTCTTTGTTAGAAAGACTTGAGTCAGAGATGCGCCAAGGGACTTCCCTGGTTGTCCAGTGGCTAAGACTCCACACTCCCAACGCAGGGGACCCAGGTTCAATCCCTGGTCAGGGAACTAGATGCCACATGTCACAACTAAGCATTTACATGCCACAGATAAAGGTCCTACATACCACAACTGGCCTGGCACAGCCAACAGAAAACAACAACAACAACAAAAACACAAAAACTGCAAAAAAATTCAAAGCATTCCACAAAGGCGCTTTTAAAGAAAAGATGCCCCCAGACTATTGCCACGGACACCATTGTTTTCCACCTGCTCCTCGTGGATACATATGGGCGACCAGAGCATTATATCTGCACTGCCCACTCCCCACCCCCCAGAGCAGGGACAAAACCATTTTGACTTTTGGACATCTTTGACCACATGCCCACTCTGGGTAAATAAAACTCCCAACACGGAATTTCTAGTTTGAACGCTGCCACATCGTGACACCTTCAGGAATAAACAACATGCAAAATGAATAAGGTAACTCATGAGATTTTACACAAACTAGAGAAAAGCTAGGGACTATCAAAATAGTAACTTCAGCTGTCTGGAAAGTGACCTGTGTCAGGGATTGAGAAACCTTTTTTTTTTTTTGGTAACGAAAAAGAGAGTAAATATTTCCGGTTTTGCGAGATATACAGTACCTCTCTTCACTACTCAAGTCTTCTGTTCTAGCATGAAAGAGTCACAAACATTCCTCAAACAAGTGGTGCAGCTGGGCTCCAATAAAACCTTGCTTCCTTTGCAAATAAATCATCAGTACCATTTTTCTAGTTTCTACATGCATGTATTAATATATGATATTTGTTTTTCTCTTTCTGACTTACTTCTCTCTGTATGACGGTCTCCAGGTGCCTCCACGTCTCTGCAAATGGCACGATTTCATTCCTTTCATGGCTGAGTAATATTCCACTGCATATATGAGACACAGACGTAGAGAACAAGTGTATGGGTCCCAAGAGAGGAAGGGGAGTGGTAGGACGGATTGGGAGGTTGACATATACACACTTTTGCTACTATGCATAAAATAGGTAACTAATGAGAACCAACTGTATAGCACAGGGGAATCTACACAGTGCTCTGTGGTGACCAAAATGGGAAGGAAATCCAAGGAAGGGAGGATATATGTATGCATGTAGCTGATTCACCTTGCTGTACAGCAGAAACTAACACATTATTGTAAAGCAACTATACTAAAACAACAACAACAAACCACCAACTTTGTTTCCAGTGTTGATTGGAAGTCAGATTTGGTCCACAAACCATAGTTTGCCAACATTGGATCTATGTCATTCTCGGCAGTAATTACCCAGAAAGACTTGCTCTCTCATCAGGTTATTCCTAATTTAATCATCTAATAAAATAAGCAATATAAAAATTCATTCAATTTTAAAAGATTGACTATCCTTCTCATCTCAATATGTGTAAAAATGCTATGTGCAAGTCATCCAACAGTAGACTCAGAAATAACAAACAAAACCAAATTCAAACCAATCTACTCAGCTGGAGAATCTCACCGGATCTGATAGTAAAATTGTAGTGCAGTTTTTATACTTCCATCCAAACCATCGATCTATGTGGGACTCTTACAGCATAACCCTTACCTGATTCCTAGCCATGCGCCTATCAAATCTTTATGGGGTCTATTTGTATTCTGCACAGATTTCCTCACTAACCCAGAAGACACATTCTTTATGTCTTTATGGGGATAGCCAAGATTAACATCTACCATCCGGCATAAGACACCTTGCCCTGGTGAAACCCAAAATCACAGCTAATTGAGTGAGAAGCTAATTTTTTGGGTAAAATGTCCAGGAAACAAATAGGTCCTGCAGTGTGCAGTGGTGAAGGGTTGCCCTTTTGGAAGATAAGATCTCCCCTGAGATCCAGGCAGGGAGCAACTCACCTGCATGCTTGTTAAGGTCAAGAAGCCAGTGAGGCATGGAGCCCATCATGCCAGATGCCCCTGGAGCAGCCCTGGAGGTAGACACCTTTCTGGAATGCTCCATTCTAGCTTGTTTTTAAAACTCAGCTGCTGGACTCCAAGTGAAAAGGAGCCTGAGGTTCAACATCAGAGCAGTGACTTGGTTTTAGAGAGACAGGTGGGCGCCCCCTGGTGTCATCTGGAATGTGAGCATCCACAGGTCACTTTACACCTCTGTGTTGGACAACTTTGATCCAGTTGCCACATCTATTAGCAAGCCCCTTCCTCATAGGTTTATTCACAACTACGTGGTGGCTGGTTCATCAGTTTTCTTTTCAAAGATGAAGAACTTTTATATTAACTTTAAATATATAAAGGCCTCAGTCGTGTCTGACTCTTTGCAACCCCATGAACTATACAGTCCATGGAATTCTCCAGGCCAGAATACTGGAGTGGGTAGCCTTTCCCTTCTCTAGGGGATCTTCCCAACCCAGGGATCGAACCAGGCCTCCTGCACTGCAGGTGGGTTGTTTACCAGCTGAGCCACAAGACAAGCCCAAGAATACTGGAGTGGGTAGCCTATTCCTTCTCCAGCAGATCCTGCATTGCAGGCGGATTCTTTACCAACTGAGCTATCAGGGAAGTCCAAAGTGCCATGAGATACTTCCAAGTTTCAGTTTTTTGGGGAAGTCATAACCTCCTAAGTTGTTTCTGGCTACTTGATTTACCAATCTAGGCACTTATATCCACTGTACTTGAACAATATGAAATAATTACAAATAGATGTTCTTTTTAAAATGGACATAAACAATAAGTTCCTACTGTATAACACAGGGAACTATATTCAATATTCTGTGATATTCCATAGTGGAAAAGAATATGAAAAGGACTACATATATATGTATAATTGAATCACTTTGCCATGCAGCAGAAATTAACACAACATTGCAAATCAACTATACATCAATAAAATTTTTAAAATTAGTAAAAATAAAATTTGCAGGATCTACATAAAGAATACAATATATATTTACTAAGTAAGGTACATAGTGTTAATCGCTCAGTCATGTCCAACTCTTTGCGACCTCATGGACCTGCCGGGGTCCTCTGTCTATGGAATTCTCCAGGCAAGAATACTGGAGTGGATAGCCATTCCCTGCTCCAGGGGATCTTCCGGTCCCAGGGATCAAACCGCGGTCTCCTGCATTGCATGCAGATTCTTAACTGTCTGAGCCACCAGGGAAGCAAGGTACACAGTAAAAGATAAATGGGGAATATATACTGTCCCCCTAAATGGGAAAAAAAACACCAGTTATCTTCAAATTAATCTATAAATGTCATGTAATTCCAAACAAAAATCTAAATTTGTTAGTTTCACAACATAATACTAAAATACCTCTGAAAGCCTAAATGCTTGAGACTAATGTGTATATACACACATGAGAAATATAGGTGGGCATTTGTACTGTTAGAGATTTAGATATTTAAAGGGAACATGATTGAACTATCATTTCCTGGGAAAGGTATATTAAATTAGCCCACCATGATGATGAATTTTAAAAAATAAAGGCAACATGAAAATTTAACAGTTAGAATGGTGTGAGAGTGGGAGTAACGTGACAGAAGAAGCAGCTCGGAATTTCGCATGGGATGGATTGTGGTCAACATGGAGAGCGCTGAAACTCAGCCTTTTGGTGGAAGTAAGCGCCCACTTAATAATAGAGACCCTGCAGCCTACGTGAGGCCAGCTTCGCCTGATGACCTAGCCCAGCTCTTCATTTTCTTTTATAATCAACTGTTACTTAATATTTTACAAGATAGATTCCTAGACAAAATCTTGATTTCCCTAGTTGCTCCTCTATTATCAAAATAGCCTCAAAACTACTGGATCATTTCCGGACATAAGATCATAGGCAGTTCGCCCTGCATACCTCTCACTGGACAACCTTCCCTTACAATCGCTTTATCTAAATAGCCTGTGCACTCAGCCGCCAAAGACGTGGGCTTCCTAGATAGATAATTCTTTGGTATAAGATTAAGATGGATTTGCATGAAAGTGAGGAAAGGCTGTGTTGGACTTAATAGTTAACCACTTTAAAATGAATTAAATTCTTATCTCCTGACCTAACACAATAAATTTCATGTATACTGAAGGCTAAAATACCAAAATTGAAACCAGAAAAGAAGAGAAAAACCAATATTTGTGCCATCTGGGAATAGGAATGATCTGTTTGAGCAGATCTCAATACGAAGCCCAGAGTCTGTGCCCTGATATTGCTTTTTGAATTATAAATTAATAAATTGCCAAAGAGACAAAACAGAGAAGAAAATACACCCAAGTCTGACTGCATTTGAATTTAAGATATTTATGAGTCAAAAAATTAAAAGGCAAATGCTTTTTAAAAAATGGATGTATGATAGATGTGAGAGCAATCAACTCTATATGCAGAATTTGTTTTTTTAATTTTTAAAATTTTCTTGGCCGTGCTGCACAGTATGTGGGATCTTAGTTACCCGACCAGGGATCGGCCCCATGTCCTCTGCATTGGAAGTGTGTAGTCTTAACCACTGGGCAGCCAGGGAAGTCTCAAATACTTTTAAAGAATAAAAATAAGTCACTATCAAACATAGTCAAACATATATTAAAGATATTTCCACTGCAAAACATAGGGGAAATTTAAAAAGTGAATAACATCCGTAGGAATCAATGAGATACAACCTTTTAACTTAGCAAAAACTACTCTCCACCACCAAAAAATAATACTTGTGATATACAAAGTGAGGGGAAATTAGCAATCAAAAGATATATGAATCAGCACAACATTTCTGACAAGAAATTAAACCAAAATCTTAAGAATTACATTCCCTCTAACCTAGAAACTCTGATTCTAGAATTTTTCCTACGGAAAACAAGACCAGCACAGAGTTGTGTAGAGATATAAAGTATTGTTTATGATACCACTGAGATGGAAACAACTTAAATATCTAATAACAGGGAAATGGTGAAGCAAACAAACTGCCACCCATTAGATTTTGATGCTCTTCTATACGGCGGAATGCTAAGGGACTATTTACAGTGGTCATGGAAGAGTTCATTATTGACTTTGAAAAATATCCACAGCATTTTGTCACTGAAAAGTCGTGTCCCAAAAATTTGTTCAGCTTTTGTTTTTGGTGGACAAAATTAGACATTTTTTAGTTCATTTTTATTTTCTAGTTTTTCAACAATGACATGTTAATTATATGCATACATACTAAGTCACTTCAGTCATGTCCAACTCTTTGCGACCCTATGGACCATAGCCCTCCAAGCTCCTCTGTCCATGAGGCAAGAGTACTGGCGTGGGTCACCATGCCCCCCTCCAGGGGATCTTCCCAACCCAGGGATTGAACCCGCATCTCTTACATCTCCTACATTGGCAGGTGGGTTCTCTACCACTAGTGCCACCTGGGAAGCCTTGTTAATTATATAGGTTTGTAAAAATGTATTTATTTGGTTGCACCAGGTCTTAATTGTGGCATGAAAGATCTAGTTCCCCAACCAGGGATTGAACCCAGGTCTCCTGCATTGTGAGTGTGGAGTCTTAGCCACTGGACCACCAGTAACAGCTGGAGTTGTCTTCAGTGGGGAGACAGCTATAGTCTCAGAGTCTTCCTGGAGCCCAGGAAAGGGGCAAGGGGTGGGATGACTCCTCCACGGCGTCTGAGCTTTATCACACCTGAAGGAAAGTCTCAGAACGCCAAGGCATCAAGTAGCATCGCTGACATGTCTGTTTTCGAGGCTGGTCATTTATTTATGATGTTCTTCTTGGCAGAAGGTTCTCTGTACACATCAGGAAAAGCAGCAGCATGTGCATTTTTCACAAGCAAACAAAGGCAATGCTTTCTAGCAAGGGAGCTGACCTCTGTGATGAAGGTAGATGTCTCTCAACCTAACAGGCAAACCAGATTCACAGTGGAATTGTACAGCAAATGGCAAATCTATTAATCGTCCTTTCTTCCCCATTGGGGATATCAGCGGATGTTTGTTATTTTACTGTAATATTCATATGGCCAGGATTCCCGGGAGACCAATAAAGTCTGTTCAGTTGTCTTAGTAACTGATTTGAGTAGAATGTGCCTGTGACAAGATCAACTGTGATGGATTGGGGAATAGAACGGCAGCTCAGATCCAGTTGGTGAGGGCCTTCTGCTGAGGTTCATCAGCCTGTGCCCTGACCAGTAGCCATGACCTGGGCACGTTACCACTGTCTGCCTCAGTTTTCTCACCTATAAAATGGGAATAATATAATTTCCTATGTCCTGTGTGTGCAGTTGCTCAATCATATCTGACTCTTAGCGCCCTTTGGACTGTAGCCCACCAGGCTCCTTTGTCCATGGGATTCTCCAGTTAGAAATACTAGAGTGGGCCCTCCTCCAGGGGATTGTCCCAACCCAGGGATCGAAGCTGCATCTCCTGTGTTTCCTGCACTTCAGGCAAATTTTTTACCCACTGAGCCATCAGGGAGGCCCTAAGAGATTAGATAGAGTACTACATGCAAAGAACTTAGTCCCTTTACGAAGTCGTTTACATTTATGACATTGGCATTCATCAACGGCTCCATGATCTTCCCCATCCTATAAATGCTTTTTTTTGTTTGTTTTTCATTTTATTCCAGCCCCTGGCATCAAGAAGATCCCCTAGAGAAGGAAATGTCAACTCACTCCAGTATTCTGGCCTGGGAAATTTCATGGACAGAGGAACCTGGCAGTCTATAGTCCATGGGGTCGTAAAGAGTCAGACACAACACAGTGATTAAAATAAAAACAAGAGAACCTAGATCCCCCTAGAAACTCCATCCAGCTCTGCAACTGATGCTGCAGATGAATCTCTGCTTGCTTGTTCTAGCAAGAGAGCAGCACAGGGTAGAGTTAAAGGACACTGTGTTTCGATTCTTTAGATGTGAGCTTAAATCTGGGGTCAGCCACATATATTCTGTGCCATCCTGGGCAACTCCGTGCCACCAATGAAATGTGAATGACCTCATAGAATAATGCGAGGTTTCAGTGACATGATACTTGTCAGTTAGCACTGTAAGTGCCTGACGCAACAAATGGTAAATGATAGGGAAAAGATGATTGTCTTTGCCCAATCCAGTAAGACTCCATTTATACTGGGAATTTTAACAATGCCAGTGTGGTTTCTTGGGCCAGGCATGAGGCTTAAAATGTCCTCCAGTCGGTATTGTAACTTAGAGAGCAAATGTGTCGATTAAAAATGGACAATGGAATATTACTCAGCCATAAAGAAGAATGAAGTCGAGTCATGTGTAGTGGTGTGGATGAACTCGGGGTCTGTCATACAGAGTAAAGTAAGCCAGAAAGAGAAATACAAACATTGTATATTAACGCATATATGTAGCGTCTAGAAAAACAGTGCAGGTGACCCTATTTTCAGGGCAGGAATAGAGTCAAAGATGTGGGGGATGGACATGTGGACATGGAGGTGGAGGGGGGAGGCTGGGATGAATGGGAGACGGGACTGACATGTAGCCACTACCATGTGTGGAACAGGCCGCTAGTGGGGAGCTGCTGCACAGCACGGGGGGCTCAGCTCTGTGCTCTGCAATGACCTAGGGGGCTGGGATGAGGGAGCGGACGGAGGCTCCAGAGCAAGGGGATATATGTATATTTGTAGCTGATTCACATTGTCATATGGCAGAAACTAACACAGCATTGTAAAGCAATTATACCCTTTTTTTTAATTAAAAAAAATTAAAATACAGACCCAGATCACACACACAAAAACGGCACTTCATAAAGGGAAATACAGCTCCATATCAGGTACACTCATGGCTCACAGTAGTTACAGGATGCAGATCCTCCAGTGACCTACTTTTTCTTTGGGATATTTTGGGGTTTCCCCACAGACTACAAGCCCTCTAAATATCAGTCATCCCTCTGTTCTAGTTATTTCAACTGGAGTCACCTTTTGCAATACTGAGCTGCTTTGTATCACCCAGGAGACATGCTGGGTGCCTAGATCAAGCTCAGGAAATTGTAGGACGGGGTGCCTACAGCTGGGGGTGAGGAGAATCTGGAATTTGCCATTCAGTCTCCCAGCAATCGTAGCGCCCCCTTAGGAAGCCCACCTGATGGGCCAGCTTGGCCCAGTATCAGAGGCTAAGACCGTCCCACTCTCCCCTAGAGCCACCGCATCACATACCTGGAGCTCATACCCTATGCCGCTCCAGGTAACCCCATGGCATCCAGGGTTGACTTCCCGTGGGTATGATTCAAATAGCTCTGGGGGATGCGCTCCAGTCTTTATTACCAGGTGGACCATCAGTCCGCTGGAGTCGGACTCCTTCTCACGGTGATGTGACCATAACTGCTAGCAGAGCACACCACTCAGGTGTCTCCAGGCCTGCATGAACCGGAGTTCTCCTGGAAAAACAGATCCCAGCAGGTGTCAGGCAGCTCTCCCGCGGAGCCCCACGTTTGTCTTTTTAAGTGACTCTGGCAGAAGACACATTGTTTTCCTGTGTGGCATGACAACCCGTGTTTTCAGGCAGCAATGAAAATGACAATTGTTGCCAGACATGGAGAAGCAGAGCAGGGGTAGGAGCTGATATGAAGCCAGACTCCAGGGGTGGGACTCCCCGGAGGGGACCCCGAATCAAAGCCTCTGAAGAGGAGGAAAGAATGACACAGGCATGGATGACCTCGTGGTGTCATTGGCAACCAACCAGTTGTCTTGGGAGGAATTCCACCTTCGGACACTGTGACTCACAGGCCTGCCTCTCTGCATTGACCTTACCATGCCACCAAAATGATGAGCATCGTGCTGGGGTGCATCAGAATGGCGACTAATCCTCAAGAAGAAGCGTGAAATGTGGGCTGGATTTGAGGTGGGGAGGCAAGGGTGCCTTATTCCTCCACACACACTCATATTCAGACGCGTACAAAATATTGCAGCCCACACGCTTGGCTACGGGCCCAGAAAATCTGCCACTCTGAGCCGAAGAAGGGAGAAAGGAGGACAGGCGATCAAATCTCATCGCCAAGGCCTCTTGCCCATTCTCCGCCACTTCAAGAGAGGATTCACTGACACTTCCATTCATCATTCTGCGAATTGTACAAGCGTCCCCCTCCACCCCGGGGGCCCAGCCTGGGGGAGGACTGTGTTAAAGTAAACACAAAAGAAGTACAATCCTTCTCCACCTCCAGCAAGGTTCAACGTATTCACAGCCGCGTAGAAGTGCCCTGCCTGCAGAAGTATTTAATCGTCTTGGAAAGAGGGAAAGAACGCTACAGAGAAGTAAAAAAGCAAAATGATATGCAATTCGGCACCAAAAGCAAGTGGGTGTGGCCAGAAAGGCTCCAGCACTGCGGGGCCTGAGGACGACTTTATGCAGATGAAACTGGAGTTTTATCATCAAGGATTGGGAGGGTTTGGAGGAAGAGAGGAGCGAAAGAGTGATCTAGGTGGAAGACATTTCTGTGGGGGTTTTTTTTGTGTGTGTTTTATTTTTTGTTTGTTTGTTTTGATGTGGACCATTTTTAAAGTCTTTGTTGAATTTGTTACAATATTGCTTCTTCTTCTTTTTTTAAATGGTTTGCTTCTCTGGCTGTGAGGCACATGGGAATCTTAGCTCCCAGACCAGGGATCGAACTTGTACTCCCTGCAATGGAAGGCAAAGCCTTAACCACTGGACTGCCAGGGAAGTGCCAGGTAGAAGATGTTTTTGAGGTGCTGATGTGGGTTGGGAATAGTGGAGAGGAAACCAGTCAATAGCATTCACTGGTTTGTTGGGTGAGATGAAATAGGCCTAAATCATGGGCAGCTCTGAAAATGCAGTGATATCTCCTGCATTTTTCAAAATGTGGTCCAGATTCCAGTTGCAGATGCAGGAAGCTTTCAAAAAAGCTAATTCCTCTGGCCTGTCTCAGGTCACCTAACTCATAATTTATGGGATGAGAGAAGGGCTCAATTTTTTTTAATGGATTCCAGATCACTCTTAGGTATAGCAGTTCAAAGGTCTTTGCTGTTAGGCATCTAAGCTTTAGTCTATTGGTAGTTTGTAATACTTAGAGGCTAAAGGCCAGGGTGAAATTGGCATTGAAGAAAGACTAGCCTACTTGGTCATAATAAAGAATGGAATTTTGCCATTTGCCGCAATGTGGATGGACTTGGAGGGCATTATGCTAAGTGAAATAAGTCAGACAGAGAAAGATAAATACTGTATGATACTGCTTATATGTGGCATCCAAAAAATACAACAAACTAGTGAATAGAACGTAACAGAAGCGTACTCACGGATACAGAGAACTTAGTGCTTACAGTGGGGAGGTGGAGAGGGGCAAGATAGGGGTGGGGGAATGGGAGATACAAACCATTGGGTACAGTATGGACTCAAGGATATATTGTACAACATAGGGGAATATAGCCAATATTTCATAATAACTGTAAATGGAAAGTAACCTTTTAAAATTGTATAAAACTCATTTTTGAAAAAAGAAAAATATCGTATATTAACACATATATATGGAATCTAGAAAGATGGGGCTGATGAACCTGGGGCTTCTCTGGTGGCTCAGTGGTAAAGAATCGCCTGCAATGCAGCAGATGTAGATTCAATCCCTGGGTCGGGAAGATCTCCTGGAGAAGGAAATGGCAACCCACTCCAGTATTCTTGCCTGGGAATGACATGGACAGAGGAGACTGGTGGGCTGCAGTCCATGTGATCACAAGAGTCAGACAGGACTTAGCAACTTCACCACCACCATCGCTGATGAATCTATCTGCAGGGCAGCAATGGAGATGCAGACCTAGAGAACAGGTTTGTGGATATGGTGGGGGAAGGAGAGGGTGGGATGAACTGGGAGAGTAGCATGGAAACATATACATTACTGTATGTAAAATAGATAACCAGTGGGGATTTGCGGTATGATGCAAGGAGTACAGGTCTGGTGCTCTGTGACAACCTAGAGGGGTGGGGAAGGGTGGGAGGTAGGAAAGAGGTTCGAGATGGAGGGGACATATGTATACCTGTGGCTGATTCACGTTGATATACGGCAGAGACCAACACAATAGTATAAAGCAATTATCCTCCAATTAAAAATAAACAAATTAAAAAAAAAAAGACTATTCTAGCAGTAGCGCACAAGGTGGATCCACAGGGGCAAAGATTGGAGGCAGGGAGGAAATCTCACCCAGGGTGTGGTGATGAGACCCGAGATATGAGGGTCTATAACCAATATGCATGTTATCTCTTTGTTTTGTATTCTCAGGATCCCATTGCTCACATCACTTGGGTACTATTCATACCCTGCAACCTTCCTGTGACTCACTAAACAGAAATTACTGTTGCTACCTCTCTCATTGAATTCATACCAGAAATGTCCAACACCAAGCAAATCACTCTTTTCTTTCACCTTCTCCCCCTTCCAACCATGCGTGTAAGCAAGCATACAAACACAGAACTGCAAACACACACGTGTAAGCACACAGTTGATTTGCTCCCCAGAGAAAACGAGCCACTCTCCTTAGCAGCTAAACCAGACACCAATGGGGGGAAACTCATTCTGCCAGCTCCAGAAACTTCCATGGCTGCAGAGGCCAGGCGGCTGCAGAATCTTCTGATTCTAAGCGGCCTGTTCACCACAGATGGTCCACGTCAATGCTCTCAGTGGGCAGAGGGCTCCGCCTTGCTTCTTGGCTTCCTTCAAGCAGCCTTGGAGCTCTGATGGAGATTGTTTTGTCACTTTGTGGTCTTGTCAGCATATCGATCTGTGAGTCCTAAGCGCTAATTAATTGTTATGTTATCCAGCTCGATTCATCAGAAGGCCGATGGCCCTGACTGGGCACTGTGCCAAGGCCCAGGACTCCCTGAGGAGGAGGGACAGGGGAGACCAGTAATTGAGGGAGTGGAGATGTGATCTGTGGATAAGTCCAAGGGGAGACAGGATGCCTGTTCTAACAGACTGTATACGCGTCGCTGCAGAGAGGATGCTCCAGACTGATTTCTGGAATCGTTAGCCTTCCTACTCTCAATCCTTAAGGAAATCAACCCGAAACAGTCATTAGAAGGACTGATGCTGAAGCTGAAGCTCCAATACTCTGGCCACCTGATGCAAAGACCTGACTCATTGGAAAAGACCCTGATGCTGGGAAAGATTGAGGGCAGGAGGAGAAATGGGCAGCAGAGGATGAGGTTGTTGGATGGCATCACTGATTCAATGAACATGAGTTTGAGCAAGCTCCAGGAGATGGTGAAGGACAGGGGAGCCTGGTGTGCTGCAGCCCTGGGGTTGCCAAGAGTCGAACATGACTTATCGACTGAACAACAACTCTTTGTACGTCACAAGTTCTGCCTTTGACCCTTCCATATTAACACCGAGCTGCCCACACACCCCACAACTCCATATTATCTAGAGCAACATCTGCCCACCTCCTCCCACCCCCTCGCCCTCCACCGTCTTCAAGATGTATTCATAATAGAGCAGCACTGGTCACAGTGAGTGAGTGCATCTGTGTTGGACAGTTTTTCCATTTAACCGCCCCCCCCCACACACACACAAATAGTACACAGATTTAACAAAATTCCTATCAACATCTCCACAAGATTTTTTTAAGATACAGACAAATTATTCTAAAAGGTATACAGAAAGGCAAAAAAAAAAAAAATAAAAACAACCCTAGAATAGTTAAAACACCTTTTAAAAGGAGAAATAGGACTTCTCTGGTGGTACGATAGATAAGAATCCACCTGCCAATGCAGGGGACATGGGTTCAATCCCTGGACTGGGAAGATTTCACATTATGTGGGACAGAGTCCGCGCTCTATGACCCGCATAGAGCCCGTGATCCACAGCCACTTAGCCCGCATGCTGCAACTACTGAGCCTGTGCTCTGCAACAAGAGAAGCCACTGTGATGGAGACCAAGCGCTGCAAGTGGAGAGGAGTACCCGCGCCCTGCAACCAGGGAAAGCACACGGAGCAAAGAATACCCGGCACATACAAAAATAAATAAATAAACATTTTAGAAAAGGAAAAATAAAGCGGAAGCGATCGGTCTACTCAACTCAAGAAATATCATGTAGCCACAGGAAGCAAGACTATCTGGTTATTGGTAGAGGAACGGACATGTAGCTCAATGGAACAGAAGACAAAACCCAGAAGTAGGCCCACACAAACATGTCCAGCTGATTTTTTGACAAATGTGTAAAAGCAATTATATGGAGGAAAGGAGTATTTTCAAATACAATGCTGAAGCAACTGGACATCGGATAGCAAGCAAAAAGACAAACAACAAAACCCCTCAACTTGAGTCTCATACCTTTCTTAGAAATTAATGCCGAATGGTTCATGGACTTAAATGTAAACATGAAACTATATAACATCTAGAAAGAAAGGAGAAAAATCTTCTGACCTAGGGCTAGAAAATGATGTTTTAGACTTGGCACTAAAAGCACAATCCATCAAAGAAAAAAAATTGACAAATTAGACTTCATCAAAATGTAAAGTTTTGTTCTGCAAAAGACTCAGTTAAAAGGATGACAAGATAGGCTTCAGTCAGGGAGAAAATATTTACAAACCATATATCCTACAGATAACTATCATCTGCCATATAAAAAGAATTCTCAAAATTTAACAGGAAAAATGTAAACAATCTGATTAGAAAGTAAGCAAAAGTAATCAAGAGACGTTTCATTGAAGAAGATAAACAAATGAAAAATAAGCACATGAAAAGATGTTTAACATCATTAGTCATTAGAGAAATGCAAATTAAAGCCACAATGAGATATCACTCCATAACTATCAACAGTGACAACACCAAATGCTGGCAAGGATGTGGAGGAACTGGAGCACTCACTCACTGCTGGTGGAATGTAAAATGGTACAGCCATTCTGGAAAACAGTTTGGTAGATTCTTAAAAACAAACAAACAAGCCATGCAGTTACTAAACAATTAACAACTGCACTCCTAAGCATTTATCCCAGATAAGAGAAGACCTAGACACAAAGACCTTCACGTGAATGTTTACAGCAGCTCTATTCATAATCTCAGAAAGCTGAAAAGAATCCAGATGTCCTTCAACAGTTGAACAGTTGGTACTGTGGTACATCTACACCATGGAATATTTACTACTGAGAAATAAAAAGGAATGAAGTATTGATGCATTCCTGAATGTGCCTCCAGAGAATTATGCTTGACAAAAAAAAAATCCAGTCTCAAAGACTACATACTGTATGAATCCATTCATAGCAGTCTTGAAATGACAAAATTAGAAATGATGGATAGGTTAATGGTTGCCAAACTTCCCTGGTGCCTCAGAGAATAAAGAGTCTGCCTGCAATGTGGGAAACCTGGGTTTGATATCTGAGTTGGGAAGAACCCCTGGAGAAGGGCATGGCAACCCACTCCAGTATTCTTGCCTGGAGAATCCCCAAGGATAGAGGAGCCTGGTAGGCTACGGTCCATGAGGGTCACAAAGAGTCATATATGACTGATCGACTTCAATTTCACTTCAGTGGTTGCCAGGGGCTAGTGCGGGGGTGGATGCAGGAAGGAAGTGGATGTGGCAACATGAGGAATTTACCTAGTGATGGAAACCTTCCATATCTTGACTGTATCCATGTCAATATTCTGATAGAGTACTATATTTTTGCAAAATGTTACTACTGGGGACACTGGCTAAACAATATACAAAACATCTGTATTGTTTGTGAATCAACAATGATTGTAAGTTTTAGATTTTTTATTTATCTGGCAGCATTGGGTTTTATTTCATGGCATGTGAACTCTTAGTTGTGGCGTGTGGGATCTAGTTCCCTGACCAGGCATCAAACCCAGACCCCCTGCACTGGGAGCTCGGAGTCTTAGCCACTGGGCCACCAGAGAAGTCCCTTAAAATTTTAATTTTAGAAAACAGTACAGTAAAGGCAACATTTATTTTGCTTATAAATCTCCAATTTGGGCAGGGCTCAGTGGGTATGG
The DNA here is from genome assembly GCF_032452875.1 of Bos javanicus. NCBI lineage: Eukaryota > Metazoa > Chordata > Mammalia > Artiodactyla > Bovidae > Bos > Bos javanicus. Next base: position 31,745,390 of record NC_083886.1, read on the forward strand.
GGGATTTAGGTGGCTCAGATGGTAAAGCATCTGCCTACAATGTGGGAGACCCAGGTTCGATCCCTGGGTTGGGAATATCCTCTGGAGAAGGAAATGGCAACCGACTCCAGTACTCTTGCCTGGAAAATCCCATGGACGGAGGAGTGTTGTAGGCTACAGTCCATGGGGTTGCAAAGAATCGGACACGACTGAGCAACTTCACTTCACTTCACTTCACTTCACTTCACTTCACTGGGTATAGTTCGTCTCTGACCCACTTGTGTTAACCTGGACACCTATGAGGCTGAGGGCTGGAATCATCTGAAGTCTTCCTCACTCACGCATCTGGAAGTTGATGCTGGTTATTGATGGAAACCTTAGGCCAGCCTCTGAAGTCAGATTTTGCACATGGTCTGGACTTCTTCACAATATGGTGGCTGGGATTGAAGTGTCAGTATTGAAAGAGTGAGCGAGGTGAAGCCTTATCATCTTCTGCAGCCTAGCTCTGGGAGGCATGCGGTGTTATTTCTGCTGCACCATGCTCATTGAGGAAGTCAGGAGCGCCCTCCAGTTTCAAGAAAAAGAATATATTCTATCCAGTGGGGGAATGGGAAGGTTTCAGGAGAGTGTGTGGGACGAGAAATATAATGTCACCATTTTTTTTTTTTTATAAAATATGATGCGGCACCGTCTCTGAAGACTGACTTTCTCTCTTCCAAATCGACAAGACTGGCCATAGCTACCTAGCTTAAAAGTCATGTGTCCAGCCATGCAGAGAGACCACATCTCTCTTTTTTAATGGTTCCTGATTTCTGGAGAAGGAGCTCCAATGGGCCCAAGTGAGTCAAGTATTCATACCTAGCCAAATTAACCATGACCTAGAGTTTGAGCCATGTGGAGGGCAGTCATATCATACACATGCATGTATAATAGGGAGATGAGGATATGACAGTAGAAGGAAGGACAATTTTTCTGAGCCAGGAGGACTCACGTTTCACCATCAAGGCAACCCAGAACACACCAAAGCACATAGGTAAATTTTCTTAAAATTATGCTCTTGTCAAGAGACAAGGATAAAATAACATGACACAGAAAGGTTAGATACAAAAGGATGGGCAAAGTTTATCAGGCAAATGCAAACAAAGAGAAAGCTGGGTTGGCAATATAAATATCAGATCAAGCAGACGTACAGGCAAAAAAAAAAAAAAAAGGCATTAAATAGGACAGAAAGGGTTCTTTAATGTTGATAAAGGGTACAAGCCACAAAGAAGACATAAGCACCATGAGGTTTTTTTGTGCTGAACAAGATAACTGTGAAATATGTAAAACCAGGACTATAACAGATGCAGACAGAAAATGACAGGAACTCAACGATAGTGGGGGCTTCCCTGGTAGCTCAGTTGGTATAGAATCTGCCTGCAGTGCAGGAGACCCCAGTTCAATTTCTGGGTTGGGAAGATCCGCTGGAGAAGGGATAGGCTGCCCACTCCAGTATTCTTGGGCTTCCCTTGTGGCTCAGCTGGTAAAGAATCCTCCTGTAATGCAGGAGACCTGGGTTCGATCCCTGGGTTGGGAAGATCCCCTGGAGAAGGGAAAGGCTGCCGACCTCAGTATTCCGGCCTGGAGAATTTCATGGACTGTATAGTCCATGGGGTCACAAAGAGTCGGACACGACTGAGCGACTTTCACTTTCACTTCCAACAATAGTGGAAGAGTGGAGATACCACCCTCAGTCTTTGACAGACTAAGTAGGCAAAGAATGAGTTAGGGTAGAGAGGAGCTGAATAATATATTTCATATGTCTGATTTAACAGATATATGTCAATTTTATACTCTATGAGAAGAAAATAATACCTTTTCTTAAAGAATTCAGGAAACATTCACAAAAATTGATCATACATTAGCCCACAAAGGAAACCTAAGTGAAGTCTCCAAGGCAGAAATTGTACAGGCTCCATTCTCTGGCCGCAATACAATAAAACAGAAAATTAACGGCAAAAGTTCAAACTGACAAACCCAAACACTTTGAAATTTAACAACTCTGCTACAGAAATCTTGGGTCAGAGAGAAAAATCAAAGCTGTAATTACAGATCATTTAGGGCTTAACAGCAATAAGAACATTGCATATCAGCACTCATGGGATTGTGTCAGAGACAAATTCAGAGCTAGAGACCCGATATTGTTGATAGAAAAGAGTAAAAATAAACAGACAAAAGATTCAAGCTCGAAAATTAGAAAAGAATAACGAACCAAACCAAAGAAAATTAGGAGGCAGAAATGAACAGATCCAAAAGCATAAAATAAAGATATGAAGGGATAAAAAGCTCTGATATGTAAAGAAGTAGTTATTTGAAAAAGAAGAATGATGGGAATACATTGATGATCCGAAAAATATTAAGACAGGATGTTGAGACTGAGAAAAGAAATATAGTTTCCTGTATGGAGATTTTCTGAGAGTATGTTACACTTTTAAGCTAATAAAGTTTCAAATGTTCAATGGACTTATAAAAAATGGAAATTACAAACTGAAATTAGAATTAGAAAATGTGAAGGAATCAATATGTAAGGAAAATGTTGCCAAGCCTGAGAGGCAGAGTACATAAGGATGTGGGCTCTAGTACCAGCCTGCCTGGACTTGAATCCCAGTTTCACCTGTTTGGCAAATTATTCAGCCTCTCCAAACCTCAGTTTCCTTAACACTAAATCTGTGATGATAACAACGTCTGTCTCTCAAAGTTGTTGTTGTGAAGTCAGTAAAATGACAAGCCAATTCCCTACCACTGTGCAAACCAGACTCCCCAAAAGATAGCAGGCATTTTTCTTATTGCACTCTTTCAAACTTTCAAAGAACACATCTTTCATATGCTCTATTAATAGTTCCAAGGCATACAGAAAGATGAACAAGTGCACTTGATTTTACAGAATCATTATCTTGATACAAAAAGCCCTGCCATGTTCGCACAAAAGTGCAAATTTTCTTTATGAATACATAGGAATTAAATAAGATGGGATCCAATGTTGTAAGGAAAGAATGAGGCACAAAAATGAAATAATGTATTTCCTAGGAATAGACGAATAGTTCAATAGGAAGCAGTCCACTAACCCACTTCATCACATCACAAGGCAACTGTCATTGTGTTGACCAAGAAATGCCATTTTTAATTATTTGCCTAAAGAACTAAGACATGGACAAAGAGTTGTGTTCAAGGTTGTTTGGTGTAAATTTATTGAACTTTAAATAATCTAAATACACATTAATAAGGGAATGTTTATGTATATATATATGTATATAAACATTATGTTTAAGTCATATGTAGAAATACACTATAGGTTATTCTATAGAAAGGGCTATTGTGAAACTATATAAAATATTTCAGACTATTTGAAAACATGAAAATATATTCAAGATATGTTGTCCATTGAGTATAAAAGAAACTGATTAAAAATAGAAAATACTTACATATGTGGAAACTACACATATTTATCTTTGTGTGTATATATGTATATGTACATGTATGTATGAACATTAGGGTTGTTTCTTTTGTTACTGTAAAAATGGTACAGGGAATAATAACCTTATGCATTTGTTATTTAATGAAACTGTAATGATCAAATCACCATATTTTTCTCTATTTTAAGCACCATAATCTGATTCTCACTTGTGCAAATGAAAAATGCAAATTGCTATTCATTGCGATTTAAGTTTGGGTGTGTATATGTGTGTATGTAATAGTAATAGTAATGTAGTAATACATTAGTAATGTATTGGGGGAGGGAAACAAAAGAAAAGATAACAAAATGTCATGACTATTTTACGATGGTTTAATTTTCTACCTCTGTAGATGCCTTTGCTTAATTTCAGTATGTGAAAAAAAATCAAATGTTAGCAAAATACCTGAAGTGAGATTCAAACAAAAGGAAAAGCCCTGCCCTTGTAAACAAACTATCTAAATTCAAGACATTTATCCTGTTTGTAAACTCATGTGTAAAAAAAAGAAAAAAAAGATAATCACTTCAAATAAGATATTTGAGGGTTTTTTCACAGTGTCTGGAAATCAGCAAGTCAGTAATATATCAATATTGATATATTGCAATGAAAATCATTGCAAAGATTAGTTTTTAAAGGTATATGAAAGTGTTTAGCACATAGCCTGGGGCATAGCTGGGTACCAGGAATTATTAAATGAACCTGAATCATCTCCCTTTCCTAGAAACACCTGGATTCTTAAATGGAAGATTAGAAGTGCTTCTCTCTGGGACTTCCCTGGTGATCCAGTGGTTAGGATTCCATGCTTCCAATGCAGGGGGTGCAGGTTCAATCCCTAGTCAGGGAACTAAGATCCCACATGCTGTTCAATGCAGCCAAAACTTTTTTAAAAAGTGAGAAAAAAAGAAGTATTTCTCTCTGCCACTCTCCACTGTTTAATCTGAGTTCTCTCATTACTTGCAACTGCTTTATTTGCTGCTGCCATATTGTTTAAAAACAAATAAATAAATGACAATAACAACAAAAAACAGTGAAGTTGGTTTTCTCCTCACCTCCAGAGGACAAGCAGAACAAACTACCCTTTATCTCTCCTCCTGGATTCTCTCTTCTTGGTTAAAATCCAGATCCAGGGTAGAACTGGTTCAGTGTCTGTCAAATAGTTTTTCCTTGGAAATAACTTAATATTCTGCTTTGAGAAGGTAGAGGGTCTTTGTGTGAGAAATGGTGGCTTCCTGCCCCAAACTATATTCCACTGGATAGAGTCCTTAAAGACCTTGCTCTGAACCAAAGGAATGATATAAATAATTCCATTGGTATGGGAAATTTTGTCTGGTGGTAGTACATAAGACGGTTTGTCTTGGAAATAGCTAGAGACTAGAACTAAGAGGAATCTGGAAAAAAGATATACTGTGGGCCTGGATTTAGGAGGTTGCCATATGAGGAGAATTTGGGCATTCACTGGATGGATATGGAAGATGAAGGGAGGGAAATGGTGAATGAGAACTGAAGTTTCACTTTAGCTTTCCAATCCCATGGAACATTAGTACCATGGACAGGGCTTGAGCAGCAGAGAATAACATGATGAGCTCCCTTTAGGATGCAATGGTTTGGGTTAAGAGCAGGAATTTCATGGTGACAGACATAAGCAGCTTAAAATCTAACCCCACAGACCAGATAGATCTCAGGTCAGAGGTGTAGACTTGAAACCTCTCAACTTGGGTAAGAAGATAGACCCCGAGCCTCATGACACGCTAGTATTTAGAGAATTAAAGAGAAAAGGGGATCTAGTGAAAGAGCTTAAGGATGAGTAACAAGAGGGTATAATACCAAAGATAGGAAAGATGATTTCATCCAGGAAATGGAAGCAAATGTAGACCTAAGAGGATCTAAACCCATGGTTTAGATAAACTCAAGCTAAGCCCTCATGCCTCCTCCTTCCTTTGCTTTGGTTGAAATAAGATGCACATACCAACAAAAAGCAAACATACAATGTTGAACTGAAGCAATAATACTATATTGAACTGTGCTTTGGTGGTAAGCCAAATCTTCATTCAGTTTTAGAAGCCCTGAACTCCTGACTTTAGCAACTATGACTCTATTCATTGTGTGGCTTGTTCAATCAATGTGGACTTTTGCATTAATTAAAACCAATGCTTTTGAAATAGCGGGCTGTGTCACTTATAGGCAGGACAGCGACCAGGATCCAGGACTCTGGATCCCAGGCAGTAGGTAGTTCATGTCAGCTTACTACCTCTCAGGACACACCCAGATACTTGTGTATAAAGACCCGGGACAAATTAAAGCTCTATAAGATGCAAGCACCTTACATTAGGGCATCCCTTTCCTGGCCAACCATGCCTGAACACCCTCCTCCCCCAAAAAAGATCTACTTCCTCTGCTCAGTTCTCTATCCCATGTATGCATATTTGCCAAATGTCCCCTAGTCTCCATTCTTCTCCTCCTCCACCCCAACAAAGCTTCTGATGCTGGTCAGCCAGATCTACAGGTGTGGGTGGGTTGCCGTGATGACAGAGGAAGCCCTAATGCAGAAAAAGAGAAACAGAAGCATCAGAGGAAGGACCCTGCCTTGTTTCTAGGGTATGCAAAGGCCTGAGTTTCTTGGAAGTGCTTCCTTTGACTCAGAGAAGCATAGCAGAGGTCAACAGAGGTGCTGCTGTGTTGAAGAGACTACGCAATTCCTGAACTCTTCTTTAAAAAATTTTTTTCTGTGATTTTCAGGTGATCATCAGTATAACCATCCGATTTTAAGCAGCGCTACCCAGACCCCTACACATGGTGAGAGATGATTGAGAGCGTTCTGCATTCCATCCTCATCCCAAGTGGCTCCATCCTAGCTACTGATGCCGATTACGGCATCAAGCATGGTCACTGGCTCACTGAAGCTAGGGTGGTGTAAGGAGCCGGGTATCCGCCCTCTTCTAGGGCCACAGTGACTCACTCTCACTTTTAGATCATTGCCCCCCTAATGTCTGTCTCTGATATCAAAGTGATCTTCTGCCATGAAAGGGGAAGAGAAAGCCCCTTTCTTAATCCATTTCATTTACAATCTTGATCACTTCTCGCAGCCATAAATTTCATGTGTCCACAGCAAGGAGTGAACACTCTTCTTTGCCCAGGGCTACTTGTGGTGCCATTTAGGAATGACATGAGAGTGGAAAACTCTATCGATCCTCCCCCAAACTAATTAAGATTGGATAAAACTCAAAACCAAACTGGATGACTTGAGCTTTAGCTCCCAACAGAGGAAGAACCTGAAAGCTGCAGAGCGTGTGTGTGTCAGCAAAGTGCCAAAGAGTTACAAAACCATGTTTCCCTCTTACGTGTTAACATCCTCCCGTCAGATCACAACTTATCATTTGGAACTGCAGTGAAAAACTATTTTCGGTGCATGCTTAAAACTTGATAGAACACAAGACAGCCATGTAAATTATGAGCTATCAGTCATTCTTCTGTCTTTGCTGCTAAAAAATGAAAACATCACTAAATTTTAGTGAGAGAGAAACTCAAAACAAAGATAAATTCTGCAGCTCACCTGGCAGAGAGATCTACACCTCTCATGTCGGACTATGCTCTGTTTCTGCAGCAGAATTTGGAGAACAAAAGTGAACTATCTTGAGGTCCCCCTCTGGTGCTAGGCTCCTAATGAAAATATGTGATGAAAGCAACAGTTTAATAAGGTGTTTCAAGTTGCAGGGTCTAGGAAAAAGTAGAACTGGGGGAAGTCAGACTGATCACACTGATCAGCTAAAAGAAGCTGGTACCACCAGTGATGTTGACAGTAGGAATAGGAAGAAGGGTTCAGCTAAGAAGTATTTGGGAGAAAGAATTGGGAAGTCTTAGTTACTAACTGAATATGGCTGATAAGAGTCAATTATGAGTGAAATGGAGAGTCACGATCAATGAGAGGATGAAAGGTCTTATGAAAGCAATCTAAGAAATCAGGAAAGCAGCCAGTGTTGCTGGTAGGATGGAGCTGTGGATGGTGAGTTTGGATCCGGACATCGAGAGCTGGATATGACTATAGGATCTGCAAGGAAAATCATTCAATAAGGCAGTTAGAAATACAGACATGAAGTCTGGAGGGAGATAACAGCCGAAGATGTAAGTTATGCTTTGGAAGCAGCAACAGAAGTCTTGGGAGTAGGGGCAATCTGTGCGAGAAGGCTGAAAGAGAAAAGCAGAAGGCAGAAGCAGAAAGCCTGGGGGACACCCATGGTGATGAAGCAGCAGCAGGAAGAGGATCCAGAAAAGGCAAGCGAGGATGTCTGCTTGCTCAGTATCATTCTGAAAGACTAACTCTGAGTTGATATTCCCCCAGAAGAATCCTACACAAGCACAGCCTCCTGAATACAAATGGAGGAACCAATCTTTTTGGGGTTTTTTGCCTTTATTTAATTTACTTTTGCCTTTTCATACTGTTCATGGGGTTCTCAAGGACAGAGTGACTGCTGAAGTGGTTTGCCATTCCCTTCCTCCAGTGAACCACAGTCTGTCAGTCAGAACTCTCCACCATAACCCATCTGTCCTGAGTGGCCCTGCATGGCAGGGCTCATGGTTTCATTGAGTTACTCAAAGCTGTGATCCATGTGAAATTTTATTTATTGATTTATTGCTTTTTAATTGGAGGATAATCTTTATAGTGTTGTGTTGGTTTCTGCCATACAACAATGAGAATCAGACATAGTTTTATATATATATATATATATGCCTTAATTATATATATCTCCCTCTTGATACTAACACATACATACAGAATATAGAAAAACAGTATTGATGAACCTATTTTCAGGGAAGGAATGGAGATGCAGATGAAGAGAATGGACTTAAGGAGGAACCTTCCTTTCCTCTTCCTCTTCCTGTCTTCTTTTGGCACCTGATGTGAGAAGCTTGAGGATAGATGAGACCCAGTACCTGTACTTGAACAACTCGCTGCTCAGTGGAAGCAGGGTTTTCCCTTCATTCCTTCCTTGGATGTTTCACTTTTCCCAGGAGCTGGCAGAGCAACTCTCAAGAGAGGAGGCGGCCTGTGTCTACTTGATTAGCCAACGGGCATTAACTGAATTCTTATTTTGGGCCAAGCACTGTGAAGGCATCAGAAAAACTGGAAAGCAAAACTTCTGCTGTCAAGGAGATGGCAATCTTTGGAGATCAACAAGACCAGCTAGAGTCAGATGATGAGAGACCACACAGACACTAAACTGGGTGGAACTGACCAGAAGAGCAACAGGGGCTTGAAGACCAGATACCACTCTGGGCTGAAAAGATGTCATATTGTCACAGCAAAGAGTCTTAAGGGAGGGGAGAATTTGGATAGAGGAAGAGTAAGGAAACAATTGTGAGAGGAGAGACAGCGTGAGCGAGGGGGCAGAGGCAATCAATCACGGTGGAGGCAGAAAGCAAGGAAGGGTTGGCCTTGGATCCATGGCAGGTTTTGGAGAACAGTGAGGGGTAAGAATATCCAGCAACGTTGCATTTGGAAGTGGGTGAGCTGCGTGATGCCCTCAGTAGAAGAAAGATGCCCACAAGCAGAGGAAGTTCGTTCTTCTCGAGCATGGCCCAAAGTGAAGACACAAGAGCTAAGGGGCTGGTAGCTCCTGCCCAGCTCTGGATAGCTCTGGATAGTGCTCCTGGCTCGCTACCCACTCCACTCCCTGGCACCAGCCTCATCCATGCAAGGGAGGCTCTTTCTGTACAGCATGTTCTGATCACCCAGGGATGTAGAGCATCCCCCCACCCCCTCACATATGTACTGAGCTGGCGTGAATACCTGATCATTGGTTGGGCTTCCCTGGCTCCATCCCCAGAGTTGAGGGTACCATGAGGGCGGGAAAGGATAGAGAAGCCAGGAGTTCCCTGTATTGAGATTGTCCTTGAACAAAGCCTAGAAGAGTTTCTGTTTGTCTCAAGGTTCATAGCATTCCCTTTGCTGGGGATGGGGAACCACAGTCCTCTGATACACTTGTCCAAAGTTAGAGTCTGCCCCTACTTGGGAGTCCCAAACCAGAAGGGATGATTCGAGAGCCACCCAGCTGCCTCATTTCTGGGAACGGTACCACTGTTTCTCCAGCACTCCCTGTTGACTTCTTGCTGTACATCAAGTCATCCAAGCACCAAGGCATGCTTGTCTTCCTGTCCGGGCTCTCCATTCCTTTTTGCTCCCCATCTTCATGGCCACTCATCACCTATACCTGCATTTTCTCTCCCCCATCCCCTGACTCCTGTATTATTCCTAATCTGGCCCCCAGAACCCAGACCAGCTCATTCACCTCGTTAGTCATTCATCTCACTTCTCTTCGGTCTTTTCCCCCCATGTCTTCCCCTCCTTCTTTTCTGCAGGTCTGGCATTGAACAATCTCCCTTCTCTCTCTTAGACTTTGGAATCTCAAGGTTCTGTCTCAAGGGATGGAGGGAGAAAAACAGAATAACGCGCTAGACATTTTGCCTACATTCTTTCCTCCAGAAGTTGAGAGATGGTTAAGGGGGATTCAGAGGAAGGAACTGGAATAAGAGGAAATAGCTTTGCAGCTCACAGTGCCTTGTCAGGAGCAGGGCTTGGAGGAGCTAAAGGTGGAAGGGGCGGGTGAGAGGTGAAATGACCCATGGACAGCGTGGGTTGGAGTCTCAGTGGAGCTAGGTCCTGGACCCAGTCCTAGGGGTACACAGATGAGATCAGTCACTCTCCCTCTTTCTCCTTCAAACTTAGATTTTTCTGAGCCTGAGAACTAGTTTGCCTAATACTATTCACACCAAAATGAATGATTTTATGACCCACCTCATCAGCTCCACTGGGCTTCCATTTTCATCTGACAGCCCAGTGATGTACTTGAGGAAAGAGTCTGCCATTCAAGGAAGGGTAACCTGCCATTATGGCCAGTGCAGCCAAAAGTTCCTGCCCCCCCGGCTTGCTGGCAACTGGAGCTGAGCAGAGGGAAATCAAGTCGCCAGAATCGCCTGTGCCCTAGCACAGGGTCCCAGGAAAGCAGGATGGGCTCAAGAGCTGAAACCTGGACACATTCCTCCTGCCTGCCCCTGCAAAACTTCATCCCCACTAACACCACGACCCCTCCCTTCTTTTGCAGAGAAGCCTCGGATGAACAACATCCTGACATCGGCCACCGAGCCCTATGACCTCTCCTTCTCACGCTCCTTCCAGAACCTGGCCCACCTGCCCCCATCCTATGAGTCTGCAGTGAAGACCCACCCCAGCAAGTACTCATCCCTGAAGAGGCTAAGTAAGTGGGATATTTTCCCAGGGCTGGGGGCTGCTTCCAAGGCCTCCATGACATCTTCTGGTGTCTCACTCTCTTGCCCCGCACCTGAGGGCATGGGGTGGGGTCCCAAGAACAAACAGAAAGTGGAAGGAGAGAACAGACGAGCCCCTCGTTTTTGTTCTTTAGAGCATGAGTCCATCTTCTCCCTCGGTAGAGTGGAGGCCAAGGGATCCTCAGACCCACATTCCCATGGGAGGCAGTGGTTTAGCTCATGAACTATACTAACTGCAAGAGAAAGCCTTCCCCCAACCTCACCCCGCACCTACCTTCTTCAAACCCTGGGCCTCCCTTGCTCTCTGTCTTGGAGTAAGCCAGAGCTTTCTCTGAGGCTCTTCCCAGAGACCTGGGCTTATGGAAGGGCCTATAAACCAGCTCTCTCCCTAACTCCATCAGTTCTGTCTTGGGAACCTGAGACCCCTCACTCCGTGCACACATCCCATTTCGTGAGTTGAGCCCAGGTTGAGCCCCACGATCCCAGATCTGCCATCTGAGTCTGGGGAGGCGATTGAGACTGACATGTTTCAGACGTTACAATATCAAGAAGGTATATGGTAGGAGGAGTCTTCTCTTCTAGCTTTCCAACCCTTGGACATTTTGCCCCCACTGCCCGGTGAGTCTGTTTTGATGACCACCCAGCTACAGGGCCGAGCATGCACTTGAAGGTACAGAGTGACCTACTGTGATAGCAGTTCAGCTCAGGAGACAACATTGGCCACCTCCAAAGTGGCACAGTGAGTTTCTATGGTTAAATGTGGGGAATCCCACATTCTGCAGAGATCTGGAAGGCTGTCTGTAGGAAGCCTCACTCCTCAACTGTGGGGTAAGGCAGGTTCATCCTGGGTGAGTTCAAGGGTGAGCTTCAGGATCCAGGGAAAGGCGCAGCATCTGAACAAGCTGCACATATGGGGTTGCCCTGGCCTGCTCGTGCTGCAGGTACAGGCGAAGCATGTGTAGACTTGAACCTGTGCCATGTGTTGGCTTCCCAGGCATAGGCTGTTACTCCAGAGAAGGTGTTGGTATGTTCCTAAGTAACCAGGAAGCATTTTCACAAGTGCTTCCTGGATGGAGCATCCTGCTTTATTCTAGTAGGAGGCTGGTTCTCAACCCTGTTTCCTTGGACAGAGGTTCTGAACCTCATCAGAAAGCTGCCAGCTGCTACCTGGGAGTTTCAGCAAGATCCCGGGAGCTATTCTTTTTTGGGACCATGGTGTGACAGAAGCAGTCCTGGAGCAGGAGTTCAGGGTCATGGGCTTGCCGTGGAGTTGGCCCTGAACTCCACGGGGACCTTGAGGGAGTCCCTTAACCCCAGAGTGGGTCCAAGAAGTAGGGGCATCAGCATCGCCTGGGAGCTTGTTGGAGAAGTAGGCTGACTTGCAGACCCACCCCAGAGCCAGGTCTGAATCTGACTCTGCATTTAACAAGACCCCGGAGGGCTTCCCTGGTGCCTCCATCAGTAAAGAATCTGCCTGCAATGCAGGAGACCTGGCTCAATCCCTGGGTCAGGAAGATCTCCTGGAGAAGGAGATGGCAATCCACTCCAGTATTCTTGCCTGGAGAATCCCATGAACAGACGGGCCTGGTGGGCTAGTTCATAGGACTGCAAAGAGTTGGACCCAACCGAGTGACTCAACCAAGCCAGCCCGAAGACTAACTTGCAGGGGCAGTGGAGAAGCACAGCGTCGACCCCTCTGGGCTGCATCACTCCAGCGCGTTCCTGGCTGCAGCATTGCAGTGTCCCCCTCGGCTCACTGCTCTCTCTCTTGCTCTCACCCTGTCTCTCCCCTGCAGCCGACAAGGAGGCTGACGAGTACTACATGAGGCGGCGGCACCTGCCTGACCTGGCAGCCCGCGGCACCCTCCCCCTCAACGTCATCCAGATGTCCCAACAGAAGCCGCTGCCTCGCGAGCGACCCCGCCGGCCCCTCCGGGCCATGTCGCAGGACCGGGTCCTTTCCCTGGAGCGAGGCCTGCCTGACGACTTCGGCCTGCCCTACGACCGCCTCCTCTCGGACGAGCAGCTGCTCTCCACGGAGCGCCTGCACTCCCAGGACCCGCTGCTGTCCCCGGAGCGGACGGCCTTCCCGGAGCAGTCCCTGGCGCGGGCCATCTCGCACACGGATGTCTTCGTGTCCACGCCTGTGCTGGACCGCTACCGCATGACCAAGATGCACTCGCATCCCAGTGCCTCGGATAACTCGTACGCCACCCTGGGCCAGAGCCGCACGGCGGCCAAGCGCCAGGCCTTCGCCTCGCGCAGACACAACACCGTGGAACAGCTGCACTACATCCCGGGCCACCACACCTGCTACACAGCCAGCAAGACAGAAGTGACCGTGTGACCGGCGGGGGCCCGGGGTCGGCAGGGGCCTGGGCTGCGGCTTCCAGGCCTGGACTGGTCCCCTCCCCTTGTCCTCTCTTGTTGGGGCCGGGGGTGGGCCGCCTGTCCCAGAAAGCCATACTCCTGGGACTCGGCCGGTTGGCCTGCCACAGCGCGTGCGCAGACCTGGGATCTAGAGGGGTCACCCTCACTGTTCCAGAAGAATCGGAGGGGAAGGAGGAGAGGGGCGAGGCCCGGGTCTCCCTCCCCTCCCCTACTGTCACCAAGTCCCTTTCAGTCCCACGTCCCCCTCCTCCTCCTGGGGGCTCAGCTGCAGGTCCGTCCGCCAAGAGACCCTGGCCTGACCCTGGCCGGAAGCTGCCTGCCCGGATTTGACTTGGCCGATGGGCTGACGGAATAGGCTCCACGGTCTCTCATTCACCTAAAACCGCATCACAGAAATCTTAGTGCCTAAAAACTGCCTGCTCGCTCTCTCAGAGCCAGGGAGCTGCTGTGTCCATAAGCACAATAATGATTCTCTTCTGCCCGCTGGAACTCTCTGATCCCCACTGGGTGGCCCTTCTCTCTGCTGACTCCCCTGTGCCCCTCCCCCAAGCCCCAGGACCTGGCAGGTGTTCCCTTCCTTCAGCTGCCGCCCCAAGGTTGGGAACCCCGCCCCTTTCCGGCTGGCTGACCTGCCCACAAGGCCCTGCCCCGCCCCCAGCCCTAGAGGCCATCCCTGGGTTCTCTGGGGCTTCCCTCTGGTCATTCTAGAACAGAGTAGGGATGGGGTGCAGGGGCTTTTGGGGTGGCTCTCCCCAGCAACCCAATGATCTCCACACTTCCTCCAGGCCTCCAGGTCTGTCTGAACCGTGACCTGCCACTCTGGCCTGCCTTCCCCTCCCTGGCTCTTCTCCCAAGAGGCTCTGCCCCCTGGCTCAAGAGCAGCTGTGGGGAGGCCACTGTGACACCTTGGGCCTCGAAGGCTGGCCATTCCACTAGCCCAGGGCTTCCGCCACACGCACCAGGCAGGACATAGGCGGTGGCTACTAGGTGGACAGCCCAGCCCCAGGCAAAGGAGGACCCCAGGCGGTTGTTCTAGTTGTTCTGCACCTCGACCTCTCCACTCTCTGCATCACTGACTCCCCACCCCACGACCCCCGACCCCTGTGCTTGGCCCTGTCTCTGTTTAGAACCTGCTCTCTGCCAGTTTCCCCTCCTGCCGCCACCCTGTCCCCCTCGCCTCACATCTCCCATCTTCCTGCAGCTTCAGGACTCTCTCCTGGCTGCTGCTTCTTTCTCCAGTGTCTCCTTCGGATCTACCTGACAGAGATCAATTAGCAGACGCAAATAATGGTACTCCAGGCTATTGGTCTGGGGGCTAACTGGGTACCTCCACAGTGCTCCCCTGCAGGGGGCGTCCAGCCTCAGGCACATCCATGCCCTCAGCTCTATTGGGGGGGTTGCCCCCTCCCCCGCAGCCCATCTCAGCCTCTTCTCTGCCTCCAAAGGGTACGGGGGGTAGCAGGGGGTAGGTGGGGTGGACAGGGTGTGGCACCCACCTGGAGAGCAGACAGTGAACAAAGTAGAATCTACTACCCAGAGACCAGAGCCTGGTGGGGGGTGGGGGGAGAGAAGGCTCCATTCTCTGGGCCAGGATACCTCCCTGGGCTGAAGCTGGGGGAACTGGCTTCAGACTATTGGGCAAAGGTATAATACTACAAATATGACAGCCGCCACAGTCAGACTCCAAAAGCAACGACTTTAAACTAGCTTTTAGATTCCCCAGTTCCGCATACAACATGTATGACCCTTTAAAAAGCAGGCGTGGGGCAGGGAGAACACCCCAGGGTCAGCCCTGGGAATTTTTAATCTAATCCACAGAGAAATCAATTGACTGATTCCTCCTACTTTTTCAAGAATTCCAAAGCTCTTGTCCTCCCCTCCCTACCACAGTGCTCACCATCACATGAATCATGAGGGGGACTGAGGCTGGGGGTGATGGACACTGCCCTGAGGTCCCCAAGGGAGCAGTGTCACTGGGGCTGTGAAGCTGTGAGGTCAGGGATAACTCTCTGCTTCTGTTCTTGACAAACACATAAACCGTCTCAAGGGCTGGTCCCTAAGGGTTTATGAAGAGTTTGCTCCAGAAGATGAAGCTAAGAGGGCTGGGCTGGAAGGAATCAGCTACTCCTGGAAAGGAACACGTGTCTGTCACAGCTGCTCCCCTCTGCCCACTGCTCTCTAATCCAGTCCTTGGCCACTCCCCTTGAAGGCTGGTGCAGAGCGGGGAAAGGACGTGGGTGGATGTGAATCTATACAAACATAGACCTGAACCAGAAACTGGTTCTCATTCATGTCTGCAGCATCCTCTCTGCACCAAGTTCTCCAGCCCTCAGAGCAATGATGCTTCTCCCTAGCCCTGTGTGTCTGTCTGGGGTCTGTTTGGTAGGTTGATTCTGAACCATTTCTCATCCCAGCGTTTCTGCTGCCCAGTTTAAAACCTCTGGTTGTCGGCTGGATCAAAAAATTTCTATCTGACCCCTTTATTTCTTTGTAATGATTCTTCTGATTCACCCTTGAGTCTGGAAGGAGGGAGGGAAGGAAGGAAAAAAATAAGAGAAAGAGGTCTACAGACAAGCTCCAATTCAGTCCCCTCATTTCAGGATCCATACAATGATGTCTTAACTAGGACACAGCAATATCTTGTTTATCAGTCGTGCCATCCATGTTTGTAGGAAGAGCAAAGCTGCATTACTGGACAAGTTCTTTTAGCAGAGAGGAGAGAGTTCTGGGGCTGGAACACGGGTGTCCAGACTTCCAGCACCACCAGGCTGGTGGCCACTACCCACATGGAAGGGCTGGCCCTTCCTCCACAATGGAAGCCCTGCTCTCCCACTAAAGGTAGCCCCAAGCCCGATGTTTCCCTCGGCTTGTCTGGCTCTCTGAGTCTCCATTGCTCTGCTGGGGAAACACTGAGGTCTGCATGGTTTCTCTCCTGCCCTGAAGGTTTGTGCTGGTCAGCTTGGCCTTTGATGGCAGCCGAGCTCTCACTGTCTGTCATGCCCTTCCACCTTTCCTGCCTCACTTCCTCCAGTGAACTCCTGGCTCTGGGAGCTCGTAAGTCACAAATGCTTTCCCAAGAATTCCTTTAACCCCCTAAATGGACTTTTACCCACAGGGCTCCCCAGTGTCTTGGGCGATGGGCTTGCCTTCTACAAAGCTCCCATCCCTCTCTTCATTCAGATGTCTCCTCCCCTCTTTCCACTCTCAGCCCAAAACTGACCTCACTCTTCCATGCCCTTCAGCCCTTCCTCCCCTCATCTCCCTGGCCCTGGTCTTCTCCATCCCCAATTTCTTTTCCCTGGTCCTGCTGCACTACCCCCTGGTTCTAAAATGTGGAGCTCTCAATGAAGACAGTCCCAGAATGAGACATTCTTCAGGTGTCTGTTGGCCTCATTGGTTTATCCTTCACCTCCTGCCCCCATGAGATAAAGGATGGAAGCTACTCTGTCAGAGGCATCCTGGGCAAAGACTGGCTTTGGTTCCTGCTGCTGGCACGTCCCTGAAGCCCCTGCCCCAGCTTGCCGCTAGCCCAGAGGCTCCTGCTCTGGCCAAAGATTCATATCCTTGAGGGCTCTCGGCCACTATTTCATCTCAGTTATGCCTGTCCTGCTTGTGTGTATCATAGACCTCCCTTTGTCTCCAAAAGATGAGAGCCTCATGACTGTCTGAGCTTGGAGAAATATCCATTCCAGCAAGCCCAGTAACCCTACCACCAAACAGTCTACTTTCTTCAGAGATACTCTGTCTGCCCCAGCCTTCTGCCTCAGATTCCAGTCAGAGGCAACTGTGAACCTGACCTTCAGGTACAGCTGGTGAACAAGATCCTAGGAAACACCTGCTGTATTCCCCACACACTATCCTCCACCCTTCTCCCCAAACCTGGGAAACTTGGCTCTGGAGTATTTTCTAGGAAGGTCATTGTGCTTCAGTGATGTATCTTTCAGGGTTCCTATGTATTTTTTTATATATAAATGCAGCATTTTAGTGACAGATTTGATATGAGAGCTGTGTCTTCCTGCACTCTGTATTTGATTTCTGAAGGCAGCATACTACAGGAGGAAAAAACCATGGGGCTGAGGCTCTTGGAGAGTCGGCTTCTGTGCTGGCTTTGTCTCTGTCTTGCCACGTGACCGAGGACCAGCTGCATTCTCCCTCAGCGCCTCCTTTTCCCATGTGTAAAGCAGGGGCTTGGACCAGATGAGCTCTGAAGTTCTATCCCACTCGTACATGTAGGGCTCCCATTCCCCATTAGTACCCCCTCCTCTCAGCATCCCTCCCCTCCCAGCTGGGCTGCACACACCCCATTCCACGTGCCCACGGCAACATGGTCAGGTGCCCTGGGCAGTCTCTGCACTCCTTCCCAGAGCCCGGGGTGGGCCCCGTGGTCACGGCTGCCCCAGGACACTCTCCCATCTGAAGATGGAGGGGCCCACCTGTTCAGTGGGCTACCAACTGTGTGTCCTGGAATCCACCCCCACCCCATACAGACACATCCGTATCACCCCAGGTGTCTGAGTCACTGGGGAATTCTGAAGTGCTCATCTTGATGTGGTCCTTAGAGCTGGAGGGAGGCTGTTCTGATTTCCGAGATGGCATGGGCTAGAGGAGAGAGATCCAGAGGTGGGCCCACGATGGCACAAAGTCTGTATCTGCTATCAGCTCGGTGATGCATTCCAAGCCACGGGGGGGACAGAATGCACTGCAGGGACTCTACAGCGAGGGGTGTCATGTCTCCCACCAGAACCTGTGTCCTGAAGACTGAGTCCGGACACGGTGCTCTGCACCACCTGGAGGAGGGGGAGGCACCCCCCTGGGCTGCTAAGAGGTGGGCACCTACCCCATCCTAGTACCTCTCTAGCCCCTCCTCTCGTGACACTACCATCCTCCCGGTGAAAGCCTGAGAAGAAGCCAGAATTGAGAGTACAAGTCAGTACCACCGAACCCATCTTGTAAATCGGCAAACACATCCACCATCCATCAGTCAGAGAAAGGACATCCTGCGTTTCCTTAACGCCCTCCCTCCTGGGGGAGAGGAAGACCCCTGCTCCTCTCTGCTGCCCACTCCTGCCATGACCTTTGAATGCCACTCCCTGGGAGGACTCAGTCATTTGCTTTGTAGTGGCAAATATTCCTCTAGTTCTATAACTCAACTAGACATTTTGTAGTAAAGAATTCTTAAAATTCTCTAATTAAAAAAAAAAAAAGCAATTCTTACTGTAATATTTTTAGTTTGGGACACAATTTCCTAAGGGGAGATTAATGAACATTTTTATGCATTAGCCCAATTTATGGATTCCATGTTTATTACATGTGGTAGTACTGACAAAAAGTACCTTTCTATCTGTACCTTTGCCCGTTTCTTCATCCTCATAAGTAAGCTTCATGGTGAGCAGTGCTCCTGTAACTGCCGCTTCTGTACAAATCTCATCGTTCTACTTACCCGTCAAAGCACATTCTATATGTACTGTAAACAGGTATCACTTTAGTAAGATTTAGTCTTAAGGATTTTTCCACTTTTGTCAGTAACAGATATTTATGGATTAAAAAAAATAATAAAGCCGTTTCAACATAATCTATGTCTCTTAAAATAGCCAAATAGTTTGCTCCTTCAAACACAGAGCCAAAGGTAATTAAAAAAAATCACAAAAGGATGTAGACGATCGTTGACGGGAGAAGAAACAAGGATTGACCGCGGGAATGAGGGAAATTTTAGGGCGATGGAAGCACTGTAAAACCTGATTATGGTGATGCTCACAACTGTATAAAAGCACTAAAGTCATCAAATTGTATAAAACAATGGGTGAATTGTATGATGTGCAAATTAGACTTTAATAATGCTTTCAAAATGGTGAACAAAAGAAACGTGGGAAGGCAGGCTTAGGATAAATGCCAGTGGATAAGGTGCACCAACTCAAAACAGAATCAGAAGTTACAGTCTTGTATGGATGTCCCTCATGGTCCAGTGGTTAAGACTCTGCACTTCCACTGCAGGGAACAAAGGCTGGATCCCTGGTTGGGAAACTAAGATCCCACAACTTTGTATCCATATTCATCTACTCTAGCCTTATTATTCTTAAAAGTTTGCTTTTTAGTTGAATACAAATCTGTTTACTATTCTCATACATAACAACACATAACCACACATATTCTAAAGCCTCTTTTGCTCACTATGACAATCATTATTAGGGTGGAATCCATAGTTTTAGAGTTAGTGCTTGTAGTTGCCATGAGTGACCAGAGTAAAGGTGGCTAAACATCCATGCCATTTTAACCAGAGAATCAGGTTGTACAGTGAAACTGATCTAGATTTGGAGTCTTGCTCAAGACCTCTTTCTCTGGACTCATTTTCTATTTTTATTTTCTTTGGCCCATATTCGCTTTTGCTGCTAAGGTCATCTGTTCTTCTGTGTTTCTGAATTTTCTCCATAACCTAGTTACTGGTGGGCTCTGCTGCAGCAAACAAAATATTGCCAAACAGGACATGACTTATTGCCAACTTCAGCACCTCCGTATTTCCTAGAATTCACAGTCAGTCATACTCACTTACCAACTGCCTGATTCCTTTGTAATCAAAACCCTTCTCCTTAAATCTCTTTATTGGGACTTCCCTGGAAGCCCAGTGGTTAAGACTTTGCCTTCCAACGCAGGGGGTACAGGTTCGATTCCTGGTCAGGGAGGTTAAACCCCATGTGCCTTGCAGTCAAAAAACAAAACAGAAAATGGAAGCAATACTGCAACAAATTCAACAAAGTTTTTAAAAATGGTCCTCTTTAAAAAAGCACAAAAGTCCCTTTATTATCTCCCACCAATGGCATTCTTTACCTAGGACAAAGTTACAAATCTGTTTACTATTCTAATACATAGTAACACATAACCACACATATTCTAAAGCCTGTTTTGCTCACTATGCAATCATTATTACAGGGGATTATGTCTGAAGTCCTGGTGTCTCTAAATCATGATGACTCACAGCAAGCACACGCACATTATAAGTTTAGCAAAGCTTCATTACTCTATGTTCATTACTGGAAGGAAACCCAAGGGAAAAAAAATTATGAGATGGTGAAAAAAAATTTTTTAGAGACGTGAAATTTAATTACAATGTTTACACATACATGGGGTTTCCTGGTGGCTCAGATGGTAAAGAATCTGCCTGCAATGCAGGAGACCTGGGTTCGATCCCTGGGTTGGGAAGATCCCCTGGAGAAAGGAATGGATACCCACTCCAGGATTCTTGCCTGAAGAATCCCATGGGCAGAGGAGCCTGGCAGGCAACAGTCCATGGGGTCGCAAAGAGTCAGATATGGCTGAGCAACTAACACTGTACTACTACCTCACATACACAGAAGGGTTAAGTTAGACTATCAACATGTTCCCTCAGAGAAAATCACTGGAGACCTTCCCTACTGAATAGGTAAGAATAATGTGCAATTCATATAAAAACAGTCAAAACATTTGAGTCAGAGAGTTCTTAACATAATGGTGTTTGAAGGATTCTTCTCTTAAACTGGTTAAACATCCACTTTTCAAAAAATTTTATTTTATTACAGTTGATTTACAATGTTGTGTTAATTTCTGCTGTACAGCAAACTGATTCAGTTATACATATTTATACACACATTCTTTTTCATATTCTTTCCATTATGATTTTATCACAGTATATAGAATATATATGTAAGAGATTAAGGAAAAAATCCAGACTTTTTAGCCAACCCAATAGTTCCCTGTATGATAAAGTAGGATCTTATTATTTATTCACCTTATATAAAATAGTTTGCATTTGTTAATCTCAAACTTCCTTTCCTTCCCTTCCCTACTTCTCCTCCCGCTTGGCAACCATAGCCTGTTCTCTATAAATAACCACTTTTAAATATCATTAACATGAACAATTTGTTCAAATTCTCCTCTTTGATTCTCATAGATAAACCTCAGTTTGGCCTCTATCACCATTGTCACTAATCCCAAACTGGTGAGATCTATAAAAATGAGATAAAAATGAGGTCTTAATACACCATCATTAATAAGCCAAGGCCAGAGAAAACTCATGTTGGAAGCATTGAGATGCCAGGGGTCTCAGCCAGGCTTTCACCTTCCACATCGCTTTGAACACTGACCTTTCTCCTCTGGCTGAGCGTGAAGGAAGCACAAAACCTCTAGGGAGGAATAAGAAAGATTTTCCTTCAAGATTCTAAGAAGAAATCCAATGGCACTAATGGTTAGGGCTACAAATGTGTCAGGAGTGGAAAAGTCAGAAAGAGCAGAGGTTGGAATGAATGCTTAGAAAGTTCTAGAATGAGTGAATCAGTAACTTTTACACCAGGGGTATGTGGTCCAGTGTCTTCACTGGTCCTTGGTGTCCTCATCTGTAAAATTTAGGATATTAGATGAACAAAACAAAATGAAACAAAACCATGTCTGATATATTCTATCACTGAATTAGCACAGCACAATACTCAAATTTCATCTGGGCTTCTTGGTAGCCCAGTGAACTGGAAGTATCCCATCCTGCTTGGCCTTGCCATCTCAGCTTTCCCATCCCATGAGACTAGAGTGCAGTCAAAGAGTACCAGACTGGGTATCAGAAGTTCTGGTTCACTGTATTAGCTCTGCCGGCATTTTCCTGTTACCTTGAAAGACATCTTTCTCCTCTCCAAATCTCAGTGTTCTCATTTAAAACAAAACGAGTGGTCCAGACCGCTCTAAATTCCGAAAAATCCTTCTCATCTTTTTTAGCCTGTTTCTGTGACTTTGTCAAGACTCTGCAGGGAGCTGGTAAGCTCAAGTAGCATAAGTCTCAGCAGAAGGGTACAGTGGGAGGGCAGAGTGATGGGATGACAGAAGAGAACCCCTGGCAGGAACCATCACTTATGAAATAGCATTTCCCCAGTGACAAGCATGGCTACCCTGCGTCAATAAGACGGCTACGGAGGAAAAGAACATGTTAAGCTTCTGGAAGAATGAGGTTCTTAGAAAGCTGCCTCTTCTGTTTAACTTAACTTATTGTGATTTTCCCAAAACCAGCAACCTGTCTATTAAAAGAAGAAAATCCCAAAGTATGCATTTCCACAGAAAGTCCTCAACAGTTCACTATTTTTTTGTGTTTGCCCATGGATACACAGCTCAGATGTGTGTTTCAGGACAAGAGCTCTCTTCGAGACGAGAAGTTGTTTCGCCTCCAGCTTCGATCTCAACCCCAAGGCCAAGTTCTGGAGATACGCATCCAGTGTAGAATACTGGGACCACTGTTCCCCAGTGTGTGTACACTAATGATTCTTTCTTGGGCCATGGATAAGAGCTACTCCTGCTGGTTCACCATGGCAACCATGGAAAAGACCTCCCCCGCTACCCAAATGATATTAGTCCATACATCGGTCTTCATTTCAGACTTGGAGAAAAAACAAAACACTGTCACTTAACCCAGTGTGTCCACAGCAACATCAGTGCCATTGGGAGCTCATGGCAACGCACACTGCCAGTCCTTCTCAAGAACTACTGATTCCAAATCTCTAGGTGAGCCCCCAGAGTTTGCTTTTCCACAAGATTCCTAGGTGACTCTATGCACAGTAAAGTTTGAGAAGCCCATTCTCGGCATTTTTTTTTTTTTCAGTTTGAAATTCTATAATCCTATGATAATAACGAGTTGGAATTCAGGGGATCAGAGCAGCCTTGATTTATGGAGCCAAACAATTTCAGGCAACCAGCTTCAGCGAAGAGGTCAGAACAAAGATGAGTTTACACAAGCATTTACTGTATAGCACAGGGAACTATTTAATACCTTGTAATAACCTATAATGGAAAAAAAATCTGAAAAAATACATACATATAACTGAATCACTTGGCTGTACACCTGAAACTAATACAATAAGGCAAAATAACTATACTTCAATCTTTTTTAAAAAAATGAATTTACAGAGGATTAACTATTTGGGAAATAAGAAACTGAAGCAGGGTGTATAAACCATCTGTGCATGCATGCGTGCTAAGTCACTTCAGCTGTGTCTGACTCTTTGCAACTCTATGTACCATAGCCCCACAGGCTCCTCTGACCATGGGTTGCCATGCCCTCCTCCAGGGGATCTTCCTGACCAAGGGATCAAACCTCCATCTCTTATGTCTTCTGCACTGGGAAGTGGGATCTTTACCACTAGCACCACCTGGGAAGCCCAAAACTATTTGTAGCAAAGTTTAATAGAAGAACAGATAGGTTGATGAGAAGTTTTCAAGACCACACAAACCTGCTGCTGCTGCTGGTAAGTCGCTTCAGTTGTGTCTGACTGTGCGACCCCATAGACGGCAGCCCGCCAGGCTCCGCTGTCCCTGGGATTCTCCAGGCAAGAACACTGGAGTGGGGTGCGATTTCCTTCTCCAGTGCACAAACCTGAGAGTGTTCAAATTTGAAGAGAAAGGAGAATCAGGTGAGGATGGGGACCCAGGACCAGATCCATTCCCTGGGGTGTAGGAGGAGCAGAGGAGGAAGAGCAGCTCCTCTGGAACTTCTTAAGGAAGCAAGACAGAGGTCACGGTGAAGGAAGTGGGAGGGGCTGTGCGGGGAGGTTTCTCTGGAGGGTCCTAGTCTTTTTGGCGATGGATGATGCAGAATCACCGAATCAGGCAGGATAGGCTGGATTCTGCTATAGTGATAAACAACTCTCAAATCTCCTTTATCAAAAAGTTATTTTCTACTCGCACTCTGCTGCAGATCAGCGGGGGCTTCGTTCTGTGGTCCTGCCCTGTCCTTACTCGAGGGCTCAGCAGCAGCTGGAGCCCTTACTATCTGTCATGTTCCCCGTCTCCCCAAACCCCCCACCACCTCCCAGCGAGAAAAAAGAGAGCTGTGGAAGGTCTGGCCAGGATCCTTAAAAGGCAGCCAGAAGTGACACATATCAGTCCACTATGGTCTGCTTACACAGTCTCACCCACCCCAGAGGAGCCAGGACGTGTGGTTTTATGACCTTCCAGCTAGAGGAGGAGCAGGAAGTATCCAGTGAGTAGCATCAGTGACCATCACAGATGCCATGCTGTGCTGACAGCCAAAGACTGGGAATTTACAGAGGCAAATGGTCCTCCTCTGTGGCAAAACCCTCAAAATGTCCTCAGGGTTAAAGCAGGTAAAACTTTCCTGCAGCAGATTTATTCTATATAAAGCCAGTGGCATGTCCGTTGTTGTTTAGTCCCTAAGTTGTGTCCAACTCTTTGCGACCCCAGGGACTGTAGACGGCCAGGCTCCTCTGTAAATGGAATTTCCCAGGCAAGAATACTGGAGTCAGTTGCCAGTTCATTCTCCAGGAAAGCTTCCCAACCCAGGGATTGAACTCGAATCCCCCACATTTGCAGGTGGCTTTACTGAGCCACAAGGGAAGCCCAGTATGTCCATAGCTATTTCAAATTGGTTAGCAGATGTTTTAATCAGGAGTCATTTGGTTACAAGAAACAAAAAGTCACTGAAATTAGTCAAGGCAAAAGATAATATTATTTTAATAGTAGTAATAATATTTAATTTAATAATGATTATTTATTACACTAAATGAAAATAAATTTAATACTAATTATCATTGTTAGATATAAAAGCATCTCACAGGATCTAATTCTTGAATGTATCAGTCAGTTCAGTTCAGTCGCTCAGTCGTGTCCAACTCTTTGTGACCCCATAGACTGCAGCATGCCAGGCCTTCCTGTCCATCACCAACTCCTGGAGTTTGTGCAAACTTATGTCCACTGAGTCAGTGATGCCATCCAACCATCTCATCCTCTGTTGTCCCCTTTGCTTCCTGCCTTCAATCTTTCCCAGCATTAAGGTCTTTTCAAATGAGTCAGTTCTTTGCATCAGGAGGCCAAAGTATTGGAGTTTCAGCTTCAACATCAGTCCTTCTAATGAATATTCAGGACTGATTTCTTTTCAGAATATATAAGTGGGCCTATTCAAAGCTAAGAAGTTGAAAGCCATCCAGGGACTTCCCCAGCAGTCTTGTGGTTAAGACTCTGCACTTCCATCTCGGGGGTGTGAGTTCGATCCCTGGTCAGAGAATTAAGATCCCACAGGCCCAGCTGTGCAGCCAAAATGTAATAATAATAATAATACACTAGCTTTCAGTGAAATTCTTTGAAAAAGAGACAGAAAGTCATCCAAAACCCTAGCAACACTCTCTCCCTATCTCATTTCCTTCTCTCTGCAAATTTCCATTCCTCTCGCGTGTGTTTCCCTTCACACATGGCTGAACCTGACTAAGGTGACACCTGCAGTCCTATCTGCATAATCTCCTAGATCTAACCCATGTAGCAAGCTGACACAGTCTCTTTGTACCTCAGTTCCAAAAAGTCTGGGAAAAAATCCCAAAAATCTCTATAAACGATTCCCCTTGTGTATTGGTTATCCACTGCTGCATGACAAAGCTCCCCAAATTTAATAGTGTAAACAACAGTTCTTTACTGTTGCAATCCCTCATGGTTCTGAGGGTTGTATGAGATCAACCACACAAGACTCACTAAGGGTCCCTTATATGGTTGCGTTGGGTGGTGGCTGGGATTGGAGGCATCTCTGTGGTTTCCTCACTCACCTGTCTGGCTGTTAGGTACTGGTCACGACCTCAACAGGATTACCTATTGGAACCCTTACATGCATCCTCTCCATGTGGCCTGGACTTCCTTACCACATGGCAGCTGGGTTCCCAGAGCAAGTATCTAGAGATAGGATGAAAGAGAGGGAGTGGGCATAGGGAAGATATGGAGAGAGTAAGTCAGGTAAAAAGCTGTAGCATGTCATGTGCTGTAGCCTCAGAAGTTACATAGTATACTCTCTAAGTCATGGAGTTCTGTCCAGGTTCAAGGGAGAGGGGACACAGATTCTACTACCTAAAGAGACTGTAGCAAGGTTTCATTGTAAGAAAAGCATGTTGATGGAAGGGACGGCTATGACCATCCTTGGAAAATGCAATCTGTCACCTTTTGGGTCAAGAATCTATCCCTGGTCCCATCACTGTGGTCAGGGAACCTTGGATCACATACTCCACCACCCCTGGAGTTGTAGACAGCTTTCTGAAAAAGAAGCGGAGGATGAGCCCATACCCTGAGCAGTGTCTTTACAATTGGACATCCTTGAGATATTAAGAAAGCAGCCCACAAACATAGCATCTACTCTTTAATTCCAACCTTAAGACTCCAGAGAAGACAATGAACAGGATGTGATAACAGTGAATTCTGTGAAACTGCATTAAAATATTTCCTGACAACAGAGTGATGATTTTAAACTGATGGTTCCCCCCGCCCCCCGTTTCCTTTTACCCCTACTCTATCTCCCACCAGTCCGAACAACAGTTACCCACCACCTCTCTGCTCCTGGAGAAAAGCTAGAGACCAGAGGAAGAAGGCTTGTTCAACCTTGACTCTCAAAATTGACTTTTGTCAAGCTCACAGGAGCAAAGCTTGTCATGTAATTGCAAGAGCCACAGAGTGGAAAGAGAAATTGTTTCCTATGATATTGAAAGCTGACCTTTAAGTATCAATGAGCCCTGCTTGATAAGAAACCACAGTAGATTGCATATAGAATGTGGAGGGAGAGTCCTTCCCGGCTGTACAGGACAGGAGAAATACCTTTCTGCATCAAGAGAAGAGATTCAGGGAGAATCACAGAAGACAGCAAGAGAGCAAGACACTTGTATTTCTGAGGGTCCTGATCATCACCACTGGGTGGGCTCCTATGGATGGGGGGACAAGGGTGGGGAACAACAGAATCCTCCAGACAGATTGGAGGATCTGAGGTCAGAATAGACTTCCGCTCAGCTTCGGGGAGGAAAATTCCTGATAAATATGGCAGGTATGGCAGCTTGGCAATGGTAGCAAGACAGATCTATATAGAGCAAACCCTGCCCGAGCAAGCCCTTCCCCCACCTTGAACACCAGGCTCCCACCTCTCAGAGGCACTCAGGTGACAATGAGTGCCCTGGCTAGGAATCTGAAGGATATGTCTGAAGATTAGGAATTTCAGATCCCACGACAGCATGGAACCACTGTTACAGAGAAAGGAAGAAATATCTGTATTTCTGAGCTACAGTCATGAATTTTAAACCTGGGACACCCATATCCTGAGACCCACTTTCAAGAGTGGTTCATATTTTACCTCTTCATTTTCTTAAGAAGGATTGACATATATACAGTACCACGTGTAAAACAGCTAGTGGGAACCTGCTATAAAGCACAAGAATCTCAGCTCTGTGCTCTGTGTGACCTAGCGGGATGGGATGGGGAGCTAGGAGGGAGGTCCAAGAGGAAGGAAAAAAAAAAAAAATATATATATATAATAGCCAATTCACTTCATTGTACAGCAGAAACTAACACATTTTAAAGCACTAATATCCCAATTTTTTAAAAAGTATTGAGGATCCCAAAGAACTTTTTTTGGGTGGGATATATCTATATACATTTATTATACTATAAATCAAAAATGGAGACCATTTAAAAAGTTATATATTAAGTCATTTTAAAATAAAAACAATAAATCCATGATGTGTCAACATAATAACACACTGCTGTGAGAAATAACTGTTACTTTCCAAAAATACAGTAACAAGGGTAGAATTACTTCACTCTTTTGCACGTTTCCTTGCATCTGACTTATGAGAAGATATCTAGATTTTGATACGTGCTTCTGCAGTTATCAGATACTTTATACACCACCCCTCAGAGGTAGGGGAGGTGGAGGATTGACACATATGTACTCCCATGTGTAAGACAGCTAGTGGAAACCTGCTTTAAAGCACAGGAATCTCAGCTCTGTGCTCTGGGTGACCTAGAGGGATGACCTCACCCACAGAGGAACTGGCTTTCCAGCTGCCCCTTCTCCACTGTCACTGGTCAGCCCCTCCCTTATCAAAGGGACACTGACAAACCCCAGTATACCTGAGCTTAGGCCAGGAAGATGCTTTACTGTTGCATTAATTTGGAATTGTTACTGTTCTAATGAACTAGGCATATTAATTATTAAGCTGTGAAGTGACCAAATGACTTCTTATTTTCTAAGAATAACCTGGAAAGTAGGGGGCAGAAGGAAGGAATTAAGTTGTAGGACTTACTTGCTTGATATTATATAAACAATGTAATGATTATATAGATAAACACATCTGGCATGGGACCTTTGCACAATGTCTTGGATCAAAGTAGAGGAAACATTCATGGAAAAGCCTCAAAAGAGGATCATAAAGCTGTAGGAATGAGAAACCATGACATCGTCAATGGGCTACAAGAAGACAAGGCTTTAATGTCAGGAGCAGAAAAATCCTACAGAGAGCTAGCATGGGAAGGGAGAAGGTGGCAGAAAGACATGTGATTCGTCATCCTCCATCATCCTGGCCACCATGTGGTGCCCCACACGCCTCTGGGTATTAGACACCACCACATGCCAACTCCCAGCGCAGGTGCGTAATGCAGACCAGACCAATTGAAAGTGAAAGTGAAAGTCAATTCAGTTGCGTCCAACTCTGCAATCCCATGGACTATACAGTCCATGGAATTCTCCAGGCCAGAATACTGGAGTGGGTAGCTGTTCCCATCTCCAAGGGATCTTCCCAACCCAGGGATCGAACCCAGGTCTCCCACATTGCAGGCAGATTCTTTACCCCGCTGAGCCACAAGGGAAGCCCTCACCAGTCCGATTCTTTCGTTTCTAAACCAAAACTTAAAGAGAGAAAATTCCCTCCTTCTCAAGGAATGGGTCTTAATGATATGAATTTA
The DNA here is from genome assembly GCF_032452875.1 of Bos javanicus. Taxonomy (NCBI): domain Eukaryota; kingdom Metazoa; phylum Chordata; class Mammalia; order Artiodactyla; family Bovidae; genus Bos; species Bos javanicus. Next base: position 31,774,255 of record NC_083886.1, read on the forward strand.
GGGCTATGAGTACCCTTGTCCCCCACAGTATGGAGAAAAAATGCAGAAAAGAAGAACAGTGATAGCTGGCATTAAGTCAAGGCATGATTCCCAAGCACTCTGCATTCAACCCTCCTGTTGTCTCCTCGTGAGCAGGAACTACTGCATCCCCCACTGTTAAGGGGTCTGGTCTTATCCCAAGAAAGAGATGGCACTGAGGCCCCTAGGAAGCATGGTGACAAGATCAAGGCTCTATTTCAGAGGGATCCCTAGGACTCTACTGCAGGGAGGGATTGGAGGACTTCATGCTGAAGGGAGGGAGACCAGGGAGACTCATGTGGATCCTGTGCTGAACCAGAACTTTCACCCTGTCCTCAAAATTTCAACTGCACAGGGCAACACAGGGGTCTCTTGAGGACTGAGTCATTTTCTGATGATTAAAAACCATACTGAGTTATCCACATCATTAATGGTTTTTACAAAAATCTATAGATTAGGACTTATGTGGTGGTCCAGTGGTTAAAACTCTGCCTTCCAGTGCAGGGGGCACAGGTTTGATCCTTGGACTCAGGATCCTACATGCCACATAGTGAGCCAAAATATATATGTGTGCATACAAGTGTACCTGTACAAACATGTATACATACACATAAGCTAATAAACTACTTGGCAGTAGCTAGTATTTGTCACAAGTTCCCCTTTTCTAGTCATCGTTCATCTAGCACTGTGATGTTTATACAATACTTTAAAAAACTCTGAATCATATGTATGTATAAAATGCATAGATAAAAGAGTAAGTAAATAATAGCAACAAATCAATTATCACTAAGTGGTGGGGACTCTATTTGATTTATAGTTATTTCTTTAAATTCTTGATAATTTCTAGTTTTCTATAATTGGAAAAGACTCTGATGCTGGGAGGGATTGGGGGCAGGGGGAGAAGGGGACGACAGAGGATGAGATGGCTGGATGGCATCACTGACTCGATGGATGTGAGTCTGAGTGAACTCCGGGAGCTGGTGATGGACAGGGAGGCCTGGCGTGCTGCGATTCATGGGGCAGAAAAGAGTCAGACACGACTGAGCGACTGAACTGAACTGAACTGAATGAGCATACATTACTTTTATAATCAGAACATAATCAGCATAGGCAATGTTATAAACATCATAAGATCATTTTGTATATAAATGTATCTCCGTGTGTGTGTGTGTGTGTGTGTGTGTAGCAAAATGACTGGAAGAAAGTTACTCTTAACTATTAAGAGTGACTTACTCTTAACTTTTAAGAGTGAGTTACTCTTAACTATTGGTGGTGAGTCTAGGTAATTTTTAAATTTCCTTTTACTTGCATGCATCTTCCCAATTTTCCATAGTGAACATGCATTCCTTTTATTATGGAAAAAGTAAAATTTATCCTTTTAATTTTTAAAATAAGTGGGGCTGGAGGACTCAGTTGGAATAAAGATGCCACATGTTTCCAGAAAACAAAGTAGCAAACATAACCATCCTCCAGCAGAACCTCCTTTACAAGGGAGCCCCATTGCTCATCCAGGGTTTGGCTTAAACGTGCTAGATTCAAGCACCAAAGGGAGAAGGTGTACTGGCACACACCTTAAGGGGAAGAGTCGAGCATCACCTGCTCTGACCTTTGTCCCCCTTTTTCTTCCTTTCCTGGACCCAGCTTTGACAGCTCTCTGATAGGCAGAGTCCATCAGTCCCGCTCGCAACTGAGGAATTGGTGAATCGACAGTTGCCACAGGGGTCGGGTGGGCAGAGTGAGTGGCTGCTCTTCCCCTTGGTAAAAGCACACCCTCTCTGGTTCTCCTAGTCCCCCTCACTCCCTGCTTTATCCCTTATACGACAATAACTCCTGCCTTCAAGGAGACACAATTTCTAGACTATCTGTAATGTTGGCCCAATATAGACAAGTGAGACCCCTTAGGAGGGAGAGATGATTATGAAACCAGACAGCACAGCACACCTCCAGTGAGTCGCTATGACATAAAAATGCCGGCCCAGAATGGCCTGTCTTTAATACGTTAAAGGATGAAAAGTACACTGATTTTTAAACGTAGCAATTCATTTAAAATGAAAACACTCTCTGGGCCAGTGTGTTCTGGCTAAACACAACATGTCTGTGAACCATGGTTTGGTTGCTCAACTAAAAATACAGAAGTTCCAAGTCAGTCAGTCAGAGCTGGGCTTCCTTACCCTCATACATCTATGGCTTAGCGTAATGGCTTAGTCATTAAGTCATGTCTGACTCTTACGACTCCATGGATGGTAGCCCACCAGATGCCTCCATCCATAGGGATTCTCCAGGCAAGAATATTGGAGTGGGTTACCATTTCCTCACCTGGGGGTCTTCCTGACCCAGGGATCAAACCAAATGCTTGTCTTCTGCGTTGGCAGGCAGATTCTTTACCACTGAGCAACTGAACTGAACTCTTTACCACTGAGTCACCAGGGAAGCTCCAACTCATCTGTTCAGCTCAGTTCAGTCGCTCAGTTGTGTCCGACTCTTTGTGACCCCATGGACTGCAGCACACCAGGCTTCCCTGTCCATCACCAACTCCTGGAGCTTATTCAAACTCATGTCCATTGAGTCGGTGATGCCGTCCAACCATCTCATCCTCTGTTGTCCCCTTCTCCTCCTGCCTTTAATCTTTCCCAGCAACCAGGTCTTTTCAAATGAGTCAGTTCTTTGCATCAGGCAGCCAAAGTATTGGAGCTTCAGCTTCAGCATTAGTCCTTCCAATGAATATTTAGAACTTATTTCCTTTAGGATGGACTGGTTGGATCTCCTTGCAGTCCAAGAGACTCTTAAGAGTCTTCTCCAACACCACAGTTCAAAAGCATCAATTTTTCAGCACTCAGCTTTCTTGATAGTCCAACTCTCACATCCGTATGTGACTACTGTAAAAAAACCACAGCTTTGACTAGACAGACCTATGTAACCCCTTGGAAAATTCTTCTTGGGGATATCTGTTATATCCTAGAAGTAACTTGGTCCATCTAGTTTTGTGTCTCCTGTTAGGAAGGGTGCTGTCCCCTGAAGAAGAGGAAGAGAGTGGAAAAGAACTGAGAACTTCCTCTTTACTGGAGAAAAATCAGGAAAGTTATCTTTGCATATGACAGCAGATAACAATGAGATAAAGAATCAAGGATCTTTTCTCTTCTCCTTAGTTCCAGGCACCATGAAGAATAGACTTCATTTTCTAATCACAACTCTTTTCCAGCCCCCTCCTCATTCTACACCCACCCACATGAGCAGCTCAGGGGTGAACGGAAATTTTCAGATGTTTGATAATACATGTCCTACTTCATTTCATGATGCAGTCACGACTGAAGATATATATTTAGAAAATATGTAATCACCCCACCGGAAGGGTTAGCACCCCAGGCATCTGAAATATACTATTTCTTTCGAAATCAAGAGGCTCATAGCCGAGGACTAAAGTGAATGCCAAGCCCTAAGAATTCTCGCAATCACACACACAAAAAAAGAGCTGAGAATGTGTGCTTTCTGCAGCTTTCCTTGTTCTGCCCACCTGTTTCCTGGGGTGGAAAATGTACAGTTACACTCTATAGATTATTATAATTAAGTGGTGTGCGAAATTCGTTTCTTTAAAAATAGCTTCATCGACTCTTCACAGCGTATTTCTGTGAGACAAGTCTACGTGAAAAGCAAGTGAGGATGGTTATTGTTCAGCACGTTTAATTAAGTAAGTATTTCTTTCACCCTTCTGGGAATTAAACATTGAATGGTGAATAAACACAGGGAAATGTGCCCGTATTAATTTCTGGTTCACTGCCTCGATTTAAAAGCAGGGTGAAAATCAAGAACGGAGTCCGTGATCTGGAGTCCTTATATGACAAACGAAGCAATTGAAGTTTCACCCTTCACGTGTCCTGTAGGAACTGTTCCAGGAAGAGGCCCTTTTGTGTTTTCTCTCCTCAAGTGTCTCCCTGATGGATTCCAAAATATATCTTCATCTCTCCTCTTTCCTGGAGAAATGTTTCTTTCCCTGACAGTTGCTTCGGTGTGACTCATAAGTAAGAGGGACAGCAACTGGCTTCCTGGGGAGGGGATGTCTTTGCTCACGTCAATGAAGAGTCCAGTGTGGACTCAAACAGTGTTGTCAGCAACTGCTTTCTCTTCTCCATTTCTTTCTTTCTTTTTAAAGTTTATTGCTTCGATGGGCACCCTTTGACAGGCTTTTAAAAACTGTTTTAATGCTGGATTAACAAACAGGCAAAATAGATAAGTAGACGTTTTAAAACTCTTTATTTTATACTGGAGTATAGCCAATTAACAATGTTGTAATAGGGATTCATGGCTGAATCCCTTTGCCGTCCATCTTCATTTCTTGCTCCATTTTCCTTTTTCTTTTTAAAAATTTTTTAACTTTTTGGCTATGCAGTGCAGCATGTGGGATCTTAGTTCCCCAGGGACTGAACCCATGGCCCCTGCTGTGGAAATGTGGAGTCTTAACCACTGGACCCCCAGGGAATTCCTTTTTGCTCCATTTTCAGATGACTCTTCCCCTCATGGTACCAAGGGGGTCCCATTCAAGTCAGTTCAGTTGCTAAGTCGTATCTGACTCTTTGCAACCCCATGGACTGCAGCATGCCAGGCTTCCCTGTCCTTCACCATCTCCCGGAGTTCGCTTAAACTCATGTCCATTGAGTCAGTGATGCCATCTAACCATCTCATCCTCTGTCCCCTTCTCCTCCTGCCTTCAATCCTTTCCAGCATCAGGATCTTCTCTAATCATTTAGTTCTTCCCTCAGGATCTTCTCTAAAGAGTCAGCTCTTTGCATCAGGTGGCCAAAGTATTGGAACTTCAGCTTCAGCCTCAGTCCTTCCAATGAATATTCAGGATTCATTTCCTTTAGGATTGACTGGTGTGAAGCCCTGCCCTTATCCTTCTAGGTTCAAGTCCAGGAGGAATTAGAAAGACATTATTTATCCCAACAGTCAAACCAAAGCCTTGGGTCTGACTCTGCTCTTTTGATGGAGTTACATGTTGTTTAGTTGCTTAAGTCGTGTCTAACTCTTTTGCTGCCCCATGGATTACAGCCCACCAGGCTCCTCTCTCCATGGGATTTCCCAGGCAAGAATACTGGAGTGGGTTGCCATTTCCTTCTTTGGGGGATCTTCCCGATCAGGGGATTGAACCCACATCTCTTGTGTCTCCTACATGGGCAGATGAATTCTTTACCACTGAGCCACCTGGGAAGTCCCAGTGGAGTCACACGTCCATTGCAAAACTGGTGACTGCCCCGAGGGAATGGAATAATCCTGTTAGCTTAAGCCAAATCACATAGATTCTTTACCCATTGAGCTATGGGGAAGTCCCCCTACTCCAATCCTAGCAAGAATTCTCATTTCTCCTTTTAAGGAAATCTGCTTATCAAGTCACCACTGGCTTTTATCCATCTACAGCTTAGCATTCACATTCTAACCTTTCATTCCTCCAGACTGCCCTGTGTATTCAAAGCCAAGCTCTTGGAATTAAACCAAAGGAGCAACACAACATAAACCTTTTCTCCCCCTTAAGTGCTTGGCTTTCACGATAAAAGAAAAGAAGTAGCGTGGCTTTCATCGCTACTGTCTCTGCTCTGTGTTTAAAAACGATTGAGAAATTCAATGGACTGTTTCAGGCTGCGGTCACACTCCCCGAGGCATTAAATGTCACTAACTCACCAAGTAAAAGAGCCACAGGGCAACATCCAAACACACAGGAATAGAAAACCTCAATTAGTATTTCAAAATGCACCCCCTACTTGCAATTGTTAGCACACGCTATCGGTTTACATGATCAGAAAACCAGACCAGAGAGTGCCAACGGAGTCAAAGATTCCCTGCAACAATAAATCGTGCTGTGAAGAAACCCGTCATTATGAGAACCAAACAGGCTGTCATAATTTCAGGCAAAAATCCATTCAATGGGACATTATCTATATCCTAAAACATTTTTAAAAATCACAAAAAAAGGGAGGACAAAAACTTCCTTAAACAATCCTGTCGTTTCAAAATGTTACCTACAAAGGATCAAAAATCAAGCTGGCTTCAGAATTCTCTCCAACAATGAGTTTTAGGAAACTGTGGGATAATTTCTATATAGCTTTGAACAGAACATGGGTATTATCCTACAATGGTATACCTCTCTAATTCTGGGCTGGAGATGTGGGTTTGGGGGCCATTAGCAAGGCAATGGCACCCCACTCCAGTACTCTTGCCTGGAAAATCCCATGGATGAAGGAGCCTGGTAGGCTGCAGTCCATGGGGTCTCGAAAAGTCGGGCACGACTGAGCGACTTCATTTTCACTTTTCACTTTCATGCATTGGAGAAGGAAATGGCAACCCACTCCAGTGTTCTTGCCTGGAGAATCCCAGGGATGGGGGAGCCTGGTGGGCTGCCGTCTATGGGGTCACACAGAGTCGGACATGACTGCCGCGACTTAGCAGCAGCAGCAGCAGCAGCATAAAGGGAAGAATTGCATACAAGTTCATACAAGGAGAGATTTTAAAGCGAGAGGACTAGGAGCTCTGAAAGATGCCACAGCAACACCTACATGGAAGGGATGGGCAAAAAAAGAGTACGAGAAGAAGTGGCTGACAAGAGATTGCTGTCATGGAAGCAAAGAGATCAGTGAATCTGGACTCTCCTGGGTTGAACGGAGCCAAAAAGTCAAGTAAGATAGATCTGATGAGAAAGAAGTCACCAGTAATAGACCTAAGTAAAAATTTGTAAAATTGATCAATTAACATTTTTAAAATATTTGATATTTAATCTTAGAAATCTAATGAATTATAAGCATTTATTCCCAAAGTCCCATGGATAGAGGAACCTGGAGGGCTACAGTCCATGGGATCGCAAAAGAGTTGGAGACGACTCAGCGACTAAACAACAACTGAAATGAACTGCCCCACAATACTCAGAGTACAAGAAATGACACATCCTTTTGTTAGGTAGGTAGAATAGGGAAAAGGAGTCCAAAATGGCGGTGGCTAAAAGACAAGGAAGGTCCGAGGACCAGAGTGAAGACTTCGGGTAGATCAAAAAGAACAAACAGCACTCCTGGCTAAGCCCAATTTGCATAGGGCAGGCCCAGGTGGAGGAAAAAACATATAAAAGGAGGACCCAAAGCGCTTTCTCTCTGACTCTCTCTCCCTCGTGCATGCACGCTCTCTCTCTTTCTCTCTCTCTCTTTCTCCCTCCCCACGCACTTCTCCACTCTCTTCTCTTCGAGTCTTGGATTCTCCTCCTATCTTATAAATAAAATAGAGCTGTAACACTGATTTGCCTAAGAGCTGTAGCACGGTTTGTCCAAGACCTGAGAGCTGTGACGTGCCGAGGGCTTTAATGTCCGTTGCTCCAAATCTTTGTTGTGACGAGACAAAGAACCGAGGAACATACACTCGCGTGACACATTTCTATTGTTTATAATTGTGAAGTATATCATACTTACAAAGAAGTACAGAATTAGGATGTACAGTTTACATAGAATGATAAAATGAAAACACGTAAGCCAGGTTAAGAAATAAAACATTACCAGGAACATAAAAGCTCTACTATCCCATGTCTCTTTGACCCTAACAAGAAGGGATCAAAATCTAAATTTTGTAATAATCACTCCTTCCCTTTTCTCTAGATGACTACATATATATATCTGAAAATATATTCTTTGTTTCATTTAGGTTGAAACTTCTAATAAATATACTCTAATATACTCATCTGTAACTTGCTTTTTTTTGTTCAACATCATGCTTTTGAGATTCATCCTGTTCATGCGTGCAGCTATAGTCCATTCATTTTTACTGCTGTGTAGTACTTTATTCTATGAATAGGGTGTGTGTGCTCAGTTGCTTCAGTTGTGTCTGACTCTTTGCGATCCCATGGACTATAGCACACTAGGCTCCTCTGTCCATGGAGATTCTCCAGGCAAAAATACTGCAGTAGGTTGCCATGCCCCCCTTCCTGAGGATCTTCCTGAGTGAGGATCAAACCCACATCTCCTGAGTCTTCTGTACTGAGCCATAGGGGAAGCCCCTATGAACAGTATACCATAATTTATTTATACATTCTATCATGGATGAACACTTGGTTTGTTTCCCCTAATTTTGCTATTATGCACAGTATAACAATCAATACTCTTATATGTATCTCCAGCGTGGAGCCCCAAGTAGTCTGGACTCTCCTTCTGTATGTATCTAATATATCTGGCCTATGACTGTCTGACATCTTCACTTAGGGCATTCAAGGTGGCTGGGAGGAGACCATTCTAACAAGTCACGCATGTTCTTTGAATGAAAACGGAATCATTACTTTCAAATATTTGATACAGAAAGGTTGATTTAGATTCAGTATCCACTAGCAGCACACAAGAAATCTCAATATAACATTTGTCAACAAAGAAAAGGAAGAGCTGTTAGATTATGTAAATATAATGTCACCTGTTCACTTTCGAATAACTCTAAAAGGCTTTAAATTTTGCATTACTTGCTTGCATGAAGAAACCTTGTCAATGATGACTATCCAGAATGTACAGAGATCATTATTTAAAAGCGTTACACAGGAATTGCGCCCAGCCATTTCAAGCAAAATATCTGATATACAAAATGCAATGCCTACTGAAGCAAGTTCAAGCCTCTTAAAGAAATGACAATTATTTCATGTGAACAATTACACAGATTCAACATCTTCCTTAATACCTTCATAGTGTCCAGCCTCTCAGAGAGCACCCAGTGGTTCTTATGCCCTGGTATTCACATCCTGGTGTGGTTCTCTTTCACGGGGAATAGGGTGAAAGTCTGTAACTAATGGGATTATTGTAGAAATGACAGTGTGGGACCTTCAAAGCGAATCATTAAGAGACTGGGACTTGTCTTGCTCTCAGATCACCAGGGCTAGGGGAAGGCAGCCAAGGTGTTATGAAGACATTCAAGCATCCAGGGGAGAGCGCCACATGCTGAGAAACTGCAGCCTCCTGCAGAGAGTTAGCACTGACTTGCCAGTCATGGGCATGAGCCATCTTGGAAGTGGTTCCTCCAGCCCCAGTCAAGCTTTCAGATGATGTAGCCCCTGATGTCATCTTGTCTGAAACACTATGAGACATCCTGAGCCAGAACTATCCAGCCAAACTGATCCCATATTCTTGACCCACTATAAACTGTGTGAGATAATACAATAGTCTATGGCTATTTTAAGATGCTACCTTTGGGGGTAATCTGTTACATAGCAACAGATAACTAACACACTTGTAACTTTTACTTTTCATACCATAATTCCACAATAGAAAGACAATGTTGATTGTTTTCAATAAGTCCCATACAGACATCCTCCTCAATCTCTTTCTAAAATGGAGACAATGTAATGTTCAACAGAAAAAAAAAAAAAAAAGCAAAACCTGACATCGCCAGTGTCCTGGAGCCTTCACTCTCAGACACTTTTGAGTCATCACCACAGGCTTCTGTGTCTATTATTTTATATACTGGGGCAAAGGGACATAGAAAATGAAGGATAAAATGGGTCATGAAGGGGGAGGGGGAGGCAGGAATTTTGTCTGAAGAGTTTATAAGAACTTAATGGCCCTAAATTCTCTCTACACACAAAGCATGAGCAGGACTCACATCTGGAGTTGCCGAGCATGAAAACAATAAGGATGCCTTTCTATCTGAAAAATTAAAACCCAACTAAACTATGATATGTGTAAGAAGCCCCCAACATTTCTATTTTTCCCTAATGCTTTTTTCAGAAATGTCAACTATCAAATCCATTTTAAAAATTGTTTCAGTGCTTCTGCTTTGTCCATTCACTCCTGGTTGGTCTGCCTACTGTTTAATCCAGCACTGAGAAAACACACTCTACAAACTTAAAGATTCATGGTGTAAAGTGGACACTCTTAATCACAGCACCTTCCAATCAATCATTTTACTTTCCGGCCACTGGCTTTTCCTGAGGGGCTCTTATTAGCCAAGCCTCCTTGAATAAGTGCTTCTTCTGCTAATATTCCTTGGAAGCCCATTATAAATGTTCTTTTTACCCAGAAAGTCTGCATTCTCAGATTGGTGACTAAAGTTAGGCTGGTGGGACAGAGAGGGACTCATTTCAGACCTGCAGACCTCCAGCTGCACAGGTTGTTCCCTTCCTTGTCCCATTCTCACCTAACAGGCACACAACAGGCCAAGCTCTTTATATCCCGATCATGGAGGACTTGGCAGGTGACAAATGCTAATTTCTGAGGTCAGGGGAGGTGCTTCACATTATATCTTTCTGAAGACAAGATCCAGACATAGACAAGATCCCCATAGGATGGGGAGGCCTTGAAGACACTACATATTTAATAGTGCTTTGCTGCATTTACTGATTGCTGGGACTTGCCTAGAGGTCTGGTGGTTAAGACTGCACGTCCCCCAGTGCAGGGGGACTGGGTTCAATCCCTGGCCAGGGAACTAAGATCCCACATGCTGCACAGTGCAGTAAAAAAAAAAATTTTTTTTTAAGAACTAACTGCTGCCATACTCACGGAAATTAATGTGATGTCAGAGTTCGAGGCCCCATTTGTCAGATTAAGCACACACTTAAGAAAAGAACAAAGCAGGACAGTAAAACTATTTTACTTTTTCATAATTGGTATTAGAATTCTAAAGCTAAGCTGCCTAATATGACAGCTCCTAGCCACATGTGATTATTTCATTTTAAATTAATTAAAGTTAACTAAAATGAAACATCCAGTTCCCCAGTAACACTGCTGCTGCTGCTAAGTCGCTTCAGTCGTGTCTGACTCTGTGCTACCCCATAGACGGCAGCCCATCAGGCTCCCCGTCCCTGGGATTCTCCAGGCAAGAACACTGGAGTGGGTTGCCATTTCCTTCTCCACCCCAGTAACACAGCACATTCTAAATGCCCAGTAGCCACACAAGCACTGTTATAAAACATTTCAGTTATCATGGAAAAGCTATAAAAACTTGGCTGAATTCCCTTACATTTGACATTGTTTTACCTTTGCATTACACATTTTGGGAGCAGGTGGGAGAACCATAATACTTTCAGTGACTGAAGACCTCTAAAGAATTTAATGTGACTTTAGCCAGCAGCCTCCTTTACCAGCATTTATACCTTTGATCGCGGCTCCACGTACCTCATCAAAAAGCCATTGCCCTGGACAGTCACAGGCGAGCACCTCGAATCCGCTAGATTAGACTGGAAACCAGCCCCCTCAGATGGTCTCCTAGCAACAGAGACGCGACCCCGCCCCTTCCCTTGCCGAGCCTCTCCTACCTTATTGGCCTTGAGGGGGCGGGACCGGGAGTCAAGTGTCCAATAGGAGGGGAACGGAGGAGGGAGTCCTGGCCGCGTCCCCGTCGCCCGGGAAACCGCGGCATCCTGGTTTGCGCGCGATGCCGAGCGCGGAGGAGCGGGCCTCGCAGGCTGAGGACAACGCGGACGGGGAGCCCGGCGCCGACCCAAGGCTGCGACTCCTGGGGGCCTATGTGGCCCGGAGCCTGCGGCCGCCCGCGGGCGCCTGGGAGCGCTGCGCGGGCTCGGCCGATGCGGGGCAGCTGCTGCACGCCTTCCTGGGACAGGGGGCCGCGGAGGGGCCGCGACCGCTGCTGGTGGTGCGGCCCGGGCCTGGGGGCCTGGCGGTGCGCATGGGACTGGACGCGGGACCCGAGGCCGGCCCGCCTAGGGCTAAGGGGCTTTTTTTCCTGCGCACCAGGCCTGAGCCGCCAGGCCCCCGCAGCCTTCGCGGGGCAGTGCTGTGCGGGGACCTGCCCGCCGCGCCGCTGGAGCATCTGGCCGCGCTCTTCTCAGAGGTGAGAGTAGGCCCACCGCCCCGCGCTGGCGCCGCTGGGGAGGGGGACGGGAGCAGGGGGCGGGGCCGGAGAACCGGGGCGGGGCCTCGACAGCCGATGGGAGCTGAGTTTGAGGAGCCGCGAGTAAAATAAGATGGGCGGAGCGATGTTGGAGGGGCGGAGCTGGCGGGAAACTAGGACCCTGGGCTGAGCTTGAAATGGAAGCTAGGGGAAATCTGAGCCGGGGTCCTGTCGGAGTCTGGACGTCAGGGAGCTTGCTTCATTCCTGGTCTGTATTCAGGCCAAAGTCAAGGGGAGGCTAGAGTCGGAAGAGGGCCTGGATCCTGACCTCTTTTGGAGGCGCTATCTCTGAATCCCCCCTATATAAACTGGCATCGCAAATGATAGGGAATATTAGACCCAGGGGCATCTCCTATGGATGAAGGAAAAGAGTTAAAAAGAAGAGGTGGTTTGGTTTTGATTTTCATTTCATTCATGAACCGGAGGTCAGCCCTGTGCCCAGGTAAGCAGCTGGGACATCCAGTATATGAAATGCCCAGCAGGCATTTGGACGGGTCCGCCTGGAGCACAGGGAAGGAAGAGCTCTAGGGATTGGGTTACGGGGGCTTTGGTGGCACCACAGCAGAAGACTCGAGAGGGCAGGGGTGCCTGGGAAAGACTTTGGGACATTTAGAACTTTCTGGAATGTGAATAAAAACTTTCCTGAAAGTGAAGTGGATGTGCCTCTGGAGGCTTGATCCCCTGTTGTATCATGTTCCCTGTGATAGGTACTGTGGGGAGCACCAAAGAAACATGACAAGATCCCACCTGTGGACGTCATCATATATATCAAGTATTTAAAGCTAGTAGACTTCCCAGGTGACACAGTGGTAAAGAAGCCAACTGCCATTGTAGGAGTTGTGGGTTCAGTCTTGATCAGGATGATCCCCTGGAGAAGGAAATGGCAATCCACTCCAGTATTCTTGCCTAGAAAATCCCATGGACAGAGGAGCCTGCCGGACTGCAGTCCATGGGATGGAAAAGAGTCGGACACAACTGAGCAACTAAGCGCATGCATGCACTCGTATACACACACACACACAAGGTTGGCCTCAGTGCTTGAACTGGGTACTAGAGGCTCTCTGCTACATCAGGTGTTGGGCCTTTGGTTGCTCCATTAGGAAGCTGTGGGGAGCAGGAGTTCCAGAAAAGGGTCACGGATGACCGAGGAACTCAAGGGGACTTGGGGAAACTAGATTGTTCAGTAGATATGGGAGTATTTCAATATTTTCTTAACCCAATGGCTTTATTGCTGTTTGTTTTCTGAACATTATCCATCCCTGTAGGAATCCAAGCTTGGTTCACAACCCTTCTTAAACAGTGATGATGGGAAGAAGTGCATGAAAATGAATTCACCGTTACCAAATGGGAAAGGGAGGAGGGATAAATTAGGAGTTTGGGATTAAGAGATTAACTATATATAAAATAGATAACCACCAGGGACCTAATGTATGGCACATCGAACTATACTCAGTATCTTATAATAACCTATAATGGAGAAGAATCTAAAAAAGAATATATATATATAGGCTTCCCAGGTGGTGCTAGTGGTAAAGAACCTGCTCCGGGTTCAATCCCTGGGTCAGAAAGATCCCCTGGAGGAGAGCATGGCAACCCACTCTAGTATTCTTGCCTGGAGAATTCCCATGGACAGGGGAGCCTGGCAGACTACAGTCCATAGTGTCACAGAGTCTGACATGACTGAAGCAACTTAGCATACACACATGCATATATATATATATATATCTCATTTTGCTGTGTACCAGAACAGAAACTAAAACAATATTGCAAGTCAACTATTCTTCAACAAAAAGAAAAAAAAGAAGATAAACAAAATGCAAAATAGATGAATAGATTTTTAATTTACAGAATAAAAAAGGTTTACTGATATGGAAAAAGAAGTGCTGTTGGGTTCGTATGACAGACAGATGCATGTGGTCTGAGAGCCCTTCGTGTTCACCTCCATTGCTGAACTGGCTCCTGAACAAGGAAATGGATTAGGATAAACAGAGAGCAGGGTAACTTGAACAAAGGTTCAGAGATGGAGCTACACCTAATGTATGTAGAGGACAGCGGGTCATGGCCAAGGAAATGCAGTCCAACCGGAAAAAGTAATTTTAAGATACTTCAGACTCTTAGGGACTTGCCTGGTGGTCCAGTGGTTAAGACACCATGCTTCCAGTGCAGGCAGCATGGGTTCCATCCCTGCTTGGTGAACAAAGATCTCCCATGCCATGTAGCGTGGCCAAAAAGTAAAAAAAAAATAAAATAAAATACTTCAGACTCTTAAATGTTTGAGAATTTTTGTTGGTGAATTGAAAGAGGCTGGAAACAAACAATGTTCATCCGTGAGGTACTGGGTGAACAAATTAAGGTCCATCTATAATTAAAGGGAACGACTGATATGAGACAGCCCTTAATTTTCTCTTTATTGTGAAAACATTAAATTCACTCTCACAACAATTTCCAACCTCTTACCCATCACCGTGCAACAAATCTCCATCACCCACCGATTGTGCATGGCTAAAAATCTCCAATCATGAGTAACTCCCACCTCCCCCACCCTCAACCCCTGGCAGCCACATTCTATTTTCTGTGTCTGTTAACTCAACCTCTCCAGGTGCCTGACAGAAGTGGAATCAAGTAGTATTTGTCCTTATCTGACTGGCTCATTTCACTCAGCAGACTGTCGTCAAGGAGGTTCATTCTCAAGGTAGCACTGTGATGGACTTGCTTTCCTTTTTAAAGCTGAGTAGTATCCCATTGTATGTATATATACATTTTCTTTATCCCACTTATCCAGGGATGGACAGTTAGGTTCCTTTCACCTCCTGGCTATTGTGGATAATGCTAAGATTTAAGGTAAGTTTTTAAAGGTGCAGAAAGGTATGCTACCATTTCTGCTAAAAAGAAAAGGGAGGGAGGGAAGAAAAAAACTTTATTTAGAGAGTAATCCCTGGGCGGGAGGAAATGGGCAACTCAGGGAGGTATAGGGATAGACTGAAGACTTGATTTCGACTGTAAAGCTTTTGTACTTAAAAAAATTTGCACCATGTAAATGTGTTATCTGTTTTAAAAAATCGAAATAAAATATTTTTAAAAATATCTCAGGCCTTTACTTGAATTTCTCAAAACCTCTCAACAGCAGTCCCTGGGCCACACAACCCACCCCCTCCAGTCCACTTCTTTCACACTCCCCAAAGAGGATCCAGGGCTAATTCAGGATCTTGCTCATCTCAGTCTCCCGAGCCCCTTCTCCCCTTCCAGCTGTCCTGCCCAGTCTCATCTCCACCTTTGGCTATGAGCTCCCCTCTCCTAATACCTTCCCATAAAACTGCACTAAAGCCAAAATGTCCCCAAGCCATAAACTATAACTTTGTTTTTGCCCCATTACACCAATACAAGGTAAAAAACAAATAACATCCAGGAAGCGTTTGGAGAAAGAAGTTAGGGAATATGGTAACCAGCCCTCCTGCTCCCTTTCTTGTTCCTCTCTGTCCCTTTATTCACTGCAGCCAGCCAGGTTTCCTTTCCTAGGGCTCTGGAGCTCGGATACTGTGTTGGAAGTTTGCGGTTTGGGAGAGGGAGTGTTACACATCTTTTCCAATCAGGTGTCCAGTCGGGGGGACCTCCATCTGGGTCCTTCCCTTGTCCAGTGCCGGCTAGTGCCAAGTAAAGGAAAACAGGTTCAGCAGAAGTGGGAGAGGTACGGCTCTGACACAGCCCACGTTCTATCCAGGTGGGCAGTGGGGTGTCCCGCACGGCGCACGGTGGACAGCGAGGGCGGGGCTGAGTGGGAGGAGCAGGCATGCGCAGAGTCTCGTGCGTGGTGGACGCATCATGGGTGGCGGCCCTCGGCCATTTTAGACTTTTCTTGGTTCCAGTAGTTTCTGTACTTTTCTCCCTGGCTATTTCTGAAGATTCTGCCTTAGTTCCTGTTAACTCATTGTTGACTGGGGGATTTTTGAAGAAACTAATGCCCGTGGCCGGCAATTGTATTTCAGCAGGCCAAAAATTAATTCTGTCATTTTCCTAACTCTCTGTGGGTTACTATATTCAGTATAGGCACACGTGTAAAGTCTTCTAATTTTTCATGTTGTCTTCAGTCCACTGTTCTGTAGAAGCAAAGGAGCGTCCTCCAGCACCGTGAGTTTCATTGTTACTTTCAGTATCAGAATCAATCACTTAAGGTTTTTTTGTTGGTCTAATATTCACATCGTGTGAATCAGAACTATATTCTGAAGAACTGCTATTTTCAGAGACACTATTATATATGTCGTTCAGATAGTCAGGGAGCGTATATGCATAAAATTCACCGAAAAAATTACTCTTCACTCAAAATTTCGCCATGCGCCACCTTTGAAAATTTCACATTTAGAATATACACAAGATTGGAACAAAGCACTAACGAAGCAAAATGTGAATGATAACGACATTCATAAGTTGTATCATGAACCCTTAATCAATTTTAAGCTCTTAACAAGTCCACTTGGTGATGTTAATTGTATCACTCTCTAAAAACATACTGATAGGTTTTCGGTCAATAACGTTGGGGTAACAAAAGACATGTTAATACGTCTCTAGTCAGTAATGTGTTAAGCAAGTACAGCTGTAGATGAATGGGTTGGGAGCCAGAAAGGGGAGGCTGTAGGTTGGTTTTCTGTGGAAGTGTGGGTCTCCCGTGGTCTCAGCCTGCTATGATTTGGAGCAGGGCTTGCGTTCCCCGCCAGAGCCTGGGCTGGGTGGTGGCAGTGAAAGCCCCAGTGGTCAGTGACAAAGGGCCCTGGCCCTCTGACTTTGCAGAAAAGAATTCCCCAAAGACCGTAAGTAGTGAAGCAAGTATTTACTAAGAGGAAAAGAGTACAGTACATGTGGATAGACACACTGATGGACTCAGGGAGAGAGTCACTGAATCACACCCTCGTGGCAGTTTGGAATAACTTTCATGGGATATTTCTTCCAGGTTTCCCTTGGCCAGTCATTTTGATTTGACTGGTTCACTGCCCATATTTGGTTTATCTCAGGATCCTCTCACGTGTGTCCAAGCATCCCTTAGCCAAGATGGATTTTACCAAAAAGGCATGTGGGTAGAACATCCCTAGGCATAACTCCTCTTTGGGCTTGAAGGAGCCTTTTCTGCGCACATGAGGTCTGGGAAGTTGCCTGACTTCCGGAAGAAGAAACATATAATCTGTGCAGGGTCCGGCCTCCTCCCTTAATTGCCCTGCTGTTCTCATCTTGGAGTTTCAGTCCACAGGAAATGAATCTCCAATAGATTTACCCCCACTCCCCCAGGGCAGGGGGTGGGGGGCATCTGCCTTCTGCCTCAGGTCCTTTTCCCCAGACAGGAGCGTGGATTAGGAGTCTGGGGGATCCAGGTTCCAATCCCTTGTTCTGTCAGATTTCTGCAGTGTGATGTGAACTCCCCTCAGTCAGAATCAACACACCTTGCAGGCTTTTCATGAAATTCAAAATAATTTATCAAGATACTTGAAACAGAGTATGTTAGCATCCCCAAATCCAAACTCATACTCCTTGCCACATGGCAGGCTGATAAATCAAGAGAGAAGACACTGGGGCAAGGAATAGTGACTCTATTAGAAAGCTGGCAGTTTGAGATGATGGACTGGCAGAACCCTTTTCCAAGGGAGAATTTAGGCTTCTTTCTACTAAAAGGGGAGGGAGTGTGGCTGTTCATTGCAAATTCTTGGTGCCTGAATCCTTTATTCTTGCAGATGTCCAAGTGGGTCTGGTCACATTGTAAGCCTCCAACTGGACAGTTATTATTCTCTGTTCTGCAATTTTTTATTATACCTTGAAAGGTCAGGCTTGGGAGGCAGAGCCTTGTGAACGGACTGTCATGTGTATTTCTGGCTGTGGGCAACTTCCTTTTATTAATACAAAGAGGCAGAGCCAACATGACTAAGACAGGCAAGAGAGGACAAAGACAGAGTAAAAGGAACTGAACCCACGTAGAGTCAGGTTTCTTCTCTGTTACGTTGGGCTTCCCAGGTGGCGCTAGTGGTAAAGAATCCGCCTGCCAGTGCGAGAGAGGCAAGAGATGTGCATTCAGTCCTTGGGTCAGGAAGATCCCCTGAAGAAGGAAATGGCAACCCACTCCAGGATTCTTGCCTGGGAAATCCTCTGTCCAAGGGATTTTCCTCCTGGGAAAGACTGGTGTCTCAAAGAGTTAGATGTGACTGAAAACAAGTTGTTACATTAGTTGTAGGTTTTCCTTACAAATGACAAGAATTATTGTCACTCTACATCCCACTTAAAAGCTTCCTTACTTCTCTGACCCCTCCTTGTCACCTGCTCTAACCCAAACTCATCTCTTCCCAAGGATTCATCCCTTCTACCTCTGAGCCTGGAGGTGGGACAGGTAACCTTGCTCCTACTTGCTGCTTCTAGATTCAAGTCAAAAAATATCCAGCTTGAAGCTGATGCCATTAGACAAAGCTACCCTCTCCCCCCATTGCTGTGTCATAAACTAATGGCACTGCCTTCATTTCCCCATGATTGGGCTCCCACACACTGTGACTTTCCTCAGCTTTGCTCCTGTATTAACATGTGGCTATATCAATGGATAGCGGGCTTCCCTGGTGGCTCAGTGGTAAGGAATCTGCCTGCCAATGCAGAAGATGAGGGTTTGATCCCTGGTCCAGGAAGAACACCTGGAGAAGGAAATCGCAACCCACTCCAGTATTCTTGCCTGGAAAGTCCCATGGACAGAGGAGCCTGGTGGGCTACAGTCTATGGGTCAAAAGAAGAGTTGGACATGACTTAGCAACTGAGCTCAAGTGTGTGTGCACACACACACACACGTACACACACATATTACCCAAATACTGATATAACAAAATATAGTAATAAACTCTAAACTGGCAATAAAATAAGTAGATAAAATAAATACATAAATAAAATGGCCTCTGAGATCATGCTTACCTGCATTTGTCCTGCTTTTTTTTTTTTTTTTTGCCTCTTGGCCTTTGTGACAATTTCAGTTGCTTATATTCACCCTGTGATGAGGAAGGGATTCTTGCCCTAGGGTTCTGGACATGGCTGAACACACAACACTGGACAGATGACACTGCTCACAGGTTATTATCAGAGATACAGTCCAGAGGAGGAGGACCCTGTGCCAGGCAGGGCCACATAGGGATTGCATGTGGGAACAGAGTGAACGACCAGGAAGTGTGGGAGACAAGCTTTGTACTCTCCAGAGGGTATGGGGCCCACAGGTTCCTGGAGGAGGATGGGATTGGCTTGGGGGAATATTCTGTTGGCTGGCAAGGAACCGAAGCCCACTCCCCAGGGATGAGAAGCAGATGTGCCTGGTGCCCTTGATAAACAGGGATGTTGGATGAGGGACCTTCTCTGCGGGAGCAGAATGGGTAGGGAAACTTGTGACGACTGGTTATTGCAGCTGCCCCCCACCCCCAATTTTACCAGATGTCAAGGCAGTACATGATGTTTATTTCATAATGTTAGGTATTAGCTGTTAGGTCTTAGCAGACAGGGAGACCTGCAAAAGGTCGTGCATAGCTCTCTCGACCTTTCTCAGAATAGTCTTCCTTTAAAAAAAAAAATTTTTTTGTATTGGGGTATTATAGCTAATTAGGGCTTCCCTGATAGCTCAGTTGGTAAAGAAACCACCTGCAATGCAGGAGACCCCAGTTCCATTCCTGGATCAGGAAAATCCACTGGAGAAGGGAAAGGCTACCCACTCCAGTATTCTTGGACTTCGCATGTGGCTCAGCTGGTAAAGAAACCTCCTGCAATGGAGGAGACCTGGATTGGGAAGAACTCCTAGAGAAGGGAAAGGCTACCCACTCCAGTATTCTGGCTTAAAGAGTTCCATGGACTGTATAGTCCATGGGGTTGAAAAAACTCAGGCATGACTGAGCAACTTTCACTTCATAACTGATTAACTGCTGAAGCTTCAATACTCTGACCACCTGATGTGAAGAACCAACTCATTGGAAAAGACCCTGATCCTGGGAAATATTGAAGGAAAAAGGAGAAGGGGGTGGTAGAGGATGAGATGGTTGGATGGCATCACTGACTCAAGGGGTGTGAATCTGACCAAACTCTGAGAGCTAGTGAAGGACTGGTTAACAATGCCGTGATAGTTTCAGGTGGACGGCAAAGGGACTCAGCCATACATATACATGTATCCATGCTCCCTCAAGCTCCCCTCCCATCCAGGCTGCCACGTAACATTGAGCAGAGTTCCCTGTGCTACACAGTAGGTCCTTGTCGGTGGTTATTGTTTAGTTGCTAAGTTGTGTCCAACTCTTTTGACCCCATGGACTGTAGCCTGCCAGTCTCCTCTATACATAGGATTTCCCATTCAAGAATACTGTAGTGAGTTGCCATTTCCTTCTCCAGGGGATCTTCCTGATGCAGGGATCAAACCTGTGTCTCCTACTTGGCAGGCAGATTCTTTACCACTGAGCCACCTGGGAAGCCCCCTTGTTGATTATCCCTTCTAAATATAGGAGTGGGTACACATTGATCCCAAACTGCCTAACTTCCCCCGCCCCAGATAGTCCTTCTTTAGGGTTTCAGAAGTTGCCCACCTTTGTTTCCCGTGCACATCTGTTCCAGGTTGTCATCCCTGTCCTGGCCAATGAGAAGAACCACCTAGACTGGCCCCACGTGGTTTGTCAAGATGTCCAGCGGCATGCCTACAGCCTCCAGGGTGACCTTCTGGTTCTCCTTGAGCAAGCGAAGGGGAAAACCCTGCTGCCCCTTCCAGTCGGCTCAGAAAACATGGGCTCTGAGGGTTCTGAAATCGAGGCCACGTAAGTACCGCCAGGCTGGCCATATGGGTCTCAGAGATAGGGGAGATACTGGTTTATCTGAATGTTTTCTCTACGACTTTTCTGTCCCTGACTCTGCACGTCTCCTTCTTCTGCACACAAGCCCACTGTTGGCCAGCATCCTCAGACTGTGTGTTCCATGCTGATTACCACCGTCACCAGTACCCCCACCCAAGTCTCTGAAGGCTATCACGGCAACGTGGCCTTCTTTCTGCTCAGAACTATCTGAGAACTGAGAGCAGCCACACTGATTCCAGCGTTTCCCTTATCAGGACCGTGTCTCATCGTTGGCAGAGACCCAGGTCCAGTCTGGGAGACAGCACGCCTCTTCCCAGCATTTACTCAGCACATCATGTCGCTGTCCAGACCCTCTACCAGCAGCAGCTGGAGAGTGTTTTCAGATCCTGGGGACATTTTTTTTTTCCCCAAGTAGAAACAAATCAGCTTTGTCGAAGTTTGAGGTCCTTGCCTTCTGTGACTGGAGAGGCATTAAACCCCATGGCCCTTCTCCTTATAGGAGTGATACCCACTGTCAGCTTCCACTTACCATTCCAGCCCTGAGCTATCTTTGCTTCTGTTCTGTGGGGATTTTCTTCTTTTTCTTTAGAGTCAGGCTATGTACCTAAAATAATATGTATATTTTTTAATTGTCTTCTAGTAAGCATTCTGTATGTTTGTGGCAACAGTCCACTTTCCTTCACGCGTTCAGTCTGCCACATTGCTGGGACTTTGCAAACGTATTGTCTGTTCAGGGCCCATGATTTGATCTGCAGAATGAGTAATGCATGGGATAGAAATATACTTTACAGTGAGTTTTTTCATATTGGAAGTAATTTGCTATGTATATAATTTGAAGCAATCCCAGTTAACTGGAAAACTTATAGGGGCTTCATAAAAATATACAATTTTCAAAATAAATACCTTCAAACGACCCTTCTTCTGTTCCTTCTCTCTTTGAACATAACAACATTCAGTGTGAATGTATAATCATTGTGGTGTTTGTCTCCCTTTGTTCAAATTTGATAATTTCCCAAGAGGCTGGATCGTATTACTGGGAGGTGAGTATCTTCTACCTTTAATATCATCCATAATCACTTGTGCCATATCATTGCTCAGCAAATATGAACTTAATTAAATGAAGCGAAGGTGGATTTCTGGCATGAAAAATGCAAATGACAGATTCTCTGTCACCTGTGTCCTGTGTTCTCGGCATGCCTGTGTGTGTGCTAAGCCACTTCAGTCGTGTCCAACTTTTGCGACGCCATGGACTGTAGCCCTCCAGGCTCCTCTGTCCATGGGAGGCTCCAGGCAAGAATACTGGAGTAGGGTTGCTGTGCCCTCCTCCAGGGGATCTTCCCCACCTGGGGATTGAACCCCTGTCTCTTACATCTCCTGCATTGGCGGTGGGTTCTTTACCACTAGTGCCATGAACAGCTGTCAGTTCAGACTGTATGAAAAGGCAAACCAGAATGTATTTTTGATTTTTAATCCTTTCCAAACATCCCTAGTTAGTTTATTTTAAAGATGTATGAGGGACAACACATGGGAATTCCATCTTCACTGGAAAAGTGAGGACAATAGTAATGTTCAGACATCTGACAACTTGCCTGATGGAGGAGGAAGTAACCTGTTTCTTCTTGCTGAGGCGGTCAGAACTGAGACCAGATGAGGGACTAGCAGGGAGATGAACCTGGTCCTGGGTAGAGACAAACTCTTTCCCAAGGACAGCTGATCTTCCCAAAGAATGCACTGCCTCATCAAGCAGGGAGCTGGCTGGCATTGGTGGGACTCAAGGGTTGGGGCTTCCCTGGTGGCTCAGATGGTAAAGAATCCACCTGCAGTATGAGAGACCTGCATTAGTCCCTGGGTCCTGAAGATCCTATAGCGAAGGGAATGGCTACTCAATCTAGTATTCTTGCCTGGATAATTCCACGGACAGAGGAGCCTGGCGAGCTACAGCCCATAGGGTCACAAAGAGTCGAACACAACTGAAGTGACATAGCCCATAGAGTTAAGCTCTTCCCTGCATCCCAGGAGACTTGTCTCTTTCGCAGCTTGGATTCTACGGACAAGTCCATCATCTACGCCATTGAGTCTGCAGTGATCCAGTGGAGCCACCAAATCCAGCTGGTGCTCAAGAGAGAGTCTTCGCAGCCACTCCTCCAGGGGGAGAACCCTATCCCACAGGTGGAGCTGGAGTTCTGGAGGACCAGGTGGGCACAGAAACGCCTCAAGAAACGAGGCGTGACCGTTGAACCTTGGCGAGAGTGTCACCTCCCAGTACACAGAAGAGCTGCCTTGACTCAAATGACACTAAGCTGTTGGCTCTAGGGCTGATGAGAGAAGCCTGGGGGTGGGACCGGCCTCAGTAGCCACCTCCCCCAGCCCATTTCCACAAACGGCTCCAGCCCCGTTTGTGTCCCATGCCGAGATACCCCATCCTCTTGCCTGGTTTCCTGACCACTCTGCTGACCTACTGTGGGGCCCTTCTCCAGCAGCCTTTCTCTGACAACACCTCTCTCACCCCACCCAAAACCTCACTGTGAGAGCTAATGACCTCCAGCTGCTGAGCTTCTGAGCTACCAGATGGTCAGCAGTGTTCCCTGCTGTTACCTCCTACAACTGCTCCTTTGAACCTGTGTCCAGACTGAGGCTCTTGCCCTTGCTATTCTGGGAACAGAGGCCCTGGCTCTTTGGACTAGAGCATGGCCTCTGCGGAAGCACCCCAAGGCAGACCTCCTCTCTCCATCTATCTGAAAGCCAGTCATGGCAGCATGACTGTGTTCCCTGACGTTGTTCTGGACTGATGCTTCTCCTTGTGTTGCAGGTGTGAAGATCTAGAATACATTTATAATCAGCTGAGAATGATAAAGAGGAGGGGCATGGTGGGACTTCTGGATAAGCTTCAGAGCAGCTACTTTCCAGCTTTCCAAGCCATGTTCCGAGACATTGGAGCAGGTGAGGATCCACAAGTATTTTCATACACGGACTCAACTTTCTTATTTAGTGCCGGATTATCTTCCTCTCTGATTTCAGCAGCTTCTAGTCCTCACAGCCCTCCGACCTGAGATGGTTTAGCACATTGGCAAGAATACCAAACCTAGAAACAGGAAAGTAGCCACCCTGTTCTATATTTGCATTTCTAGAGCTCTGAGACCCTGGCAGAGTCACCTAACCTCTCTGAGCTTTTGCGTGTAATGCATACGCTTGCCGCCTGCTTCCCTGGGCTGCTGGGAGAGGATGTAAGTGTGAGTTCTTTGCTGACTGTAAATCATAATCCCTCACCTCTGGAGTTCATGTCCTTCCACCCCCAGCTCCTTGGAAAGTCTCTGTTCCATTTCTTCCTCCATTCTGCTTTTTCTTTTCCTACTTGTGTCAGATGGGACTGCAGTTTCCTGGTCATCTGAGCACCAGAAAAGATTGGCCCTTGTCAAAACTGCGAATCCAGCAGAGTCTATACTTAGAAGTAGGTAAATCCTTTCAGGGCTCCCTCTCCCCTCATCAGTGCACTTCACTTTCTCCTCTCAAACCTCCTCCGGGCTCTTGGGTATTGTAGGTTGAAATGTGCTTCTAAAGGTGTTTGCAATTTCATGCTATTTAAGATTAATCTCCGGAGAAGGCTCTGGCACCCCACTCCAGTACTCTTGCCTGGAAAATCCTATGGATGGAGGAGCCTGGTAGGCTGCAGTTCATGGGGTCGCTCAGAGTCGGACACGACTGAGCGACTTCACTTTCACTTTTCACTTTCATGCTTTGGAGAAGGAAATGGCAACCCACTCCAGTGTTCTTGCCTGGAGAATCCCAGGGACGGGGAAGTCTGGTGGGCTGCCGTCTCTGGGGTTGCACAGAATCGGACACGACTGAAGCAACTTAGCAGCAGCAGCAGCAGCAGCAAGGTTAATCTCAGCAGTGATTCTCAAGTGCTTTTTCTCTATCAGAACTCTTTCTTTAAATGCAACCTCCTGTGTCAATCCAGAATGTAAAACTTGCCAAGGTGTATTTGCTGTGCTAAAGAGGGAGTGTCCTGTGTCCAGCCCACTGGTGGAACCCTGTCGCACCTTCTCTTCCTTATGGTGTGGGGTTTGGAAACCATGCAGATGAAGGAATAAAAGCACCGGTGGTGGAGTTTCTGACTTGTGCTTTATAATAGAGAATAGCTGGCTTAAGGAGCTGGTCTCTGGGGTCCTTCCGGACCCTAATTTCTCATCCCAGAGGCCCTCTGCCAGCACCTAGAGCTGGCTTAGAATGGGGTTCCTACTGGGGCCCCAGTCTGTTGCTTCTCTGAGAGGTTTTGTGTCTCAGAGCAATCAAATGTTGTTCCCAATTTATACTCCAATTCAAATGAGGTAGTGTCCCCAGAAGTGATCTGTGTACCACTGTTAGTATGAGAGAGAGCTGGGGTAGATGTCTGGGCAGGTGTATTTTATTTTTTATGTTTTAAATTTAATTTAGTTAATTTATTTTTTAAATTGGAAGATAATTTCTTTACAGCGTTGTGTTAGTTTCTGCTGTTCAACATGCATCAGCTGTATGTATACATATATCTCCTCCCTCTTGAGCCTCCCTCCTAACCTCCTCCCCATCACACCCCTCTAGGTCATCACAGAGCACCCAGCTGAGCTCCCTGTGCCGGACAGCAGCTTCCCACTAGCTGTCTGTTTTACACATGGCAGTGGATATATGCCAATGCTACTCTCAATTCATCCCACCTTCTCCCTCCCCCACTGTGTCCACAAATCCATTCTCTGTATCTGCATCTGTATTTCCTGCCCTACAAACAGGTTCATCAATGCCATTTTTCTAGATTCCATTATATATACATTAATATACGATATCTGTTTTTCTTTTTCTGACTTTCATTCTGTATGACAAGCTCTAGGTTCATCCATATTTTAAAATATGCAAAAGGGTAACTCCTTTTTTTGGCATGTGATGAGAGTTTTCCATTTATGGTTTTATAGAGATTTAATGGTTTCATTTTATATGATTTTATTTAGGTTAAAATTAGAGTCAAATTAGGGAAAGGTATGAGGTAATACTACAGGTTGTAGGCAGTCATGACAACTATCATAAAGGGGGTATGCCAAGGATGGAAATTTGAGGCTCTGGAATAAAACATATAATAAAAGCGTATTTATGAATTTATTATTTAGAGCCCCAAGTATATTTTTCACATTAAAAGATTAATAGAGTACAATCATTCACATTGATTAATAGTAATAAAAGATTTGGTTCCCCAGACCGCCTTCTAAAAGTTTTTTGCAAAAGAATATATTATGGCAATGAAAAGAAATTAGAAAAAAAAGACAATATCATCATAACTGTTTCAGAGAAATACCACTGTAAAAATAGAAATCCTTGAAATATATAACTCAATCCAAATAATGGAAGAAGAGGAATTTTGATCATAGTTGCCAGGTACAGACTTGGTCAGAAATTTTATTGGGATCTTCAGAGAATAAAAATATTTTAGCTGGCACCTGATTTTCCTTATTTCTAATTTAATTTCAGAGTTGTTGTCCTTATTCTGCAGATAGTATGTGCTTTGCACATACTGTATGTCATGATCAGGGTAGTTCTTTGGCTCACAGATGGACAGAAGAGAAGGGCAGGAAAAGATACAGTCCTGGATTGGTGGGCACATGGGGAGTAAAGAAGGAGGTTAAAAGAACGTAGAAAAATGTGTGTGAACGAGATTTTCTGAAGTGCAATTGATTGGGCAGCAAAGAACCTTGGGAACAGTAAGGGTACCTTGGAAAGAAAAGACCAGGGGAGTAAAGACCAAGTAGGGAGTTCCTGCCTCTGGCCGCTAGGAGGCAAGGTTGGCACAGTGCGGCCCAGTTGCCAGTCCAGCATATTTGTGGGTAGAAGCGTGTGGAGAAAAGGGCTTCCCAGGTGGTACTAGTGGTAAAGAACCTGTTTACCAATGCAGGAGACATAAGAGACATGGCTTCTATCCCTGGGTCAGGAAGATCCCTTAGAGGAGGTCATGGCAACCTATTCCAGTATTGCCTGGAGAATCCCATGGGCAGAAGAGCCTGGTGTGCTATGGTCCATGGGCTTGCAAAGAGTTGGACACGACTGAAGCTACTTAGCATGTGTATGTGGGGAGAGAAGTAAAGTCCAGAGGTTTTCTGGAGCTGCCATGGAACTGGCTCTCAGGTTCCCATGAGAGCCCATCACATGCAACCCTTGTCAACACGGACTCCCCAGCACTCAGTGACATCAAGTTAGTAGCTTGAGATCAGACACGGTGGGAAGATTAGGAGTATTTACATCCCAGAAATTGGCAAATGCTAAAGGCTTTTGGGATCAAGGCTTTTGTCCCAGAAGAGCTGTGGTTAAAGATTTACCAGCAAACCACATATATTTCTGTGCAACTGGGGTTTATATTTGAACCTGTTTAGTTTGGTTTTTTTGGCCACATTGCCCGGCCTGTGGGATTTTAGTTCCCCAACTAGGGATCAAACCCAGGCACTGCACAGTGGAAACACAGAGTCCTAACCACTAGGCAACCAGGATATTCCCTATATTTGCATTTTTTAAAAGCTGTTAGCTTAACTCTGTATCTTTCTTCATCTGCCTTGTGAGCCAAGATGACTGCACCCTGGAGTAGATGAGCCAGCCCTCAAGTGTTGAGCTCTTGAAAATCAGGGAAGTGCGTATTTGTATGATTAAAGGAGATTTTTCTTATTAAAAAGCACAACATGAAAAGGAGGCTCCCGTGGTGTGATGCTCTGTTTCTCTTCCCTCAAGGCACAGATGAAAGCCTGAGCATGTGCTCATTGGAATGACTGTTGGATTCTGACACCCCCAACCCTACAGTGGTTCTGATACTTCCATCAAACCCTCCCATTTAAGAATTGCTGTTCTAGTTGATTTACCATGACATCTGTCTTTTAAAAATTGGGTTCACATAGTCCTTCCCACAACTCCATTTGGGGTATAAAGCTTGATATACATCCCAAACCTTGATGTACACACCCCAAACTCCCATGTGTAGTGAGCCCCACAACCATCAAGCCAGGGGTTCAATGTAATAAACTCAGGTATAATCCTGCTTTTGCTCAGCCGGGCAGGGCTGACCAATTAACTGGTAGACTCAAGGCAGGTTATTTAGGTCTTAGTGTTATTGTTTTTTTTTTAATTTTCAGCAATTTTTATCGGATGGTACAGTGGTTTTATTTACTTATCTATTTATTGGGCTTCTCTGCTAGCTCAAGTGGTAAGGAATCCACCTGCCAATGCAGGAGATGCAGGTTCTATCCCTGGGTCAGGAAGATAGATCCCCTGGAGGAGGAAATGGCAACCCACTCCAGTATTCTTGCTTGGAGAATCTCATGGACAGAGGAACCTGAAGGGCTACAGTTCTTGTGGGGTCCTGCAGAGTCGGACACAACTGAGCATGCAACAAATTACAAAAAATTAGAAAAAGAAATTTATTTGTTATTTTTTGGCTGTACCACGCAGCATGCAGGAT
Organism: Bos javanicus; assembly: GCF_032452875.1. NCBI lineage: Eukaryota > Metazoa > Chordata > Mammalia > Artiodactyla > Bovidae > Bos > Bos javanicus. The sequence continues at coordinate 31,802,404 of NC_083886.1, forward strand.
CATAGTTCCCTGACCAGGGATTGAACCCATGCCCCTTTCATCAAAAGTGTGGAGTCTTAATCACAGGACAACCGGAGAAGTTCCTAGGTCCTAATTCCTTTGCTTACAAAGTGGAAATAATGAAGCTACCTCATATGATTTTCTATGAGTTTTTCTATGAGTGGGATGGTGTTTGGTATATTGAAACTGTTTACTAAACAGTGTATATATTTTGAGTTTCTTTTAGGATGAATACAGAGCTTCATCCACATAAAATAACCCAAGACCATGTGCTGTCACACGACAGTGCCGGGTTACCTGCCCAGGAAAGAACCAGCCTTCCTAAACACCCGTTTCTGGGTCTTTGCATCCCCTCTAAGTGGCTCTGCAGAATTAGCACCCAGAGCTACGGTTTTCCTCCTTTCCCCCCTCGGCCACCACAGGACGGCAGATGGAAAGTGCTGTTTTTCCTCGGCTTCATTCAGTGGAAATGGCAGGAGGTTTTCCTGGCTTTGAAGACCGGCAGAGCCTTGCCATAATCAGCCTGAGCTATTTCTCTATTCCCTGTGACTTGTCCTCCGTAAGAGCTCAATGAGATTCTTTATTGGCAAATATTTATTAGAGATGTGATCGTGCACGCAGCACCTCCTTTGGTACAAGCACTGAGCTAGCCGTCTTTGCTGCCTTCACAAGAACCCTTTACATGAGTGACTGTTCAGCCTGTTGTTGAGATTCAGACAGGATAGTCATGCCTGAGGTCACACATTTGATGTATCGGCATTTGAAGGCAGATCTTTCTGACTCTTAAAACCCGTCCTCTGTCATCCATCCCATATTACCTCAGAGGTAATACCAGCAAACAGTCACCAAGCATTTTCTACACACACAGCACCAGAGGGCCTGGGCTTGGGAGGGCCAGGAGGCCGTCCAGATACAAGAATTCTGTAAGAGAGGCTCCTCAGACCCCTCTCCCAGCTGCCCAGGGCTCTTCTGATTTCAGTGTTTCCTTGCAAGAGCTGGCCAGCCCTCTCTGCTCCCTCAGCCAAGGAAGAGATCACAACCCTTGTTTTCTTATCCTTCATGCCCAGGCCCCAGGGCTCTGCTGGGCGGGTGTGAGCCTCAAGCTGGTACTGTGATGGGTTGTCTCCCGTTCCTTCCAGCTCTGACGGAGGCGCGGGACATCTACACCCACCTGGCGCCACTGCGTCGTCACCTGGAGGACCTCAAGAGCCTGGAGTTTCCCGACGTGAAGCCCCGGCTGCGGCCCCTGCTGCACGTGGTCTGCCTGATCTGGGCCACGTGTGAGTCTTACCGCTGCCCAGGGCGGCTCACAGTGCTGCTGCAAGAGATCTGCAACCTTCTGGTCCAGCAGGTGGGCACCCAGCAGTTCCCAACCTCACCCCGGGGGCTGGATGGTCCAAGTCACAAGAAGAGTAGAGTGTGCATCTTTTTTTTTTCAGAGCAATAATGAGGGCCCAAAGGGTTCTCCTCTGGTGGCTCAGATGGTAAAGAATCTACCTGCAATGCAGGAGACCCAGGTTCAATCCTTGGATCTGGAAGATCCCCTGGAGAAGGGCATAGCTACCCACTCCAGTATTCTTGCCTGGAGAATTCCATGGACAGAGGAGCCTGGCAGGCTACAGTCCATGGGGTCGCAAAGCGTCAGACACGACTGAAGAGACTTAGCAGAGGATTCTCAGACTTGAATTGCTTTATCATCATAGCCAGTAACTCCCAAAACTGTTCTCAGTCCTGCTGGGGTACTTTGGAGGACCTGGGTTTGGGCACAGGGTAGAGATGGTGAGTTTCAACCTCCTTAAGGATCTTTATGTATGTATATATGATTTTGTTTATATATTTATCTGGCAGCACTGGGTCTTGGCTGCTGCATTCAGGCTTTTTTCTCTACTTGCAGCAAGGAGGGGCTACTCTCTAGGTGCAGTGCACGGGCTTCTCACTGTGGTGACTTCTCTTGCTGTGGAGCACAGGCTCTAGGGCATGCCGCTTCAATAGTTGCGGCTCCTGGGCTCTAGAGCACAGCCTCAATAGTTGGGATGCACTGACTTAGTTGCTTCTCACCATGTGGCATCTTCCCGGATCAGGGATGGAACCCGTGTTTCCTGCATTGGCAGGTAGATTCTTACCATCTGAGCCACTAGGGGAGCCCAGAAAGCCAGTGAGTCACAACAAAAACCTGGAAAGGATACCTGTCCAGCCCCAGCTGTCCCAAGAGAAGTCTCACTGTGTTTCCTTGTCTCTGACTGGTCACTCGCCATCCCTGAGCCAGTCACTGACCGTGGCTAGAACCCAGGTCCCAGTCCCTCTGTGGGACTACAGAATGGGGTCTGACGTTTCCTGTATTAGGCTTCTGGTAAGTTTTGCATGGGCAGTCGCTCAGTGAAGAGCTGTAGGCTGGGCAGAGTTGAGGACCATCCTGCACCTGCAGCCAGGCTTAGTACCACTCACCTGTCTGCCCTCCAGGCCTCTGTTTATCTCTGCCCAGAAGACCTCCTGAGAGGTGAGGTGGAAGAAAGTCAGAGGAAACTGCATGTGGTCGTGGACACCCTGAGCTTCTTCAAGCAGCTGTTTCAGGACAGAAGGGAGAATCTCCATTCTTACTTCAGAGAGAACCAGGAGGTCCGCGAGTGGGATTTCCAGTCCTCTTTGGTCTTTGTGCGACTGGATGGCTTCCTAGGGCGACTGGGCGTGGTGCAGGTGAGTGTTCTCCTCCCGTCAGGCCCCGCTTCCTTGTAGGAGGGAGCAACCGAGGGATCCAAAAAGTAGCAGCAGTAGCAAAGAATGAAATATCATCATGTGCAGCATCATGAAGGGATCTAGAGAGTGTCATATCGAGTGAAGTAAGTCAGGCAGAGAAGGAGAAGTACCATATGATATCACTTATATGTGGAATCTAAATAAATAATACCAGTGAACTTATTTACTACACAAAAACAGACTCACAGACATAGAAAACAAACATGATTGCCAAAGGGGAAAGAGAGGTGGGGCGGGATAAGTTAGGAGTTTGGGGAGTAACAGTACACACCATTATATGTAAAATAGATAATCAGCAAGGTCCTACTGTATAGCACAAGGAACTGTACTCAATATTCTGTAATAACCTATATGGGACAAGAATCTGAAAAGTACATGTGTGTGTATAGAAGCCACCAGGACTTACCTGGTGGCTCAGTTGGTAAAGAATCTGCCTGCAATGCAGGAGACCTAGGTTTGATCCCTGGGTCAGAAAATTCCCCTGGAGAAGAGAATGGCTACCACTCCAGTATTCTTGCCTGGAGAATCCCATGGACAGAGGAAGCTGGTGGGCTACAATCCATGGGTTGCAAAGAATCAGATATGACTGAGCAGCTAAACTACCACCACCATATATGTGTGTATGTATATATATGTGTATGTAGATACGTGTATATATATATGTGTGTGTGTGTATATATATGTGTGTATATATATATGCATGTATATCTGAATCACTTAGCTGTACACCTGAAACTAACACAACATTGTAAAATAATTTTTAAAATAAAGTGTAGTATTTAAGATTTCAAAAAAAGAAAAAAATGAGGAAGAAACAAATATTTATCAAATTAATTAATTTTTAAGAATAGCTGCCTTTCAAGGTATGTGGAAATCCTATTTTATTCTCTAATGGAAATTAAGTTTTCTCTTATATGTAATTTTCATTACATTTCATGTATGGAGAATGCAGTAAGAGAATTATAGTGTATCTGCAATTCCCAGGCTATGTCATTAGGTCAGCATTTGGCCTTTTCTTTATTTCACGTCTGTCTGCCTAAAGGTAGGATGACCAAATAAAAAGTGAACAAGTGAAAAACAGCAAAGCGCAGAGTAAGAAGAGGTCCGAGACAACAGGGTGATCAGCCTCACGTTGGCTGGAAGAACCCGTGATTCAGTAACTTTCTTAGAAGAGTCATCATGTGATGGTAGTTCTACTAGAAGTTTAGGAAATTCTGATCATAGTCTCAGGAAGGAGTCTCAAGGAATCAATTGACAAATTCAGTTGGTTTTCAAATTACGCATAATCTTCTTGCTAGAGGTCTCATAGGAAATGGCCAGTGAGCTGACCTGGATGCAGCTGGCCATGCCCACAAAGCCACTACCTTGAACTTCTCCACTTTCCCACCATCAAGGTGGCTCCAAAAACTACATGACTAGCATGAGTGCTAGGTTGCTTTAGTTGTGTCTGACTCTGTAACCCTGTGCATGGATGGTAGCCCGCCAGGCTCCTCTGTCCGTGGGATTCTCCAGACAAGAATACTGGAGTGGGTTGCCATTTCCTCCTCTAGGGGATCTTCCCAACCCAGAGATCAAACCCGAGTCTCCTGTGTCTCCTGCGTTGGTATGTGGGTTGTTTACCGCTCGCACCACCGGGGAAGCCCAAGACGAGAACGAATCCCTGTACAAATGAAATACGACTTTTCCTCTTCTCCCCCGGTTGTTTAAAAGTCAATGCAAACATTAGTGTAAGGACCAAGGTAAGAAAACAAGGGCCTTTCTCTTTTGACTGTTTTCCATTTCAGGATTTAGTGTGATTACCACATGTTTGCATGCTTTGCAGCTCTGTATTCACTGATGAAACTTTGCAGGGAGAGTAGTGGGTATGACAAAACAAAATACATACTTATCCTAAAATTAATTTGGGAGATGCAGGGTCAAATTCAAGATTAGGACAATAGCCAAGGAGACTGAGAAGGAATCAGAAGCCAGGAGACTGAGAAGGAATCAGAAGCATGTTTCTATCCATGATCAGCAGAGATTTTGGGCGAAGAGAAGGGCTGTGTTGAGAGGAGGTAGTGATAATTGCATGGCAGAGACCATGCGATTATGAGGATTAGAGAAGATAAGATGGAATCTCTTCACTTCAGGCCCCAAAGCATAGTTCCAGCACTGCCATGCTCTAGGCACCATGCACCAGGCTCTGAGCTGGGGCCCCAGGGGCAGGACGGTGCCTAGGGTACAGTTTTGCCTGTAAGAAGCCCACGGACCAGAAGACATGAAGAAGGCAGAGATTGATGGAAGAGATCCAGGGATGGGAAGACAATAAAATCTTGAAGCTTCACTGAGGTGTATTAAGTGCCATGATAAAAGCAAAGTGTGTGTGTGTGTTAGTCACTTAGTCATGTCTAGCTCTTTTTGACCCCATGGACTACAGCCCACCAGGCTCCTCTGTCCATGGGATTCTCCAGGCAAGAATACTGGAGTGGGTTGCCATGCCCTTCTCCAGGGGATCTTCCTGACCCAGGAATCAAACCCAGGTCTTCTGCATGGCAAGCAGATTCTTTACCATCTGAGCCACAGGGAAGCCCAATAAAAGCAAAATTGGTGTGATATTGGGAGCAAGAAAGAGGGGTTCCTAACCCAGAGGGCCTCTGAGAAAGTGGGGAGTACAAGAGGAAATAAATTTAGAAACTGGAGTAGGAATTCTCTGGGGAAACGAAGACTGGTGAAGGTGGGAACGGAGACAGAGAAAATGTATGAGCCAGAAGGCCAGACCCTAGATCTTATGAAAGATGCACCTTAAATCCTTCTCTGGGATCACAGAGAATATAAATAATTGATGCCTAGCTTTTTCCTAAATGCTTTGTTTTGGGCACCATTTCCACTACAGCCCTTGAGGAGCAGCCTCTCTTCCCCTTCTTCTCCATTCCATCCCTCTCCTCTCCAACACCCACCTGTTCACTCTTTTAACTGGAGGTGACAGAGACTCTCTCGCTCCTTTCTGCCCCTGGCCACCGTGGGGACCAGGGCAGACAACCGCCTTCACAGTCTCCCTAGCCCCGAGGATGGTCCTCGGAGTGGAAGCCAGGGAGCAACGCTCAGCTCTGCAAGGCTGTTGGGCTGTGGCCTGGGGCCCTGCACACACGTTAATGATGTGACTTTGCATATAGACAGCTATCCTGAAGTTGGGCGCCTAATCTGCTGGGATTATTCAGTAACCACAAGCGGCCCTGGCCACTAGCCTCCCCAGAGTCATTACCCTTGCAAGAATCCACTCTCTGGTTGCTTTTTCCTTCTAAATCAATGCACAGATGCATAAAAAGCAAAAAGCAGTTGCCCCAGTTTAATTAGAAGGTGAGTTGAATGTCACCCGGTCCTGCTCCTGTTCCTCTCTTAAGTTTTCTGTCCCTGGCTCTGGTTCACTTGTCTGCTCTTAGGCCAAATGCCTCCACTTCTTTTGTCCACTCATTTTCCCTCTTCCTCCCTCTTCCCTCTTTCTTTTCTGCTGGTCTCGCTCCCCTTCTCTGTTTTCTTCTTTCTCTTGTTTAGTTTCTCTTAGCTCTGTTCACCCTGTGTTTCCCTGACTCTGCCTTTTCCTGTGGCTGTTCCTTTCCTTCGTCCGGGCATTTCTTCTTCTTTCATCTTTCATCTCCTAAACATTTGCTCAGATATGCCCCCTGGCCCCTGTCTTCCCTGTCTCTTCCCCACTCAGCTCAGTGCAGCAAGACGCAGGCTATCGATCGGCTCTGGGCATATTTCACATCGCCCTTTAGTTAACATTCTGTGTATCCCTGTGATCGATGCCTGTTTGAGATGGGGTTAATCTGTTTCTCTCCAGCAAGAATTAGCATGAACCCAGCCTTATTTATCTTGCCGTTCTGTATACTTTGTGGCCCCTAAAACATGGGCAGCTGCAATTAATAAATACATGAAGCCAAGTTAATAAAATGATTTCAGTGCGTTTCCCTCTCTGCCTGCTCACAAGAGTGAGGTTGTTTAGGGCTGGTTTTTAATCTCCATTGTTCTGTTTTCCCTTCTGATTTGCCTGGCCTTTTTTTTTCTCTTTGCTCTTTGAAACAGGAAAGTTTTATTGTGCATATGGATGTTTCTCCTCTTTTGCTATTCAGTTGCTCAGTCATGTCCGACTCTGCGACATGGACTGCATGCGGCATGCCAGGCTTCCCTGTCCTTCACCATGCCTGGAGCTTACTCAAACTCATGTCCATTGAGTCGGTGATGCCATCCAACCATCTCATCCTCTGTCGTCCCCTTCCCCTGCCTTCAATCTCTCCCAGCATCAGGGTCTTTTCCAATGAGTCAACTCTTTGCATCCGGTGGCCAAAGTATTGGAGCTTCAGCTTCAGCATCAGTGCTCTGGGCACCTGCTGAATGAAGGTGAGGGCAGGACTGCTTGGCCAGAGGTCCTGACTTGCTGAGCCATCCTGCAGGTCTGTCTGCAGAGGCATGTGGAGTAATTGCATTCTCTGCAAACCTTGTTCTCCTCCTCCCCTTCCTCCTCCTCACCATCCCCATGATGCAGCTAATCTCTTAGAGAGCCAACCCCTGGGAGGGAAAGGAAGAATAGACCAAGAAAGAATTAACATCTTTCAAGAGCCAATCTCGTGTCAGAGCTGCAGCCTTACAACCTTGGAAAGAGCTGGGTATCAGTACCTCTAACAAATGAGCACCGTTACGTGTGACACAAAAATGAACTTGCCCAGAGTCATAGGCTCAGCAAGGCTTAGCTGGGATTCATACCCCAGGGTACAGGGTTCCAAGCACTGTCTTTCCACCAAACGCAGACATCTCCCAGCAATTATAAAGATCTGTTCCCCTGCCTCCCTCCCTGCCTCCCTCTCTCCCTCCCTTTTGAGAGTCCCACATTGGTTTTGTTGTTTTCTTCTGCCCTGACACACTCTATTCTGTATTTGCACACACTATTTTTACGACATGATTTCTCGGTCTTTTTTTTCCTGAATAAGTCATTTGGGTAAAATTATAATTCCCACTCCACGAAAGGGCCTTACTAAGGAAATCCCGAAAGTATATACAGTCTTTGCAATTTAAAGGAACAGTCAGAAATCAAATGGAAAAGTCTTCCGCTGCCTCTGGATTTGTTTCCCCACCCTGCCTTCCTGCAGTGTGCTTCATTGTGTACCTGTGCACCCACACACAACACACACCATTCATACAGACACACACTGCACACACACATACACCATACTACGCATGCATACACACACACACACACCACAGTCACACATACAGACACACTGCTCATAGACACACAATACTACACATGCAGACACACTGCACATAAGCACAGCACACTACACACATACACAGCACACTCACACATGCAGACACATATTGCACTTGTGCACACAGTACTACCCACACATTACATGCACCACACACACATTGCGCATACACACCATGCACACATGCGTGCATACATACACTGTGTACACAACGCTGCGGGCAATACGTGCACGCACACACACATACAGTTTGTTGTTGTGCCATAACATTGCAGATTCTGCAGCTGCCCTGTTTGTGTTTCCACCCCCGGCCTCTCCCCTCCAACAGTGCAGTAAGTAAGCAGCTTGGGGAGAACCCCCATCTCTTTCACTATGAAATTTCTGTAAAGCTGTGATTCTCTTAAAGATGGGATGCTTTCCTGCTGAGGCTCCATGCGCAGTGATTAGCAGGCAGTTAGGTAATAAGCTGACCCAATCTACCATATTTCCCTTGCTTTTTCCACGTCTCCAGCCCCTCCGCCAGCTCCTTTCATTCGGTCTAATTGGGCCGCTTCCCTTTCAGCCAGGCCTGAGCGCTCGGTCGCGTAGGAGACCATTAGCTGCATAAGGTCGACTGCCTTCAGAAGGTAAAGAAAACAGTCTTTTTCCCAATGACCTTTTGAGATTCTCGTCTGTGAATGTCTGCTTTGTGTTTGCCCATAATGAATTCTGAAGACATTTCTTTTAAGATGCACGGCCTCTCCTGAGAACAGGCTTGCTGTTTGTGGGGCCACATCACCCCATTAAAGGTTGCACAGTTTTCAGAAGAATAGGGCCCAATCAATCCAGCCAGCTGCCCAGGACCCCTTGCTCTTTGTGGCTTCCACCTGGAAAGGAGCACCTGAGTATCAGCTACTGTGCACATCTCATAGCCACCAATCTGATCTAATGACATTGAGGTGATGCTAATTAATTACAGTGCCTACCGTTCATTGAGGGCTTCCCTGGTGGCTCAGATGGTCTGCCCACAATGCAAGAGACCCAGGTTGGATCCCTGGGTTGGGAAAATCCCTTGGAGAAGGAAATGGCAATCCACTCCCGTATTCTTGCCTAGAGAATTGCATGGACAGAGGAACCTGGCAGACTACAGTCCATGGCATCACAAAGAGTCAGACATGACTGACTACACTTCACTTTTTTTTTTTTTCCCACCATTTATTGAGGGCTTCCCAAGTGGCTCAGTAGGTAAAGAATCTGCCTGCAATACAGAAGTCACAGGGGATGCGAGTTCAGTCCCTGGGTAGGAAAGATCCCCTGGAGGAGGAAATGGCAACCCACTTCAGTATTCTTGCCTGGAGGATTCCATGGACAGAGGAGCCTAGTGGGCTACAGTCCATAGGGTCGCAAAGAGTTGGACATGACTGAAGTGACTTAGCGTGCACACACACCATTTATTGAAGTTGTACAAAGGCACTTCCCATGTAACTCTGTAACTCATCTGCAGATCAGGAAAAGGAGGATTAGAAAAATTAAGTGTCTTGCTTTAAGTCACGTAGCTGGTGAACGGTAGAACAGGGCTGTGTGAACCCAGGGATCTGTGCCCCAGCACTCCTCCCATGATGCCCTGTGTCCTACCCCTGACCTTGACATTTTCAGCCTGAATACAGTATCATGGATTTTGTGTGTTTACAACAGTGATGGATAAAAATGAATATTTTAAAAATTTAATCTAAACCTCTCATGGGTTTAAATGGCCTTTTATCTGTTTTGTGAGGACTTCTAAATAAACAATGGAAAGAGCTCACATTTAAATATTTTAAGAATCAAAGATATAGTCACCACGATTTCTGTAAGTCTGTTTCTACGATTGTGATTCAGCTTCCTGCCTGATGCAGGAATCTTCTTTATGATACCTCCGTGACATGACATCAGACTTTCAAAATCCACCCAGAGGGACTTCCCTGGCAGTCCAGTGATTAAGACTGTGATCTCCCAGTGCAGGGGGCATGGGTTCAGTCCCTGCTTGGGGAACTAAGATCCCACATGCTGCATGCTAAGTCACTTCAGCCGTGTCCAGCTCTGTGCAGCCCTATGGACTGCAGCCCTCCAGGCTCCTCTGTCCATGGGATTCTCCAGGTAAGAATACTGGAGTGGGTTGCCATTTCCTCCTCCAGGGGATCTTCCCAACCCAGGGATCGAACCCACGTCTCTTACATCTACCTGGGTTGTCAGGCAGGTTCTTTACCACTGGTACCACCTGGGAAGCCCCCATGCTTCATGGTGCAGCAGAAGAGAAAAGAGCTGTGAAATCCCCCCAGATATGGGGGGCTTAGCACCTCTCTTAGCAGCCCAGTGTATGGCTGGACCTTTCCAGGCATGAAATGATTGTGTTTCATGGAGTAGAACCACACGAAACTGCCATTTCTTGTAGGTCAATATGGTCAAAAATCAGAAATTTTGTAAGTTCAACCTACAGGTTGACCCCAAATCTTCTGCTTTGTCCTTTTCACTCACTTTCCTTAATTCTGCCCTCACCTCAGGGCCATGCAAGGTTCTGCCTCGCACTTGACCACAGCTCATCAAACGTTCAAAGGCACAGTTTTGCCTTGCTTCCTAATTCTCTGTTCTTGTCTTAATTCTCTTTATTTTATCCAATTGCTCTGAGTCCAATGTTTCTAGAGTCTCTACCACCCTGTCACCTTTCCTGGAGGTCCTGTTGCTAAGTCCAAGGTCAAAGATGATGTCTTCCTTCATTCAACAAATATTTCTTCAGCATCCAGGACTCTTCCAGGGATGGAAAATACAGTGGGATCTCTAGGGTGTTTACAACCTACTGAGAAAGGTGGATAGGAAATAAACAATATGATGTAATCCAAGATAGTATATTATAATGGCAGAGAGTGATTAAGAGTTCCGAAGAAAAGCTTATGCAGGAGAAGGGCATACAGAGTGTAGGAGAAAAGTAGGGTAAGAGTCTCTTTTATTTGGGGAAGGGGTAAGGAAAGGATTAAGACCTTGAACTGAACCCTAAATAAATGTATTGCCCATCATGTGTTTGTTAAGCAACATAAATATCCATTGTTTCTAGTGACCAGAGTTTCTCCAAAAATAGAATGATTATGTAAGTATTCTTTGGGGGCTTGCCTGGTCTCTCAGTGGTAAAGAACCTGCTTGCCTGCAGGAGATGCAGGTTTGAACCCTGGGTCTGGAAGATCCCCTCAAAAAGGAATTGGCAACCCACTCCAGTATTCTTGCCTGGGAAATCTCATGGACAGAGGAGATTGGCGGGCTACAGTCCATGGTGTCACAGAAGAGTCAGACATGACTTAGTGACTAAACAACAGTATCTATGATTTACCTGTTAGATTGAAAATGAAGCAGCTTTCAGTGACCACCCAGGACTGTGCTTCAAGAATTCTTGAGAAATAAAATATAACAAAATTATCATTTAGTTTTCTGACATAATCAAACACATTGAAATGCATCTGTCTTTTAAAATGGTTAGAAGGTACCTCCTAAAAATTGAAATTAGCATCCACAAACTTATGAAAAATGGGTACCCACATGACATTCCACAGCACAAACACAGTACATTTCTTCTATCAGAATGACTCAAATTACTACTAAAGTCCATTTCATTTGAATCAAGGTGATTGCTATTTCCTCCCTGCATACAAAGTCAAATATGTGTTTAAATAAAGCCTACCCCCTTTCCCCATCTTTGGCAGGATCTCCTGGTTTGGGTATACATCTTCCTTCAGTTGGCTGTTTCTTCCTCCTCCCTTCTCCCAGTTCAGTCCCGGCTCATCAGTTCAGTTCAGTCCAGTCACTCAGTTGTGCCCAACTCTTTGCGACCCCATGGACTGTAGCATGCCAGGCCTCCCTGTCCATCACTGGAGTCTACCAAAACTCATATCCATTGAATCGGTGATGCCATCCAACCATCTTATCCTCTGTCATCCCCTTCTCCTCCTGCCTTCAGTCTTTCCCAGCATCAGAGTCTTTTCATATGAATCAGTTCTTTATCAGGTGACCAAAGTATTGGAGCTTCAGCATCAGTCCTTCCAATGAACATTCAGGACTGATTTCCTTTAAGATGGACTGGTTGGATCTCCTTGAAGTCCAAGGGACTCTCAGGAGTCTTCTCCAACACTACATTTCAAAAGCATCAATTCTTCAGTGCTCAGCTTTCTTTTTAGTCCTACTCTCACATCCATACATGACTACTGGAAAAACCATAGCTTTGACTAGATGGACCTTTGTTGTCAAAGTAATGTCTCTACTTTTTAATATGCTGTCTAGGTTGGTCATAGCTTTTCTTCCAAGGAGCAAGCCTCTTTTAATTTCATGGCTGCAGTCACCATCTGCAGTGATTTTGGAGCCTCCCAAAATAAAGTCTGTCACTGTTTCCATTGTTTCCCTATTTATTTGCCATGAAGTGATGGGACCAGATGCCATGATCTTAGGTTTCTGAATGTTGAGTTTTAAGCCAAATTTTTCACTCTCCTCTTTCACTTTCATCAAGAGGCCCTTTAGTTCTTCGCTTTCTGCCATTAAGTTTGGTATCATCTGCATATCTGAGTTTATTGCCTTTTGTCTGGCAATCTTGATTCCAGCTTGTGCTTCATCCAGCCCAGCGTTTCTCATGATGTACTCAGCCTAGCTGAGCAAAAAGGGGACTTAGACAGCTGTCTATGGCTGTAAGGATGGGTACCCACTTGAAAATGCAGGAAAAGTCAACCACTTCTTAAAATTTCCCAGTGCCTCTGTCTCTGCTGCTGGGCTTGGTGTCTTGGTGAGAAGCAAGAGATGGGCTGCCCTCTTCTATCCTGATGGGTTAGCCCAGAGCAATGGCCAGTGATATGGGCATTCCCTGGAATGACATCAGGACCTGCTGGGTTTCCAGTCTTGGGACACCTTTCCCTCTTCTTGCCGTTTAAATCTCCTCAGGGTGGAGGACTGCCTCCCAGGGATCCCTGTCACATGTTTGCCAAAATGACACGAAGGTACCCCAGTCTCCCTCTTTGCTACTGAAGAGCTAAGCACACAGACTGGAAGGTACAGCAGGAAGCATGCCTTGATTTAGAGACTTTGTGATTTTCAGTGGGTAGTTGTGATAGATCAGTTAGATGCAGAGTTAGATGTGTTCTGAAGGCTCCTATCCTATCAGAAGTGAAGCGTCCTCTATGGACTCAAGCAGCATCACCGCCCCCGCCCCTCCACCAGGGCTCTAGGTTGTATTGTCACCTGTCACTTGATCCAGAGCCCTGCTGGGAACTGCCAAGTCAATGGTGACGGTAACACATACTCACTGCCTATTTACTGGGTGCCATCCTGAGCCTACACTGACTTGATTCACTCTCACTGTTGTTATCCCAATACAAAGATGTCAGGTCATCACCCACCAACACCCAGCCGGCCACAGGGTCTACAGTCCCAGGTACGCTCAGCAAGGGGACCCCGCAGATGTCTTTTCTTGGCAGAAGTCGTTGCTGAGAATGTTGGCGCCACCTCTGAGCTTGTCCTCAGGACTACTCAGAGGATCCACTTTCCTGTCAGTTCCTTCCAAGACAGCTGTCATTCTGGAACCACACAACATGGTCCATTTAAAATTGGTTTCTTAAATGGGAATAAAGCCACCGGCCATGTAAATAGTGTTATTATTGTATTTTATTATTTATGAGAGAACACAGAAAGAGGTTGAAGCATGAATTTGGTTTTTGTGTGCGAGTAAATTTTATTTATTGGAATTTTCTCTTTGTTATCGCATGTCACCAAGAGTTATTTATATCAGCCCAATCTAATAAAAAGGTTACAAAACTAACCAAGCTTCACATTTTCCTAAGCAACCGCCACCCCCATATAATTTCCAGCCCTTCCTGGACCAGTTTGCGCATCATCCACTGTTGTTGTCATCCTCGTTATCTTAATTCCATTGCAAATTGTCTTCACAGGATCTTCTGAAGACAACTTCGGATTTCCACAAACTGGAAAAGCTTGAGTTCAGTGGTATCAGAGGAAGTGCCTTGAGCCAGCAGGCCCAGCAGATGTACACCGAATTTCAAGAGATGTGCAGGGTCTTCTCAGACTCTTCCTACGACTGCTTGGATCTCCAGAGTGTGGTAGGGCTTGGAAGGGCTACCTTGCAAGCTTTGTCTCTTTTTCTCAGATGCCTGCAGCCTCTATCCTGGGTATTTACTTGCATTTCCCCTGTGCGTTTTCTTTGGCTCTGTGGTCCCCATGGTTTTATTGGCAGAGACCACAATTAATTATCTTTTGTGTCAGGAGAGAAGTCAGGGGAGGGAGTTTTCCAACTGCTGACTTCTTCGGAGTGAAGATACCCAGGGTTTCAGAGATGCTGAGATGGAGATGGGGTGATGGTGGAGGCTGCAGCCACTCTGCAGCTCCCAAAGCTTTAAGCTTTGAGCAGCACCTGCTGTGTGAAGGCCAGGCACACCCAGGCAGAATTTCATTAGTGGCCCGCAGAGGGGTAAGTGACGCAGTAGCCCAGTTTTCTGATCAGACTCTAGTTCCCTAGAGAGACCTCAGGATGAGGCAAGGGCCAACATTGCATTTTCCAGGATCAGGACACGGGAGTCCACATCCCACCTGTAGTGCAGGAGAGCTGAGACCAGTGAGTGCAAGACTGCAGGAACCAAAAAAAGCAAAAGGGTCGGTACAGAAACAGGGAATGGAGTTCCCGGGAAGGGAATGGCTGGATTACTGGAAAAGGAATTTTAGAGCATTTGAGGGAAAAGGAAAAAGCAATTAAACATCTGCTCTGAGCACCCTCCACTGTCTGCGTTCGTGCTCAGTCATCACTTGTGTCTGACTGTGGTCCCGTGCACTGTAGCCCACGAGGTTCCTCTGTCCTTGGAATTCTCCAGGCAAGAATAGTGGAGTGGGTTGCCGTTTTCTCCTCCAGTGGACCTTCCTGACCAAGGACGGAACCCGCATCTCCTGCATTGGCAGGTGGATTCTTTACCACTGAACCACCTGGGAGCCCCCTTCCATTGTCTAGGGGGATCTTAGCTGGCCAAACCCAGGAAATGGAACTTTCTAAAAGTTCCATTAGTTTAAAGTAGAAAAAAAGTTGGCTTACAAAGCAGGATCTATACTGTATGTTTTCTACCATGTGATAAAACAATACAAAACAAAATCCTGTACATAGAGAAGTGTGCTCCAGTGTTAGTATGGTTGGGTTTGGGAAGTAGAGAAATACTACTGTGTTTTCCTACTTTTCTTTATCTTTTCATAAAAGTATGCATAGCTATTGTAAAGCAATAATAGATAATAATTTCACAAATTAGAGATGTTTCTCTGAAAATCAATGTTCTCTGAAAATTGCTACATTTGAAGAAAGAGCATGCTCTGTGTTGCTGAATAAAATACAGTTAATTGGGACAGGCTTATACTAAAAAAAAAAAAAATTCTTTGTTGATCTGAAATTTAAATTTAACGGGCGTCCTGTAATTTTATTTGCTAAATTTGGCAACCGTGGGGACAATGGCTAGCTGCTGTCTTAAGCAATTAAGTGTAGTTAGAAGAAATAGTGTATAGTTGTTAAATTAGCTTACTTTTCTCCTAATAGCCATATCAATTTGTTTACACTGAAAAGAACAGGATTTTCACTTGAGGGAGGAAGGGAAGTCGGGGGTAGTGATGAAGTAGCCCCATTGTTGGGGCTGTTGCTGCCAAGGTGGCTTTCAGGGTGGCCTGAGCTGGTGCCGCAGGTGAGAGAGAAGGGGCTGCAGGAGCTGGAAGTGGGGACACAGAAGAGAGGGACAGGGGGCCAGCCTCACCTCCGACTCTTTACCATTTTGCCTCGAGTGACTCAGACAGTAATGAATCCACCTGCAATGCAGGAGATGTGGGTTCGATTGATCCCTGGGTCAGGAAGATCCCCTGGAGAAGGGAATGGCTAACCCACTCTGGTATTCTTTCCTGGAGAATTCCATGAACAGAGGAGCCTGGAAGACTACAGTCCATGGGGGTCACAAAGGGTCGGACACAACTGAGTGACTAGCACATGCTAATACTAGAGAATCTAGGAGAAAAATGCTTAAATAATAGGGCAGCTATTAAATATCCCTATTTAATAGGGATAAACACTGAGGCACACCATAGTGAACTATAGAAAATCAAAATATATCCTTGGTGTGACAGATTAATAGGAAAAAGCATTCCGGGATTGTCCTTCAGAAAATCATGTTTTCTTATGTCCATTTGCTGTCTCTTCAGGAATTTGAAAATGACATCTCTGACTTTAATCAGAGAGTAGAAGACCTTGACAGGAGGCTGGGGACTGTCTTTATTCAGGCCTTCGATGACGCCCCTGGCTTGGAGCATGCCTTCAAGGTTTGTACGGGAGAGGGAAATACCCCCTCCTTCCCCACCAGTGCTGCACTCTCCCTGCCCTCTCAGACAGGGATAAGCATACACTTCCAGCTGTTTTGTTCCTGCAGAGAGGAATTGTTGCTGTTGGTCTAGTAGAAGCAGTACTGTGTGTGTCCTAGGGCGAGGGAGCCTGGAGCCTGCAAAACTGGTCTTCTCAAGTTGACGGCTCAGGCTTTTCTGCAAACTTGATGATATAAAAATACCTGGTAATTTAATTTCTTCTTGATTGCTGTCTTTGGGCCTTACCTATAACCTGGGTGCCTATTAAAAGTGAAGAAGCCTGCTGTGGTCACCAGGGCTGTTTTGACGGTTGCTATCAGGTCAATTCAGGCTGGAGCAAACCACTGAAGCATGAGTAACTAGAATAAGATGATGTGGACCCTTGCCCTGTGTTGCCCAGATCAGATGGTGTAGGAATGTGCAGGAAGAAGTTCAGGATGATGAGTAGATAAATGACTACAGAAATGAGCAGTCTAGGTCCTGAGACCTGAAAGCTTAGGGAGACAGAGCAGGGTTTCCATAAACTATGAAGAAACTTACTCTGTAAAGCCTGAAGGATTAGAACAAGGACTAATCAGGTTACAAGGAGGCAGAGTTTGGCTCAAAAGAAGAAACAGATCTCTGCTAATGCTATTTAAAGATGGAATAAACTTCCTTGAGAGGTAGTTAAGTTTTCAGGTGCTGAACATGTCCAAACATAGACTGGATAACTGATGGGACAGTCATCAGATCAGATCAGATCAGTCGCTCAGTTGTGTCCGACTCTTTGCGACCCCATGAATCGCAGCACGCCAGGCCTCCCTGTCCATCACCAACTCCCGGAGTTCACTGAGACTCACATCCATCGAGTCAGTGATGCCATCCAGCCATCTCATCCTCTGTCGTCCCCTTCTCCTCCTGCCCCCAATCCCTCCCAGCATCAGAGTCTTTTCCAATGAGTCAACTCTTCATCATAGAAGAGACTTAAACCCAAGATAGTGAGTCCATGAGGTTCTAGAACACTGGATACATGTATATTTAATTCACTCAAGAATATACATATGTATTACATACCTGCTCTCCATAACTCACATAGGAAGCATTTTAGATAATTTCAAGAGAGGGCTTATATGAAATAATAATAATAATATTTGCCATTATGTCATAATCATTACTCCCATGGACTTCCCATTTAGTGTTAGTGGTAAAGAACCCGCCTGCCAATGCAGGAGATGTAAGAGACACAGGTTCAATCCCTGGGTCAGGAAGATACCTTGGAGGAGGGCATGACAACCCATTCCAACATTCTTGCCTGGAGAATCCCATGGACGGAGGAGCCTGGTGGGCTATGGTCCATAGGGTCGCAGAGAGTTACACACGACTGAAGTGACTTAGCGCCAATTGGGCTAATTAGGTTGTTACCACTCAGGTAACTGGTGATTATGGAACCCCATTTCTACCTTGAGGATGTCCAGCTCCATCTCTTTGGTAAATCCCTGTGCGTCACGAATTTCAAGATGTCTTCAAGGGTCTCACATATACTCTCAAGTTGCTCTGTCTTTGACATCATCTTTGTCTACAGTCTGCCTTAAAAATGTCCTCTGCCCAGGAAGGTGCTTTCGGGATCTTATTATTGCTGTCCTGATGATCCCCACCATGACAGCATTTCTATTTATGCCAAGGGCATGTTTCTCTGGGTTCCCAAAACTCCAGTCCTTGCCCATCGTGATGGAGCAAGATTCTGGGCAGAAACAGAGAAAAGCCTTTCCAACTTTGCATACCCTTTACTACCAGGTCCTGAAGCAGCATTGCTCACACCCTGAGTCTCAAAGGACTCTCACAGAAGCAGACCCTTTTTCTTTGGGCTCTGACTCCTCTTCTCAACAAACTCCCCGCCCAGCCTATGGACCTTGTAGGAGAACTGTAGCCATTCAGTCCCTTCTGCCTGCTTGGTTTTTCTCTTTGGAGTCATCTCACCAACAAGAAACCAAAGCCCTTCCTTCCTCCTTTAGTCCAGACAAGAGCTCCTGTGTTCATAGCTTCATGCAAAGAAGTGTGTTTTCGGGTTGTGTAGGGACTGAGAGATCCCCTGAGTCCAGATACCCCGTTACTGCTGTAAGGCCATCTGACCACTAGGTGTGCCTCAGTGGATGTGACCTGAAGCAGTATGTCAGGGTCAGAGAACCCGAGCTGGACGGTGCAGGCTGGCTGCAGTGGTCCCTCAGCCCACCCCTCCCAACAGGATGTTTGAGCCAGAACTCGGTGAAAACTGCTTGCTTATGCCTCCATGGAGGGATAGCTCTTTTCTGCTGTCTCCTGGGATTTGGGTGATTTGGGGTTGGAAAACAGGGTGGTCCTAGAAGTCATGTATTGTTGTATCCTAAACACAACTGAACTCATCCACTTTGCCCTGACCTTGTCTCAGGGCAGCATCACAATCAGAGAAACAGTCTAGCAACCAGGAGAAGACGAAAAACACTTCAGCATTTTGATCCCGCTGTTCCCACCAAGGGGGCAGGGCAGTCATAATGCACAGAAAACATCTTCAGAGTGTCCTCGAAACCACTGCCTTCTGGGGGCAACTGCTCTCTGAAACTCTTTTCTTGCCCCTACTCTCAAATTTTAGCCCTCCTAATTCTCCCCAACAGCCAGCACACTTAGCTTCTTGTTTCTTCTCCATCATCACCCTCCATCTCTGCATCAGGTCCTTATGATGTATGTCAGCTTACTCTTTCTGACACCTTTAATTTTCTCTTCATGTTACCCTCTACCCAGCTTCTCACAACACAAGAGGAGGGTCCAGTAGGTCATTCAGCACACAGGGATCCCTCCTTCAGAAACAAAGGTGAGATGGACAGGCTATGAATATCTGCCAATTCTTTTTTTTTTTCTTCTGCTGATTCTTAATTGTCCATCCATGACCCTCTTACCTTGGAGGACAGACGTATGAAGGAAAAAACTGGGCTAGAGGATTAATGTAACGATGGAAAGGTGGGGTCTGTGACATTTCCCCATCTTCCTCTGCCTCTTTTGCAGCTGCTGGACATAGCAGGAAGCCTCCTGGAGAGACCAGTGGTAGCACAGGATGCCTCTGAAAGATACCTGGTGCTCATCCGCATGTTTAGCGAGGATCTGGATGCTGTGAGGCTGATCCACAGTCGGCGTGTCCAGGAGGAGGCAGAGCATGGTAAGCTTGCTGCCAGGAGACTTGGATGGGGGCGTCTATTAGCCGAAAGGGCACAGGTCCTCTGGTTACACGTCTGCTGTGGCTCTAGGACATTCTCCAAAAGCACAATCTTCTTGCATGAAGATCCAGACCATCTCGCGCGATAGTTGAGCTCACTGAACTGTGCATTTCCCCGTGTCTGGGGCAGGTTTGGCAGACTTCACCCAGACCGGTGAAGTCCTGACTGCTGCCTCTGGTCAGTGGAAACCTCAGCGTAATATATAAGCTGAACCTCGATCCATGCCGCCACACTGATTAATCTTCAACATACCTCAATTCCACGGTATATTTGCACATGTTTGAGAAACGGTTCTCATCCCTTTCAGTGCCGTACCAACCATGCTTTCGGAGGGAGGAGCCATCAGGAGTCTGACAGTGGGCAATTACACACCTAGGTGTGGCATCTCGGCTGTTATTGCAATTCTTAGATGCCCTGCCTTGTCTGTTTGAAAGTCAACCAGTTCAGTTCAGCTTTGCAAACATTTCTTAAGGCCATGCTGTATGCAAGGTCCATTTGTGGGCACTGCATGCAGAGGCCGACCAGGATAAGGGAGAGAACAATTAATCCTAAAAGGTGGTTCTTCAGGGAACACAATTGGCATATATGGAGTTATAAAGAACTGTAGCAAGGGACTTGCCTGGCAATGCAGTGGTTGAAACTGTGTCCTTCCACTGCAGGGGACATGAGTTCAATCTCAGGTGTGGGAACTAAGATCCCACGTGCCAAGGGGCACAGCCAAAAAAAGAAAAAGAAAAACAACAAGAAAAAAAGATAAGGTAGCAAAACAGGATGAATTGGGCTGGGAGGTGGGAGGAGAGTTAATGGAGATGGTGGCCTTGTGCTGGACCCTGAAAGATGGGGAGATGGACAGCCAGAGAGAAGAGGCCATGCCTTGGAAGCAAAGGCATGACAGGATGTGGAAGGTGACTAGTCGGACCTGCCTGTAGCCAATCGAGGTGTATACAGGGAGATCAGGTCAGCCATTGAGTTTGGGACCAGGTCATGAAGTTCTCTGAACACCCTATTAGGGAATCCAGAATTCGTTATTCAGGCAATTGGAAATTTTCAGAAGTTTTAAATGCTGGAGTAACAGGACCACTCTTTCTATAAACAGGTTTCACAGTAAGGTCATTAAGGATGGAGTTCCCTGAGGAAGTCATCCAGAAATTCTGTTGGCCTCAGCTTTACATGGGGCTATCCCCAGAACGTTTGGGACCATCCCTATGGTGTATGGGACCACCTTCATGATACAGGGGTTGTTCGTGGGCGGAGCAGGGCTCAGGGCGAGAGCCACGCTTCAGTCTGCTGTGCCCTGTCCCCAGGGTTCTCCTCCGTGCACAAGAACATGCCCACTGTGGCCGGGGGCCTCCGCTGGGCACAGGAGCTGAGGCAGCGCATCCAGGGTCCCTTCGACAACTTTAGACGCATGACACACCCGTGAGTACCCTGTTCCTGAAACGCAGGTTCATTTCACACTTCCGCTATCTCTCTGAATTTCGAGCATCATAGCAGCTCGACTCACTTCCTTGAGGCACAAAGATCATCTTCTTTTCTTCCCAACAATCAGCCAGTGTCTTAGTCCATTCAGAAATACCATAGATGGGGGGGAGGGGGTGGAGCTTATAAACATCAGCAATCTCACTTTCTCAGTTCTGAAGGCTGGGGAGTCCATGGTCCAGGTCCCAGCAGATTCGGTGTCTGTTCAGGAGGACCTGCTTCCTGACTCACAGATGGCCGTCTTCCCACTGTGTCCTCAGACTTGGCAGGAGGGACTCAAGAGCTGTCTGAATTCTCCTCATACAGGCACTCATCCCATTTGTGAGGGATTTGCCCTGTGACCTAATCTCCTCCCAAAGGCCTCCCTTAGGCTTCAACATTTGAATGTGGGGAGGACACAAACATTCAGTTCATAGCAGCCAGGTAGCTACTGGCCAAGGGCTTCCCTGGTGGGTCAGTGATAAAGAATCCACCTGCACCACGGGAGATGTGGGTTCAGTCCTGGGTCAGGAGGATTACCTGGAGAAGGAAATGGCAGCCCACTCCAGTATTCTTGACTGGGAAATCCCATGGACAGAGGAGCCTGGCAGGCTACAGTCCATGGGGTCACAAAGAGTCAGACAGGACTTAGCGACTAAATGACAATAGACAAACCAGGCTGGGGTCTGAAGGGAGCCTCCACAACACCATCTAATGCCAAGGAGAAACAATGCAGTGTGAGAAATCTCCCAACTGTTGGAAAGAAGCCGAAAGCCTGGAGGTCCCTGTAGATTCTACTTCACTTCATGGTGAGGAGTCCAAACCACTTTTAGTAGCCAGTTCATAAATATATTACAGAGTATACACACAAATGTGAGTTCATGATCAAAACAAATGGGAATTTTGTCTCACAAGTGTGAGACACCCAGCTTTAGAACCAGCAAGTATTCCTCTTTTTTTTCAAACTCAATACTAGTCAAGCCATCGTGCCTGTGGGTCACATCTGCCCACTGGGAGATCCATCTACTTCATCTACACTGTCTGAGGGAGCGCTTCATTTTGCAGACGGAGACACTGAGGCATATAGAAATGAGGTGACCTGCCTGGAGTCCAGAAAGAACAAAGACAGAAATGGAACAGGCATCTGGGACTCAGGGGTCCTTGCCCAGAGCTCTCCCGGGGGGCTCCCTCAGCCACAGGGAGCTCCAGAGTCCAGCTGAGCCCCCATCTTCTCCAATATGCTCCCCGCTCTGAGGTGGGAGGGAGAAGATATGAGAATGGCCAGGGAGGGTGGCAGGGCTTTGTCTGGGCATGTGTCCTGCGGGAGCTGTCCTGGTCTGGTTCGCTGGGGCAGACTCCGAGGCGTGTGTGCAGGAGTTAACAGGGATGCTTTAGGGACCAGTGTCTGGGGCAGGGTGTCAGGGGGATGCGAGGAGAGGCGGGAACCAGGCAGAGGAGGAGCTGAGCTGTAGCACAGCTGCAGGCAGGCTTCAGCCTGCCCAGTGGGGAAGTCTGTACAGTTGCCTGGCCTTTGTCCCCCTACATCAGCTGGTCATTGGAAGTGGCTGTGGGGTGTGAGGGGGTGTGGCCCTGGGAGAGGAGGCAGTTCTGTCTGGTCGGCTGAGACTGTTCCCAAAGAGGGAGGTGTCATCAGCACCCCGAATTCTTGGTGAAGAGAGATTGGGGGTGGCGGGTGGTCCCCATGAGGGCATCTGAGTGGCACCCCACCATATCCTCCATGCCTCCCATGAAAATATCCACTTATTTTAATCATGAACTCACATTTGTGTATATACTCTGTCATATGTTTATGAACTCGTTTGTCAACTCTTCACCATGAAGTAAAGCAGAATCTACAGGGAGTTTGATGCGCTTATTTCTGTGGCTTCTCCAGCCTGCTAGGGGAGTCACAGGGGCTGAGGTGTGAGAAGCCACTCTCGCCTCTAAACTTGTTCCTTTTATTTTTTTAAATTGGTGGCTTTACACTGCTGTGTCAGGTTCTGCTGTATAGCACAGTAAATCAGCTATGGATATCCATATATCCCCCTTTTTTAGAAAATTTCCTTCCCGTTTCCTATACAGAGCACTGAGTAAGGTTCCCTGTGCTACACGGTAGGTTCTCACAAGTTCTCTATTTTATACACAGTATCAATAGTGTATGTATGTCAATCCCGACTTCCCAACTCATCACGCCACCACCCCTGCCCCCTTGGTATCCATATGTTTGTTCTCTATATCTGTGTCTCTATTTCTGCTTTGCAAATAAGGTTATCTTTACTATTTTTCTAGATTGTGCATATGTGCATTCATATTCAATATTTTTCTCTTCCTGACTTCATTCACTCTGGGTGACAGTCTGTAGGTCCCTCCACATCTCTGCAAATGACTCCATTTCGTTCCTTTTTATGGCTGAGTAATATTCCATTGTGTCTTTGTACTACATCTTCTTCATCTGTTCTGTTGATGGACATTTAAGTTTCTTCCACGTCCTGGCTATTGTAAATAGTGTTGCAATAAACAATGGGGTGAATATATCTTTTTTTGAATTATTGTTTTCTCTGGGTATATGCCCAGTAGTGGGATTGCTGGGTCATATGTAGCTTCATTCTTTTTCAGGTAGAAACTGAGATCTGGGGTCAGGAGACTTGTGGAAACCCCAGGGCTCGTGAGGGGAGGGCTGGTCCGAACCCACCCCCTGTTCCTCGCTGCCCTGCAGACGCCTCTGCTCCTTCACCAGGAAAGGGAATCGAGTGACTGGGAAAAAAGCCAGGAAATCCAGTGCTTTCTCTGCAGGCATGAGGGCATTTATCGAAGCTCAGGGGAGCTTGTGAAGAAATCCTATGTTGGCTTAAAGAGCAAATGGGTTTTAAAGAATCTTTGCAATAAGCTGCCTTGTTTTGCCAGCAGAACAAACAAGATCCTCCAACACAGTTCGTGTGAAGGTTTCTGAAAATTATGGACACTTCAGCTTTCCTCGGAGCTGGACTCTCTTTTTGTGTTGTAAAGAAGCGTCAGAACCAGGGAGCAGGTGTGGGTAATAGCACCTCTGTGGTCCTCAGTGGACCTGGAGAAGCTTCTGAGCGTGTGTCTGCCCATGTGAGCATACGAGTGTATGCACGTGTGTGTCTGTGTGCTTGTATGTGTGTGGTGTGTGCTCAAGTTTGGGGATGCAGGAGGTGGAAGGGGCCCTCATAGAACATGGCAGGGCTTCCCTGGTGGCCAGTGGTAAAGAATCTGCCTGCCAATGCAGGAGACACAGGTTCGATACCTTGTCCAGGAAGATCCCACGTGCCTCCGAGCAGCTAAAGCCTCTGCACCACAGCTATTGAGCCTGTGCTCTAGAGCCTGCGAGCCACAGCTGCCGAAGCCCACGTGCCCTAGAGTCTGTGCTCCGCAACAGGAGAAGCCACTGCAAGGAGAAGCCTGTGCGCTGCAACTAGAGAAAGCCCATGCAAAGCAACGAAGATCCAGTGCAACCGAAAATAAATAAATAAGTTAATAAAATAAAGAACTCACAAATCACCTGCGCTCACCACCCACCCCCTAAAAAAAAACCATGGCAATGAGTAATGAGCAGAATTTCCCATTACATGTCCTAGATGGATTTCAGAGAACAGAAAATAAGTATATATTCAGTTATGTGTATAACAATGCTTAAATATGTGGGGATGTGTATATAAATAGTTGTTTATATATGCATTGTTATATGCATATACACATACAGGTATATAATGTTATATAGTTTTTGTTATAATGTATAATGTATAATGTTATATACAATTTTGTTCTTAAATTCAGGAAACTGCAGCACCTAGAATTTTTCTTTCGTGTCTCAGTGTCCTGTTAAGTTTTTGAAGGACTTCATTTTCCCGGGGCACGACTGACTGGCCGGCCAGGGCGAGGGGGCTGGTGGAGCCCTGGAGGAGAGGGGCTGTCCTGTCCCCTGACCGCTGCCTGTATTGGGGGAAGCACACCTGCCCTCTAGTGGCCAATGGAGGATGTTCAGGAGGAAAAGCGGCAGGCTCATTCAGGGGCCTTTGCCTTTGGAAACTGGACCGGAAGGCTAGTCAATCTCTGCTTTACAGGCTGGCTGCAGTTGGTCACTCAGATCATTATTTCAACTTCTAACTCGATGTCATTTTTTTCTCCCTCTTTTGTACGGGTAGTTGCATGGAATCTGCGGAAGCAACGCGTATGATACAAAAATATGAAGACACGCTTTCATTGCTGGAAAAGTAAGCCGCTTCTGCGGTTGCATCTTTTTGTAAACTGAAGCCCCCTCCCAACACCCGTACCCCTCTTCCCCCCGCCCCCCGCCCCGCTCTACCATGCCCCGTGCAGTCCCGAGTGTGTCCATGTTCCCCAGCAGCAGTGAAGCGTCACTCCATGTTTTATGTTATAATCACGATACCTGTGAATACAGTTCTTCTGGGTTGCAAACACCAGGTCTCTGGGGGGACGCGGCTCTAGTCTAGAAACAGCTGCTTTTCCAGTGTAGTTTTGAGGGGAGTGAGTTTCCTAACTCGGCAGAACTAGAGGTGCAGTGCTCCCCGTGTCTCCCCGAGATCAGGGTCCCAGGAAGTCAGTCGCTGCTCACTAAGCAGAAGGTGACAGTTGGCACTGCACGAAGAGACAGTAGGTTAGAAAAAAATACTGCCCGAGTCCTTTTATGGAGAAAGTACAAGAATGAAGCTTTTACGTGGGCTCACAATTGTCTGGTCTCTTGAGGGGACAGGGTCCAGATACAACCCACGTCTTGCTGCTTCTCTTTGATGCTGGCTCGTCTCCTGATTCAGGAGAGGAGGGCTGCAGACATGACAGTTATGATTATAGTTGTGGTCACACTTAGCATTGTGGAGACGCATTAGCTGGGCCATCCCCACCTACCAGGTCACCCACGTTCTGTCCCTTCGACTTCCTGAATTCTAGCTTCCAACCTGCCCCCTCCTCTGTGTCCCCACCCCCTACATCTTCAGCAAAGACCAGAGCGTCTTGGGCCCGAGCTGCTGCAGCACCTCCTCCGAGCCTCCCTGCTCTGAACCTGTCCCTCAGCACCCACGTCGTCATCGGATCCCCTGTCCCCACACCCCGTGTCCCCACACGCACCCATCTGGGAAGCCTCTCAGTACCTCCATCATCATCTTAATGTGAAATGAGAAGTGCTCCCTGGGGACGTCCCTGGTGGTCCAGTGGCTGGGACTCCACACTCCCAATGCAGGGAGCCCCAGTCCCATCTCTAGTCCGGAAACTAGATCCCCCATGCCAAAACCAAGAGTTCATATGCCTCAACTAAAGATCCTGCATGCCACAACTAAGACTTGGTGCAGCCCAGTAAATGTTTAACAAGAAGGCAGAAGTGCTCGCTGATGTAGCCTCCCTCTCCCGTCCTGGCCCTCGCCCCCTCCTCCCTCTGACCTACCGTCTACTCACTGTCCCCAGCACACAGCACACAGCCTGCTGCTCCTGCTGTGAACACTCACTCCCCCATCGCTGCCCAGCCACCATTCATCCTCTGAGACTCAGCAGACCGTCACTTTGGCCCCTCCTGTGTGAGGCCCTCCCCAGCATCCTCTTTATCACCCCTACCCACTCACCTTCTTCTGCCACTTGAAGCCTGCTGCCCTGTATACTCCCTGTGTCCTCCACTGACCTGGGGTTGTAGCACTAGCTACATTTGTCATGGGGTATTTATTCATCATTTCCTCTCCCAAGCCCAATACATCAGTGTGAAATGACTGAATAGTGCATGTCCATGAGCTATGTGAAGATTAGTATCAGAGGAAACCTTACTCAATAACTTCTTCCAACGTTTCCTAAGTCTAATGGCTACTTCCCTTATCCCCCCAAGGTCACATGGAGCCTCTCTTTCCACTCTCCCATGATTTAAGTTATGCCACCTTTAGAAACAAGGGGTTACATGTAGAAGCTGCCGTGCCTGGCCGAGTCAATGACTCTGACTTCATAACGTACTCAAATGTTTTACAAATTAGCATCTTCAATTCATGAGACGTACATCTTAAAAGATAGATATAGAGAGGTTGGCGTCCCTGGTGGTTCAGTGGTAAAGAATCCTCCTGCCAATGCAGGAAATGCTGGAGATGCAGGTTTGATCCCTGGGCCAGGAAGATCTCCTGGAGAAGGGCATGGCAACCCACTCCAGTATTCTTGCCTGGAGGTGGGCTGTAGTCCATGGGGTCACGAAAGAGTAGGACATGGCTTAGTGACTAAACAGCAATGATAGAGATGCTATTTTATGTATACATCTATCTATGTAGATATATCTTCAGTTAATCATTGCCAGATGTTGGGAAGCTGGGAGGGTGCGTGTGAGGTGCCCATTGTCTCTGATCTCACAGGTATGAAACAAGACTTTATGGGGACTGGTGTCAAACAGTAGCAGAGAAGTCCCAGTACAACCTTTCATGGCCACTTCTGAGACGTGACCCGGAGACAAAGCAGATCACTGTCAACTTTAGTCCACAGGTAAATCGATGGAAGGAACTTCCTTTTGGTCTCTAAGAGTTGCATTTTTGACTCTGCTGATTTCAAAGGCCAACAGGCTGGCTTTTTATAAGAATATGCAAAAGGTGGTCCAAAGAACTTGCACCCTGCATTTCATTTTTGGGAGGAGTGAATCCTAGGGTGTAGTGTTTTCTTAAGATGTCTATTCTTCATGTTTTCCTCCAGGGTCCCCCAGTGAATTTGCTCTGATGTCACACAACAGAAAGTACTGCAAAATACCACTGATCTTTTGGTATCAGAGTCAACTGGGCCCACCTTATCTTTTATTTTGTGGTTGTACATTTGAAACGGCCCTCTCTACTGCCATATTATATAAACAGTCTACGCTTTTATTCTTTTTTTTTTTTTCATTTTTTACATTTAAAATTTTAATATCTATCTTGAGCTTATTTCAGTATAAACTAGGAGGCTGAGGTCATTTCCCGGCTAAAGGATGAGCCTTTGTCTCAGTGTTGTCAGGACAGCAATGAGAGCTGACCCAGAACCACTGGAAGGAGAACTGGGAGCCCAGGAGTCTTGATATGGAGGTGGGGCTGGGGCTGGGGGGAATCTGGCTAGCTCTGTGTTTTGTCATCTGTCCTTATATGTATCAGTCCTCAATCAACTCCGAGATAACACAATAAATTAGCAAGGGATGAAGAATGGGATGTCTGGAAACCCTGCCGGAGGCCTCTGTCTTTTGCACGGGACCACATCAGCTTGGCTTTTCCCTTCTGCACTTCCCACTAAACTCAATGCCTCCCCTCAAGAAGTTCAGAGAGGCCTGTGTGACATCTATTTCCTGACCCCCTAGTATATTAAGCCTTTAGAATAAGGCTTCCCTGGTGGCTCAGATGGTCAAGAATTCACCTGCAATGTGGGAGACCCAAGTTTGATCTCTGGGTCAGGAAGATCCCCTGGAGTAGGAAATGGCAAACCCACTCCAGTATTCTTCCCTGGAGAATTCCATGGACAGAAGAGCCTGGTGGGCTACAATCCATTGGGTCGCAAAACAGTCAGATGTGACTGAGCAGCCCTCGCTTTCACTTTAGTATATTAAAGCACAAAGCATGCCAGGAAAGAGTTACAGAAACTAAGGGATATTTCCAATAATTATATTTCACAACTAAAGTTGTAAAACGTGCACCTCCTCTCAACTCTGCCAGTGTCTGTGACCTTGTGGGGAGGGGGCAGATGGTCTTCATGCATGTGGGTGATCCTAGTCCTTCCCCTGACCACCCCCCAGCCCCCAACCCCCGCCACAGAGCATGGCTCCGCAACCAGGGACCGACTGTTCTCATCATGGAAAGTGATAATTGCTCAGTTGAGTCCGACTGTTTGCAACCCATGGGACTATAGCCCACCAGGCTCCTCTGTCCATGGGATTCTCCAGGCAAGAATACTGAAGTGGGTTGCCATGCCCTTCTCCAGGAGATCTTCCTGGCTCAAGCATCAAACCCAGTTCTCATGCATTGCAGGCAGATTCTTTACTGTTGGAGCCACCGTGGAAGCCCCTGTTTTCATCATCCACATGCCCAAAAGCATCAAGCTAGAGCCCTCCTTGGCTATCGCTGGCGTCTT
The DNA here is from genome assembly GCF_032452875.1 of Bos javanicus. Lineage (NCBI taxonomy): Eukaryota > Metazoa > Chordata > Mammalia > Artiodactyla > Bovidae > Bos > Bos javanicus. The sequence goes on from NC_083886.1 coordinate 31,831,541, forward strand.
CTTTCTCAGGTTTTCCTCTTCTTACTCTTTGTAATTTACAGATTCGGTAAGTCTTAGTGCTTCCTGATCATCTTCCTTTTGCCTAATACTCAATTTTCCCTTGCAGAGAAGATTTAAGGAACTAGTAGAAGTAAAAAAGAGACCCAGAAGGCCCTCTGGGGTTTCCCGGTCCTGACCTATGTTGCTGCTATTCGATACCACTGAACCGCAGGAACTCATGTCGACTCTTTCCTCCAGCTGGTCTCCGTGCTGAAAGAAATGAGTTATCTTCAACCCCAGCAAATGACGCACATCCCCGAGACAGCAGCAGCCATGTTCTCCTCCAGAGAGTTCTACCGGCAGCTCGTGGCTAATTTGGAGTTGACGGCAACTTGGTACAACAAGGTTATGAAAACTCTGCTCGAGGTGGAATTTCCATTAGTTCAGGAAGAGCTGCAAGATATCGATCTTTGCCTGAGAGCTGCAGAGGAGACTCTGAACTGGAAGACAGAAGGTAATAGGCCTCCACCAGGAGTCTGGGGAAAAGGCTGAGAGTCAAGATTCTAATAAAGTTGGTAGAACCTCAGTTTGCTCCCTGGTTAACCTGATTCGAGTTTGAAGCATGGCTCCGTGCTCTCGGATATGCATCCAAAGCAGAGAGGACATGGAGGAATGGTGTCCCTCTTCTGCCTCCTCTGTGTGGCTAGGAGGTTTGGACATCTTTGCTACCACAGTCTGGGGAGTTTGCATGAACTCACCCGTAGTCTCCAGCATATACCAGGCACTCCATGGGGGAGGAATTACACTGTATTAGGTGGCACAGTGATAAAGAATCAGCCTGCCAATGCAGGAGATGCAAGACATGTGGGTTTGATCTCTGGGTCAGGAAGACTCCCCTGGAGAAGAAAATGGCAACCTACTCCAGTATTCTTGGGAAAATCCTGGGAAATCCCAGGGACAGAGGAACCTGCCGGGCTACAGTCCATGGAGTCACAAAAGAGTCGGACTTGATTGAGTGACTGAGTGCAACAAAGTACACATCATTGTAACCCTCTTTCTCTCTCTCTCTCTCTTTTTTTTTCCAAGTAGTAGAATTCTGGGTGATTTATTTTTTTCTTCTTTCTACTTTCATTACTTTTTCTTAGAAAGTGAAAGTGAAAGTCACTCAATCGTGTCCGACTCTTCGCAACCCCATGGAATTCTCCAGGCCAGAATACTGGAGTGGGTAGCCTTTCCCTTCTCAAGGGGATCTTCCCAACCCAGGGATCGAACCCAGGTCTCCCACATTGCAGGTAGATTCTTTACCAACTGAGCCACAAGGAAAGCCCAAGGGAAGACTTTTTCTTAACTGGACCATAAGTATCTTAAATAAGGGAACTATGCACTTACTTTTCTTATCTCCTCCAGTTCAATTCCATAAACTTTCATTGATTGATTAATACATGCAGAATTCCATGTGCAGGACTGTGGGGGAGACTATGATCTGTGAGTTATAGGGGAACACCACCCCACCCTCAAAGAACATGTAACCAGGGTTAGCGTCAGGGGTGGCTTAATGATATTAACTAGGATGGGAAAAGCTCTGATGATAACAAACTAGTCTGCTCAGAAAAGTCTTATAAAACCCACAAGTATGAAATCCCTATCTTTCAGAGCAATCACACCTTTTGCTCTGCCACTATAAGCTATTGCAATTAATGCTGTTTCTTTTGGGGAGCAGGTATTTGGGATTATGTCATTCAGATCACCAATAGTATTCATGATCTCGAACAAAGAATTCAGAAAACTAAAGACAATGTGGAAGAGATTCAGAGCATCATGAAAACATGGATGTCACCAATGTTTAAGAGAAAAGATGGGAAAAAGGAATGCCTTCTCTCTATGGATGATCAGCATGATCGAGTGGAAAAATATTACTGTCACATCAAAGAATCTGGCCTGAAGATCCATGCCCTTGTGCAGGTAATAACCCGCCTCTCAGGCACACATCCCACCAGTCCAGGAAAAGTGCCAAGGAGAGTGTTTGGGTGCTAGAAGTGATTTGGGAGTTAGAACAACCAGTAGATGCTGTGTCTTCTGCAGTCATTGATAGAAGTTAAAACTGATAGCAAAAGAGCTAAAACTAATGGAGGGAGAGAGTGCCAAGTCACATTCTGGTATCAGTGTGTCAGTGTTAAAACTATCTTAATAGTGACACCGCTTAGTTGCCACATACCTTAACGTCACACACAAAACCCCAACAGGTAGAAGGAGATGCCAAGTGCAGAATCCTAAATTATCTACTGCACTAACCACCCCGAACTCATCCCCACAACGCAGTGTGGCCCTCCAGCATTGTCTTCATGACCTAGCCCTACTGAGCCTGGAGAGACACAAGATGCACTCGATAAAGAGAAGGACAAACGCAGAGCACTGCTCTTCCCCGGTGGCTCAGAGGTGAAGAACCCAGCTGCCGATGCAGGAGACAGAGGTTCCATCCCTGGGTCAGGAAGAGCCCCTGGAGGAGGAAATAGCAACCCACTCCAGTGTTCGTGCCTGGGAAATTCCTTGGACCGAGGAGCCTGGTGGGCTACAGTCCATGGGGTCACAAAAGAGTCGGACATGACTTGGCAATTGAGCGTGCAGTAACGCTTCATGCAGTAAGGCTCTGCCCTGCATTGTGAGCAGGGAATCCTTGTGTCTTATCACCCAAAATGGACAAAGGAAAAGAGCTGTAGGTCATAAATGGCCACCAGCTCCAGTCAGTCCTGCTGAGGCAGTGGGGGCAGTTCTCATGCACAGTCAGTAGTGAATCACAGTTGTTATCTTTGGGTTTTCTGTGGTTTTTGAAGACCAATCAAATGTTGTACTTTTGACCTTTTATATTTTCTTTATCTGTTTTCTAGTTTACTAATCTATTCTTTATCATTTCTTTCTTTCTAGTCGATTTGGGACTACTTGCTCAATCCTTCTTTTCTAGCCTATGAGAGTAGAAACTTAAGCATATTGATTCCAAGCCTGTCTTCCTTTCTAATACAAACTTCTGACGATATAAATTTCCCTCATACTACTTCTTCAGTTGCATTCCCCAAATTTGTTCTGCCTCATTCTCATTTCAATTTTAAACTGTTTTTCTTGTGATTTGTTCTTTAACTCAGTGGTCACTTAGGAGTATATTGTTTAATTTCCACGTATTTAGAACTTCCCTGGATAGGTTAGGCTTCCCAGGTGGTTCAGTGGTAAAGAATTGGCCTGCAGTGCAGGAGATGCAGGTTTGATCTCTGGGTCAGGAAGATCCCCTGGAGAATGAAATGGCAACCCGCTCCAGTATTCTTGCCTGGGAAATCCCATGGACAGAGGAAGCTGGTGGGCTACAGTCCATGGGGTCTCGAAGAGTCAGAGACAATTCAGCGATTAAATCACCTCCACCACCTGGGTTCAATTCACATCATTGAGCGACTGCTCAGTCTTGTCTCACTCTTTGCGACCCCATGGACTGCAGCACGCTGGGCTTCCCTGTCTATCACCAACTGCCAGAGCTTACTCAAACTCATATCCATTGAGTCGGTAGTGCCATCCAACCATCTCATTCTCTGCGTCCCCTTCTTCTCCTGCCTTCAATCTTTCTCAACATCAGGGTCTTTTCAAATGAGTCAGTTCTTTGCATCAGGTGACCAAATTATTGGAGTTTCAGCTTCAGCATTAGTCCTTCCAATGAATATTCAGAACTGATCTCCTTTAGGATGGACTGGTTGGATCTCCTTGCAATCCAGGGGACTCTGAAGAGTCTTCTCCAACACCACAGTTCAAAAGCATCAATTCTTCTGCGCTCAGCTTTCTTTATAGTCCAACTCTCACATCCATTGACCACTGGAAAAACCATAGCTTTGACCAGATGGACCTTTGTCGGCAAAGTAACGTCTCTGCTTTTTAATATGCTGTCTAGGTTGGAAGTGATTTTGGAGCCCCCCAAAATAAAGTCTCTCACTGTTTCCTTTGTTTCCCCATCTATTTGCCATGAAGTGATGGGACCAGATGCCATGATCTTAGTTTTCTGAATGTAGAGTTTTAAGCTAACTTTTTCACTCTCCTCTTTCACTTTCATCAAGAGGCTCTTTAGTTCTTTGCTTTCTGCCACAAGTGTGGGTCATCTGCATATCTGAGGTTATTGATATTTTTCCCAGCAATCTTGATTCCAGCTTGTGCTTCATCCAGTGCAGCATTTCTCATGATGTACTCTGCATATAAGTTAAATAAGCAGGGTGACAATATACAGCCTTGACGTACTCCTTTCCCAATTTGGAACCAGTCTGTTGTTCCATGGCCAGTTTTAACTGTAGCTTCTTGACCTGCATACAGATTTCTCAGGAGGCAGGTCAGGTGGTCTGTTATTCCCATCTCTTTAGAATTTTCCACAGTTTGTTGTGATCCACACAGTTAAAGTCTTTGGCATAGTCAATAAAGCAGAAGTCGATGTTTTTCTAGAATTCTTTCTCTTTTTCAATGATCCAATGGATGTTGGCAATTTGATCTCTGGTTCCTCTGCCTTTTCTAAATCCAGTTTGAACATCTGGAAGTTCACTGTTCACATACTGTTGTAGCATGGCTTAGAGAATTTTGAGCATTACTTTGCTCAAAGTAAGCTACCACCTGGGTAGCTTAATGAAATTGATACTGTGTAATTCCATTGTGGGCAGAGGAAATAAACAGCACACATGGGAACCTGGCAACAATTCAAACTGCCCAGCCATCTTTTGTAGTGTTGCTGTATATATGCATGTGTGTGTATAAGATATACCCCACAATAGAATATTATGATTTTGTTTTAAACTGTTAAATTTCAGTTATTAGGAATTCATCAATTCTTGTTTTATGATTTAGACTATAGTCTATCTTGGGCTTCCCTGATGGCTCAGACAGTGAAAAGTCTACCTGCAATGCGGGAGACTGAGGTTTGATCCCTGGGTTGGGAAGATCCCTTGGAGAAGGGAATTGCTACCCACTCCAGTATTCTTACCTGGAGAATTCTTTGGACAGAGGACTCTGGCAGGCTTCAGTCCATGGGGTCACAGAGAGTCAGACAACTGAAAAAGTAACACTTTCACTTTTCTTCATGGTCTATATTACTGGATATTCCTTATGCAATGGACAATATGTTTATTCTTTAAATGTTGGGTGTAGTGTTCTATAAACTATCAGCTAGTTCAAAGTGGTCGATAGTATTGTTCAGATCATCTGTGTGACTCCTCAGGTTTTTTCTCTGTTTGTTCTACCAATTACTGAAGCTAGAATGAATAATGAATGGGCAAAGAGTCGGACATGACTGAAGTGACCTATCACAGCACACAGCACACGTGGGAACCTGGCATCAATTTAAACTGCCCAGCCATCTTTTGTAGTGTTGCTGTGTATGTGCATGTGTGTGTATAAGATATACCCTACAATAGAATATTATGGTTTCGTGTTTTAAAAACTTTTGGGGAAAATCTTTATAGTGTTTTGTATTTACCCACATAGTCACCATTTCCAGGCTTGTTTTCCACTTCTGCAGAATTGAGTTAACACCTATGGTCATTTCTCTTGGGCTCAAAGAACTTCCTTTAGTATTTCTTGCAGTTCAGATATGCTGATGACACGATCTCTCAGTTTTTGTTTATCTGAAAGTGTCCTTCTTTCACCTTTGTTTTTCAAGAAGAGTTTCACTGAATATAATATTCTGTGTAGACAGTTCTATTTTCCTTTCAGAAGTCATTTCATAATCTTCTATCCTTCAAACTTTATGAGGAGAAGCCAGCAAAATGTCTATCTTTGTCCCTTTATATGTAATGTATTGCTTTTCTCAGGTTACTTTCAATAGATTCTAAGTGGATTTTTTAAAATAAATTCTTTGTGTTTTTTTTCATTTAACCATGATGTGCAGAAATAAGTTTTCTTTGTATTCAGGCTGCTTGAAGTTTGTGATATTTTTATCTGTTTTTCACCAAGTTTGACAAGTTTTTAATCAAATTATAACATTCTCATCTACTAATTCCAACATCTATTTTATTTTCTGAGTCTTTTTTAATGTGAAAGAAGTTTATTTTTTTCTCATAAAATAAGTCTAAGAAATAAACATCCCAGGATTGGTATGACAGTTATTTTCTAAGTCTATTTTTACTGATTATTTTCTCTCTTGGTTAAATGTCACATTTTCCTGCTTCTCAGCATGTCTAGTAATTTTTTATTATGTTCTAGACATGTTGGATGCCACTTTGTAATCTGGGTGTTATATTTCCCTTAAAGAATTGGTGGTTTTGTTTCAGTAGGCAGTTAGCTCACTAGTGGTCAGCTTGATCCTGTTGAAGCCTTATTTTAAGCTTCCTTGGGGAAAATCTAAAGAAGCCTTACTCTAGAATAGAGCTCTAATCCTAAAGCATTGCATTTCTGGGGTCTCAACTGAAGTCCTGGGTTATCTGTTATCTTTTCATTATTTCTGATAAAACACTAACATTTTCCAGCACTATATGACCTTCACAAACCCATTCAACTTAGAGTCTCTAGTAACTGTTCTCTGCCTAGCCTTGCAGAATCTTGCCCTAAATACATACAGCTTAATGCTCAGTCAGAGACCCAAGAGGACTCAGCAGCCTCAGCAAATCCCAATTTCTGTCTTTTTCTGTCCAGCAGGAAGGGTGCTCTAATTGACATCCACTTCTCTATGCCATGCTTTGGAAAGTGCCTCCAGGTAGAAAGTCAAGTGGTTGTGAGGCTCACCTTGAATTTTCCTTTCTCTTAGAGATCATATCCCAATACTATTATCCAGTTACCCAAATAATTATTTCTTGTATCCAGTTCTATAGTTGTTTGTAGCAGAAGGTAAAGTCTGATCTCATTCTTCTGTCTTAGCTAGTATCAGAAACTTGAGCTATTTCTTCCTGGTTTGTAGAAAATTCCAACATGTTTGCTCCTTGTACCATAGTAGACTTGATGTAGGAAGGTACAGTTAGCCATCTTGATATGGTGACAGTAGAAAAGATATAGAACAGCTCTACAAGGCAGTTATAACAACTATGAGTTTTTAACTGTAGAAGCAAACAGACGTGAGCATGTTAGTAAGACCTAAGAACAAGCCTGCATTGTCACTGTGCTGTCATTTGCAGATGATGGACTCCCACTAAATCTTTAAACTTCTTAGGAAGCAAAGGGGTAGGTAATGCATTTTAGAAAATTTTAGAGTTTTGACATTTAAAAGCAGAAAAATGAGATTTACAATCTGGCAGTGTTTCCTAAAGGGGTAAGTGTGAGTCACCTAGAAAATTTACTTTTGCAAAGTGGTAGCCACTTTCTTTGAAGATATAAGATAAATGGAAAGTTGCTGTAAAAAAGGCTGAATAATGAAAATGATGGTGAGTAAATGGGACACCTAGACTTGCCATACTGCCAGGTCAGAGACTGTACCATGTAAAAAGAAGGAGAGAGAGCCTGTGTGTTTGTTTCTGTGTGTGCGTTTTCCAAGTCAGTATGATAAAAGTTTTTACTTAAATGCCAACAATACTCTCCAACTCATTTCTCTATTTATTTTATTGAAGTATGATTGATTTACAATGTGGTAGTTTCTGCTTATAGCAGGGTGATGCAGTTATATGTACACATTCTATTTCATACTCTTTTCCATTATGGTTTATTACAGGATACTGAGTAAGTTCCCTGTGCTGTACAGTAGGACCTGTTGCTCATCCATCCTGTATGTAGTAGTTTGTACCTGCTAACCCTGAACTCCAATTCATCCTTCCCCACCCACTGCCCCTTGGCACACACACATCTCTTCTCTGTGTCTGTGAGTCTGTTTCTGTTTGGTAGATAAGTTCGTTTGTGTCATGTTTTAGGTTCCACATACAAGTTCCACATATGGTATTTGTCTTTCTCTTTCTGACTTATTTCACTTAGTATGATAATCTCTAGGCTCATCCATGTTGCTGCAAATGGCATGATTTCATTCTTTTTTATGACTGAGTAGTATTGCATTATAAATATGCACCACATCTTCTTTATCTACTCATCTATCAATGGACATGTAGGTTGCTTCCTGTCTTGGCTATTGTGAATAGTGGCCCTATGAACATCGAGGTGCCTGGATCATTTCGAATTAGAGCTTTGTCTGGATATATACCCAGGGGTGGAATTCACTCCAGTTTATTTCTCCTTAGAAAGAAATATTTCTCCTTTTCTAGGAAATGCTTTACTTGCTTGAACCTAGATTTCTTATGTCTTGAACTGTAATGCTCTTTACCTTTAGTATTCATTCTTCTTCCCACCCTGCCTTCTGCTCTGATGCAGTTTCCTCTGCAATGTCAGTCAGCATCTATGAGGCACGCGCTGCATCCGTCAGCATCCCTCCTGAGAAGCTGGCCTGACCCCATCCTCCTTTCTCAGGGAGAGGTTGCAACATCATATTTCCATCATGGATTAACTTTGTGTTCCTTTCAAGCAAGGGTTACACGCATTAGATAGGAATGGATCTGATACACATATACGGGCATCTCTCATTTCATTGTGCTTAGCTTTATTGGGCTTCACAGATACTGCATTTTTTTTCAATTGATGGTTTATTGCAACCTTGCAATGATAAAAGTCTAGCCACGCAATTTTTCTCTTGTCAAATTTTTGGCAATTCTTACAATATTCCAAACTTTTTCATTATCATCATACTTTGTATCTGTGATCTTAGATACTATTGTGAAAAGATAATGATTTCCTGAAGGCTCAGGTGATAGGTAGCATTTTTTTAGCAATAAAATATTTTTAATTAAGATATGAATATTCTTTTTGTAGACATAATATTGCACACTTAATAGACTAAAGTATAGTGTAAACATAACCGGGAAACCAAAAACTTTGTGTGACTGACTTTATTGCAATATTGGCTTTATTACAGTGGACTGGAGCCAAACCTGCAGTATAGCCAAGGCCTGCCTATAATAGAAGACTCTTCACAACAGGGCAGTTTTTCTCTGTGTGTTGTCTTCATTCCCATTCATGATGATAAGAGCAGTCCTTGCATATTATTAAACATGGTTTATATCTGCTCTTCTTTGTTTTGTAGGAAAACCTGGGTCTTTTTTCAGCAGATTCAACTTCTGATATCTGGAAAACGTATGTTAACTACATTGATGATATGTTGCTGGATGGATTCTTCCTTGCCATTGAGTGTTCCCTCAAGTACCTCCTGGAAAATACTGGTATTTAGTGGCTTATGGATGTGGGTTATTACTGGGAAGATAACAGCCGTAGCATCTGTTGAGTTACAGTGAAGTGCCATTGAGTGCTCGGTGACTTTTCCCAAAAGGTGTGAACACTTTGTGAAGTGTACACAGTAAAATAGAAAAGGCATTGTGTCTCTGTAATTGTTCAAAGGTAAAACACTTCTCCCTCTCCAAAACCCAGATGACAAACCAGGCTCTAACACAGTGAAACCCGTAGCCAGGGTGAAAACGTAAAAGCCAATTTACTCTAGGGACCTCCCTGGAAGTCAGTAGCTAACACTTTGCACTTCCAGCATTGGGGGGCATGGGTTTGATCCCTGGTTGGGGAACTGAGACCCACACACCTTATGGCGTGGCCAAAATAAGTAAATAAATTTCATGGTTTAAGCCAAATGTACTCCATCTCTGTGGCCTTTTGAGAACACAGGGAGTTTGTAGCAGCTGGCTTATGTAGAAGAAACAGATGTTTTTCTGTGTAAAAAAAAAGAGAGACAAGAAGCTGGGGATGAGATAGCTTTCAGAAGGGAAAGGTATATTAAGGAGGCAGCGGGCATTCTTTGAAGCTGTTAAAAGATAGCTAAGGGCTTCAAATTTATGGTTGATACACAGGGCCAAAGATTTTATAGTAAAGGCTAACCTTGGTTAGTAAATGATGGGATGGAAAGGGGAGAAGAGTTCAAAAATAAAGTTGAATTAAACCTTTCACATTCTGGTAGATTCTGACATGCTCAGCAAGACTGAAGTAAGAGGTGAGGATGAGGCAAGATGAGAGCTTAAGGCACTGAGTAGAACCCAAGTTAAATGCAGAGTTAGAATAGGTGGGCTGAGACCAGATCTGGGTATCCAGCCCCTGTAAGAAGCTGATGATGCAGAGAGGAGCAAGGCCAGCACTGGGGTAACTCCACCCCATGGTCCTGGTAGGTGAAGTGACTGACGTCAGAGGCAAGGTCTCTGCTTTCACAGTACAAGGAGACACAGAAGCAGGAAATGGGCTCAGGCCTAGTCAACAAGGTGGGAGATCACCTTCTAGAACCTCGGGCAGTGAACACAGGTGCCGAGACTGGGGAGCTGGTTCCTAGGGACCAGTGCCAATGGCGCTCATCTTAGTGAACTGACCCAACCTCGTCTGATAGTGGAGCTCGGAGACTCGCCACTCAGCTCTCCTCTAGAAGTTCTAGGAAGATGCTGCAGCCACACTTGAGTGCAGGCACTGCACGGGGGACTTGCCCCGGGTCAGTGTCTGTCCAGCCTTCCGGATCTGGGCTGTCTGATGTGTCACGTGTCCTCCTCTCATGGGAAGGAGAGCCAGGGAGCAAGAGGGTGAGGACAGGGGATGGTAGCCAAAGTCATCTTCCCTCCATGGAAGTAGGAGGAAGGGAACCCACGCCCTCCACAATGTATCGGCAGTTAAGGGGCAGGAGCTGGCCTTAGTAGCCACCTGAGCTATGGTTGAAATGAAAAGGCGCTGGTTATCAAGGGGAGGTGAAGGAGCCTGAAGAGAACGGCCTCTAAGAGGAAAGCCACCGTGACCCTTCACCATAGCCCAGCTGGACAACTTCAGTTACCTGGTCCACCTTATTGTCTCCACCTCTCACACCTGGCCAAACCAGTACCATTTCCATGGCTTGGTCTGGTTTCCCAGCCACCTCTCAGAATCCAGACCTTGCCTGAGTTAACTGCTACCCACTCCGTCTGGAAACATTCTTCCTCTTCTCAACTCTTAAAGAGATTCACTTGTGCCAAGGATGTGGAACCACCAGGCCATCCAGTTTGCACGGTAATTGTGTTGGTATTGCATCTGACATAGGGATTATGGTTTCCTGTGGAGTTTCCCAGGTGGCGCTAGTGGTCAAGAACCCGCTTGCCAAGCAGGAGACGTAACAGATGCGGGTTCAATCCCTGGATCAGGAAGATCCCCTGGAGGAGGGCGTGGCAACCCACTCCGGTATTCTTGCCTGGAGAATCCCGTGGACAGAGCAGCCTGGTGGGCTACAGTTCATAAGGTGACAAAGAGATACAGCTGAAGTGACTCAGCACACACAGGCCTCGCCTTCTGCAAAGGTCCAAACTCTGTGGACTGTATTTCTCTCTAAATAGATCTACTTCTTGAGAAGAGGGAGGCTCATGAGGGAGAGGAGATATAATTATATATAATTTATATATATATATATAATTATGACTGATTTGTGTTGTTGTACGGCAGAAGCCAACACAGCATTGTAAAATGATTATCCTCCAATTAAAAAATTAAAGAAATAAATCCACTTCTTACCTAAAATATATATGTATAAGAAAATAAGTGGTTATTAATAAGAGTCTAAGCATTTATCTTGTACTTGGAACATCTTATTCCATATTATATTTTGATTTAAATTTAGCAAGGCAGTTTAGTCTAGCAAGTAATCAGGAATTTGTTAATTATTTATACTGTTTTTAAAAATTTTATCACTACAGGACTACAGAATTAAAACAAGTCCTGTTTTTACAGAAAAGGAGCAGATGGGGAGGGATTGTGACTGCCCTTTTTTTCCAAGCCTACACGACCTTGGACAAGCACACCCTTGTTCCCCTAGTGGCTGCCGATGGAGTTGCCTGGTTTGTGCTCAGGATGATGTCCGCCGCTTCCAAGAAACTGGCTTTGCAAAACCAACACCTTCTCAACCAGAGGCCGTATTGCCCCACGGGAAGCTTTGAGAATGTGGAAGTGTTCTGACTTGGGTTGATCAGTCACAGGACGTGCTCTCTAAGGACAAGGAGAGTAAATGCCCTGCCATGCTCTGATGCCGGAGCTCCAGTATTTTAGCCACCTGATGTGAAGAGCCGACTCATTGGAAAAGACCTTGATGTGGGAAAGATCGAGAGCAGGAGGAGAAGGGGACGACAGAGGATGAGATGGTTGGATGGCATCGTCGACTCAATGAACATGAATTTGAGCAAACTTCAGGAGAGAGTAGAGGACAGGGGAGCCTGGGGTGCTGCAGTCCATGGGGTCACAGAGTGGGACACGACTGAGCAACTGAACAACAGCAGCAGTTCCAGGACAGCCACGCACAGGGAACTGGCCTTCAGAATGCCAGCGGTCCGTCCCCGTGTTGATCAACGCTGCAGGACTGCCACCTTCACCTTTTCTGGGGTTTTAGCAAAGTTTATATTTCTATTTGCTCAGACCGGAACAGCAGCTCTAAAGGAAAGAAACGCTCGGAGTGCTTTCAAATCAGTGTTGCATTTTTGCCACTTACCCACTGTCTCCTGTTTGTTTTCTTTGTATTTCAGAAGGTAAGGCAGGACTCACCCCGATATTTGAAGCCCAGCTGAGCTTAGCCATCCCAGAACTGGTTTTCCATCCGTCACTGGAGCCTGGCGTGAAGGGCGGCTTCTACGACCTGGTGGAGGGTCTCGTCACCAGCATCTTCAGCATGGCGTCCTTGGTGCCCCGGCTTTCTCCTGAGAGTGGCTCTCCCCACTATCAGGTACTGGCTCTGCGTGCATCTCCCCCGCCCTCCCACCAGCCTGGAGGCCCCTGTGAAATGCTAATGTTACCCATCCACTGCCATCTTGCTCCCCCAGGGGGACTTGGAGGCCAGGGCTGACCTGGCGGGCCTGCGGGCCGAACTGATGGGGCGGGTGCAGGCCATGATGGCCCTCTGTGGCGACTACCGCAGCACCCTCAGCCAGTACTCCTGCCTCTACACGGAGGACCGGAAGGAGGCTCTGGGCCAGTTTCTGTTGTACGGCCGCGTGCTCACAGCCGAGGAGGTGGAAGCCCACGCCAAGGACGGCATCCCAGAGAATCCTCCCCTCCTGCATCAGTTCAGGGCGCAGATCGACTCCTACGAGAAGCTCCATGACGATGTGTGCAAGCTGGAGCCTGTCCGGGTCTTTGACAGCTGGATGAAGATCGATGTGCGGCCCTTTAAAGCATCTCTGCTAAATATAATAAAAAAGTGGAGCCTCATGTTCAAACAGCATCTCGTGGACCATGTCACTCACAGGTAACAGGGTCCTTCTAGCTTTCCTTCCAGCTTCCTGGGCTGTTGGGAACACCATGTTTTCAATCGATTTGACATTTCCCCCCATAGGTTCACTGGTTAAATGAAAAGTTAGAACAGCTAGATGGAGGTTCCAAGCTTTTGGACACCAGCAGTAACTTTAGTCCTGTCCTCTCGTTTGTCCATCAGACCTGGCCTCTTCCTGTTTTGTTTTCTCTCCGGCGCCCAGTGTCCAAAAGGCGCTCAGTACGCAGTAAATACTGTTCGAGACAATAATAGCCGGTCAACCCTCCCTGCGCAACTCTGGCTGCGAAATCTCTTTAAGCCTGAGAAGCAGAGGGTGTCTAATGGGCCTCTTAGATTTTATTTCTCCCATTTACTCCTTGTCTTAGATTATCCAGCTGTGCAGCATGGAAGTCCCTAAACCTACATGCCCCTGATGCATTTTTTTTCCTTATAATTTTATTTATTTATGGCAGTGCTGGGTCTTCATTGCTGTACGGGGTTTTTCTCTAGTTGCAGAGAGTGGGGGCTGCTCTCTGGCTGCATATGAGGGCTTCTCACTGCAGTGGCTTCTCTTGTTGCAGACCATGGGCTCTAGGGTGTGCAGGCGTTAGTAGCTTTGGCTCTGGGGCTTGGTACATCTGGGTGATGAGCTGCTTCACCCCATGCAGGGTGGGGTGGGCACACGGAGAGGGATCCAGCCAGTGATGGTTTAGGTCGAACCCCATCAGAGAGCCCCTGTAATTGCCCAGGTAGACACCATCAGGGTTGAGCATGGGTGTGACCTTGAAGACCAGGTGCTCCCACAGAACATGAGCAATAGAGTGCTGGCTTATGAGGAAGTCAGTGATCCCCTGACAGACAAATGAAGAGGGTGTTTCTCCTGGGTGGACTTGTCCTGTGATGAATACTACCTTCTGCTCCCTCCCAAACATTGTCCTTCTCGGAACTCTGGCTGTGCAGCTGACTGGATCTGAAACTCTGCCTGTTCCCCCGTGGACTTGGACCCTCTCCCAACTCCACCAGCCCAGCACTAGACTCTCAAAGCCTACCGCTGGGCCTAAAGGTAGATGAGATAACACTTGCCCTTCAGTGTGGCCTCCAGACTCTTCCACCCCGTTCTCTCTCAAAATCACCATCTCCACTGAGTTCTTCCAGACGGTACTGACTGCCACCTGTCTCGGCTGCAGTCACTGGCCAAGCTCTTAGTCATGCCTCCCCTTCGTTGTCCGGCTCAGTCTCCCTCTCCCATCCTTCTGCTGATAATCATGCTCAGTGACTCAGCATCCACAGGGTGTCTTCATCACACCTGCCTCTTGTTTTCTCGACCTCTCTCTCCAATGCCTTTCCCTCCCCACCCTTCTGTGCTGTGCTCTCGGTGGAGTGGAGGGAAAGGTGAGCAAATTCATGCTTCCCCTTGAAACTCTCAGGATGAAGCGTTCTGTCCCCTGACCACCACCTGGTGTCTTTCCAGCTCTCCTACTTGGCAGCGCTGCTGTGCAGAGTTCTTCAGACCCATCAGTGTTCCCGATCCACTGTTCCCGACACTTGATCAGGACAGCTCAGTGTTTATCACCCGTGCTCCCCAGCCCTGTCCCCACCTTGTAAAACCCCGACTGTCTGAACTGAGCACTCCACGTCTGTACCCGAGCAATTCATCCTGATGAAGGAAAAACACGCCAGTATTCTGACCAATCTCAGGTTAAATTTATGAACATTAACTTCAAGCAAGCCCTGAACATTTCCACGTATGCTTCCTGACTCCTCCAGATGCTTTTTTTCCTCTCTTGCCTTAAGCCTCAAATATCTTCTCTGCCCTTTTAGCCTCGCCTCTCATTTCCCTGGAAAATGAGAACCAATCACCAGAGATCTAACTCAGCTTTTCACCAATATATCTACCAACCTACCTGCATTTGAAGCCGTACGTTCAACTACCTCTTCTTTTACAGTGAATGAGCTGCTTTTCAAACTGTAGCCTCCTCCTTATCTACTTGAAGACTGACCTCCTTAAACACTGCCTTCATTCATTCTCCCCATCACGCAAATATATTGTCTTATCTGGCCTCTTAAAAAAAAAAAAAAAAACAAGAAAGAAAGGAACACAGTCCCAGGAGTGCTCCGCTATGGCACCCTTTCTGTGCACCCTACTTCACAGCACAGTTCCTCAAAAGGTGTCTCTATACTTGATCCCTGAACTCTTTTTGTCTTCCGTCCTCTCTCTTCAAGAAGTTTTATTATAAAATGTAATATACATAAGATTTAGAGAAAAATATTAAACAAATACTCAGATTTTCCTTATCCAGTGAAGAAACAGGACATTAGCTATATTTTAATATTCCCTTATGGAAGGACTTGTTCGCACTGCTGTATTTAAAATGGACAACCAGCAAGGACCTACTGTGTAGGAACTCTGCTCAGTGTTACGTGGCAGCCTGGATGGGAGGGGAGTTTGAGGAAGAATGGATACATGTATACGTGCAGCTGAGCCCCTTTGTTGTTCACTGAAGCGATCACAGCATTATCAGTTGACTATAGCGTGTGTTAGTCGCTCGGTCGCGTCCAACTATTTGTGACCCCATGGACTGTAGCCTGTCAGGCTCCTCTGTCCATGGGATTCTACAGGCAAGAATACTGGAGTGGGTTGCCATTTCCTATGCTCCAATACAAAATTAAAAGTATTAAAAAAAATAAAAATTAAGTTTTAAACAGTGTGAAAAATAAAATTCCCTTATGGACTCTTCCCTGATTAAATCCCTCTTCCTCCCTGCCAGTTGTTAGCCCTGCCCTAAATGTAACCTAATTCTTTTTTCATGACACATATATGCTTATATATGTATATATATTTGTACACACAGACACACATATATTGAGATTTGCATTTTAAGGCTATAAAAATGAAACAACGTTGTATGACTGTATATCTCTCTGTGTCCTGTCTCTCTCACTCAGCCTTGATGCTTGAGATTCATCCATGTTGAGAGCGTAGCAGTAGTTCCTTCATTTTCACTGCTACAGAGTATCGCATCATCTGAATATGCCACAATTTATCTATCCATGCAGTGGTTGACATGGCTGGTTCAGATGGTTTCATCCCAACAGGATTGCGATGAGTTCTCGTCTACAGATATCGCAGTGTACTCAAGCCAACATCCCTCTAGGGTGTGTGCCTGAGAGTGGAATTGCCAGGTCAGTGCGTGTGATGCCCGCTCTCTGCCAGGTGCCTCAGCCATGTGTGAAGGTGCCTGCAGCCCCACACCCTTGGCACCTTTTGATACAAACTGTTTAGTGCTGGCCCTTCTGGTGGGAGCTTAGTGGTATCTCATAGTGATAAATATCTTACATTACTCTATGAATAAAGTAGCTCATCTTTCTGTGTTTTGGGATGAGTCATTATGTTTCCTCTTTGGTTATTCATAGCTCTTGACCATTTTTTATTGGACTATATCTTTTCCTTTTTCATATTTGGAAATAACACATATTTTAATTCTTTGGTAGTTGTATATATTGCAGATTTAGTCTCCCATTTTGCAGCCTGTCTTCCCTCTGCCTTTATGGTATATTTTGATGAAGGGTTCATTTTTATGTAACCAGATGTGTTCATCTCTTCCCATGTTGTCGTCTTTTCTCTTGTTAAATCAACCCTTTCTTGTCCTGAGATCCTAGTGATATTCTCCTATGCTGCTGCTGCTGCTAAGTCGCTTCAGTCGTGTCCGACTCTGTGCAACCCCATAGACGGCAGCCCACCAGGCTCCCCCGCCCCTGGGATTCTCCAGGCAAGAACACTGGAGTGGGTTGCTATTTCCTTCTCCAATGCGTGAAAGTGAAAGTGAAGTCGCTCAGACTCTTTGCAACCCCATGGACTGCAGCCTACCAGGCTCCTCCGTCCATGGGATTTTCCAGGCAAGAGTACTGGAGTGGGAGTGCATCGCCTTCTCCGATACTCTCCTATATCCTTACCTAAAAGTTTTACTTTTTGTGTTAAGTAGCTCTTTGTCTGTCCCTGCCTTAATATGAAACTGTCCTAATTATCATAGCTCTGTAATAAATCTTAGCTTCTCAGGTGGCTCAGTGGCAAAGAATCTGCCTGCCAATGCAGGAGGATTCGGGTTTGATCCCTGGGTCAGGAAGATCCCCTGGAGAAGGAAATGGTAACCCACTCCAGTATTCTTGACTGGGAAATCCCATGGATGGAGGAGCCTGGAAGGCTATAGTTCATGGGGTGGAAAAGAGTCAGATACCACTTAGCGACTGAACTACAACAGTGAATCTTGACATCGGGCAGTGGAGTCCCCACCTTTTTCAGTTTCATTAGGGATGTCTCAACTTGGCCCTTACTATTTAAATACATTAAAAATCAGTTTGTAGAAGAAAAGGTTCCATTGAGATTTCGATTATATTTGCTGTGACTGTAGATCATTTTGAGTAGAATTTTCTTCTTTATAGTACTGAGTATTCCTAAGAACATATTATCTCACCATTTATCTTCTTTAATGTCTCTCAATGAAATCTTATAATCATTACCTTTAAAAGTATTTCACATCTTAAGATTTATTCCTTAATATTTTATTTTTTGTTTCCTAGTATAAATCATATTTTCCACAGAAATGAATTGATTTTTGTATATTGATTTGGTATCAAGCAGCTCTACTAAGTAGCTTGTTACTTCTAATAATGTATGTGTGTACTTTTCGGGATTTGCCGTGTACATAATCATCATCTACAAATTTATGGAAATTTTATTTTTTCCTTCCCTTTTGTTTTTAATGTATTTATCACTATTTATCTGATCACCCTGATTAGGATTGTCAGTATAATATCAGATAAAGTGATAATAAGTCCTTGTCTTGTTCCTGTTCTTAAAGGGGATGCTTTCAACATTTCATTACATGGTATAATATTCTGTGAGTTTTTTTTTATGGATTCTCTTTATCTGATTAAAGATGTAAACTTCTAGTCCTAATTTGTTAAGAAGATTTAGCATAAATGGTTGTAACATTTTCTCGAGTGCTTTTTCTAACTCCATTAACATAATTCTGTTTTTTTTCCCTCAATATGTTAAAGTTGTGAATATATTTTTTGGTTTCTAATACTGAACCAATCTATTGTTACTAAGATAAGCCAAACACAACATATTGTCTTTTTCAATATATCCATTGGCTGGTTTTGTTTGCAGATATTTTATATAGCACTGACATGTCTGTGTTTGCTGAAACTGGCTTTCAGTTTTTCCTTTCTGTATTGTCTTTGATCTTGCTCCATGGTTTTGCTAGCTTCCTAAAATGTGTTAGGAAGTAATCCTTCTTGTTTATTCTCTGTAAGAGTTGGTGTAAGATTGAAATTCGCTGATCCTTGAAAGTTTGATTTAAATCTCCTAGTGAACCATCTGGCTTGGTGTTTTCTTTGTGGCAGGATTGTTACCTGTAATTTTTCTAATGTTTATAGAAATATTAAGTTCTATTCCTAAGTCATATTTTTCTAGGGTTGTATCCATTTCATGTAAATCTTCATATTATTGTCATGAAATTTGTATTATTCTCTTACCTGTTTATGTATTAGGGATGCTGCTCTTTAGATTTCTATTCATTTCTATTGTGCTTTCTGGCTTCTTAATTAATCTTCCAAGTGATTTACAAAGAGTTACCTAATGAACCCATTGATCTTACTTATTATAATTTGATTTTTATTTTGATAAGTTTTTCTTATGTGTTTATTATTTCCTTCTACTTTCTTTGGGTTTATTTTCTGTCCTTTGACTAACTTAAGATGTGTGCTTTGCTTATTCATCTTGAGTCTTCATCTTTTTTCATATAACACTTAAAGTTATAAATTCCCTTCTAAGTACAATTTTATCTACATCTCACAGGTCTTAGTTATGTAGATTTTCTTTATAATAAAGCTCTAAACATTTTTAGTATCCATTAAGATGTGCTTATACTTTTTTAATCTTAAAACATGGATTCTTCTAGTTACATTTCTGTTATTAATTTCTAACAATTTCATTGCAGTCAGATAAAGTGATATACTTAATAGAAAGCTTCTGAAATTTGTTGAATTTGGTTAGTTTTTATCAATATTCTGTGTACATTTTAAAAGAATATGTATTCTAGAACTGTTGGGTATAATGTTCCGTGCATGCTTATTGGATCAAACTTGTTCTCTTCAAATCCACTACAAACTCACTGCCATTTTTTTGGTCTGGTTAATTTATCAATTACTGAGATAACTGTTAAAAATCTCCACTTTGATGGTAGAGTGTCAATTGCTTGTACTTCTGCCTCTTTGTGTCTCATTTATTTTATGTTATATGATCATACAGAGCTTGACTTTTTTATCTTCCTGGAAAATTGAATATTTTTAGCCACACATTAAAAATCTTTTATCACTAGCTATATTTCTTGTGTTAAAGTGTGTTTTGTCTTGGGTATTAATAAAACGAAACCACTTTCCTTTGAATGACATTTGCCTGGTGTCTCTTACCTTACCCTCTGGCTTTCGATCTTTCTGTGCCTTTGTATTAGAGGAGATCTTCATAATTGGCATGGAACTGAATGTTTTATCTACCTTAATATCTTTCTTTTAACTGGAGGGTTTTCCTCATTAGTGTCTATTATGCTGTATTTAAATTCATTTGTACCATTTTATTGTGAGCTTTTGTTCTTTTTATTTTTCTTTCTTGCCTGCTTTTGGATTGAAATTTTTTTCATGTTTTCTTTTCTTTTTCCTTTTTTCCTATTCCATTTTCCCCCTTCTGCTAATTTGGATGTTGTGCTATCTAAGTCTTCTGTTCCAATAGTTAACCATAGCTATTCGTAAAAACATTCTTAAAATAAATAAACTAATCAGTACCGTTACTCTTTTTACAACCAATACAAGGACTTCAGAATAGCTTGATCTCTCCTGTTTATCCATCAAATTATATCCTATAATTCTAGGTAATTTCAGTTGTACTCCATTACTTATCTAAATTCCACAAATTATACTTTATTTTTATACACTCACTGTTTATTTAAATTTACCAACATCTTTGCTCATTCCATCTTCCTACATTACTGACTTGCTCTCTGAAGTACAGCGATCAGAAGGCTCATTAAAAGGTTCTTTTGGTGAAACTCTCATTCTTTCTTTGTCTGAAAATGCATGTATTTTGCCTTCATTCTTTAAAAAAAAATCAATTTGTGGGAGAGAGAATTCTAGGATAACATATTTTCTGTAAATTTATTGAAAATATTATTCCATTGTGTCCTGGGTTCATTTTTGGTCTTGCATGGTCAGCCACCAGCCTAGACTTTTTTTTTTAAGTAAAATTCTGTCTTTGCTCTTCAGCTAATTTAAATATTTTCTTTTTCATTTTTGGTAATCTGCAGTTTCATACTGAAGTACTTATGCAGGGTTTTTAAAAAATATTAATTTCACCTTGAGTTGGTTGGGCTTCCTTGGTATTATATTCGGTGTCTTTCATTAATTCTAGGAAATTCTCAGTCAGGATCTCCTCAAAGATTGCTTCTTGCCCATTCTCTCTATTAATATCCGTTTGGCCTTCTTATTGCACTTTTAAATATCCCCCATGTCTTTGAACAATTTTCAAAGTTTTCATTTTTTTTTTGTCTTTCTTCACTGCAGTTGAATAACTTCTCCACTTTTTTCAAACAGCAGTCCGATTCTCTCTTTTAGTTTTGTCTGAATCTCCTGTTTAATCCATTCATTGAGCTTTAAATTTTCATTATACTTACCGGTTTAGATCTTATATTGGTTATTTTGCAGTTTTGCTTACTCATTTTAATACCCTCTCATTCTTTGCTCAAATTCATTTCTAAAAATTATTCATTTTTCAAGTTTCAGAATACATTTACTAGATTCGTGGTAAGGAGTCTACCTGCCAATGCAGGAGATGCAAGAGACATGGGTTTGATCCCTGGGTTGGAAAGATACCCTGGAGTAGGAAATGGCAACCCACTTCAGTATTCTTGCCTGGAGAAACCCCATGGCCAGAGGAGACTAGTGGGCTCCAGTCAATAGGGTCACAAGGAGTCAGTCTATGACTTATTGATTAAACAACAACAAGATCTTAAGATAACTTTTGATTTGTCAATGAATAATGGTGTGTTTCTTCTTGCCATAGATCAGAGTTAACATAAAAGCCTATGTAAAATTATGTGCTTCTTTCTCCTGTAATTGTCCACTAACATAACATGATGTGATCATTTTTGCATTGCTAGAACACATATTAAAAGCTTCTCTTCATGAAATAATGCCATCATAGGCCATAATTTTCATGTTATCTGCTTCAGTAAGTTTTGTCACTTCTTGAATCCATCAATCAATACGAAGGTCCACATGTTATCTCAGATTCTGGGCATATTTGAAAAGCCACTGAAATTGTTTCCATTCCTGACCCTGAGACAATGCTGAATTTATGCTTGAACTTAAAAGGCAGGTTGGGGCTGGGGTAAGGGTATGGTGACCTGTGGAGAATGTAAGAGTTTATCTAGGCTTCTGAAGGGCAATTCCTAAAGAAATCATTTCTGTACTGACTAATACATTATGCTTAAAAGGAAGAAATTGTTTTTCTTGGTCAATCTAGAATAGATACCTGAGAAATAGCAGGAAAAGCACTTGTTCCTGGTACATGGGTGAGAAACAATAAAGCAATCACCTAAATAAGAACTCTTTTGTCCTCTGACATATCAAATGTCACTATTTATATTATGCACCCGAATTGCAATATCTAAAATCTTCAGAGGTTTAATACAGCCGTTTCTGCTGGTTCCCACTCATGGTGACCTCTTTCCTTGGGCATAATGTAGCTTTCAGTTATAAAATCATGTTCCTTGGAGCTTTGTCCTTTGAGGACTGGATTCTTGCTTCATTCCTCCAGAAAGGATGTTCGTTTTTTAATTAAATCATGAGTCCCATCTAACTTTCACAATAACCAGTGAGAAAGAAGTGATCTTTCTAATCTTACAGATAAAGAATCTGAGGCTCAGAGATATTAAATGACTTGGCCACACATCTAGTAAGTGTCAAAATCAAACCCACGTATGTATGATCCTATAGGCCATACTATTTATTTTCCACTTTTTAAAAAATAATTTCAGATTCACAAAATAATTTGTAATACATTCGCTGTGAGATTATTTCACTTTGAAATGATTTCACTCTGAAATAATTTCAGACTTACCAAAAAAGCTGTAAAAGCAGTACAAAGACTTCTCTTTTACCTTCACTCTACTTTCCAAAGATGTTACCTCGGTAACATCCAAGGTAACCATAGTATAGTCATTAACACTAGGAAGTTAGTATTGATGTAGAAGGTGTAACTAGTTTGCAGTTATTCGCATTTCACCAGTTGTCGCAATAATTCTCCTTGTCTCCTGCGTCTCCTCCATCATGGAAGGCTCAGTCTTTGTCCTCTGTGACCTTGACACAACTGAAGAGGGTTGTATCTCATCATCAGGCTATGGAGAGCTTTCCATAATAATAGCTATTATGTTGGGGAAATATAAATTCTTTTGAGGAGTGGAAGGGGAATGGCCGCTCACATTCTGTTTGTTCTCCGTAGCTTGGCCGACCTTGAAGCATTTATTAAAAACAGCGAGAATGGCTTGCTCAAGAAAGTCGAAAAAGGAGATTTCCAAGGACTGGTTGAGATCATGGGGCACCTGATGGCTCTTAAAGAACGACAGAGCAGCACTGATGATATGTTTGAGCCTTTAAAGCAAACGATTGAATTGCTGAAGACCTATGGACAAGAATTGCCGGAAACAGTGTTTGAGCAGCTGAAGGTCAGTGCAAAGTCTATGTTTTCTAATAAAGGAAATAGAGGGAAAGTTTGGGGGTTTCAAAGTGAGATGAACACGGTGAAGTCAATGAAAAACAGGGCTTATGAGAACTCAAGATCCATGTTTTGGAAGTAAATGTGTACCACTTTCTTAACACTCACTAAATATGAAACACTTTAACACTGGAGAAATATGCGAAAACTGATGTGAATGAAGTGTGTGTGGTCTTTTTCCAGAGTTAGGGATGAGCCAAATTTTGATTCAGAGAGGGGGAAAAAAAGGAGGTTTGAGGAACGTTATGATGATCTAAGAGGAAATGTGGGGCATACAAGAAAATAACCAGGCACTGCTGGAAAATACAGAAGAGGGTAAGGCTTCCTGAGGCTTCCTGGGTGACTCAGGAGTAAAGGATCTGCCTGCAGTGCAGGAGATGCAGGTTCGCTCCTTGGGTCAGGAAGATCCCCTGGAGGAGGAAATGGCAACTCCCTCCCCCTCCAGTATTCTTGCCTGGGAAAGCCCGTGGAAAGAGGAGCCTAGTGGGCTGTAGTCCATGGGCTCTCAAAGAGGCAGACATGACTCGGCAACTAAACAACGACAACTAAGTTTACTGAGGAGAAGTCGAGAGCGAGGAGGATTGTGCTGGGTCAGAAGCAGGTGACCGTAGGGAGAGCGGGCAGCCGGGGAGCCCCGTCAAGGAAGGGGGCCGTTGTAGACAATGGCAAACAGTACTACCACGTTTGTGGGCCAGAGACTAAGATGTCTGAACGTGTCCAGCCTCGGGTCTGGGGTCCGGGGGAGCAGAGTCGGGTCTGACCACGCCGGGTCTCCTTGGCAGGAGCTGCCCGAGAAGTGGAACAACATTAAAAAGACGGCGGTTACCGTGAGGCAGCAGGTGGCCCCCCTGCAGGCAAATGAAGTGACTCTCCTGCGCCAGCGGTGCACGGCCTTCGAGGCGGAGCAGCAGGCCTTCTGGGAGCGATTCCGTAGAGAAGCGCCCTTCAGGTATGGACCCAGGTCGCCACCACGGCCCCCTGTCCTGGAAACGCAGCAGCATCTTAAGTCACGGGTGACCTCCCCATGGAGCCTGTGTATTTTCTTAACAGAAGACTGGTTACTCTTCCTCCCTCCCGTTTAGGTCCGCTGGTTAGACCCGGTGCTCATGTTCACAGAGTCCTGTTGTGGCCCGTGTGGGATGAACAAAGGCTGTACAAATACTTAAAAAAATATACCTAGAAGCTTCTATGTCTCCAGGTCTATAAAGGGATTGTGTGTGGTAAAATTACTCATCTTTTACTAAACTGTTAGTATTCTGATTTCTCCCAGACTCCTATTCACTGAGGGAATTTGAAAATAATTTGGGGGGACTTACGTAGTGGTCCAGTGGTTAAGACTCCACACTTTCAATGCAAGAGGGGTGGGTTCAATCCGTGATCAGGGAATTAAGATCCCACATGCTGCACAGTGCGGCCAAAAAAAAAAAAAAAAGAATTTAAAAATAATTTTGGAAGGCATTTCAGTAGCCTAACGGCAGGATGCAAGGTGACAGATTTACTTTAAGGTGTCCTTTCTCTGCTTAGCAGTTAGTGCTCAGACTGCCCCCTGCTGTGGTCAGGGATCTTTACATAAACAAAGAAGGGGTGGGGTAGACACCGCAACACCATTCACCATTCACGTGGGCCCACGTGCACACACACAGTCCTTCTTTCAGGGGCTCCCTCCCCTTGTAGGGAAGCCTACGGGGTCTGCTCCTGGTCTGCTGCTCAGCGTCAGACGCTCCAGCCAGGGGCCAGTTCTGGTGGCCCTGTGTCTACTGACAGGCCAGCTGAAGCGGACCCTCTCCCCTCAGTCCAGCTCCAGAGTTTGCTTTCTGTTTCCCCAGCTGGGCTTCCTGCTGCATCTCCTCTCTGTAGTTTTGTGTAGACATGCCTGGAAGTCTCCAGACTGAAACACGCCATGTGTAAGGAACCAGGAAGCTTTTTATTTTCAGATTACTTACAGAAATATGACCTTAGGTGATACATGCTAAAGTGATCAATGAAGCAAGGAAAGAAAATCCCACAACTTTATCAGGAGTTAAGGCGACATAATGGTTAAGCACACGGACCCTGGATTTAGCAAGCCCTCTTAGCAAGCCCGCTACTCACTTGCTGCGTCAGGGAAGTCACTTACTCCAGGGCTGTCACTCCGTGCTGTGTGTCCTCATCTGTAAAGTGGGGGTATTAATAGTATCCACCTCGGAAAGCTGTTGATAGGATTAAGTAACACATCTTCACAAGCTTTTAGCACAAGACCCAGCACCCTGGTAACCAGCCATCTTGGTTTACCTGGCCCTGTTTTTGGTTTTGGCACCAAAAGTCATACATCTAGGGAAGCCCCTCTGTGTCAGGCAGACTGAGACCCTTGGTCACCCTACCTGGCACACAGTAAGGGCCTAACTCTTTTTATTATTCATCATCAAACATATATGAAGCAGCTGGCCTCCAAAGCATCATACTTGGGGCTAGACAGAATGAGATGAGTGTGTCAAGAGACAGGGAAAGGGACTTCTCTGGCGGTCCAGTGGTTAAGACTCCATGCTTCCAGTGCAGGGAGCATGGGTTTGATCCCTGGTCAGGGGACTAAGATCCCACATGCTTTGCGGCCAAAAAATTTTTTAAAATTAAAAAAAAAAATGAAGTACAGAACTTGAAAAGCCTCATACAGATTTATTTTTAAAAAAGAAGACAAGAGAAAGGAAAAATGCATAAACTGTATTTAGGCTAAATGTACAACATACCACTCTAAAGCATTAAAACCATCTGGGAGATTTTAAAACTTCCACTGTCCAGCCTCTCCTGCAGACCAACTAAATCAGACACTGGGGATTAGACCGGGCATCAGTAGTTTTTAATGTTCCCTAGGTGACTCTGATGTGCAGCCAAGTTAGAGACAGCCACCCTAAGGGAAGAAACTGGGCCCCTTTTAAGCAATCACACCAGGGCGCATAACTCCAGATGACTCTGCATCCCTTTAGAGTCACAGCAGTCCACAAGCTTTTTGGCACCGGGGACCGATTTCTTGGAAGACAGTTTTTCCGCAGACCGGAGCTGGGGAGAATGGTTTCGGGATGGTTCAAGCACATTACCTGTATTACTTTATTTCCAATCTAATGCCATCAGTGACCTGATAAGAGGTACTAGTCCCCAGTCCGGATGTTGGGGACCCCTGCTTTTAGAATAAGCACCTTGGGAGCTATGCCCTTGTTCCGAAGAAGCATCTATTGTGCAAAAACATTTGTGGAACTCCTTTGGGGACTATTCCTTCCAATTCTGAAGCACATCCCTTTGACTCTCCTTTGGATGTGCAATTGAGCACAGGATCAAAGCTGGTAAGGCAGGCGGGATGTGAAGCTGGGTATTTCTGGGCAGTGCTGACAGTATCCACACTAGGGCAGCAGCCGTGAAGGTAATGACACTGATATCTTTACATCATCTGTCTCTTTTTAAAAAAATTTCAAGAAAGGAATTCCAAATATGTGTGGTGAGATATCTTTCCAAACAGGCTCCCAAGACTGCCTGAACAGAGCAGCACTCTTTTTGCTGCTGTGTTTCTGTGTGTCTGTCGGAAACCTTGATCTCCCCTTCCTAGTTATATCACACTTGTGTATTGATCAGCTCTTGTTTTTTTTTAATGTGATAGCTGCTTTGGTTTTTCTTTCTTTGCATTTGTATCTGTCTGCTGGCTATGAGGATATTACTACCCTTAACCGAGTCTTTCAAATTCACATTTTTTTTTAAATTGGAGGACAGTTGTGTTACAATATTGTGTTGGCTTCTGCCATACAACAGCATGAATCAGCCCCAAGTACACATATGGCCCCTTCCTCCTGAACCTTCCCCCACCCCCAACCCCATCCTACCCTCTAGATTGTCACAGAGCACTGAGTTGAGCTCCAGGTGCTGTACAGCAGCTCCCCACTGGCTATCTATATTATACATGGTGATGTATGTACGTCAGTGCTACTCTCTCAGGTCATCCCACCCTCTCCTTCCCCTGCTGTGTCCAAAGTCTGTTCTGTATGTCTGCATCCCTACTCCTGCCCTGCAAATAGGTTAGTGAGTACCATTTTTTCTAGATTCTGTTTATATGTGTTAATATACAAAATTTGTTTTTCTCTTTCTGACTTCCATCACTCTGTATAACAGACTCTAGGTTTATCCACCTCACTAGAATTGATTCAAATACATTCCTTTTTATGGCTCAGTAATATTCCATTATATATCTGTGTGTATATATATATGCCACAATATCTTTATCCATTCATCTGCTGATGGACATCTAGGTTGCTTCCATGTCCTGGCTATTGTAAATGGTGCTGCTATGAATATTGGGATACATGTGTCTTTTTAAATTATGGTCGTTTGTTTTTCTGGTATTGAGCTGCATAAGCTGCTTGTATACCAAATTCACATCTGTTAATTTAACATGCAGATGAATCTTTGCAAGAGACTTCTTTGAAAAGAACTGCTCAGAGCAGTGCAGAAAGTCAAACATGACTGCAATCTTGATGTATTCCTCTTCTTGTCAAGAAGACTATCAAGACTAGAGCAGAATCATGGATTTATTACTGAGGGCAATCTTTGTGGGTGTCAACACATGGGTTTACTTCTTAAGTTTCGTGTGCACGAATGTGTTTAAAGTGTTTTAGACGTGTGTGGCAAATGAGTTCTGGTTCCTTTGCCTTCAGATCACTCACAAAATTCTAAAATGCATCTTGCTGAAGGCAGGTCTCACTTCCTGATTACATTACAGGAGAAACTCACGTTGATCTTGTCTTTGGGAAGAAAAGGAAAAGTGTGGGTCTTTATGGGTACAGGATGAAGTCAGGTCCCTAGGGGTGAAGTTCTTTCTCCGTGTTTAAGTTGAGTTTTTCTTCCTCCTTCTATTCTTAACTTGAAGCTATGTCAGCATATTCCTAGCTGAGCTCTCTCAGTAATCAGCTAGATCACTGTAGCCAGATTCAAGCACTTCTCACGACTCTTGAAATTGGAGACTCATTCTCCACGGTTGAGTGACAGGGATGCTCCAGGCTTCTAGCAGCTCTCTTGTTCAGGCTTCCTGGCTTTAAGAAATGGTACCATGTCATCCAGTTGGCATACCCATATCAAGACCAGGATAATCCAGGTCTTGATAAAAGAATTTGCTCCCTCTGAGCTCCAGCTCATTGGAGACCTTCAGTGTTTCTAGCTGGCCAGTCCCCAGATTCTATGAATGGTGGGAAGGACTGTCTTGAAGACACTCTCCCATTGGGTGCTGCATGACAAGCAGCAAATCAAGGCTTTCCAGACAGTGTAGCAAATGTGCCTTCATCTTGCTCTTGAAGGGTCTCCTATCCCTTCAAAAGCTGAAGGAAAGGGCAGTATTAATCACTGAATCTCTCAGGGATGTATCAGTATCCTCAAACACATCATTAATTCAATTTGACCCTGTTCTTGCAGTTGATCTGACTCACTCACATGGTTCAGGCTTCCATAGAGCAGAAGAGGTGTGTTCTCAGCATGAAGTCAGCAAAAAATAACATGTGCTAGGATATTCAGATAATATGGATTCCCTGATCTCAAGGACTGACAGACTCAGGGTCAGTTTCAAAAATGAGTAACTGAGGACTTCCCTGGTAGTTCAGTGCATAAGACTCTGTGCTTCCAAGGCAGGGGATGCAGGTTCCGTCCCTGGATGAGGAACTAGGATCCCACGTGCTGGAAGGTGCAGGCAAAAAGAAATTAATAATAAGACATGTCCATTGGGCCCAACTTTGATGCCCACTGGAAAGGCAGTTCACAAACTCCACAGAAGCTGGTGCTTCAGCCAATGGGCAAAGGAGAATTAGCCATTTGGAAAAAGAGAAGTGGAAGTGATGGTATTCCAGGCAAGGGAAGCAGAACATGGAGAGAGACAGGGGGATGAAAACATAACACACAGCTGGAGGACTGCACATGTGTGTGAGTGGAATGCAGGATGCGGGAGGTGAGGAGGGAGAGGTCCAGATGACCAGGCTTAGACCATGAATGAGCACTGCGGAGTCCAGGCCTGAGAACAGCGTCATGTAGACACTACTCTTGTGACTGCAGAGAACCAAGCGGATCAAGGTAGACTCAGGGCAGGGGCTCCATGGCGATGGGGGGCAGAGTGATTGCAACAGCCCAGGTGAGAAGCAGGAGGCCTGAACTGAAGCCATTGCGGTGAGCATGGAGAGAGGAGGATGGATGTGAGGGACCCTCAGGAGGGAGAATCAGGAGGATTTAGTGAATTATGGGAGCTGGAAGAATCGTCACTCAGTGGTGTCCGACTCTTTGCAACCCCATGGACTGTGACCTGTCAGGCTCTTATGTCTATGGGATTCTCCAGGCAAGAATACTGGAGTGGGTAGCCATTCCCTTCTCCAGGGGTTCTTCCCAATGCAGGGATCAAACCTGGGTCTCTTGCATTGCAGATTCTTTTACTGTCTGATCCACCAGGGACAGATCCAAGCGTAATTCTCTGTCTTCTGTCTGGACCAGTAAGTGAAAGGGCGTATGTTTTGCTGCCCCTAAGATGGGACCATGGGATGGGAAAGGTCACCAGGTCAGAAGGAACAGGCCGAGTTACAATACCCTTAGGGTTTCAAGCACAGGTGTGTCACTGCTCCTTATATGTGCAGTTAGGGGCCCGAGGTTGATGGTTTGCCAGCTGCTCACGTCCCAAGAAATCATTTAAGTCACTTATTCCTCTTTCTGTCTGTGCCCACATCTAGGGCAGGCCCAAATCCTCTTTTCCAAGATCACAAACATGAGCACCCTATTTCCATTTCTCTTAATTATAGCTTTGCTCATCCAGACTTTCTAGGCATTTCTCTTTTAGATTAAAATACTTGTGCATTATTATTTCAATTTCAAAGACTAACTACACCCTTTTCCCTCCTATTACTTTCTTGTTCTCACATTGTATTGTTCCCCCAGGCTTTGGAGAAGTGCTTCAAGTTTATTAGCTGCATTAATCAGGTCTGTGAATATCCTGACAGTTTGCACCAGAGCTTTGAAATGGGAAGCGGGCTATTTGCTCCCCTGTCTGGAGGTTCCTTTCACTACTTAGGTCAAATTAACTTTTATATGCGCTCAGCTATAGGGAATGAATGTCAGCAGATTCAAACCATAAACAAAAATTATGCCACAGGGCAAATGAAGTTTGGAATAGGTTTGACAAATGATCACCTCTTACAAATATTTGAGGATCCAATATTGATTCAAGGATGTTCGTAGGCACTGTGGAAAGAAACATTAGGAAGATCATTTATTATCTTCTGTTCCTACCCCCCAACACTGATAACTCCTGTCTTACCTACTATTTCTGAACCATACTCTGTTAATAAATTAAACAGAATGTGGGCTCTTAGAATCTGTCTGATATATACTAACACCAAGAAGCCAAGTTCACTTTCCACATTCACTCTAGTCAAGATAAAAGGTAGAACCAACACGTTCCAACAATTAGTCTTCGAAAGAATGTGCGGAAGGAACCTTCATGCTGGGTAACCTTTCCTGATGGCTCACTTGCCGTGAGGATGTTACCTTCCTTTCCTTCTAATTCTTTCTCCACTGCTCTCATAGAGGAGAAAGCTCCTTGGCTATACAGACAGAGGGCCCTCTTCAACTCTGAGAACTCCAGGCCCTTCTGAAGCCCTCGCTGGCTGGACAACAGTGAAGACACACGATGGTATTCAGTCTTAAGATGAAAATCCACCACCAGAGCATGCCAGCCAAAACTATTTAGATGGAACAAGCAGGAATCAAACATAGCAAGCATCAAAGTTAATCTGACACTAATTTAATGGTATGCATAACTGTTATTGTGTTGCATGGCAATTAGGCTTAAGTGGTGAGCAGTTCAGGTAAATGACTTTAATTAGGATTACTTTCCATCCGTCAAGTCAAATATTTCCAGAGACAGTTGAGAGAAGAGGCAGTTCAAGGAAAGGTTCTTGCACGTCATCATCTTCCCACCAAACAACACACGCACACACTCACACACACACAATTGCAAGAAATGGCCAATTCTCTAGTCATTCTTTTTCCCTCTCAACTTCTTTATATTGGACTCCACAATTCCTTATTCTACTTTTAGAGAAAGATGGTGTTCACACTTAAGTCATGGTATCCCCAATATCTGGGGCTTCTCAGGTGGCACTAGTGGTAAAGAACCTGCCTGCCAATGCAGGTGATAAAAGAGATGCAGTTTCGATCCCTTGGTTGGGAAGATCCCCTGGAGGAGGGCATGGCAACCCACTCCAGTATTCTTGCCTGGAGAATCCCATGGACCGAGGAGCCTGGCTGGCTACAGTCCATGGGGTTGTGTGGAGTCAGGCACAACTAAAGTGTCTTAGCATGCACATATGCATCCCCAATATCTAGCTACCCCTCAAGCACACAGAAACAGGAAGACCTAAGACTGGTGATGGGAAGAAAGGAGGGAGGCTAGGGAAAAAAAACAGGAGGCTCCTTGAAGGTTGTTCTGGGTGCTCCTAACCCACATGGGAACCTGTGAATGAGCAGTTCCTACATCAGAGAAGAGGTTCTGCCAGAAATGTGGGTTGAAGGGGCCAGAACATAAAGGGAGTTCATGGGGTGAGGACCAGGAGCAGCAGTGGGAGTCCTGAACATGGGGAAAAGAAGAGGAAAGATGAACTTGAACGTAAAGTTTGATGTAGTGTTTACAGGAGTCAAGTGCAGAGCCAGAGGTCACTGCAGGACACAAGAGGAGACGAGGCCACTTGAAGGAGGAACTTGAGAGACGTGGGGCCTGACAGGAAGCACACAGTTCGGGAAAGCCATGCAGCGCAGGCCTGTGGTCAGGACTTTGTGCTCCTGCTTCAGGGTCCCTCTCAGTGGTTCTCCCACCCAGAGGCACTGCTTCCTGAAGGTGATGCAGGCCGTTAGCGTGAACCTCACCACAGAGAAGGAAGCCAGCCCAGGGAATCTGAAAAATGCTGGTACCTGCTATTTACAATAGCCAGGACATGGAAGCAACCTAGACATCCATCAACAGATGAATGGATAAAGAAGCTATGGTACATATAAGTGTTAGTCACTCAGTCATGTCTGACTCTTTGTGAACCCACGGACTGTAGCCTGCCAGGCTCTTCTATCCATGGAATTCTCCAGGCAAGAATACTGGAGTGGGTAGCCGTTCCCTTCTCCAGGGGATCTTCCTGACCCAGGGATCAAACCCATGCCTCTTGTGCCTCCTGCTTTGCAGGCAGATTCTTCACCACCTGAGCCCCCAGGGAAGCCCCAATGGAATAATACTCAGCCGTAAAAAGGAATGCATTTGAATCAGTTCTGGTGAGGTCAGTGAACATAGACCCTGTTATACAAAGTGGAATAAGTCAGAAAGAGAAAAACAGATATTGTATATCAACGCATATATATGGAATCTAGGAAAATGGTGCTGATGAACCTATTTGCAAGGCAGGAATAGAGACTCAGACAGAGAGAATAGATTGATGGACACAGCCAGGGAAGGAGAGGGTGGGATGAACTGAGGGAGTAGCATTGAAATACATACATTAACTGTGTGTAAAACAGATGCCTCCTGGTGTGACCTTTGCCTTCACAGCCTCTGCAGTAACAGGACAATGCTCTTTTGTGTCAAGTGGGCTGGACACCAACAAGTGAAACAGAGTCTAAAGGGGGCTCAAACCAAGGGTTATTCCCCCACTGGACCTAGGAAGGGGAGGAGTATTTTTATTACCCTCTCGGATGTAGAGGGCTTCTCTGATGGTTCAGTGGGTAAAGGATCTGCCTGCAATGCAGGAGACACGGGAGATGCAGGTTCAGTCCCTGATTCCCTGGAGTAGGAAAGGGCAACCCACTCTAGTATTCTTGCCTGAAAAATCCCATCGACAGAGGAGCCTGGTGGGCTGCAGTCCAAAGCGTTGCAAAGCCTCGGACACGACTGAGCACACATGGGTGTAGAATACATCCAGACAGGACGTTCCTCTTGAGTCCTCCTTCCTCCTGCTGGTTACGCTCATCCCGCTCCGACCTACCTGCCTATCTTTCCTGCGCAAGCTTTGCTGAAAGTCCCTGCTCTTTGCTAAAACACTGAGGATTTAAAGGTTCGAGCTGCTGTGGCTCTGGTGATTCTAGGAGATGGTCCCTGAGTTCTCCACTGATAAAGGGGAAACATTCTGTCTTGTCTTGCAGGTTTGATAGCATTGACCCTCACCAGACGCTGGATGCCTGGCACTTGGAGACCCAGCAGATGGAGTCCACCATGGCCTCCATTTCCACGTCCGCCAGCTTGTTTGAAGTCACTGTCCCTGACTATAAGCAGCTGCGGCAGTGCAGGAAGGAGGCGTGCCGGCTGAAGGAGCTCTGGGACACGATTGGGTTGGTGACCTCCAGCATTCATGCCTGGGAGGCCAGCAGGTGGAAGGATATCGACGTGGAGGCCATGGACTTGGAGTGCAAAAGGTTTGCCAGGAACATCCGGAACCTCGAC
Organism: Bos javanicus; assembly: GCF_032452875.1. Lineage (NCBI taxonomy): Eukaryota > Metazoa > Chordata > Mammalia > Artiodactyla > Bovidae > Bos > Bos javanicus. The sequence continues at coordinate 31,865,027 of NC_083886.1, forward strand.
AAGGAGGTCAGGGCCTGGGAGGCCTTCACAGGCCTGGAGAGCACCGTGCTGGACACCCTGACCTCCCTGAGGGCCGTGGCCGAGCTGCAGAACCCGGCCATCCGGGAGCGGCACTGGAGGCAGCTGATGCAGGCCACGGGCGTGACCTTCACCATGGATGAGGGCACCACCCTGGCCCACCTCCTGCAGCTGCAGCTGCACCACTTTGAGGACGAGGTCCGGGGCATTGTGGACAGAGCTGTGAAAGAGCTGAGCATGGAGAAGGTGCTGAAGGAGCTGCAGACCACCTGGGCTGGCATGGAATTCCAGTACGAGCCCCACCCACGGACCTGTGTGCCCCTGCTGCAGTCCGACGAGGACCTCATCGAGGTTCTGGAGGATAACCAGGTCCAGCTTCAGAACTTGATGGTGTCCAAGCACATTGCCTTCTTCCTGGAGGACGTGTCGGGCTGGCAGAAGAAGCTGTCCACCGCCGATGCCGTCATCTCCATCTGGTATGACGTGCAGCGCACATGGTCTCACCTAGAAAGCATATTCATCGGATCTGAAGATATCCGGGCTCAGCTGCCCCAGGTACCTGCTACAGAAACCCTGCTCCCTCTGTTCCCAACTCCCAGTCAAGGGACAGTCCCCCAGCCCCTGCATCCTCTACACCATTCCTTATCTGCCTCCCTGCCTTGGCTTCACCCAGGGGCATCTCCAACAATCATAGACCTTTCAAAACACCAAAAGCCAGGCATAGGAAAAGAGAGAAGGTAAAACGCCTGCCAGTCAGCTTGTTCTTGGGCTTCCCTGGTGGCTCAGTGGTAAAGAACCCGCCAGCCAAAGCAGGATTCCCAGGAGACCTGGCTTCAATCCCTGGGTTGGGAAGATCCCCTGGAAGAGGAAATGGCAACCCACTCCAGTATTCTCACCTGGGAAATCCCATGGACAGAGAAGACTGGTGGGCTACAGTCCATGGGGTCTCAGAGTGGGACTCGACTTAGCAACTAAACAACAACAAACAGTTTGTTCTTAGATGGGTAGGAAAAAGAAAGGAGAACCTGGTTTAAAAAACAAAAGAAGTGTACCAGAGAAAGGAGGTCAGAAACAGGAGCTGCTCTTGTGTTGCTCTACACGTAATGACGGTGCGGGTACCGACTGGGAAGCCAGCATCATTTCCAGGCAAGCTGAGTTCCTGCTCTGCAGCAAGTATTCTGTAAACCTCCGGCCTGTGCCAGCAGGCTCAAACAGTAGTCTTCAGCTAAGTGCTAAATGAGGAATTTCTCTAAGATATGCATTCTTCTCATTACTACCGTTCTAATTTGTTTGCCCCTTCTAATTGTCCTAATTAACGTACCCCCTCTCTCAGTGGACTCTAATTCATTTTAAAAAAGATGTTTGCAGACTTATTCCGTATCCCACTCCAGTATTCTGGCCTGGAAAATCCCATGGACAGAGGAGCCTGATGGGCTACAGTCCATGGGGTCGCAAAGAGTCAGACACGACTGAGCGAATAACGCTTCTATATCCCTCAGCACAGTGAGTTCTTTGCTTGCAAATTAGTTTGATTTCAAAATGTCACATGTTATCCAGACCTTGTTTCAGAGTTAAAGCACATTCTATCAAATCATTTTTCCAGCTCATCCCACAAAAACACATTTAGTATAATGATGCAGATTAAAGTTTGTACATCTGCAATGAAAAATAACAAAATAATTCCACTAAAGCTACTGTCATGAAACAAAATCAAATAAGACAGATTTTATTTGTCTCCAATGCTAATGATTGAAGAAGGGCAGGTTTGATGAGAAGCAGGGGAGAATGTGGGTGGAGACTTTTGCAGGCATTTTAAAAGAGGCATTTGAGAATTTACAGTAAAAAATAATAAATAATTCATATCATTAACTCCTCAGGTTTATGTGTAAAATGTGTAAATACATTTGTCTTCTTTGTAGTGACAATATGGTAACATAGACAACTCTGAAATACAACAAATCATCATGTTACACCCTAACTAGTAAATATTTTCATTCACTATGAATATTTTCCACCTTTTGTTCACATATATACATGTTTTTACACAATTGCTCTCAGGGTAATTACAATTTTCCAGTCAGTTCTTTGCATTTCAAACATTTATGTCAGATATTTCTGATGCGTGTGCATGCTCAGTCCCTCAGTAATGTTCTGACTGTTTGTGACCCTATAGACTGTAGCCCGCCAGGTTGCTTTGTCCATGGGGTTCTCCAGGCAAGAATACTGGAGTGGATTGCCATTTCCTACTCCAGGGAATGTTCTTGAACCAGGGGTTGAATCCGTGTCTCTTATGTCAGTTGCATTGGCAGATAGATTCTTCACCAGGAGTCACCTGGGAAGCCCCTTATTTCCGACCCTTCCTTTCTATTTATCTTATGTTTGGCTGTGCTGCGCCTTCACTGCTTTGCTTGTGCTTCCTCCAGTTGTGGTGCACAGGTCTCTCATTGTGGTGGCTTCTCTGGTTGCATACTATGGGGTCTAGGCATTTGGGCTCACAGGCTTGGTTGCCCCGAGGCACGTGGAATCTTCCTGGACCAGGGTTGAAACCCGTGTCCCCTGCAATGGCAGGCAGACTCCTATCCCACTGTACCACCAGGGAAATCTTCTGATGAGTCTATAATCTTAATAATTTTTCATTTTTGACTGGTGAAAGATACCTCACTTAAGGAATCGTAATTTAAGTCTTGATAGGAGAGAGGCATGGGTCGCAGAGGTCCCAGCAGACTGGGGCCAGCAGCCCAGGCTTGAGTCCACCCTCTCAAGGACCTGAGGGAAGTTACTTGAACTCTCAGTGCCCTGGTTTTCTCATCTGTAAATTGAGACTAAGCCCAGTCCCTACATCCAGAAGTTCATTAAAGCTGAATGTTCAGCACATACCATTATGATTGTTGTTATGTAATCATAACCACACAAGCTCTCACCAGGTATCAGGTGTTGGGGTGAGGTGCTTTGCATTTAGTATTGTCTCAGTCATTTCAACAACACTGTGAGAGTGTGTGTATTTGGGGAAAATGATAATATTTAATTACTTTTGATATCACGGGCTTTCCCAGTGACTCAGATGGTAAAATGTCCACCTGCCAATGCAGGAGACGTGAGTTTGATCCCTGAGTCAAGAAGATCCCTTGGAGAAGGGAATGGCTACCCATGCCAGTATTCTTGCCTGGAGGGTGCCTTGGACATAGAAACCTGGCAGGCCACAGTCTTTGGGGTCACAGAGATTTGGACATGACTGAGCAACTGATACTTTCACTTTCACTTTGACATCATAATAGCACCTTTGCTGCCAAAATGCTTACTTTGGTTATAGAAATTTTGCTTGGGCCCAGAAAGCACATAGGATCCACCATCTACCTGACTTAGGAATTATGTAGTTTATGCCAACAGTTCTCAAAGTGTGGTCTGATGACTTCTGGCAAGGGGTCCCTGAGACCTTTCCAGGGGATCCTCAAGGTCAAAGCTATATTAATAATAATACTAAAATGGCATTTGCTGTTTTCACTTGTTCTTCTATTAGCACACAGTGGAATTTTCCAGAGGCTACATGGTGTGATATCACAACACACTGGATGCAGAAGCTGGGAAGAGAATCTGTCTATCTTCTAAGTCAGGCATTAAAGAGATTTGGAAAAAAAAAAAAAGTGCAATGATGCCACTTTTTCCTCTAAGTTATATTGTTTTGGAAAATATACTTATTTTGAATTAAAATATGTGTTATATTAACATAATGTGCTTATTACTGTAATTTTAAATGAATTGACAAATATTTTTTAACGTTTCTCAACTTTAGCTTCTAATGTAGAATATGCATTGATAGATATAATATTACCGAATAAATGAAAGCTCTTTGCACTCCCCAGTAAGTTTTACAAACATAAAGGAATTTTAAGACCAAAATGTGTGAGAACCACTGATTCAATCTAAAGGTATTTCCTCCTTTGGGCCTAATCTCTGTGTTATACAACCTAGGAGCAGTTTTCAAAAGCAGGCTTGGTACATGAGGGTAGCTTCTTGGAATTGAAAGGAGTGGGGGTTAATTTTTTCCACACTTTAATTTGCAGGATTCTAAAAGATTTGAAGGCATCGACATAGACTTTAAAGAGTTAGCTTATGATGCTCTGAAAACGCCAAATGTAGTGGAAGCCACCAACAAGCCAGGTCTTTACGAAAAGCTGGAAGATATTCAGAGCAGGTGATGGCTGGTGTGCAGTTGCCTTTGTAATGGAGAGGCTTTGTCTCTCTTTGTCTCTCAAGTCCTTACCTTAGTTAACTGCCCGAGTGAGAGAGTGAACATGTGTATCTGGTCGGGTACCTTGATTTGCCTGTGTGCTTGGGTAACATGGGATATTGTTAGAGGTGTTTATTCTGATTGAAATGTACTAGTAGGGGTATATGCACATGCCCACAGATGTCCCATGTATACATCACTCCTGAGGGTAATCCACAAGTCACACTCGTTTGCATTTAGGTAACAGCCACATGCCTCTGGATCCTGGCAAACCTAACAAGGAAATTCTTTGTGCCCTCAGGCTGTGCCTGTGTGAGAAGGCCCTGGTGGAGTACCTGGACACCAAAAGGCTTGCCTTCCCCAGGTTTTACTTCCTCTCCTCTTCTGATCTTCTAGACATTCTTTCCAATGGCACAGCCCCTCAACAGGTAAGCAGGGAAGTGCTTGTAGAAAGTCAGAAGGATTGAGATGCTCCAGCAGGAGAGTTTCAAGTTCCCCATTATGCCCCATTAAGCAATGTATCCATTTGACCTATGTTGCCATCAGCACGGTCCCTAAGCTCATCTCTGGCTACCTGCTTTTTTTTTTTTCCCCTAAACCTTTCTAGGTAGCCCGGTTTCTTTCCAGTTGGATCTCTGTAGAGATTTGATTTTGATCTGTAGAGATCAAAATTTAAATTAAATTTTTGAAAATTTCTGTATGCTTGGATGCTTGCTTTATCTTTCTCTAACACATGATGAGGTTTTTGTTCCCTTTCTAAAAACTGGGGCTTTCACTATCTTGGAAATGTTTTCTTTCAGTATACTTTTGCATAATATTTCTTTTTTTTCTTAGTTTTTTTTTTATATGGACCATTTTAAAAGTCTTTATTGAATTTGTTATGATATCGCTTCTGTTTTACGTTTTGGTTTCTTGGCCATGAGGCATGTGGGATCTCAGCTCCCTGACCAGGGGTTGAACCCATACCACCTGCATTGGAAGGTAAAATCTTAACCACTGGACCGCCTGAGAAGTCTCTACATGGTATTTCTATCCCGGTTATGTGGATAATTTTTTCCCTCTGATTCATCATATTTCCGTAGGTTGAGATTATTATCTTCATCTGTTCATACATTTTTGTACATACTTATACACTTCTTTCTCTCTCAGTCCTCTTCCTTGGCATTCTTCCATGTCCCTCAGATTTATCCACCATATTTAAGTTGTGTGTTTTTATTTGGTCCTTTTGTGTTGCTAACACTGTTAAAAACTACACTGTACCATTTGTTTTCTTTATTTTTCTACCTCTACCAATTCTTCTTATCTTCTACCTCAAATTTTATACAGTTCATGTTTCTTTTATTTAATTGAAAGCAAAACAAGGTGATATTTTTTCAACACTACTTCTGTTTCCTGTATTAAGCTTCTTATATATATATATATATGCTTTTATTCTATTTTTTGAGTCTGGCTTTCTCCTTCTTTTAAGTTGTGGGACAATTTCACAGGTCTTGTGTTAATTGTGTTTGTTGCTTTAATCCACTATTTGTTCTTGTATAAAGAAAAGTCTTTCTGTATCATTTGTTCCAAGTCCCTGGGTGGGATCTCCTCCAGCACCTTCAGTTTACTTCAATACTCTTAGAATTTCTCCCACCATCTCATAAGTGAGAGAGCTCATTGCCGTAAACGTAAGGGTTAAAACTCACAGTTCTCAGGAGGCCCCTGTATTTCAAAAAAGCTCTACCTGAGGCAGCTTCCTGTTTGTCATTTCTTCTCCACCTGCTGTTCTTCTCACTGCAGGACCACAGTATGGTTCTGTCTGGCACCCTCCTAGGATTACTGCCCAAGGCATCACTGCCTCCGTATCATGAGATGCCATGCTTGGGAGAAGCTCTGGCACAACCAGGCTTTCTGCCTGGTGTGAGTTTGCTGGCCCTTGATCTGGACCCTCCAGAGGCTGGTCTCCTGCCTCAAAGTGGTTCCTACATCTGAGTGACTTCTTCCACAGGCCATGGTCACCACTGCCCTTGATCCTCCAGATTTGGGCATGTTAGCAGCAGCAGCAGCATTCATCTGTAGACTCTCCTGTGCCTACCCTCCTGCGGCACAGTAGTGTTTTCTTAGGAAGAGGGCTTATGAATTAGTTATTGCTCCAGTCTGTTCCCATCCGTAGTAGATTAGGCAGAAATTACTCAAACCTTTGTGGCTTCGTTGGTTTGTAGTTAACGCGTGTTGCCCACTAGATCTATATTCCCTTTTATCCAGTCCAGCTAAATCCCATCTTCACATCTTCATCATTCCCTAGCTTCCTTCTAAACGTTTGGTACCCAACACTTTAATGGTTGTCACAGGGTAGCCCTTTAAGCAATACAATAATAATAAGTAGCTTCTAAGCAATAATCATAAGTGACTTCCTGGACATGCTCTCCACTTATAGGTTCAACGCCACCTTTCCAAACTCTTTGACAATATGGCCAAGATGCAGTTCCAACTGGACGCCAGTGAGAAGCCAACCAAGACCAGCCTTGGCATGTACAGCAAGGAAGGAGAATATGTGGCCTTCAGCGAGCCCTGTGACTGCAGTGGGCAGGTAACGCATGCCTTGCTCTCTCAAGTGTCTGCAGTCAAGCATCAGCCTTCAGAATGGCGATTGTGACCTTGGACCAGAACTGCTGTCTGTGCCTGGGGCCTGCCCAGTCCTCTGACTTGAACCGACATCGGAGCAGCTTCCAGCGCCCACTTTCCTCTCCCTGGGAAGGACACATGTCAATACCTGTATATCTTCCTCACTCAAAGTCCTGTGCAGAGAGCAATAAAATGCACATAAACAACTCCCTGAGTCAACAAGAAAAGGGTTTGGAAATGATTAGCGGCACCAGGAGACTTTAACATGACAAGCCCTGGGGCACCTCACTGGGGAATCTGGGTCACTGACACCTTCCCCGGGAGAAAATGTCCTTTGAAATCAACCATAAACCTGAGCGTTCACTTCTCTGTACACATACACCTCCTGCAGCCCTACCCCGTGGAGAGCCCACTGCCACCCTGCTCCAGAAGCTCCACATCTCCCCGGCACAGTTCAGGAAACACACAACACGACACCCTTCTCTCCTGAACCCCCCGACCTGTCTTTCACCATCTTCACTAAAGTAGACAAGTCTTTGTTCATTATCCTACTGCATTTTCCTCCTCTGCTTCTTTTTTCTCTTCTTTTTCTTTCCCTTCCATTTTCTCTGTGCTGTTCTCAGTCATGTCCCACTCTTCGCAACCCCAAGGACTGCAGCCCACCAGGCTTCTCTGTCCATGGGATTTCCCAGGTAAGAATACTGGAGTGGGTTGCCATTTCCTACTCCAGGGGATCTTCCTGACCCAGGGATCCAGCTCAAGCCTTTTGAGTCTCCTGCATTGGCAGGTCGGAGAAAGCAATGGCACCCTACTCCAGTACTCTTGCCTGGAAAATCCCATGGACGGAGGAGCCTGGTGGGCTGCAGTCCATGGGGTCGCTAAGAGTCAGACACGACTAAGTGACTTCACTTTCACTTTTCACTTTCATGCATTGGAGAAGGAAATGGCAACCCACTCCATTGTTCTTGCCTGGAGAATCCCAGGGACAGGGGAGCCTGGTGGACTGCCATCTATGGGGTCACACAGAGTCGGACACAACTGAAGCGACTTAGCAGCAGCAGCAGCATTGGCAGGTGTACTCTTTACCATTAGTGCCACCTGGGAAGCCCCCGTTATCCTAAATATCCAAAGAAACATGGTCCCTGGGGTGCTAATCCAGTCCAGAGTAAAGCCTGGAGAAAAGATCTTCTTCAGAGTTCCACCTTCATCCAAATGCAGCTTGGAAAGCAACTCTAGCATCTGAAAATAGGCATTCTCATTTTTATGAAAGGGACATTGGGGTTTGAGTCAAACCTTGGGTGTTCTTTCTGTAGACTCAGAAAGCATTTAGTTGGAAAATATAATCCATATGCACCATGGACAAGGTCATGAGAATCCACTGACTTATTTACACCCCTGGGTCAGGAAGAGCCCTTGTAGTAGGAAATGGCAACCCACTCCAGTTTTCTTGCTTGGGAAATCCCATGGACAGAGGAGCCTGGTGGGCTGCAGTCTTTGGGGTTGTAGTCAGACAGTTCTGAGCATGCAAGCACAATCCAGATGAAGATTTCCCCCTAATCTCTGGTCAGTAGTCTTGTCTTCCCTAAACCTGCTCCTCTGCTCTGTGGGTCCCAGTGGGCACACCGCCCCCTCCCCCGTTGTTAATTGAGCTTCGGTCTCAACTACCATTGCCCTGCATTGCACAAACGAACAGTTTCTCTGTGCCTTCGGGCAACCATGTGGGGTTGCACATCTTGCCTGGGCTCATCTTCTTCAGTGCCTCTGTCTGAGTGGAAGAAAACGTGTGTCACTGAGCACATCTTCTTAGGAGCCCTGAGTCTAACCCCAAGCTCTTCTTCCAGGTAGAAATATGGCTGAACCACGTGCTGGCTCACATGAAGGCCACAGTGAGGCACGAGATGACAGAAGGTATAACCGCCTACGAAGAAAAGCCCAGGGAACAGTGGCTCTTTGACTACCCAGCTCAGGTATTCTCTGATCCATCCTCAGGCGCTCTCCTCCTCCATGGCCTCTGTCGGCCTCCTGGGGCTGCCAGGCTCACCCATGCTTCAGGGTCAGGAGAGGCTGGTCAGGAAGGGGTCAGCAGGAGGGACCAGGGAATTGTTAGCCACAATGCAATTCAGCGGTTACCTCGGGGCATTAAGGGTTGTCCATTTTACTCCATTAGCTGCATACAGCAGGGAGAAAACATAGACAATTTAACTCACTGAGCAAGCTCTCTTTGTATATGCCAAGCTCCCTGCTGAGCACAGGAGACACCAGCAGGAAACAAGACAATGTAATCCCACTCTGATGGAGTTTACAGACTGGCGTGGAAGTCAGCCACCTAAAGATGGGACCTGGTGTGATGGTAAAGGAAAGTCGGGGTCCTCTGGGAGCTGGTTAATGGAGTCTGGGGATGACCCTCCTGAAGACATGATTCTAGGCTGAGGTTTGAAATAGGAGTTGGCAGGTGAAAGACAGAGGGAAGAGCACCCAAGTGTGGGAAAGAATGTGAACAAAGGCTCAGATGCAAGCAAGAGTCAATGTGTTCGAGGCATGAGTAACAGGTGGAGGGAGCAAGGGGCAGCAGATGGATTCAGGGGAGGAAACTGGGACACAGTTCTTATAGACCATGCATGGGAGTGATGTGATTCCAAGATATATCTAAGTCCTGTCCCAGGTTCTCAGGAGGGTAATAAAAGAAAGAGGGGGAGCTAATGAGGTTACTTTTTAATGACCTTGGCTGCAATACACCACCCCTCCCTTCCCTGTTAATGTCTAGTATTGGGCTGGCCGAGAAGTTCCTTTGGGTTTTTCTGTAACATCCTACAGAAAAACCCAAACAAACTCTTTGGCCAACCCAGTACTACTGCTGGTACATTTGGGGGTTACAGATATCTGGTGGTGATTAAAGCCATAGGAGTTAGGTAAGAGTGTGTAGACCAAGCTGAGGCTGCAGATCAAACCCACGAGCATCATCCAAAGGCTGCATAGGCAGAGAAACCAGGGCAGCAGAATGAGGAACAGTCCCTTTTCTGATGGAAGGAATACCTGGGAATGGCAATCACGGAAACTAAAACAGAAGGCGTTGATAGCAGGTAAGAGGTCAGTTATGCCACACACGTCTAAGGGGTCAAGCCAAGTAAAGAGGCTAAGGAACATCCATGACCTTGGTGAGGCCATCTCAGTGAAGTGGTAGCGAAGAGATCACACTGCCGGTAGTTGAGAAGGGAGGAGAAGGCGGGAAATGTTGACAGTGAGTGTAGACAGAGCAGAGAAATAAGCCAGTGCTGCAGAAGGAAAGGGGCCTCCCAGGTGGCGCTAGTGGTAAAGAACCCACCTGCCAATGCAGGAGACATGAGTTCACTCCCTGGTCGGGAGGATCCCCTGGAGAAGGAGATGACAGCCCACTCCAGTATTCTTGCCTGGGAAATCCCACGGACAGAGGAACCTGGTGGGCTACAGGAGTCGCAAGTACAATTGCACATCACGTTCAGACCATTCTGACAAGATTACACTGCAGGAGGAACCTCTAAAAAAATCAAACATGTCTAAATCCAAAGGCAAAAAGGAACAGGTAAATTCAAGAATAGTACTTTTTACTACAACAGAATTCTCTGCTCCACGAAGTGAATAATTCCCACCAGGATTCCTTGTTTGCCTGAATCAGAATTTTGAGGCAAGAAAATGTGTTTCTTCCTGCATTCTGACAGATTCATCTAGAACAGTGTCTCCTGAGCCAAGTGGGACCACAGAGGATCCATGTCTCTAAATTCTTCACCATGCAGAATCGAAATTATGCATTTTCCGTATTAAATCTTCTGTTTCTCAGCAAGCAGAAGAAAGGTTCATTTAAATCACTTTTTCCATTTATTTATTTTGAATCTCTGAAGAATACAAATCAAAGTGTTGTTGTTGTTTGGTTGCTCAGTCATGTCCAACTCTCTGCGACCCCATGGACCATAAGCCCACCAGGGTCCTTTGTCCATGGGATTTTTTAGGCAAGAACACTGGAGTGGATTGCCATTTCCTTCTCCAACAAATCAAAGTGACCACACTGAATTTCAGTGTCATCCTTCCTGAGCTGTGAAGAGTGGACCTTTTAAAGTTAGAGACACAGATGTAAGAATGGACATGTGGACACAGGGCAGGAAGGGGAGAGTGGGATGAATGGGGAGATGGGATTGCCATGGATACACTACCATGTGTGAAATAGGTAGCTAGTGGGAAGCTGCTGAATAGCACAGGGAGCTCAGCCCTGTGCCCTGTGATGACCAAGATGGGTGGGACGTGGGGTCCAAGATGGAGGAGACATATGTATACATATAAACTGATGAATCACTTCGTTGTACAGCAGAGACCAACACGTGTTGTAAAGTAATCAGACTCCAATTTAAAGAAAGAGCAGGCTTTTCAAAGTTAAAAATTTGAAGAGATTTTTAAAGATATAGTGTAAGTACTATGGTCAAGAAAAAAATCTGCCACACATAATCAGCAGTGGCTCACTCAGCTAGAATACTCACTCAACTGTAAGGGTTTCCAGAAGAACAGAGCAAAGACTATCATTGAGATGTCCAATCAAGACTTTGTTATCCTCCCAGGCACAGGAAAGGTGCTGTGGCCTGAGAAGCAAAAACAGAAAGGTCAGTGTAGCAATTTCTAAAAGCTACTAACATTGACCTGAATGAGCCTTTAGCTGTTCTCAACCACATGGTGCATTTTTCAAGAGCAGAAAGGACTCTCCCCACTTGTGTTGTACCCACTTTTTATCTCCGAGGACTTAGAAGCACATGTTCAAGGGAACAGTGCTGGTGGAAGAGGGAGGGAAGGGATGTCCATCACCCACACAATTATATTCTCAGCCCCTGCTGTGTGACAGTGGGCTGGTTTGAGAGACAGTCCTGGTAATGGCTTTCCTAAGCAACTCTTGGTGCCATAGGTGGCCCTGACCTGCACCCAGATCTGGTGGACCACAGAGGTGGGCATGGCATTTGCAAGGCTGGAGGAAGGCTATGAGAATGCCATGAAGGACTATTACAAGAAGCAAGTGGCCCAGCTCAAAACCCTCATCACCATGCTCATTGGCCAGCTCTCCAAGGGGGACCGGCAGAAGATCATGACCATATGCACCATCGATGTCCATGCCCGGGACGTGGTGGCCAAGATGATTGCTCAGAAGGTGAGTCCCGGACTCTCAAGAGTACCGCTCTTTGTGGGTAGCTATACCACAAGTATTGGGATTTGGGAGAAGCTCACATGTGGCCAAAACACAGGGCCTCCAAACTCTGCACCAGTCGGGGATCTGGGAGAAGATCAAGGTGGCTGCTCCTACCTTAAAAACCCCAGCAAAACAGCATCATCCAAGTGGCTCGCGCTTTCTGTGCCATACCGGGCAGTGTGCTGCTCTCCTGAATTGTGCACAACACCTGAGCCCTGTGAATTCTGCAGCCATGGGGCCACCTCCTACCTGTTGAATCTTGTGATTTACCAACCTACTCTGCCATTCCCTCTCTAGGTAGATAACGCCCAGGCCTTCCTCTGGCTGTCCCAGCTAAGGCACCAATGGGATGACGAGGCCAAACACTGCTTCGCCAACATCTGTGATGCCCAGTTTCTATACTCCTATGAGTACCTGGGAAATACCCCTCGCCTGGTGATCACGCCCTTGACAGACAGGTGAGCACTAGCATCAGCCACTGACACAGGAGCCTTCTGCTGTCTGGCTCTCACCATCCACGGTCACTTGCCATTTGTCCGCAAGGCTGCAGGGCGAGGGCCAGACTTAACCCAACAGATGTAACATAAACTGAAATGGCATAGGACAGAAGCCTGATCAGAGCAAACCCCAGAGCAAATCAGTGAGCCACGTTTGTTTGTTTTTAATTTATTTATTTGGCTGTCTTGGGTCTTAGTAGTGGCATGCAGGATCTCTCATTGTGGTGCACAGATTCTCTAGTTTTGGCACACAGGCTCTGGAGCACATGGGTTCAGTGGTTACACCAGGCGGACTAATAGTCACTGGAAATGCAGAGATCACTAAAACTTAAACTCCAGTTTTGTTGAGGGAAATAAGACACGTGTAGATAAAACTTTCAGAAGTATAAGGGGAAGGATTTCCCCGGTGGTCAAGTGGTTGGGACTCTGTGCTGTCAATGAAGGGGGCTCAGGTTTGACCTCTGATTGGGGAACTATGATGTTGCATGTTGCACTGCACGACCAAGAAAAACAGAAGTTTAAAAAAATCATGCTTAAGAAATGATGCTTTTGAACTGTGGTGTTGGAGAAGACTCTTGAGGATCCCTTGGACAACAAGGTGATCCAATCAGTCAATCCTGAAGGAAATCAGTCCTGAATATTCATTTTAGGGACTGATGCCTCAGCTGAAGCTTTAATACTCTGCCACCTGATGATAAGAACTGACTCACTGGAAAAGACCCCGACGCTGGGAAAGATTGAAGGCGGGAGGAGAAGGGGATGACAGAGGATGAGAAGGTTGGATGGCATCACTGACTCGATGGACATGAATTTGAACAAACTCAGGAAAACAGTGAAGGACAGGGAAGCCCGGCATGCTGCAGTCCATGGGGTCACAAAGAGTTGGACATGACTGAGCAACTGAACTTATTAAAATAAATAGCACAGGGAAATGTGCAAGGTCATAGTACAGAATAGGGCATGGAGCCACTCACTACAGACTTCCAAGTAAGTGACCTCTGAGCACAGAGGATCTCAGCCGCTGCAGGAAGAAGAGGACCAGGAACACTCCAAGGAACACAGTATCTGATTTGGACCCTGAAGGGTGCGTAGGACTCTAATAGGATTTCAGTTGGTTTTAGGATGACAGACAGGCTATCCATGAAATTGTACAGAAAGCTGTGCGTGTGTCACCTTTTCTATTGAAAAGGTACACTGTTGTTGTTCAGTCTCTCAGTCGTGTCTGACTCATTGTGACCCCAAGGACTGCAGCATGACAGGCTTCCCCGGAGTTTGCTCAAATTCATGTCCATTGAGTTGGTGATGCTATCTAACCAGCTCATCTTCTGTCACCCCCTTCTCCTTTTGCCATGAGTTGGATCTATAGCATCCATTAATTGTTAAAGTGGTCTGGGATGCCCCAAAGTTGAAGAACTATGGATTAGCGTTCTGGTTGGAATTTTGTGGGCAAAGATGTGGATATGGGAAAATTTAAAGCATGTTCTTGGAAGAGGGACTTTGGGGGAAGTAGTCAGGAATGAGCCTGGTAAGATAGGAAAGAGTGTAACTGTGAAATGTGAAAATCATATTCTTTATCCAGTAAGGAGTGATCAACTATTGAAACTTTTTCATCAGAGGAGTAAAAAAGGATGAAAACTTGTAAAGATTCATCTGACAAAAGAATGTGGGCAAAGGACAGAGAGGACAGGGAGATAAGGTCATGATCCGTGTCAGAAATGGTATATTAATTCTGCAGAGATGTCTATAAATTCTGTTAAATGCTGGTGCCCTTTCCCCTTATAATTCCACTGAACATTAAATCTCTTCTTCTGCAAAAAGACCTGCATATGTGAGTGACTGGCTCACCCAGAATAAGCAACCTGTAGGTAATGAAGACACGGTCGTAAATTGTGATGGTAAAAGTGGCCAAATAGAATCCGTGCCGTCTTCTACTTAATTTTCTCTCTGCCTGTTTTAAGTATTATCGCCTGTATTCTGGCTAAATCCTCAGATATATTTCCAAATAACAATTAGTGAAATTGTAATCACTCTGCTTGCCGAACGAATAGGGGTGTGGGAACTTCAAAGTCACTGGAGGTCCCAGCATCATCCATAGAGGAAGACCTCCTGGTCCATCTCCCCCCATGCTTTTCATTTTTGTAATTCATCTTCCACCCAGAGTCCCGCTCAAACCACTCATTTGTTTACTCTTGCATCTCTCTGTTTCATGGGAGCTTGTAGAGGTCACATCACTGTCTCCAGCTGCTCCCCACTACATTTAGACTAAAATATGAATTCCTTGTGGAACATCGTAATTCCTTCCAACCACCCTGAGGCCTCACAGCCTGCAGTCCAGCCACACTGGCCTCCTCTGTGTTCCTCGATCCCTTTAAGTTCATTTCAAGGTACAACCTTGAATATGTGTGGTCCCTTCTGTCTGGACTGCTCTTCCCCATGCTTTCTGCTCCGCTGTCATCCTCTCATCCTTTCTTGTTCTGCTCTTCGCTCTGAGGAGACCTTCCATGACCACTCTTTCTAAAAGACAACCTCTCCCACCTCTCAAACACAGACACACACACACACACACATACCCGTACACACACAAATAACATTAAGGATCCCCCCATTTATCCTCTCCCTAAGAGCTTCCCTACCTGCCATGCAGGAGACCCGGTTTGATTCCTGGGTCGGGAAAGTCCACTGGAGAAGGGATAGACTACCCACTCCAGTATTCTTGGGCTTCCCTTGTGGCTCAGCTGGTGAAGAATCCGCCTGCAGTGCAGCAGACCTGGGTTTGATCCCTAGGTTGGGAAGATCCCCTGGAGAAGGGAACGGCTACCCACTCCAGTGTTCTGGCCTGGAGAATTCCATGGACTGCATAGTGCATGGGGTCACAAAGAGTCAGACACTACTGAACGACTTTCACTTTCACTTTTCAGCATCTCCCACATTCTGAAATGAACTTACCTTCTGGCTTCTTGGCAACAGTACCCTTTGGAATGTAAACTTTTTCCTCTCAGAGATCTTTGTCTGTCTCATCTGTTGCTATTTTTACCAATATCTAGTAGATATTGAAGAGAAGGCGATGGCACCCCACTCCAGTACTCTTGCCTGGAAAATCCCATGGATGGAGGAGCCTGGTAGGCTGCAGTCCGTGGGGTCGCTAAGAGTCGGACACGACTGAGCGACTTCACTTTCACTTTTTACTTTCATGCATTGGAGAAGGAAATGGCAACCCACTCCAGTGTTCTTGCCTGGAGAATCCCAGGGATGGGGGAGCCTGGTGGGCTGCCATCTATGGGGTCGCACAGAGTCGAACACGACTGAAGCAACTTAGCAGCAGCAGCAGCAGTGAAAGAATGATAGTTCATTGTTGAAAACCCAGGCTGTAAGAATGACAGAATTGGGAAGAGGGGATTGACTCAAAGGAGGGGTCCACATGGGACTCTGTCTATGCCTTGGCTCCCAAAGAAGAAGCAGGTCCTGTGCTCTCTCCTGCTCTCAGCTGGGCACCCACTCTGCTCCCTGCCCCAGCTGAAGACAGAAGGCAGACAGCATCAGTTCAGGGGGAGAGGCAGATTTCTCTGTAGCTAGAACAGTAAAGGCAGCAGCAACTCTGAGGGTTCGGGTGTCTCAGGGGTTTTACTAGGGCTTCACTGGATCACAATCAGTTGGAGGGGCTCATTCGCTGTGGGTACAGGGAAAAGCTTTCCCACCTGGAGTTTCATTCACAGGGGACCCTCTCACATGTCTTTGCCTTTGTGGTGATTCTCAGCCAGACACCTGTTCTAAACAGGAAGGGCATCCGGAAGGGTGTTCTCTCTGACAGTGAGGTTTTTTTTGCCTGCCTTGGACTATGAGCTAATAGTTTGGGAATGTATATCACTCAGAGCAGAGAAATGAAGCTATTATATGTTTGAGCAACTTGATTAATGTCTGTCTCTAGCTTTGGACTCTATGTTCCACAAAAGCATTGACTTTGATTGGCTCACTGCTCCATAGTGCCCCAGGACTCAACATCATGTCCAGCAAATAACAGGCATTTGAGAAATATTCCTTGTGTAAAAGCAGTGAAATGATTTCTGAGACCTGGGTTGACGCATTCAGCTTCCCATACCAGAGTATTTCCTTCCTCTCCCCTGGCACATCAGACGTTATTCCAAGTAATAAAAAGTACACGACTTTCCTTTTTCCTGGGTCTTCACACCTGCCCATGAGTTGAAGGCGATGATTGCCTCTTTTGGAGTTAGAGATCTCTAGTACTCTAATGCTGAAGGAAATGGCAACCCACTCCAGTGTTCTTGCCTGGAGAATCCCAGGGACAGGGGAGCCTGGTGGGCTGCTGTCTATGGGGTCGCACAGTGTCGGACACGACTGAAGCGACTTAGCACAGCAGCAGTAGCAGTACTCTAATGCTGAATACCTCCTAGAGGGACGGGGTAAAGTTTGGACAATGAATTATTACCAAAATAGGCATTATTACCTCTCCTATGGAAGAATGCAAATAGGAACTTGATTTGCTGCAAAGATCAGTGAATACTGTACAGAGCTTGACCTTGTTCTGCACATGAGATGCTCTTCTACTGTGGAGTGCATACTTATACGGCAAATTCTATTTTCTCATTGACTTCCATTATTATCTCAAGAAATGTCTTGGCCAGAAAAAAAAAAAAAATTGGCTTCCACCCAGAAAATCACATTTTAAAGAGCATTGAGTTTTTGCTGGTGTACTGCTTAAGTACATTTAATTCTCTCCTGCCAGAGGAATTAATCAAATGGACAATTGATCTGCACAGCCTCTGCACATTCATTAAAGGCACAACCACATTACTGTATGTCCGACTGATTATGCCTGTTTCTTCGGAACGTCCCACTGCCTGGATGGGACCAGAATGTATAAGTAGGTACAATGGCTCAGCCACTGTCCCAGGACTTGAACACAATGCTAAGTTGAAGGGCTAAATGGAGATCCTTTTTCATGCTGAACAAAAGCTGTTCTCCTAGGTTGCCTCTTCATCTTTGGAGGATCTCCCCCCACTTCACTCCCCTTCCCTCACCTTCACACACAGCCCCCTACTGGAAGGATTGTCTTAGTCAACTGCTTATCCATTTGCAGAACCTCTTAATTTCTTAGGCACTAAGGCAAGTGGGTGAGATATAATTGATGCAAGAGTCTGAGGGTGATTTTCTGAATAGGCCACAATTACCAAAGTCATGGTCTTCCCAGATTGCACTAGTGGTAAAGAATCCATCTGCCAATGCAGGAGAAGCAAGAGACACAGTTTCCATCCCTGGGTCAGGAAGATCCCCTGGAGAAGGAAATGGCAACCCACTCCAGTATTCTTGCCTGGAAAATTCCATGGACAGAAGAACCTGGCAGGCTACAGTCCATAGGGTTGCAAAGAGTCAGACACGACTGAGCGCACACACCCATAGCAAAATGATACCCTCTGTTTTCAAGTTTTTATTGAAACATAGTTGATTTACAGTGTAATATTAGTTTTGGGTATACAGCATAGTGATTCAATGTTTTTATAGATGATACTCCATTTAAAGTTATTGTAAAATATTGGGGGTGGGGTGGGAGGGAGGCTTAAGAGAGAGGGGATATATATACACATATAGCCGATTCATTTTGTTGTACAGCAGAAACTAACACAACGTTGTAAAGCAATTAGACTCCCATAAAGTAAATAAATAAATGTACTGTGGTTAGTCCCGCATTGCAGGTGGACTCTTTACCATCTGAGCCACCAGGGAAGCCCAAATAAATAAATACATTTTTAAAAAGTTGTTATACAATATTGGTTCTATTCCCTTTGCTGTACATCACATCCTTGTATCTTATTTATTTTGTACATACCAGAGAGACATGTCTTAATCCCCTTCCACTATATTATTCCTCTCTTCAACCCTCTTCCCACTGATATCTGCTAGTTTGTTGTGTGTATCTGTCTGTTTTGTTATATTCATTCACTTTATTTTTTTGGATTCTACATAGAAGTGAAAATGTACAGTATTTGTCTTTCTCTGTTTGACTTAACTTCACTTAGCATTATACCCTCCAGTGCCATCCATGCTGTTGCAAATGGCAAAATTTCATTCTTTTGAAAACCTTTGCACCATGAAGGAAACCATCAGCAAAATGAAAAGACAGTGTACTGAGTGGGAAAAGATACTTCTAACCATCACCCTGTTCAAAGCTTTGAGTCTATCAAATTGCCTCAGCCTATCTGTTCTTCCTCTGTTTCCTCATTATGTTAACCCATCTATATGCTGTACTCTTTAAGGACTGCAGCTGTATTGTCAGTTGTAATATTTTTATAGCAAGGTATTATCTATTTGCATTTTCCTTTTTTTTTAAGCTCTTCCTTTCTTCTTTCAAATGAGCTTTAATCATTTTGTCAAGTCCCAAAATATAAATGATTAGGGTTTTAATTGGTGAGCCTTAAAACCTTCAAATTAATTTTGAAAAAATGGCCTCACATATTTACAACATGTGCTCTCTTTCTCTTTGTTCATACCTTTGTTAGGGGAAGCACACTGACGGAAACTGCCCACCCTGGCTAGGTACCATAGTAACCATTTGCATGAGTTGTTTTATGACAGGAAGTCCTGGCAAGGAACACAGAACTAATAAGCTACCACCAACCAAAAGTGTCCGGGAAAGGTCAAAAAGAGACACCACATGTCTGACCACCTCCCAGAATCCTCCTCACTGGCCTCCGTCTTGGCTGAACAAGGTGAGCACCACCAGGAAGGAACTCTGAGTCAGAATGACTGGCTAAGGACAACCCGGAAACTAATCCCATCACCATAAAACCCAAGGTTGTGAGTTGTGGCAGAGCAGTTCTCCTGGGTTACCTCACCCTACTGCTCTCCACCTGGGTGCCCTTTCCCAATAAAATCTCTTGCTTTGTCAGCACATGTGTCTCCTCAGACAATTCATTTCCGAGTATTAGACAAGAGCCCAGTTTTGGGCCTGGAAGGGGTCCCCCTTCCTGCAACACCTTCAGCTGTGTTTCTTAGAAAAGTTTATAAATATCTTCATATAGATTTGAGTCTTTCTTATGGTTACCTCTGCTGCTGCTGCTGCTGCTGCTGCTGTGTATCATTACCTCTAGGGAGTTTTAAATTTTTTATTCCTATATAAGGTTTTTTTTTATTATATATATATATATAAAATGAAATATATATATTTAAAACAACTTATTGAGCTTTATTTTATGTCAAAAATTTTGCCCACCCAAGTGTATAATTCAATGATTGTTAGTAACTTTATCAAGTACTGTAAACATCACCATAAATCAATTGCAACATTTTTATGCTCCTCAATAAGATCCCTCATGGCCGTTTATAGTTAATCCTCATTCCCACCCACAGTCCTGTGCAGTCACTAATCTATTTCTATCTCTATAAATTTGCCTATTTTGTACATTTCTTATAAATGGAATCTTACAGTGTGTTGTCTCTTGTGTCTGGCTTGTTTCATTTTATGTGATGTTTGGGGGTTTTTCCTTATAAAATATGTGTCAGTAATTTGTTACTTATTATCTCTGAACAATAATCCATTTTACAGATAATGACATATTTTGCCTATCCAGTTATCTTAGGTAATTTTTAGTTTGGGGCCGTTACAAACAGTGTTTCTGTGAACATTTGCTTGCAAGTTTTTGCATGGACATATGTTTTAATTTCTCTTGGGTTAATACCTAGGAGAGGAGTTGTTGGGTGGTATGGCAGTTTTATGTTTAACTTTTTGATAAATTATTTTCTGAACTAACTTGATTGTCTTATATCCCCACCAGCAATGTGTGAGGCTTCCCATTTCTCCACATCCTTGACAACATTTATTATTATGTCTTATTATTGTAACCATTCTAGTGGATGTGAAGTAGGATCTCATTTGAGTTTTAATTTGTATTTCTGTAATAATGATATTGAGCATATTTTCATGTGCTCATTGGCCATTTGTATATATTCTTTGGCATAATTTCTGTTCATATCTTTTGTCTATTGTTTGATTGAGCTGTTTGTACTCTTACTAAGTTCTCAGACTTTTTTGTATATTCTGGATATATTGCATATGTGTTTGCAAGCATTTTATCCCAGCCTGTTGCTTATCTTTTCATTTTCTTCATGGCATCTTTTGAAGTGCAAATGTTGTTAATTTTGATGAATGAAATTAAGCAAAGATGTCTTAGTTATAACAGCAAAAGTATAGTCCATAAAAGAAAAACCTGCAAAACAGAATCTCATCAAAATTCAGTTGTGTATAGGAAAAAGTTGGTCTTTGTAAATTTATCTCCTATTCTACCCATCTACTGCCTTGCAGTAAAAATTCTTTAAAATTTTCCACCGAGGACCTCAGTCCTACAACTAGTAAAGCTTAATTCGGCCAAGAATTCAAAGGAGACTGGAAGCAGGTTCTTCCCCAAGAGGGTCCAGATAAGAGTCCAGTCAACTGGTTCCTTGATTTTGACCCTGTGAGACCATCAGTAGAGGAGCCACCTGGATTCCTATGTATAGAAATGAGATTATAAATGGGTGTTTTTTAAAAAGCCTCTTTGTGTGTGTGTATAGCAATAGGAAATGAATAAAATCAGCTGTGATTTCACCAACTCTAAGATTAGCCAAACCACATAGCTAGAATAGCCTCAAATCTATTCATAGCTGAAATCAAGATATAGCACCTTTGATATTTTCTTTAATCTGCCATTTGAATGACTGTATCAAAAAAAAAAAAAAAGAAAAAGAAAAGGGAAAGCTACATTTCCTGTATTTATTATCTTAACAGATAATACCTTGAAAGTGGATCAGCTTTCTACTTTCCAAGGCAATATCTTATCTCTTATCTCATCTTGTCCTCACAAGAGCCTGGTGGGTCAGATAAAAACAAAGCCAGTAGACATCACTTGCCCGAAGAAAGTAAAACCGACTTTAGCTCAGTACTAGGAAGGCCTTTCAAACAATTAGAACCAACCCACGGTGGAAGGGGTCAGCTTCTAAAATAATAAACCATGTCTTACTGGAAGACAAAGCTGCATGACAGTATTTGAAGGGTTTAATGGGACGCAGAGTGGCATGGTTAAAGAGCCAAGCCTCTGAGATCTCTTCTAACATTAAAAATCTGTCTTCCAGATAAGCAATCAAACTAAATTAATGCATATTCATGTTGGGGTTAGTCAGTGATTCCTTGCCATTTTCATAATTGCAGTTGTTTTATTTTTGTTTATTTTTAAAGTTTGTTTTTCAACTGTGGACCATTTTTAAAGTCTTTATTGAATTTCTTACAATATCACTTCTGGTCTTTTTATGTTTCGGTGTTTTGGCCAAGAAACATGTAGGATCTCAACTCCCTGACCAGGGAACAAACTCACACCTTCTTGCTTTGAAAGGCAAAGTCTTAATCTACTGGACCACCAGGGAAGTCTCTGCAGTTGTTTTTGAGGCAGCAGATCTATCTAAATTCCTTTGTGCAAAGAAAATCCTGTATGATAGACCCCCAATGATACATTTTTTCAAAGGCACCAAAGTTTATTAACCTGGGTGGATTTCACAAAGGCTTTGTAGTAGAGGCAAGCTTTGAAGTTAGTATGTCTGACTCCTGAGTCCTTGCCTCGAACCACAACAGCGTGACCTACCCTCTCAGTAGGAAACAGGAGCAGATTGAAGCAGCGACTTAGACATTTAAAGAGATGGACAGTCTAATGAGACTGCAGACCGAATCTTGGAGGAGGAGTGTGTGTCCCAAAGAATAGGACATCCTGCTGGCTCAGTGGCCCAACCGTAATGCCAGTGCCCCCCACCCCTCCCAACACATACAGAGGAGAGGAATACTCTTTCCTTTCTTTGTGTTTTCCTCATGGCCCAAGCTAAAGGCCCACTGCCCCTGCCTTGGTTACTAGAACTCCTTAGACAGCCCACCTTCCCTCCCTTAACCTCAGTCTCTTTGCATTGTGCGTGCCTGCTCAGTCATGTCCGACTCTTTGTGACCCCACAGACTGCAGCCCACCAGGTTCCTCTGTCCATGGGATTCTCCAGGCAAGAATACTGGAGTGGGTTGCCATTTCCTCCTCTAGGGGAATCTTCCCTACCCAGGGATCAAACCCATGTCTCCTATGTTTCCTGCATTGGTAGGTGGATTCTTTACCACTGAGCCATCTGGGAAACCCACAAATCTCAATCTATCCATCTGTGATTTAAGGGGATTGGATTAGTTGATCTCAGAAATTCCTTCCAGCTCCAGAGTTCCTGTTATTATGGGCAATTATATATATAATTGCCCATAATATATATGAGCAATTGCATATATATATATATATATATATATATATATATATATATATATACATGCTGCTGCTAAGTTGCGTCAGTCATGTCCAACTCTGTGTGACCCCATAGATGGCAGCCCACCAGGCTCCCCCATCCCTGGGATTCTCCAGGCAAGAACACTGGAGTGGGTTGCCATTTCCTTCTCCAATGCATGAAAGTGAAAAGTGAAAGTGAAGTCACTCAGTTGTGTCCCATTGCCTTCTCTGATATATATATACACACACATACACACACACATGTATGTATGTATTTTGGCATTTCCCCCCAAGTGCTTCTTCTAGAGATACTCAGAAGCTCAGTAGATGCTCAAAAGGAGATTGACACCCAGATCTGAGTATTTCTTTTGGGAGATTCTTGAGTTTCCTTGAGAATTCTGTTTTTGTGGAATCTTGTTCTTCTGGGCTCTCAGATTCCTTGAGAGCTTTGCTGCTGCAGCGAGATGAGGTCTGAGTTGCCCCCTAGCTGAGAAGAAGAGGCAGCCGTGGGACAGTAAAAGGTTGGGAGAGTTGGCTGGGGGCCAGGATTCCCCTGTCCAGGCAGTTGCCTTTCATCCTGGGGATACTCAGGGCTACAGCAGGCCCTCAAAGGTCTGGGTGAAGCCTCAGGAAGAAGCCTGAGACTGGCGAGATGGAAGGCCTTGGGGTCAGTGTGGAGGCAGAGCTCAGCCTAAGAGCACAGGTTTGGTTAAGGCTGCACATAGAACTCTGAGGATGTAGCTATCAGTGTTGGAGAGAAGCGTTGCCAAGTGATCACAGTGACTGAGGAAGGTGAGGTGGGACCTAGCTTTTCACCTTAACCCTGACCTGCCTTCCCTTGTGGCTCAGTAAAGAATCTGCCTGCAGTGCAGGAGACTTGGGTTGGACCCCTGGGTCGGGAAGATTCCCTGGAGGGGAGAGCATGGCAACCCACTCCAGTACTCTTACCTGGAGAATCCCATGGGCAGAGGAGCCTGGCAGGCCACAGTCCATGGGGTCACAAAGGGTCAGATATGACTCAGAAATGAACACTTTCACTTTCTGACTCACCTCACCTTCTGGCCCACCTCACAGATCAGGAGCTGTAGGGTTTCCCCTAAGGCTCAGTGGCAAAAAAAATCTGCAGTGCTGAGGACATGAGCTCGACTCCTGGGTCGGGAAGATCCTCTGGAGAAAGAAATGACAACCCACTCCTGTATTCTTGCCTGGGGAATCCCGTGGACAGAGGAACCTGGAGGGCTACGGTCTATGAATTCGCAAAGAGTTGGATGTGACTTGGTGACTAAACAACAACAGAATAACAACGTGATTCAGTTGCATGAGCCCAGCTCCCCAGGGGTTAAAGGCAGCCCGCCCATCCCCTCCTCACCCCATTACACAGGAGAACTCCAGGTAGAATAGCAATTCTGCATATTCTCTCCACCTGGGCAGACTGCCTTCCTGGGTTTCTTTGTCAAAGGCTGAAGTAGCTATGGGAATTTCACACTGAATTAAAGGAGAATTCAGGAACTTCAAAGCTTTTCAAAGCAATTTTGGTGGCAGTGGAGGTGCAGTCACCATCTGGTGAGAAAAGTGTTAAGTCAGAGATTCTGGTCAACTCTAGCATCAGATTCAGAACCAAAGAGTTCATTTCAGAGACACCCCTTTCCTCAGACAGCCCCACCCCCCATCTACACTGCAGGTTGAGAGCTTCTGTATTGATTTTCTAGGTATTAAAAAAGCCAATGCCACAGTTTTAAAAGCTCTGTTGAGATACAATTTACATGTCTTAAAGTAAGACACCCATTACAAGTGTACAAATCAATGACTTCTAGTGAATTCTTAGACTTGTGCAGCCGAGATCACAATTTAGCTTTAGAATATTGCTGCCACCCTGTTTGCAATCACAGCTCACTCCCATCACCCTCCCTCGGCAGCCCCTGATGTGCTATCTCTGTGTCTTGTAGACATTTCATAAATGGAATAGTATGGGATCTTTTGCATCTGACTTCCTTCATTTTAATGTTTTTAAGGTTCATGCATGTTGTATGTGTCAGTACTTGATTCCACTACTTTGTTAAATAGCATTCCATTGTGCAGATATATTGCATTTTGTTTATCCATTCATGGTTGATGGACACCTGAGTTATTTCCAGTTTCTTATTGTTACAAATATTGCTGCTTTGAATATTCCTGCGTAAGTCTTTGCAGGATCTTTTAGTTTGGGCATTTGAACTCTTAGGTGCAGCATGTGGGATCTAGCTCCCTGACCAGGGATGGAACTCGGGCGCCCTGCTTTGGGAGCATGGAGTCTTAGCCACTGGACCACCAGGGAAGTCCCTTGTCATTAACTCTTGAGTCAGCTCTTTGAGGCTCAGGGGAGACCTGGGAGACTAAAGCAAAAGCCATTTATCTTAAAGGACAGGGACACAGGGACTTGTATGCACATGGTAGAAGGGACAAAGGATTGTTCGGGATCCCTTTATTAGGGCACGAAGTCCATTCATGAGGACTTCACCTTTATGACCTAATCATCTCCTGAAAACCCTGCCTCCTAATACCACAATCTTTGGGGAGTTAAGATATGGTCTCAACATATGGATTTAGCAGAGACACTAACATTCAGACCATAGTGCTAAGCAAGTGAGAATACCTCTTCACAAATGAACTTAAGAGTACTTGGGGTGGGGCAGTGGGAAGGACGGTGAGAAGTGAGCTAGAGAAATAAGCGAGGGGAAGGTCAAGACAGTCAGGAAGGTGCCCTTTAGAAACCTCCTCCCACAGCACAGAGGGGAGCAGACTGGTGGGGTCTGAGCTTTCCTTTACAGAAGCTGTGTCAAGCCTCTTGTGGCCTTGAACCTCAGTCCTGTCTCACTAGGACCAACCTCCTCCACCTTTCTGTGTTTGGCAGGTGTTACATCACCCTCACCCAGGCCCTGCACCTGACCATGAGCGGGGCTCCAGCAGGACCTGCAGGCACAGGCAAGACAGAGACCACCAAGGACCTGGGCCGGGCGCTGGGCGTCATGGTCTACGTGTTTAACTGCTCCGAGCAGATGGATTACAAGGTACAGGCCCAGCCTTGGAGGGGCTGGGGCTAGGTGGTGGCCCACACCATTGATCAGCTTTATCCATGCCGCTCTGGCCAAGCTCAGAGACCCAGACCAGGAGGTCTCTGCTTCTCCACAGGAGACATGGGGACCCTTGGCCCTGGGAGCTGAGTGACCTCCTGTTAAACCTCACCACCATGGAATCCACTTCCTCTAATGAGCTCTGCAGCCACAGATGGGTGACGTACCCTCTGGGACCTTCCTTCCATCATGTGTAGAATGAGGAAGCTGAACATATGTCCAAAGGCCTAAATTCACTACTTGACCCAGAACCACAGAAAGGCTCATAAGTGGTTGATATGAAAGTCTTCACTTAAAAGCCATAGATGTGCTCTTCTGTAAAAGTGGGCATTTTTCCAGAATTTCTCAAGGGCACAATACTCTACAAGGGCAGATTTGGCTTCTGAAGACAGACTAGAGTAACCTCTATTCTTTTTTTCTTTAATTTTTGGCTGCACTGGGTCTTAGTTGCAGCACGTGGGCTTTTCTTGCTGTGGTTGCATGCAGCGTGTGGGATCTTAGTTCCCTGACTAGAGATGGAGCTCCCGTCCCCTGCATTGGAAAGCAGAATCTTAACCCCTGGACCACCAGGGAAGTCGCAGTAACCTCTGTTCTTAGCAAGAGACACATAAAAGACAAGAGCAAGGCTAATATTCTTCATTCAGGCACACTTCATTTTTACATTATTTTAATATCAAATGTATTCCAGGCGCTGTGTCATAAAGAAAGGCAAGGGAAACAAGACAACCGTTAGGTCACCTCTTAGCAACATTCTGCTTACAGCTAGACCTTACATAGATTCTTTGTTATAAAAGCATAATAATAGGTTATCTCACTGTCTCATTTTTTTTTCATTGTGTGTATTTTTGTAGACTGCCATAAGTCCCTTTTGAAAATAGGATGGCATTTAAATAAATTTAGGGCAGAAAAAGAAAATAATTACATTAAATAGATCAAATATTTATAGGTATAAATGATGTGATACATTGATTGCAAAATAAATTCAATTTTAAGATAGTTTTAGAAACTGCAAGATAGCACTTGCAGTTACCCCATACAGAACTCTTTAAATGAGATTGATCTGCTGCAACTTTAATCATTTCTCTTGTATATAAAATTTTGCTGCACAGAGTTGCAGAATCCTGTAGCACCATGTTTTCTCACAGAAAGCAGACAAAATGAGGATTCAGGCCCAAAATAGCTATGCTCCCATAGTCTACGCACTAAATTTTAATATGGTTGCTTTTATTGATGAACTCATAAAGATAACGTTTCTCTTTAAGCCAGGCTGGAAGAAGAAATATTTTTCTCCCTTTAAAGAAACAAGCTAAGCTTTAGGAATAAACTTTCTAGATTCTTCTAGAGTTAAACAATGGCAGCATTTCTGAGATAAACATACTCTCCCAAGAGGAACATTCTGGAGGACACACTTAGACATGGAAGACCTTGGATATTGACTGAAGAAGGAAAGGCATATTTCTTAAAGTCACACCTAACATGGGAAACAGGAAGAGATGAGTTGGCTCCATGGTCAGAGGTCACTAAGGTCATTTTACTCAGTCCTTTCAAAACTTGATTACTGAACTCTGACCCCACCAATTCCTCTAAGAGTACGGGATGAAAGGACGAGTCTGCCCTCAATTTGTTTGAACCATGAGAAAGTTCAGCCATGTGTGTCTAGTCCAGACACAGATCAGAGCAAGAACAGTAAGTATAGCTGTAGTGGGACACAGCAAAAGTAAGGTGACCACTTCCTGGACACCAGACATCCTTTGTAACCAAGCAGCCTCACTAAGCAGTGTCAAACCCCCTCTTCCCTTTCTTGTTCAGCTATTCAGATAGAGAATGGAGTGATGGGCAGATAGATAAATGGAAATGGAGCAATAGATGATTGATTGATCAATAAATAAATGATAGAGAGATTGGTGCTTCCCAGCTGGCACTACTGGTAAAGAACCCGCCTGCCAATGCAGAGATGTAAGAGACGTGGGTTCCATCCCTGGGTGGGGAAGATCCCTGGAGGAGGTCATGGCAACACACTCCAGTATGCTTGCCTGGAGAATCCCGTGGACAGAGAAGCCTGGCAGGCTACAGTCCATGGGGTCGCAAAGAGTTGGACATAACTGAAGTGACTTAGCATGCATGCAGAGAGATATATAGATTAGATGTATGCAATAGTTGTTGTTGTTGTTCAGTTGCTGGTCATGTCTGACTCTTTGCGACCCCATCGACTGCAGCACGCCAGGCTTCCCTGTCCTTCACCATCTCTTGGAGTTTGCTCAAACTCATGTCCATTGAGTCAATAATGCCATCCAACCATCTCATCCTCTGTTGTCCCCTTCTCCTCCTGCCTTCAATCTTTCCCAGCATCAGAGTCTTTTCCAATGAGTTGGCTCTTCCCATAAGATGGCCAAAGTATTGGAGCTTCAGCTTCAACATCAGTCCTTCCAATGAATACTAAAGATTGATTTTTTTTTTTAGGATTGACCAGTTTCTAACCAGTGGTCTTTAAGGAACCTGGAGTTCTATAATAAAGGGGATAGAAAATTATCAATACTTAGACATGTAATGGTAAGCCTAGCACGGATGGTAATTTAATCTCTGTACATCTCTTTGCAGTCTTGCGGCAACATCTACAAGGGCCTTGCTCAGTCTGGTGCCTGGGGCTGTTTTGATGAGTTTAATCGAATCTCTGTGGAGGTCTTGTCAGTGGTGGCGGTGCAGGTACAGGGGGCAAAAGTTGATGGGAACATGTGGTCTTCATGCCAAGCACTGAGGACTTCTGCATCCTCTTGATTTCACCCTCTCCTCACCCTTCCCCCTGTTGCATTTCTTCTATCTGCTTAAATCAGGCATGGGTGCAGCACACGGTATCCACAGGGCCCTACCCATACATTTACTGGCCTTGATTCTCCATTTCCTTTTCTGTAAAATGGGAAGAAAGAACATCCATGCACCTGTTTCTTGGGGATGAGGAAAGGCTCAGCAAGATGGCAGAGCCCAGCTCCTTAGAAAAGGCACGGAACTGTCTGTCATGAATACTCAGACCCGTGGTGGCCCAACACAGCACCTAGTACTAGAGGTTACCAACAGGCTGTCTCCATGTGTCCCTGCAAGGAGTCAGGGGACAAAAGGGGAGCAGTGAGAGACAGATAGACCAAAGTCAGCAGAGGGTTTGCCTTGGGCTCCAGAGATTATATGACCAAGTTCCACATATAGCTGGGATTGTGAAAGAAGCAGGTTCTTGTAGAGTTAGCCAGACAAGGTGGGGAGAAGTGGTTATGTGTGTCAGCTCTGAAACCACACTGCCAGTGTTCACTTCTTGTCCTGCCACTTACTAGCCATGTGCCCTTGGGCAAGTCAATATCTCAAACTCCACATCTGTAAAGGGAGTTAATAATAGTACCTACTCGATCTGGTTGTAATAATTATGGAATGAGTTAACTTAAAGCCCTACACATAGTGGGCACACAATAAATGTCAGTCTCTGACATGATGGTGATGGTGGTGATAGTCATGGTGATAATGGTGGTTGTGGTCATGGTGATGATGATGGTGATAGTGGTGATGATGGTGATGGTGGTGGCGATGATAAGGGTGATGATGGATGATGGTGGTGATGCTGATGATGATAATGGTGATGGTGGTGGTGGTGGTGACGGTGATGGTGATGGTGGTGATAGTGATGGTGATAGTGGTGGTTGTGGTCATGGTGATGATGATGGTGATGGTGATGATGGTGATGGTGGTGGCGATGATAAGGGTGATGATGGATGATGGTGGTGATGCTGCTGCTGCTGATAATGGTGATGATGGTGGTGGTGGCGGTCGAGGTGATGGTGGTGACAATAAGGGTGGTGACGACCATGGTGGTGGTGGTGATGGTGGAGTGGTGGTGATGATGATTACTCTCATTATTACTTGAACCCTGAAGGAAATGGGTTGAAGAAAGTAGAAGGTTGGAACACACAGGACAGGGAAGAAGGGTCTACTCCCTAGTCTCTCTGGTCTCCTCTACACCCTTCACTCCTTCTCAGCGGGCCCAGGTCTGGCTGTCTTAGCAAACTTAGCATCCTAACTAATGAGGCAGTGCCCAGCAGCCACTGTCCCAGTGTAGAACAGACAGATACTGAATTTGCCTAATTTTGAAACTGCCCAACACAAGGGCAGTAATGAGGTCTCCAAGATCAGTTGCCTTTTGCTTCTGGAGTTAAATGAAATCAATTCAGCCTGGAATTCCCTGATGCTTTCACATTCTCATCCAGGAATATATCTAAGGACACATTCTCAAGAAAGTGGTCTGACAACCACCTGGGCAAAAGCTGAGTTGCTACTGTTTAAAATCATAGACCCCAGAGGGGAAAATTGCACTGTGTTCACGCCGCAATCCAGGTTGGCATGTTGGTGCAGAAGCCACAGCAGCTGTGACAGTTCCCCCACCCTCCCCTCTCCTCCTCTCCGCTCCTCACATGTCCATGTCCCTCTTCCCAGTAACTTCTACAAAAGTGAGCATGCCTCAGTGTCCTCATGGGTGGAAATTTTCATTTCTCTGTCAGATTGGTTAAGCAGAATTACGTATCCAACTGGGAAAGGTAAAGCAATTCCAAGAACAATTATTTTTTAAACATATAAGATACTACTTTCCTTTTTTCTGGAATTTTGCCACTACTGTTGCAATCAGCTCCCAAGGCTTTGGGTTATATGGGCCAGCCATTACCCTGCGCCTCCAGCCTGGGTCCCCTCCATGCTCCCTGATCAGATTCAAGCCCTGACTGTGTTCTGGGCTGTGGCTGGAAGCGGTTAGACACAGCAGAGCAGCTAGCAGGGGCTCTAGAACCCAGCACAGCAGTGTTTCAAAAATTAACGCGCTGAACAAATAGATGCTAGTGTCTCAGAGCTAGGGGAGCTCCCATGAAACACCGTTTATAGAGGAGCCTGCTACTGCTGCTAAGTCGCTTCAGTCGTGTCCGACTCTGTGCGACCCCATAGACAGCAGCCCACCAGGTTCCCCCGTCCCTGGGATTCTCCAGGCAAGAACACTGGAGTGGGCCTAAGGTCTAAAGTAAAAACACAGAAACATTTTTTAAAATGTAAAATGTGATGAATGGGTTGCACTTCCCAAAGAAAGCAGACTTCAATCTGCCCCTACAGAGAGAAGCATGGAGTGAGCCAGGCAGGGTTTTTGATTTTGATTTTTTAATTTTGTATTGGGGTATAGCTGGTTCACATTGTTGTGATAGTTTCACCCCACATCCCTCACTGGGCGATGAGGGAGGAGAGGGGCCCCAGGGCAGAGTGGTGCTGTGAGCGCCATGGGAACCAGCAGAGTCTGGGCTGTTGGGCCAGCGTGCCGGGCTTTGGAGGCCACCTCGGCCAGGATGCATGGACATTCTGTGCATGGAGAAGAAGTTTCAGTCTCAAGCTAATTGCTGTAAGCTCAGCAATTCTGTCATTAGATCTTCACTTGGGAAAGAAGCTGAATCCCAGTTGTGGAACCGCTGGGTGTTCTGGCAGAAACCGCCCTTCTGGACACTAACATCCTCACCTGTGGGGGATGGTCCGCTTCCTCCAGCCCCTCTTCCTGTCTCTGTCTCCGTCTGTCTGTGTGTCTGTCTCTCTGGTCCAGCTGTCTGTCTCTCTCTCTCTTTCATAAGTGTTCCAGTTCTGATTCTCTCTCCGCCTCTCCTCTGTC
The DNA here is from genome assembly GCF_032452875.1 of Bos javanicus. Lineage (NCBI taxonomy): Eukaryota > Metazoa > Chordata > Mammalia > Artiodactyla > Bovidae > Bos > Bos javanicus. The sequence continues at coordinate 31,896,644 of NC_083886.1, forward strand.
TCTGTCTCTGTCTTGTTTATGATCCAGCTGTTCCTCTCTCCTGTCTTATACACACTCCAGTTATTTCACTCTGAGCCTCTTTCTCTCTCTCTCTCTCCTTTGTTTCTGATCAGCTCTGTTTCTCTCCCTTTGCTTCTCCCTCTGGTATATGGCCCAGCTCTCTGTCTCTCTGATATTTATAGTCCAACTCTTCCCCTCTCCTTCTCTCTTATATACACTCCAGCTGTTTTGCTCTCTGTCTCTCTCTCGCACACATATTCAGACACACATCCCTGCAGCCCAACCTCCACAGAACCCTTGACTGTTCTAAACACCTGAGCACAGCTGATACACATGAGGTTCACTCAAAACCTTTCACCGGCCCCGACTTCCCAGTTCTGCAGATGTCCTAGGGCCTGGCTGGACAAGAGAGGCCCTTTTGCCTTCCCTCCTTCTGCTGCTGATCATTTTTGCACACATTTTCCCAAAGCAGCAGGTGTGGAAATAAATAGGTGAATTTCATTTCTGTCTCTGCTTCACTGCTCTAAGAATGATCTAGAATCTACATCTGACCAGGTCAAGCTTCAGCGTAAATCCCCTCTGGCTCCAGACCACATTTAAGAAAAACTCTAATCTCTTTAGAAAGACATGACTGGCCCCTGGGCATCTGGCCCAGCCTCCCTTTCCACTGTGGCTCTTTCCTCTCCTCACCAGACACTCCATCCCTGCTGGACTCACCTGTGCTTTCCAGGTCTGTTGTAGAAATGTAGATGGGGGAGGAGCTGAGAGAGTTAAGACCAGATAAGGACCACACGGCAGCGATGGAGGACAGGTTAACAGTTTCCATGTTAGTTGCTGTTGTTGAGCATTTTTGTGTGTGTGCTAAACTCCTTGTGGACTTTATTTCACTTATTCCTTAGAGCAAGCCCGGGCAGTAGGTCCTGGTGTTCCTTCTTTCCATCTTGTAGTAGCTGAGAGCCCAGGCTCCAGAATCCACAGATCTGGATTCTGATGCAGATACCAGCACTGAGCAGCTGTGGAGGGCTCAGCAAACTACTCCCCTTTCGGTGCATCCAATTCTTTACAGAGAAAGAGGATGATGATAGTAAAGAGCTCCCCTCAAAGGATCCTGGTGGGGATCCCACGACTTAATCCAAAACTGTGCTCAGGACAGCAGTCAGTATGGGGGGAGGGAACCAGTGTTCAGAGCTGTCCATCTCCAACCTTTTAGGCACCACGTGATAGGCATGGGCATGGGGCTAGGGGCAGCCAGATCCTTTAGACACGCACTCAGTGCCCATTAGTAAAGGGTCCAGGGCTCAGGCCTTAGGCCTGTCCTTCAGTGTGACCCTGGGATCCCAGCCTTAGCCACCATCCGACCCCTGGAACACAGAGGGGGCGTTTTCCCATGACTTGTTCACCAGGTAAAAAGCATTCAAGATGCAATTCGAGACAAGAAGCAGCGGTTCAACTTCCTTGGAGAGGAGATTAGCTTGAACCCATCTGTGGGCATCTTCATCACCATGAACCCAGGCTACGCTGGTCGTACAGAGCTGCCCGAAAACCTCAAGGCTCTGTTCAGGTGAGCATTCACTCTGCCCTGGGCATACAAGGACCCCAGAGACAAGCTTCTTTATTCTTTCCACTGAAAACATATGACATATATGCTAGAAGAAATGTAGAACATATATTAAAAAGTAGATTATATAAAACACATTTAATGCCATCAGCAGTACAATGATTTTTTTGCCGAATTGTGTTCTGTTCTTCTTTACAGGCATAGAATTTATGCATTTGTAGTGTATGTTTGTGGTCTACACACAGTTTGGCATTGTTCTTTAATTTCATAGTTTGTCACAATCCTATCATAAATAGTTTCTTCTTCTGTTAAATATTCTTAAGAAATCTCATTTCATGACTGTGTTTTATTCTATCAAGTGCATGGTCCGCAATATAGTTAGCAAGTCCCCTGTAGTTAAACGTTAAGACTGTTTCTGACATTTAAAATAAATTTATTCATCATGATAAAATATACATAAGTAGTTTTTTTGTATGCATGATTATTTTCTTTGGCTAGGTTCCCAGAAATGGAATCACTGAGTTAACAGGGAGAAACATTTTTAAGGCTCTCGACACACATTGCCAAGTCGCTTTCCACAAACAGTAGTGCCGAGTGACACTCCTGGAAATGATGCATGGTTGTTGTTCAGTCGCTCAGTCGTGTCCAACTCTTTGCAACCGCACGGACTGCAGCGTGCCAAGCTTCTCTGTCCTCCGCTATCTCCTGGAGTTTGCTCAAATCCATGTCCATTGAATCAGTGATGCCATCCAACCATCTCACATTCTGCTGCCCTCTCCTCATTTTGCCTTCAGTCTTTCCCAGCATCAGGGTCTTTTCTAATGAGTTAGTTCTTCCCATCAGGTGACCAAAGTACTGGAATTTCAACTTCAGCATCAGTCCTCCCAATGAATATTCAGGACTGATTTCCTTTAGGATTGACTAGTTGGATCTCCTTGCAGTCCAAGGGACTCTCAAGAGTGTTTTCCTGCACCACAGTTCAAAAGCATCAGTTCTTCACCAGTCACTCTTCTTTATGGTCCAACTCTCACATACATACGTGACTACAAAAAACCAGAGCTTTGACCATACAGACCTTTGTCAGCAAAGTTAAGTCTCTCCTTTTTCATACACCATCTAGGTTTGTCGTAGCTTTCCTTATAGAGAAATGCAATAAAGACACATAACTACTCTAAGCTCCTATTACATACCTCATAATTTTAAAATTAAGTAATTGTAGGGACTTCTCTGGACTTCCCAGGTGGCATTAATGGTAAAGAACCCCCACCAATGCAGGAGATGTAAGAAACATGGGTTTGATCCCTGAGTCAAGAAGATCCCCTGGAAGGGGGTACGACAACCCACTCCAGTGTTCTTGCCTGGAGAATCTCATGGACAGAGGAGCCTGACAGGCCACAGTCCATAGTGTTGCAGAGTCGGACGCAACTGAAGCGACCAAGCACAGCACAGCGTAGGGACTTGTCCAGCAGTCCAGTGGTTGAGACTTCGCCTTCTAATGCAGTCGGTGGGATTCAATCCCTGGTCAGGGAGCTGAGATTCCATGTGCCTCATGGCCAAAAAACCAAAGCATAAAACAGAAGCAATGTTGTAACAAATTCAATACAGACTTTAAAAAAAAGAAAAGAAATACAAGGGAAAGAAATTCTTTAAAAATGAAATAACCATAAAATAAAATGTTACTAGAAGTAGAAGGAAAAGTCACAGTAAGTTCTTATATACAGATAAAATTTCCCTTTGGTATTCTATTTCTCATTTTGTGGCAAGTTGGGGTTAACAGGTACTGACTTCAGCTCTTGGCATTGGGCGTTGGCATTTGTATGCAAATAAGTGTAGAATAATCTCTGAGGGTCTGGACTTGGAGAAGACAAGTTTCAGGATGAAAACTAGACAGATTAGAGAGACTCGGTTCCTCAACAGTAGCCCCAAATCTGTGATAACTTGGGGCTAATTACTAACCTGTAATCTGCTAATTACTCAGGCTTCACTAATCTGTGCCTTGTGTAAGGCACACTAAACTTAGCTTTAAGACTTGAGTCATAGCTCCAACTCTGTTCCCATCTGATCACATCATCCATCACCTTGAGCGGGCAAGTCCACTCCCTGTTTACCCTTATTAATTCATTTTAACATTGAAAATCTTCGATGAAATCATTGGCAAGGTCTCAGTTTCCACCCTCACACATGCCTTCATCTATGATCTCAGCCAGTGTCTCTTGTCTCACAAGCTCCTGTCCAGGCGTGGCTGGGGACCCAGTCAGCCCTATGTCTCCCTCTCACAGGCCTTGTGCAATGGTTGTCCCGGACTTTGAGTTGATCTGTGAAATCATGCTGGTGGCCGAAGGATTCATCGAGGCACGGTTATTAGCCAGGAAGTTCATCACCCTTTACCAGCTGTGCAAAGAGCTTCTCTCTAAACAGGTAACCCTCCCTGGTTACACCAGGTGACCACTCAAGTGTGATATTCCCAGCTCTGGATAGATTCTGGAGTTGGGGTATTAGGGAGACATAGCACCTTCTCATAATAGATTCTTTACTGTCTGAGCCACTTATCAGACTTCCCTCTATGGGCTTCCCTCATAGCTCAGTTGGTAAAGAATCTGCCTGCAGTGCAGGAGACCCCAGTTAAATTCCTGGGTCGGGAAGATCTGCTGGCGAAGGGATAGGCTACCCACTCCAGTATTCTTGGGCTTTCCTTGTGGCTCAGCTGGTAAAGAATCCGCCTGCAATACGGGAGACCTGGGTTTGATCCCTGGTTTGGGAAGGATCCCCTGGATAAGGGAAAGGCTGCCCACTCCAGGATTCTGGCCTGGAGAATTCCATAGACTATACAGTCCATGGGGTTGCAAAGAGTCAGACGCGACTGAGGGACTTTCAGTTTTTCAGTTTCATAGTAGATAGTCACTGTGCCTATCTAAGCATATTCAAAGCTCTGCAGACTTCTATAATAAAGATACTTCTATAAATAAACTATAACAAGGAAACTTCTGTAATAAAGATACATGTTTATTATCTTAGCTAAGATAATAAAGATACATGTTTTTTATTAACTAAAAATTTAGCTTAGCTTAGCCCAGCATTTAAAAAATAAACCTGTTTGGCCGTAGCGCTCCATTTTTTAATAAATGCTTAGTAACACCTCGTAGACTACCAGTGTCCCATAAGAAACATTGCATGGCCAGTGAAAGCCCTTGGAGGGAGCGGTCTCTGCCTGAAGGAACATGAAGAAAACTGGGGAGAGAGAGTCAGACATCAAATGGCACCCCAGTACTCTTTGTTTCTGGCCCTTAAATGTGGCTTCTTTCCAGGCCAGACCAGGAACTAGGAACCTGGAATCTTCATCTGCTATGTCGTAGATCTTTTCTTTTGCCCCCACCTTGACCTCCCAAGCGACCTAGTAGTGACATGATATCTCATTCTGCTGACACGAGCCTGAGCCTGTGGGTCCCGAGTTCCAGCATCTCTAGTCTCAGCAGCCCCCTTCCCCCAGGATCACTATGACTGGGGCCTGAGGGCCATCAAGTCTGTGCTGGTGGTGGCCGGATCCCTGAAGCGAGGAGACCCTGACCGGCCTGAGGATCAAGTCCTGATGCGCTCGCTGCGAGATTTCAACGTCCCCAAGATCGTGACTGATGACATGCCAGTGTTCCTGGGCCTGATCGGGGACCTGTTCCCTGCCCTGGATGTCCCTCGGAGGAGAGATCTCCACTTCGAAGCCCTGGTTAGGAAGGCGGTGGTGGAGCTGAAACTCCAGGCTGAGGACAACTTTGTGCTCAAGGTACATGGGGTTTTTCCTCCCTCTCGAGATTTGTCTCTTAATTCTTTTCTTTGACAATGGGTTATACTTCGTCCTTAACCCAAAGGGCTGCTCTCAATGTACAGATATTCATCGACTGCAAAAACTCAGTTGACTTCACTAGCTCTTTACAGGGGCTTCCCTGGTGGCTCAGGGGTAAAGAATCTGCCTACAATGCAAGAGATGCGGGATGGATCCCTGGGTCAGGAAGATCCCCTGGAAGAGGAAATAGAAACTGTCTCCAACATTCTTGCCTGGGAAATCCCCTGGACAGAGGAGCCTGGCGGACTACAGTCCATGGGATCTCAAAGAGTCAGGCGTGACTGAGCAACTAAACAACAGCAACAGCTCTTTAGAGGGACACCCACAGTGTGGAATGTGTCATAGGAATGCAAGAGAGGGACAGAGCCCCTACCATCGGGGGTTCACATTCTCACAGAGGAATGAGACACAGGCTCTGTTATATCGTGTTCCTTTCCCGTGAATTACTTCATGCACCATAATAACATTGATGCGTCTCAGAGACGTTACTTTCTGCAAAAGTATTCAGCAAAAATAACACTTAGGGCAAAGAAGGCTTCCCTGGTGGCTCAGATGGTAAAGAATTTGCCTGTAGTGCAGGAGGCCCAGGTTTGATCCCTGGATCGGGAAGAACCCCTGGAGAAGGGAGTGGCTGCCCAGTCCAGTATTCTTGCCTGGAGAATCCCATGGACAGAAGGGCCTGCAGGGCTACGTCCACGGGCTCCAGGGTCATAAAGAGTTGGACACGACTGAGTGACTACCACTTTCACTCAAAATGTACAGAATATTGTACCCAAAGCCCTAAAAACTCAGCAATGTGTTATTTCATCAAAAAGCTCTGGTTTGAGAAGGCATCCTGCAGTCTTTTAAAAGTGATAATATTAACTTGGGAAGAAAAGGAATAGTCCCATGGAAGTGTGAAAACTGGGAAGGAGATATAACAGTAAATTTCTGGAAAGATGGAGAGAGGATGGAAGAAGACTGACAAATCAAGCAGAGCAGAGGGGGTTGCAGGTGTAGAAAGGGCTCAGGGGACGAGGAGCCAGGAGGCCTCCAGTCTGCCAAGCAGAACCTCGGAGCAGCTCTGGGCTCAGAGCAGGTAGTGAAGGAGGGCAGGGAATGAGGAAGAGAAGTGAAAACAGCCAGGAAGGGGGAACGTTAAGACACATTATAATGGGATTTCAGAAGTCAAGGGTCAAGAGGAAAAAATGAAGGTTTTGTGGCTGGGTGATGGATTGAGGTGTACAGGTGACCCACGAAGGAATGAAATTCAGGATGATGTCAGAACCTCTCACCAACAATATCAGATAGTACTGGACAAGGAAACCATTCCTTCAGATTCTGAGGTGAAACAATCTCAAAACTCCATTATGTGCCAGATTATCAGATATTTTCAAGGAGTTACAGATTTTATTAATATTACACAGGCATCCTATTTGATTAAGCTATTTGAGAACATACTACAACAAAACATGGATGAAAAACAAGTGTCATGGGATTCAAAAATTCAAGAATCAAATAAGGGAAGTCTTTGAATTGTCACTGTCAGCAGACCTAGAAAGCAGTTAACCCAAATCAAGGCAGCATTTCCATGGTCTCTAAGGAAAAGGACCTCAAAAGTAGACAAGGCATATAAATGGGAAAGAGAATCACTGAAGAGCTTCAGGCAGTCATCTACCTGGTATGTGTGTGTGTTGAGGGATGAGAGACAAAATTAGAAGCTGATTTGGGCCAGATTGCAACAGGGCCTTATAAACCAGTGTAAGGATTTGGGATTTCATCACCGAAACTTAGGAGAACCACTGAAAGGACAACCTGATGACAGTGACAGGATCACATTTTCATTCCAGTAAGCATACAAGAGTGTAAAAAGGTGAGCCTGAAGGCAAACTACATCAAGAGTGATGATGCCTCCCATGTGACCACTGTCCCCCAAAGAGCTCCTTGACGCCAGCCTCATCAAGCCATCTGGTCAACCACATCATGCTCTGTCACACCACAAGCCTTTGTGCTGTTTCCTCTGCCTGGAATATCCTTCCCATTCATCTTCTTGGCAAACTCCTACCCACCCTTGAAGCCCCAGTTCAAATGCCCCATCCCCTGTGAAGCCTTTCATATTCCCTTTATCTATATAAAATCTACTGTTTCTTTCTATCTGTTGCCATAATGTCCATGTTCACGGGGTTCTCATGGCGAGAATACTGCAGTGCGTTGCCATTCCCTCTTCCAGGGGTGGGCTGATGCTTTCAAATTGTAGTGCTAGAGAAGACTCTTGACAGTCCCTTGGACAGCAAGGAGATCAACCAGTCAATCCTAAAGGAAATCAACCCTGAATATTCATTGGAAAGACTGATGCTGAAGCTCCAATACTTAGGCCACCTAATGTGAAAAGCCAACTCATTGGAAAAGATCCTGATGCTGGGAAAGATTGAAGGCAGGAGGAGAAGAGGGAGGCAGAAGACCAGCTGGTTGGATGGCATCACCAATGCAAAGGATGTGAATTTGGGCAAGCTCCAGGAGATGGTGAGGGACAGGGAAGCCTGGTGTGCTGCAGTTCTTGGGGTTGCAAAAAGTCAGACGTGACTTGGCTACTGAACAGCAACAACAGTCTCTTTTCACAGCATTTAGTAAATACATCAGCCGTAGCAGTTATGCCCTTCTTGCATGTGTGCATGTACTCAGTTATGTCGGACTCTTTGCAACCCCTAGACTGCAGCCCACCAGGCTCTTCTGTCCATGGGATTCTCCAGGCAAGAATGTTGGAGTGGGTTGCCATTTTCTCCTCCAAGGGATCTTCCTGACACAGGGATTGAACCCACATCTCAATTATCTCCTTACATTATAGCAGTTTGTCAATATGACTTGCTTCTCTATCAGACTATGAGATCAGGAAGGGCTGGAGAGTCATCTCTGAATCTCTCTCACCAGACACACTCTCTAGCACTTAGTGGTTACTAATAATTACTCACATGATGAATAAGTGAATAAACGAATCATGTTGCCCCACATTTAGGACTCCATTTTATCCTGGGGGGAGTAACCCTTCCTGTGTTGACCTCAGGTCTCACTTCAGGCATCAGTCGGGCTCACAGGGGAGTGGTGGGGATGTGGGTGAGTGACAAGCGGTCCCTCTGGCCGGATTCTGTGTCTCCCAGGTGGTCCAGCTGGAGGAGCTCTTGGCAGTGCGGCACTCCGTGTTCGTGGTGGGCAGTGCAGGAACTGGCAAGTCGCAGGTGCTGAGGTCCTTGCACAAGACCTACCAGATCATGAAACGCCGCCCTGTCTGGACCGACCTCAACCCCAAAGCGGTCACCAACGATGAGCTCTTTGGCATCATCAATCCAGCCACACGAGAATGGAAGGACGGTAAGGGCAGGATGCTTCTGTCTTAGCTACTTGGGCTGATGAGAAGGCAGTGGGGAGGGTGCGGAGGAGGGAAAGCCGAGCTGATCAGTTTGGGGTGGGAGGAGGTGAAAAGAATCAAAGAAACTGATTTTGGCTTGGAGAGGAGCATCATCCATTGGGGTATTTTCTCTCCTTGGGGATTTTTCAGCTCATAGAGAGAATAAACCAGGCAGGCCTTCTCAGCTGCAGTTCCATGATTGTGGACTGCAAGTCATGGGGTTCCCACATTGCCTGGCAGAGGGTGTGACATGGGTCAGGCAGGGAAGCCCACCTCTCATTCCCAAAGGAGCAGGCAGTCTAGCGTCCCACAGAGGGTACCTCCCTGTCAGTACCACCCCAGGAGCGATGGGGAGGCTGCTACAGAAGACTCATCTCAGGAGCATCCTGGGACCACAGGAAGATGTGTATAGGATGGGGCGTCCCAGGTGGCTCCGTGATAAAGAATCCGCCTGCACTGCAGGAGGCAGGGGTTCAATCCTTGTGTCGGGAAAATCATCTGAAAAAGGAAATGGCAGCCCACTCCAGTATCCTCGCCTGGAGTGTCCCATGGACAGAGGAGCCTGGCCGGCTGCAGTCCATGGGGTCGCAAAGAGTGGGACAGGACTTAGCGACTGAGCACATATGCATGTGTGCGAGTGTACAGGGTAATACAAACACTGCTCCCTTTTATATGAGATCTTGAACATCCATGGGTTTTTAGTGTCTGCAAGAGTTCCTGGAGCCAAGGAGCTGGTCCCTTCTACAGTGATTCAGATTGTCCCAAACCCATGCTCACTTGGGGCTGACCCCAGCGTCGCCTTCTGAGAATTGAAAATTGTGACAGGTGTTGAAAGGGTATCCTGTCACTGGGAGAGAGCAGAAAAGAAAATGGAGAAAACTCTCCACAAGCTGATCAGATCTCTTTCCAAAAGCAGTGTGGCTTCCTGAATGTGGTCATCTCAGGTCCCGCCTAACATCCCAGTGACTACATCAGGGTATACTGCCTGTTGTTGTTCACTGGCTCAGTTGTGTCCGACTCTTTGCAACCCCATGGACTATATAGCACACCAGGCTTCCTGTCCTTCACTATCTCCCAGAGTTTGCTCAAACTCTTGTGCATTGAGTCAATGATGCCATCCAACTGTCTCATCCTCTGTCGCCCCCTTCTCTTCCTGCTCTCAATCTTTCCCAGAATCAGGGTCTTTTCCAATGAGTCAGCTCTTTGCATCAGGTGACCAAAGTATTATAGCTTCAGCTTCAGCATCAGCCCTTCCAATGAGTATTCAGGGTTGATTTATTTTAGGATTGACTGGTTTTATCTCCTTGATGGCCAAAGGACTCTTAAGAGTCTTCTCCAGCACCACAATTCGAAAGCATCGAATCTTTGGCACTCAGCTTTCTTTATAGTCCAACTCTCACATCCATATTTAACTACTGGAAAAACCATAACTTTGACTATACAGACCTGTGTCAGCAAAGTGATATGCCTGGATTCCTCTAATTTAGGGTCTTCCATCAGAGGCCTTGAAAAATGGGACTTAATGAGTAGCCTCTCTAATTTTTATTTCACTATTAATGAGGCTTAGCATCTTTTCCTTCTTAGCGGTCTTATTAATTGGCTCTTTTGTAATTTTATTCCTCCTTATTATATTCTTATCAGTGTGTAAGTTTTTTTTTTTAATACATCAAAGACATTAAACTTTTATCTGTTATATGCACCACTAATGGTTTTGATCTGTCTTCCATTTGTCTACAGATACTTCATGACATGTTTACCATGTACTTTATAAAAGGAAATTATGTCTGTCTAGTCTTTTTAGCATCTGGGATTCCTATTTAGTTTATGACTCTTTCTAATTTTAGAGCATAATATCATAAATTTGGACTTAAAGATTCTTTTCACATTAACATTTTTTACTCATCTGAAGTTTATTTTGGGGCTTATCTGGGCTTCCCAGGTGGCACAGCGGTAAAGAACCCACTTGCCAATGCAGGAGATGCAGGTTTGACCCCTGGGTCAGGAAGATCCCCTGGAATAGGAAATGGCAACCTACTCTAGTATTCTTGCCTGGAAAATCCCACAGACAGAGGAGCCTGGTGGGCTACAGTCCATGGGGCTGCACATAGTCAGACCCGAATGATCACAAAGTATGAGGTGAGGTAGAGAATCAGCTTTATTTCCTCCCAGATGGATAATTGACTGTGAAATCTCCATTTATTAAGTAAAGTATCCTTTATCTCTGAATCTAAATTCCAGCTTTTCACATGTGCAGTTTTCCTTTGGTATCCCTGGGATTTTGGTTCCAGGAACTCCTGCAGACACTAAAATCCACAGATGCTCAAGATCTCATATAAAATGGAGTAGTATTTGCTTTATCCTATACATATTCCTCCTGTAAACTTTAAATTATCTCTAGACTATTTATAACACCTGACACAATGTAAATGCTGTGTAAATAGTTGCAAAAACAGTGTAAATGCTGTGTAAATAGTTGCTGCTGCTGCTAAGTCGCTTCAGTCATGTCCGACTCTGTGCGACCCCATGGACTGCAGCCTACCAGGCTTCTCCGTCCCTGGGATTCTCCAGGTAAGAACACTGGAGTGGGTTGCCATTACTATTGTTGCTAGAATATGCATGTTGCTAGACTATGCTAGAAATAGTTGCTAGAGTATGGCAAATTCAAGTTTTGGTTTGGGGAAATTTCTAGAATTGTTTTTTTTTTCCCCGAATATTTTCAATCTATGGCTGGTTGAATGCACAGACTTGAAATTCGCATATTGAAAGGGAAAATTGTATTGACATCTGATTCTGGGTTTTCTATTCTGTTCCATCACCTATATCTAATCCTGTACTAATGTTGTTCTATCTTAATTATTATCATTTTCTATCATTTTCCTGTCTGATGAGGTAAATCCCTCCTTAATACTTTTCTGTAATTTCTTTGCTAGTCTTAGATACTTCTTCCACCTTAAATTTAAGCTCACATAATATAATTCAAATTTTAAAATGTGAGAATTTTAAAGTTTTATTAAATATACTCATTAAATATGGAGAAATATACAAAAGTTTATAATAATCATAAATCTATGTTCCCTAAACAAGAGATCTTCCAAGTAAATGGAATATAACTTTTCAAAAATTTTAAGAATTTGATAAAAATAGAAATACAGTGGTTTATATTAATACTTGGAGAAGGCAATGGCAACCTACTCCAGTACTCTTGCCTGGAAAATCCCATGGATGGGGGAGCCTGGTAGGTTGCAGTCAATGGGGTCACTAAGAGTCGGACACGACTGAGCGACTTCACTTTCACTTTTCACTTTCATGCATTGGAGAAGGAAATGGCAACCCACTCCAGTGTTCTTGCCTGGAGAATCCCAGGGACAGCAGAGCCTGGTGGGCTGCTGTCTATAGGGTCGCACAGAGTCGGACACGATTGAAGCAACTTAGCAGCAGCAGCAGCAGCATATAATACATATTTTTCAATATTAGAAAGATTCAATAGACAGAAAAATAAGTATAGGAAAAAAAGAATTAGGAAATGCATCATCAAACACAATGTAACACAAAGATATAGAACTTTGCGTCTTGTAAATAGAAAATATTCCTTTCTTGATAGGTTCGTGGAACATTTCCAAAAATTTAAAGTTTAGCTGGGCACAGAAGAAATTGTAATAAATTCAAAAGTATCTATTTTTCAGGCCACTTTGTTGGATACTAATATAATAGAATTAGAAACAAATAGCAAGAAAATGACCAAAAATAATTTTATTACTTGCAGTCAAGAAATACCGAGCTCCTGGATTAATGGGAAAATTTAATTGTAATCCTTCTTGGAAGCAAAATAAAGAATGTTTATACAGAGACCTCTGGGACACATCTAAAGCCAATAATGAAAATTTCTAAACTCTCATTATTACAGAAGATAGGCCAGAAAAAAAGGAAATCAGTATCCATCTTAATAAATTATTCAAAAAGTAATAAACTAAACCTGAAGAAAGATGGGAAGAAACTAATGCAAATAAAAGCTGAAATTAGTGGGAAGGAACAAAAAAGTATAGGAAGGATAAATAAATATAAATATCGGTTCTTTGTAAAGACCGATAAGTCCATTGTGAGCATGATTAATGGGGGTAAGAGAGAGTAAAAGTAGACAAGATAAGGAGTTAGAAAGAAGATATAACAGTAGATATAGACAAGATTAAAAGAGACACAATTAGATCATACATATTTGAAAAACTGAAATAGATGATTCCCTAACCAAATATAATTTTAACAAAATTTACTCAATGAGAAGTAGAAAAAGTAAACTAATGAAATGAAAAGTTTTTAAATAGTAGCTGAGTTAAGAAAAGATAATTCCAAAATCATAAAAAGCACACCTCTTATTTCATTTTGTGAAGCCAAAACAATTTTGATACCAACTTTTGTGCAGAACCAAAAAGAATAGCCCAACTTCCATTAAAATTAAGAATAAACCAAAGAGATCTATTACCAACATTATTATTCTGTTTTGCCTGTGGAAGTCTAGAAAATGCAGTTAAAACAATAAAATGGAATCCGTGCTATAAACTGGAAGAAAAAGACAATTATTAGTTTGGTGATTGTACAGCTTTATATCTAGAAAATTCAAGACATTATTGAAAAATCACTAGAATCAGTAAGAAAAAGCATTAAAGATAACTCAGTATAAAGTGAAGTACACCAAATTTAGAAGCTTATCTCTGTACTAACAGTAGCCAACTAAAACTGAAAATACAGGGGAAAAAATTCCATTCACAATAACAATAAAAACAAATGCTTAGGAATACCTTTAGCCAAAGAGATACATTGAAAATGCTGTAAAAATTTATTAAGGAACATAAAACAATATTTGAACAAATGAAAAGACATACCATATTATTGACTGGGAAGGCTTAGTATTATAAAAAATCAATTCGATCCAAATTAAGATATAAATTTCATGTAATGCCAACTAAAATCACATCAGGCCTCCTCTCAAAGCCTGGGTTTGGCAAGATTTTCCTGGCCGCAGTTTCAAAGAATGAAACTTACCTAAGAAGGTTTCATGTAATTCCATCATGTCGCAGTTGCCTGTTGAAATGATTTGCTCAGTCCCTTGTCACTTTAAAACCTTGGACCATTTCCTTCTCCAGGGGATCTTCCTGACCCAGGGATTGAACCTGTGGCTCCTGCATTGACAGGTGGATTCTTTACCATTGGGCCACCAGGTAGAAGGGGATAAATATATGTAATTATAGTTGATTTGCATTGTAGTATGACAGAAACCAACACAACATTGTAAAGCAATTTTTCTCCAATGAAAAAGAAAACAAACTGGGACCATCATGTTTTCTTCTAGTTTTGTTGATGTCATTGTTGCTTTTGCTGATGACATCTGTTGTTGTCATTCTCATAAAAATTCAGATTGGAGCACAGAAAGAGCAGAACCTTGGGCATGATCAGATTTTTGGTAGAGTAGGAGAAAAGCCCAGTTCTGACCTGAATTTCCCGTGTACACCTCCTTCTGAAGGTTGTAGCTGATAGGGAAAGTTTGTGTTAAGAGAAAGAAGATTGATGGTGACCTGGAAATGGAGACATCTGTGGTTCCTCTTAGGACTGTTCTCTTCTATCATGCGGGAGCTTGCCAACATCACCCATGATGGGCCCAAATGGATTTTACTGGATGGTGACATTGACCCGATGTGGATCGAGTCTCTGAACACTGTCATGGATGATAACAAGGTACCAAGGGGGAAGAGGAGCCCCATGTCATCCCCAATCATGAGTGAAACCAGCTCCCCAGGCACATTTGAAAGCCTGGATTGCACAGTAGGGCTGGCTCTGAGTAAGGAATTATTACTGGTGTCTTTTAAAATTTGGGGGGGGGGGCTTTATTGAGATAGAGTCAACATATAACATTGTTATAATTGATATAAAACATTGTGTACATTTAAGGTATACAACCTGATGATTTGAAATACTTGTATATTGCAAAATGATTACCACAATAAGGTTAGTTGACAATTCCATCACCTCCCATAATTACCTTTGTGTGTGCCTGGTGAGAACTTCTAATATCTATTCTTTTTAAATTTTCTTAAATTGAAGTACAGTATGGAAATTCCTTAAAAAAAAAAAACAAAAAACCAGAAGTAGAACTACCCTATGACCCAACAATCCCACTACTGGGCATATACCCTGAGAAAACCATAATTGAAAGAGATGCATATACACCAGTGTTCACTGCAGCACTTTTTACAATAGCTGGGACCTGGAAGCAATCTAGATGTCCACTGACAAGATGAATGGAAACAGAAACTGTGATACATATATGCAATGGAATATTACTTGGCTATAAAAAAGAATGCATTTGAGTCAGTCCTAATGAGGTAGATGGACCTAGAGCCTATTACACAGAGTAAAGTAAGTCAGAAAGAGAAAGACAAATATCGTATATTAACTCATGCATATGAAATCTAGAAAGATGGTACTAAGATCTATTCTTTCAGCAGCTTTCAAGTACACAGTACAATATTGTTAACTACAGTCACCATGTCTTACATTACTTATTCATCTTATAACTTATAACATCTTATAACCACCCAATACTCCCATCCCTGGCAACCACCAGTTTACTCTCTGAGTTGTTTTTTTTAAGATTCCATAAATAAGTGAGATTATCTATTGTTTGCCTTTCTCTGTCTGACATTTCATGTGCCATAATGCTCTCCAGGCCATCCATGCTGTCACAGACAACAGGATTTCCTTCTTCTTATGGCTGAATAGCGTTCCATTCTGTGTGTGTGTGTGGCATCTTCTTTATCCATTCATCCACTGACAGACACGTAGGTTGCTTCCACCTCTTGGCTGTTGTAAATAGCACTCCGGTGAGGACAGGATGCAGATAACTCTTCAAGATCCTGATTTCAGCTACCCGTAAATGGCAACCCACTCCAGTATTCTTGCCTGGAAAATCCCATGGACAGAGGAGCCTGGCAGGCCACAGTCCATGGGGTCGCAGGAGTTGGACACAACTGAGTGACTTTCACTCTCACTTCATCTTTAACAGGTGTCTCAGAACTGATTCATCCCATACAATAACTTACAGTTATCTTAGAGCCATGCCATCACTCCCGTGTTTTTAGCATTGTTGTAATTTCCTTTAGAATCTTCCACATGTAGATCAATTCAGTATATAGAGCTGCAAAGAATCTTAAATCATTTATTCAAATCTTTTTTCTAAAAGGGATTTTTGTTTGTTTATAAATAAAGGAAACTGATGATCAGAAACATTCTGAGCCTGTCAAGTGTCCTCAGTGGTGGTCAATCTTTATTTTATTTTTTTATAAACATTGAAAACTGACTGCGCATAAAGAGGCTGTAAAGTTGGGAGCACTTAACTTGTTTGGAAAGCACACCCAGATTAGAGGTTTTACGGTGGCTTGAACATGTACGGAACATACTCTTCCAGAGGGAGCCCTTTAAAAGAAACAGTAGTTACATGAAACCTGAGCTCTTTTCCTTTAATTATCAATTTTTTTTTAATATGGTCTGTTGTTGTTATTGTTCATTCACTAAGTCATGTGTGACTCTTTGAGACCCCATGAACTGGAGTATGCCAGGCTTCCCTGTCCTTCACTATCTCCTAGAGCTTGCTCAAACTCATGTCCATTGAGTCAGTGATGCCATCTGACCATCTCATCCTCTGTCACCTCCTTCTCCTCCTGCCCTCAATCTTTCCCAGGATCAGGGTATTCTCCAATGAGTAGGCTCTTCACCGGAGAAGGCAATGGCACCCCACTCCAGTACTCTTGCCTGGAAAATCCCATGGACGGAGGAGCCTGGTAGGCTGCAGTCCATGGGGTTGCTAGGAGTTGGACACGACTGAGCGACTTCACTTTCACTTTTCACTTTCATGCATTGGAGAAGGAAATGGCAACCCACTCCACTGTTCTTGCCTGGAGAATCCCAGGGACAGGGGAGCCTGGTGGGCTGCCGTCTCTAGGGTCGCACAGAGTCAGACACAACTGAAGCGACTTAGCAGCAGCAGCAGCAGGCTCTTCACATCAGGTGGCCAAAGTACTGGAGTTTCAGCTTCAGCATCAGTCCTTCCAGTGAATATTCAGAACTGATTTCCTTTAGAATTGACTGGTTTGATCTCCTTGCTGTCCAAGGGACTCTCAAGAGTCTTCTCCAGCACCTCAGTTCAAAAGCATCAATATGGTCCAGTTCATTCAAATCACTGACATCACTTAAACTTTTCAGACAGCTTATTTCCTGACTCAGTACACAGGGATGGTGATCAAGAAGCTACCGAAGGAGAGACAGAGGACTTTGTAGAAACTTTCAAAGATACTTATAATTGTAATGCCTATCAGGAATAAAAGCCAAACTCCCCTGAGCTGGTCTCACACCCTAACTCCTCCCTGCCTGCTGCACCCCTCCCCCGTGTCCAGGTGCTGACCCTGGCAAGCAACGAGAGGATCCCTCTGAATCCAACCATGAGGCTTCTCTTTGAGATCAGCCACCTGCACACGGCCACGCCAGCCACTGTCTCCAGAGCAGGTATGGACCACGAGAGGGAACAGCCGCATACCTACTCAGCTGAAAACAGGTGCCTCTAGCAATACCTGTTTCGCTGGCTCTGACCAAAGCTCCAAGCAGGAGTCAGACATTGACCATCCAAAACTCTGGCCTAATCCTCAGCCCTAATCCGTACCCATGAAAGTGAGCCAGTGCTCTACAGCCAGGATCATGTGAGTTTCTCAATTCAGAAATGTTTACAGTGACAGAAAGAGGAATAGCCCCTGAGCTGGACAACTGCTGTCTTCTGCACAGAAATGCCTCGAATTAGGCTACTTTCAGGCCAGTTCTAGCTTCCATGGAGGCTAGTGAAGATGATTGAGCATTACCAGTTCTCACTATATCTTGATGCAAAATGACTTTACACCTAAACTTTCCTGGTTAGGACATGGACTTGTCCTTTTGACAGGCTTCTCTGGTGGCTCAGTGATAAAGATTCTGCTTGCCAATGCAGGAGACATGGGTTTGATCCTTGGATCAGGAAGATCCATTGGAGGAGGAAATGGCAACCCACTCCAGTATTCTTGTCTGGAGAATTCCATGGACAGAGGAGCTTGGCAGGATACAGTCCATGGGGTCACAAAAGAGCCAGACACAACTGAGCAACTAAACAATATCCTTTTGGGGGCCACCATGAATGTGCACACTTCCTCACCATGACAAGTATTGCTGATCAATCACAGTCTTCTTTCCTCCTGAGCCTGGATTTGGCCTCAGGATCCTTCTCAACACTGCTGTCCATCAGCAATTATCAGGGCATCAGAGCTGACCCCAATAGCAAACCCTCTCAGATCTCAGCCAGATCTCTGTTATTTTCTTTTTCAAGATTTTTTTTTTTTTTTTTGCTGTGGACCATTTTTAAAGTCTTTATTGAATTTGTTACAATATTGCTTCTGTTTTATGTTTCGGCTTTTTGGCCACAAGACATATAGGATCTTAGTTCCCCGACCAGGGATCGAACCTGCACCCCTGCACTGGAAGACAAAGTCTCAATCACTGGACTCCCAGGGAAGCCCCTCTGTTCTTTTCAAGGCCAGTCTTCTGTACATTTTTTTTAACAGAGAAAATAACTCTGGGGTGAAGAATATCCTGAGCTCTATGAACATGTCACTAAGCTATATTCTCTGTGCTCTCAGGGATCCTGTACATTAACCCGGCAGACCTGGGCTGGAATCCTCCTGTGAGCAGCTGGATCGACAGGAGAGAGATCCAGACAGAGAGAGCCAACCTAACCATCCTATTTGACAAGTACCTTCCGACCTGCTTAGATGCGCTCAGAACAAGGTAGGCCAAGCAGTGAGGAAGGCGAAGAATTAAAGCAGCCACAAAGAGCCTGTTGGCTCATACCTGGTGTCCTGCTGATGTTCTATCCTGTCCCCAAAGTCAGACATCCCCAGGCAGTCCCCTCCAGGTGTGGCAGATGGCAGAGGGAACATACATTAGGATGGAGTTGAGATGCCTGTTGTCAGTCCAGGCAGGAAGAGAGGGGAGTGAAGAGAGGAGATTTACAGAGCCTTCTGTGAGTGCTCTGCAGGTGTTTCTGGAGGAAATGCAAGTTGTAGTTGTTGTTCAGTTGCTAAGTCATGTCCGATTCTTTGCAACCCCGTGGACTGTAGCCCACCAGGCTTCTCTGTCCATGGGATTTCCCAAACAAGAATAGAGTGGGTAGCCATGCCCTCCTCCAGGGGATCTTCCCAACCCAGGAATCGAACCCATCTCTCCTGCATTGGCAGACAGGTTCTTTAACCCTGATCCATCTGGGAACCTAGATGGCTTGCTTATCAGCCACCCTGTGCCTCTATATTACCAAAGCTTTTGCTGCTACAAAGTTGCATGGAGTTGTCGGATCCACAGACACCAGCAAATTTCCATAGTCGTCCAACAGCACCACTAGGATGGAATAGTCCAGTGTTTTAGAACATATCTGGATCTCTCTTTCTTCAGATTTAAGAAGATAATTCCAGTCCCAGAGCAGAGCACAGTTCAGATGCTGTGCCACCTTCTTGAGTGTCTGCTGACCGAGGAGGACATCCCCGCAGACTGCCCCAAAGACACCTACGAGCTTTACTTTGTGTTTGCTGCCATCTGGGCTTTTGGTGGAGCACTGGTCCAGGACCAGGTAAGAGGGTGTGTGCTGAGGCTAACACCCACGCTAGCCAGCCGAGATTTGGTAGACAGAACAGCTAAATGTCAGAATTAACATGGGGGCATCAAACCATTTAGTTAGTCTCCCTGATCCTGCTGAAGACGTCAGCCCCCTTAGGAGAGCTTCCTGTAGTGAGACAGATGAGACTGAGCTGCGTTTTGTTGCTTTTTGATTCAGTGAATGTGTCCCTAATTTCTTGGACAGTTGTTGATTGAATTTGAAAAACTAGAGGTGTGAATACCTTACTTAGAAAGATGTGTGTTTTAGGTGGGATGGTTCTGTGCTGTAGAGGCTTGAGTAGGAGGATTCCCTTCCTAAAAACCTTCTAGAACAAGCATGCACCACTCTATACCAACCATCACATCTTCATCAGCCCTGAAACACAGAGCTGTCCATAGAAGGCTTCTGCTGTTGTTCAGTTGCTATGTCATTTTTGACTCTTGATGACTCCATGGACTGCAGGAGGACACTATGCCCCCCTGTCCTCCACTGTCTCCAGGAGTTTGCTCAAATTCATGTCCATTGAGTCAATGATGCCATCCAACCATCTCATCATCATCTGTCACTTACTTGGCTTCCTGCCCTCAATCTTTCCCAGCATCATGGTCTTCTCCAGTGAGTGGACTCTTCCCATCAGGTGGCCAAAATATTGGAGCTTCAGCTTCAACATCAGTCCTTCCAGTGAATATTCAGGGTTGATTTCCTTTAGGATTGACTAGTTTGGTCTCCCTGCAGTCCAAGAGACTCTCAAGAGTCTTATCCAGAACCACAGTTTGAAGGCATCAACTCTTCATTACTCAGCCTTCTTTGTGGAAGAAGAACCATAGAAAGTTAGACCAAAGGTTAATCGACATCGAGTAGAAAAATGAAGTAGTATTTATCTCATGGTGTTTACTGCTGTGGTTTAAGGCTGTTTGGCATCCTGTTCTCTAAGCTTTGTGTATTCTCAGCCTTTTACTTTACTGCTAAGTCTCTTCAGTCGTGTCCGACTCTGTGTGACCCCATAGACAGCGGCCCACCAGGCTCCCCCGTCCCTGGGATCCTCCAGGCAAGAACACTGGAGTGGGTTGCCATTTCCTTCTCCAATGCATGAAAAGGAAAAATGAAAATGAAGTCGCTCAGTCGTTTTGGACTCTTGGCGACCCCATGGTCTGCAGGCTACCAGGCTCCTCCGTCCATGGGATTTTCCAGGCAAGAGTACTGGAGTGGGGTACCATTGCCTTCTCCAGTTTTCTCCAAATAAAAGGTACTTTACTTGGAAACAACATAATTGAGGTTAGGCAGACCAGTCTTTTACAACTGACTCTACCTACCAGGGTAGCTTAGCAGTAAAGAATGCTATGCTATGCTATGCTATGCTAAGTCACTTCAGTCGTGTCCGACTCTGTGTGACCCCATAGATGGTAGCCTACCAGGCTCCCCCGTCCCTGGGATTCTCCAGGCAAGAACACTGGAGTGGGTTGCCATTTCCTTCTCCAATGCATGAAAGTGAAAAGTGAAAGTGAAGTCGCCTAGTCCTGTCCGACTCTTAGCGACCCCATGGTCTGAAGCCTACCAGGCTCCTCCGTCCATGGGATTTTCCAGGCAAGAGTACTGGAGTGGGGTGCCATTGCCTTCTCCGGCAGTAAAGAATACACCTGCCAATTCTGGAGACATGAGATTGGCCTCTGGGCTGGGAGGATCCCCTGGAGAAGGAAATGGCTATCCACTCCGGTATTCTTGGCTGGAGAATTCCATGGACAGAGGAGCCTGGTGGGCTACAGTGGCGGGGTCGCAAAGAGTCAGACATGACTTAGTGACTGAGCATGCAGCAGCTACCAGGCAACATCATGTAGAGGCTGAGAATGTGGACTCTGGATTTGAATTCTAACTCTGCTACTTGTTACCTGGGGACCCTGGACAAGTAATTTAACATCTCTCTACCTTAATCTCATTACTGGTACAAAGAGCTAGAAAAGTTGCCCAAGTGTCTTTATCCTGATCCCCAAAGCTTTGGGTACAAGGCAGTGAAAGCGACAGTAGTGGTGCCCATTTCCTAGGACAGAAGTAAGGGTTAAACGGAGGGGTGCTGTTCTAACCGTCCACGTGTAAAACTCCTACAGTACTGCTTACTATTAATGTTCTCCTACTTAGGGCTTCCCGGGTGGTGCTAGTGGTAACCGCCTGTCAGTGCAGGAGGCTCATGAGACACGGGTTTGATCCCTGGGTCAGGAAGATCCCCTGGAAGAGAACACAGCAACCACTCTAGTACTGTTGCCTGGAGAATCCCATGGATAGAGAAGCCTGGCAGGCTACAATCCGTAGGGTTGTAGAGACTCAGACGTGACTGAAGCGACTTAGCACGCGTGCACCATAAATATTCAATTTTATAGTAAGTATCTGATGCTTTTCTCACAACAGGGGATTAAGCCAAGCTGCAGTTTCTGGAAAGTTATGATTTACTCTTTCTGGTCTGGGTTGATTATGGGCTCTTCCAAAGAAAAAGGTAGGGGCTTCCCTGGTGACACAGTGAGTAAAAATCCACCTGCCAAGGCAGGGGACTTGGGTTCGATTCCTGATGCAGAAAGATCCCACAACCAACCCCCTACACCATGACTACTGAGTCTGTATTCAGTGCCCGCGCGCGGCAACCACTGAGCCCACGTTCCTGGAGCCCACGCTCTGCAACAAGAGAAGGCACCACAATGAGAAGCCCGCACACCAGAACTAAAGAGTAACTCCCACTCACCACAACTAGAGAAAAGCCCACGTGCAGCAACGAAGACCCAGCACAGCCACAATTAAAGAAATAAATAACTTTTAAAAGATGCAGCCCCTGACGTTTCAGCTACTGAAATGTCAGCAACCACTGCTGGTTTCCTCTCTTACACTGGTGCCGAGCAGGCTGTGAGGTATCAGGATAAAGACACGTGGTCAATTTTTTCTGTCTCCATGTAGAAAAATTTAAATCCACTCAGCTCTTTTTAAAAGCGAAAGAGAAAGCCTCCCTCCAGGCATCCCGGGCTCTGAAGCACTTGGAGCTGTCGGCGGCCGTGCTGGCCCTGGGGGGTGGAGGGGGGCAGAGCACACGGGAGAAAGCTTTCAGCAGCAGGGACTGTCCGAGACCCCCTCACAGCCTGCATTCAAGCCAAACACGAAATAGCGCTGTAAATAGAAAAGTATGAAGGTAGCCAGAGTATTCACATCAGGAACACCCATGGTGCTTATATTGAAAAAGCTGTTATAAACGAAAAGCAGAATATAATACAAAGCACAGCCCATACCTGGGTAGACATTCCAATAAAAAGAGGGAGTGGGCAGGTGGATCCTGGCTAAATACTTTGCAGCAATCACAGGAAATTCTCTCTCAGAAGCAAATGCTTCTCAGCACGCTATTGGGCACCTGGGTTCAACTCCCGATTCTTCTCTTTAAAAATAAATAAATAAATGAACTTTTTATTTTATATTGAAGTACAGCTAATTAACAATGTTGTGATAGTTTCAGGCTGAGCAAAGGGACTCAGCCATACATACACATGTACCCATTCTCCCCCAAACTCCCCTCCCATCCAATCTGCCCCATAACACTGAGCACAGTTCTCTGTGCTATACAGTAGGCCCTTGTGGGTTATCCATCTTAAATATAGCAGTGTGGACATGTCCATTCCAAACTCCCTAACTGTCCCTTCCCCCTCCACCATTCTTTCCCTGACTCCCAATTCTGCCATCTGCTGCTAGGATGTAACCGTTGGGCTTTTGCTTTTTCATGCATAAAATAGGAGTAATTTTCAGTAGCCAGGCTGACTTAGAGCATCATGAAGATCAAACAAGGTGATTCCGTGTTTCCAAACTCAGCTCCATTGCACCACACTGTATGTCAGCCCTCCTGTTGTCAAGTTCAAAGGGCAGGAAGAGGACCAGAGACTTGTCGGAATCTAAAGGAGCTGGAGTTCAAAAGGAGCCCCTTCACTGAGGTCGCTCAAAGAGCAGAGACACTCAAAGAGTCAAACTGAGAAAAGGCTGCTGGATGGCCCAGCAGAGGTGACCTTGTCTTTCTAGCGTCAGAGTAGAAGGTTAGGTGCAGTGCCAGGCTTCAGGAAGCCAGACAGAGCAGTCCAGGGAATGGGTTGGCTGAGAAACTGACCGGGTAGCTCAAAGTGGAATTGAGAGTGAGGAAAGAGGGTCCCCCACCAACCTCCTTCTTTCTAGAGTTGGTCTGTGTCTTGGGTTCTCCATATAAACCTAAAATCTGGTTTTCATTAGGAAGCCAAAGGTCTTTAAGAATTTTTTTATCCAAAGGTAGACAACTGTTATGTTTCCATGAATAAATACTATCAGCCAGAAAACAGTTGCTGTCAGGTAAGACATTTTTTAAGCTTTGTTTTGTATTTTCTTTTCATTTAGTTTTCATTGGGAATGGTTTTTCAGTAGCACTCTTAGTTCTGCTTAGGTGTTTTAGGGGGAAGCCCTCTTTTCCATAGTGTGATTCCATTTAAGAGGTTGTCTAAAAATCGTTTTAATTCATAGAAAGATTTTAATATCTGAGAGTACTCAAACTAAGGATGTAAAATTCCTGTGTGTGCGTGTGTTACTTCTCAGTCGTGTCTGATTCTGTGACTTCATGGACTGTAGCTTGCCAGGATCTTCTGTCCATGGGATTCTGCAGGCAAGAATACTGGAGTGGATAGCCCTTCTCTTCTCCAGGGGATCTTCCCAACCCAGGGACCAAACCTGGGTCTCCCTCATTGCAGGCAGATTTTTTTTACCATCTGAGCCACAACGGAAGCTCATAAACTTCCCATATCTTCCTATTATGATGAAAAAGCACAGAAAGCACGACCCTTGAAATCATATAACATTGCTTATTTCTATTTTTTGCACCTATTTTAAATTCTGTTAGTGTATTTAAGTAAGTAAGTGTTAGTCGCTCAGTCGTGCCCGACTCTTTGCAACCCCATGGACTGCAGCCCACCAGGCTCCTGTGTCCGTGAGATTTTCCAGGCAAGAATACTGGAGTGGGTTGCCATTTCCTTCTCCAGGGTATCTTCCCAACCCAGGGATTGAACCCAGGTCTCCTGTACTGCGGGGAGATTCTTTACTGACTGAGCTAGTGTATTTACTTCATTGTAAATATTCTTGAGGGTACCTTTGCATTTTGCTTTTGACCTTGGATCTACAATTTGGATGTCAACAACTTCCCTAAAAAGCACCAGTATGTTAAGTTCTGATGTCATGATCCCGATCTGGGTTATTCATCTTTAATCTCGTTTTCAGTATCTGTTCAGCAGTATTTTTAATAAAGAATTACAGAGGAAAAAAAGAATTTCATCCAAGGGTCAAACACTGGGATTTGTTGCCCCTAACATTTCTTATTGCAGAGGACAGATATTAGGAAGATATTTTGTCCCTTTAATCTGAATTCACATCAGAATAAGAAGAGCAAACAAACCTGTCCTTAGAGCCTATTTCCATTCTCTTTTTAAGGTGCAAGAATTCAATCCTATTTACCAAGTAGGCAGCAAGTTCAGTTCACTTCAGTTCAGACCCTCAGTCGTGTCCGACTCTTTGCGACCCCATGAATCGCAGCACGCCAGGCCTCCCTGTCCATGACCAACTCCCGGAGTTCACTCAGACTCATGTCCATCGAGTCAGTGATGCCATCCAGCCATCTCATCCTCTGTCGTCCCCTTCTCCTCCTGCCCCCATTCCTTCCTAGCATCAGTCTTTTCCAGTGAGTCAACTCTTTGCATGAGGTGGCCAAAGTACTGCAGTTTCAGCTTCAGCATCATTCCCTTCAAAGAAATCCCAGGGCTGATCTCCTTCAGAATGGACTGGTTGGATCTCCTTGCAGTCCAAGGGACTCTCAAGAGTCTTCTCCAACACCACAGTTCAAAAGCATCAATTCTTCAGCCCTCAGCCTTCTTCACAGTCCAACTCTCATCCATACATGACCACAGGAAAAACCATAGCCTTGACTAGACGGACCTTTGTTGGCAAAGTAATGTCTCTGTTTTGAATATGCTATCTAGGTTGGTCATAACTTTCCTTCCAAGGAGTAAACATCTTTTAATTTCATGACTGCAGTCACCATCTGCAGTGATTTTGGAGCCCCAAAAAATAAAGTCTGACACTGTTTCCACTGTTTCCCCATCTATTTGCCATGAAGTGATGGAACCGGATGCCATGATCTTCATTTTCTGAATGTTGAACTTTAAGCCAACTTTTTCACTCTCCACTTTCACTTTCATCAAGAGGCTTTTGAGTTCCTCTTCAAAAGGTGGAAGATGACACCACCTCTTCATAAGGGTGGTGTCATCTGCATATCTTAGGTTATTGATATTTCTCCTGGCAATCTTGATTCCAGCTTGTGTTTCTTCCAGTCCAGCGTTTCTTTTGATGTACTCTGCATATAAGTTAAATAAGCAGGGTGATAATATACAGCCTTGACATACTACTTTTCCGATTTGGAACCAGTCTGTTGTTCCATGTCCAGTTCTAACTGTTGCTTCCTGACCTGCATATAGGTTTCTCAAGAGGCAGGTCAAGTGGTCTGGTATTCCCATCTCTTTCAGAATTTTCCACAGTTTATTGTGAGCCACACAGTCAAAGGCTTTGGCAGAGTCAATAAAGCAGAAATAGATGTTTTTCTGGAACTCTCTTGCTTTTTCCATGATCCGGTGGATGTTGGCAATTTGATCTCTGGTTCCTCTGCCTTTTCTAAAACCAGCTTGAACATCTGAAGTTCACAGTTCACATATTGCTGAAGCCTGGCTTGGAGAATTTTGAGCATTACTTTGCTAGCATGTGAGATGAGTGCAATTGTGTGGTAGTTTGAGCATTCTTTGGCATTGCCTTTCTTTGGGATTGGAATGAAAACTGCCCTTTTCCAGTCCTGTGGCCACTGCTGAGTTTTCCAAATTTGCTGGCATATTGAGTGCAGCACTTTCACAACATCATCTTTCAGGATTTGAAATAGCTCAACTGGAATTCCATCACCTCCACTAGCTTTGTTCGTAGTGATGCTGTCTAAGGCCCACTTGACTTCACATTCCAGGATGTCTGGCTCTAGGTGAGTGATTACACCATCGTGATTATCTGGGTCGTGAAGATCTTTTTTGTACAGTTCTTCTGTGTATTCTTGCCACCTCTTCTTAATATCTTCTGCTTCTGTTAGGTCCATACCATTTCTGTCCTTTATCGAGCCTATCTTTGCATGAAATGTCCCCTTGGAATCTCTAATTTTCTTGAAGAGATCTCTAATCTTTCCCATTCTGTTGTTTCCCTCTATTTCTTTGCATTGATCACTGAGGAAGGCTTTCTTATCTCTTCTTGCTATTCTTTGGAACTCTGCATTCAGAGCCTTGTATCTTTCCTTTTCTCCTTTGCTTTTCGCTTGTCTTCTTTTCACAGCTATTTGTAAGGCCTCCCCAGACAGCCATTTTGCTTTTTTGCATTTCTTTTCCATGGGGATGGTCTTGATCCCTGTCTCCTGTACAATGTCACGAACCTCATTCCATAGTTCATCAGGCACTCTATCTATCAGATCTAGGCCCTTAAATCTATTTCTCACTTCCACTGTATAATCATAAGGGATTTGATTTAGGTCATACCAGAATGGTCTAGTGGTTTTGCCTACTTTCTTCAATTTAAGTCTGAATTTGGCAATAAGGAGTTCATGATCTAAGCCACAGTCAGCTCCTGGTCTTGTTTTGGATGACTGTATAGAGCTTCTCCCTCTTTGGCTGCAAAGAATATAATCAATCTGATTTCAGTGTTGACCATCTGGTGATGTCCATGTGTAGAGTCTTCTCTTGTATTGTTGGAAGAGGGTGTTTGCTATGACCAGTGCATTTTCTTGGCAAAACTCTGTTAGTCTTTGCCCTGCTTCGTTCCATATTCCAGGGCCAAATTTGCCTGTTACTCCAGGTGTTTCTTGAGTTCCTACTTTTACATTCCAGTCCCCTATAATGAAAAGGACATCTTTTTTGGGTGTTAGTTCTAAAAGGTCTTGTAGGTCTTCATAGAACTGTTTAACTTCAGCTTCTTCAGTGTTACTGGTTGGGGCATAGACTTGGATTACTGTGATATTGAATGGTTTGCCTTGGAAATGAACAGAGATCATTCTGTCGTTTTTGAGATTGCATCCAAGTACTGCATTTTGTACTCTTTTGTTGACCATGATGGCTACTCCATTTCTTCTGAGGGATTCCTGCCCACAGTAGTGGATATAATGGCCATCTAAGTTAAATTCACCCATTCCAGTCCATTTCAGTTCGCTGATTCCTAGAATGTCAACATTCACTCTTGCCATCTCTTGTTTGACCACTTCCAATTTGCCTTGATTCATGGACCTGACATTCCAGGTTCCTATGCAATATTGGTCTTTACAGCATGGGACCTTGCTTCTATCACCAGTCACATCCAACTGGGTATTCTTTTTGCTTTGGCTCCATCCCTTCATTCTTTCTGGAGTTATTTCTCCACTGATCTCCAGTAGCATATTGGGCCCCTACTGACCTGGGGAGTTCCTCTTTCAGTATCCTATCATTTTGCCTTTTCATAGGGTTCATGGGGTTCTCAAGGCAAGAATACTGAAGTGGTTTGCCATTCCCTTCTCCAGTGCACCACATTCTGTCAGATCTCTCCACCATGACCCGCCCGTCTTGGGTTGCCCCACAGGCATGGCTTAGTTTCATTGAGTTAGACAAGGGTGTGGTCCTAGTGTGATTAGATTGACTAGTTTTCTGTGAGTATGGTTTCAGTGTGTCTGCCCTCTGATGTCCTCTTGGAACACATACCATCTTACTTGGGTTTCTCTTACTTTGGGCGTGGGGTATCTCTTCATGGCTGCTCCAGCAAAGCGCAGCCCCTGCTCCTTACCTTGGATGAGGGGTATCTCCTCACCGCCGCCCTTCCTGACCTTCAACGTGGGATAGTGCCTCTAGGCCCCCCTGCGCCCGCGCAGCCACAGCAAAGTCAGTGCCATTTCTTCCAAGTTCAGATTCATTGTCGTGCACCCAGCTCCCTGGTCTGTCCTGCTCTGCAGAAAACATTTCCTAAATTGCCCATTCTGAACCTCCTGAGGACTTTTCCTAGGTCTGTGTGTTCAAAGCGTGGGTTGGCTCCCCAGGAGGGGAGCCAGTAGCAGTGGGCGTCTGTGTGTACCTGTGTGGAGTATCCTGTGGGTGGCGTGGGTGTTACGTTTCAGTCTGAAAGAAATAGCCTTGAGTCCTCAGGTGCTCAGCCCTGTCTTAGGGGCTCATGCTCTAATATGGGTGCATGTAAATACCGTGTCTCTGTCTATTCCTTCTGTCAGAAAGGCCTGTATAGCTTGTCTCCAACGCCCCTAGATTTGACGATTTTTGCTCTGGAGGGAAATTCAGAAATACTCTTTTCTAGAACCCTCATTTTATAGATGAGGAAACTGCGGCATGAAAAGACGTGACTTGCTGCTGGTTATGTACTCCACTCCCTGCTGAGATTCTTATCGCTGTTTCTTCCTGTGCTCCCCAGGTGTCTACAGTCACATTTTATTTTTTAAAGATTTTTTTTTAACGTTGATCATTTATAAAGTCTTTATTGAAGGTGTTACCATATTGTTTCTGTTTTATACTTGGAGTTTTTTGGCTAAGAGGTGTGTGGGGTCTTAGCTGCAGGACCAAGGATCAAACCCACACCCCCTGTATTGAAAGGTGACGTCTGAACCACTGGACCACCAGGGAAGTCCAACAGGCACCATTTTATTCCTTCTGTCCCCGACTGCCGTCCTAGACATGGCTCAGAGTCTCGGGAGTCTAGGGGGATGTGGTGGATCGGTCTCTGAAAGTTCCTGGCTGCACTTGCCCTTCTTGGGGTTTCAGGATCCCTCTCTCCTCTGTGTTCGTACACCTCCTTCCCTCCCTCCCCTCCACCTGCCAGGGCTCTGAGATGCACCAGGCCGGTGTGACCCAGCCCCGTGGTCAAGCAGGTGCACACATACGCACTCTAGAGCAGCCCCCGCTTAGCTGGGCCTTGTCCGGGCTGGTCTCGGGGGACAAGGAGGAGCCGGCTGTGCTCCCGGCCCTGACCTTCTGCCTGATGCAGGGCAGCCTCTCCAGGCTTCTCGTGCTCTGCTGAGCCTTGACTCCTGACTTGCTTTGTTTGGGCAGCTCGTGGACCACCGGGCAGAGTTCAGCAAATGGTGGCTCAGTGAGTTCAAGACCATCAAGTTTCCCTCCCAAGGAACCATCTTTGACTATTACATAGACCCAGAGACCAAGAAATTCGAGCCTTGGTCCAGGCTCATCCCGCAGTTTGAATTTGACCCTGAGACACCTCTGCAGGTGAGTGTGGCTGAGTGGCAACCAGGGATATGTAATGTCCCCAGAATCTGCGGTGGCTCTTGTGGCAGCCCCTAACGGATTCCCAAAAGGTTTGACCTCATTAAGAATTAGCTCCTTTTCTTTTCAGAGGAAATTAGAGGTTCAGTATAGTGATGCATGTGTGCATGCTGAGTTACTTCAGTCCGACTCTTTGCGACCCTATGGACTATAGCCTGCTAGACTCCTCTGACTATGGGATTGTCCAGGCAAGCATAGTGGAGTGGGTTGCCATGCCCTTCTCCAGGGGATCTTCCTGACCCAGGGATCGAACCTGTATCTCTTATGTCTCCTTCATTGCAGGCAGGTTCTTTACTGCTGAACCACCTGGGAAGCCCTCAGCATAGTCATAAGATCTCCCCAAGCCTAGCTATCTTAATTAGCAGGCCCCCCTGCAGGCATGCTGAGACAAGGCAAGTCGGGGTTGACCAGGCAGAAGGCTTTAAAATGCAATCCAGAGGCCGCAGGGAGGCAAACATCGCTAATAGAGGGGGATGGGCGTGCCCTCTAACCATAGCATGAGTTACCGGGAGGGTCTCTGTGGGTAACGGGGGCCCTCCTGCCTGCAGTAGTGAGCCCCCCAACCCCAGCTCGATTCCCTCTCCTCAAATGCCCCAGGGTGCTCTGACAGCATGTGAGTCTCCCACTAGCCCGCAGTTCGCTCCTCCTGTCTCCCGCCACACCCGCCCTGTTTCCCCCGACCCCAGGCCTGCCTGGTGCACACCAGCGAGACCATATGCCTCTGCTACTTCCTGGAGCGGCTCCTGGCGCGGCGGCGGCCTGTCATGCTGGTGGGAACTTCGGGCACTGGCAAGTCGGTGCTGGTGGGGGCGAAGCTGGCCAGCCTGGACCCCGAGGCGTACCTGGTGAAAAACGTGCCCTTCAACTACTACACCACATCAGCCATGCTGCAGGGTGAGTGTCAACACCTCAATAACCAAGTGAATCGGCATGCTCCTCACTGCTTACAAAGTCAGGTACTCACTCACCAACGAGGGAAGAGACATGGGCCTTTAATCAAAGTGCCAGCAATCTGGGGAGACGGTGGATTCAGTGTCTCCCAAAAACTACTTCCCAAGACTGCTCCATGGTTAAAACGTTTGAACAGAAACAAGTCATCTCAGTTAATCACTGAGATGAGGATGGCGGAGGTCAGAGTCAGGGCCATCTCCCCACTGCATGCAGGCTTGTCAGCTCCAGAGATCTTCTAGACCAGGGTCTAATGCCTGATGATCTGAGGTGGAACTGATGTAATAATAATAGAAATAAAGTGCACAGTACATGTAACACGCTTGAATCATCCCGAAACCATCCCTCATCCCTCAGTCTGTGGAAAAATCGTCTTCCAGACCAGTTCCTGGTGCCAAAAAGGTTGAGGACCGCTGCTCTAAATGTCATCTGTTCACACAGTTTGATTTGTTTGCAAGATGACTGAAGAGGAATCTTGGGAGAGGTCTGGTCATCTGTTAATTCGGTTCAGTTCAGTCTCTCAGTCATGTCTGACTCTTTGCGACCCCATGGACCGCAGCACGCCAGGCTTCCCTGTCCTTCACCAACTCCCGGACTTTGCTCAAACTCATGTCCATCGAGTCAGTGATGCCATCCCACCATCTCTTCTTCTGTTGTCCCCTTCTCCTCCTGCCTTCAATCTTTCCCAGCATCAGGGTCTTTTGCAATGAGCCAGTTCTTTGCATCCTTTGGCCAAAGTATTGGAGCTTCAGCCTCAGCATCAGTCCTTCCAATGAATATTCAGGGTAGATTTCCTTTAAGATTGACTGGTTTGATATTGCAGTCCAAGGGGCTCTCAAGAGTCTTCTCTAACACCACAGTTCGAAAGCATCAATTTTCGGCACTCAGCTTTCTTTATGGTCCAATTCTCACATCTGTACCTGACTACAGGAAAAACCATAGCTTTGACAATATGGACCTTTATCGGCAAAGTAATGTCTCTGCTTTTTAATATGCTAAGTTGGTCATAGCTTTTCTTCCAAGGAGCAATCAATCTATTAATTGCTTATTTGCCATTTCTACTTCTTTGATCTATGGGAAGAACTGACAAGTTAGGCCAGGTATTGCGTGATGAAGGGATTTGAAAGGTGTGCTCAGGTCAAAGGCAAGTAGAGCATGGGGGTGCCTGGTTTAAAAAGTGAGTTACAGTATGTGTTTGTGTGTGAGTTGCTCATCATGTCCAACTCTTTGTGACCCCATGGACTGTAGTGCTCCAGGCTAGTTACACTATAGCTTCGCTAAAGAGACAAGAAAAGGGGCTTCCTGCTGAGGGCGATTTCCTGCAAGGAGCTGCTCTCATACAGGGCCCAGGGGGCATGGAGGGGGGTACCTGATGTCCTCCACTCTGAGCTTTAACGGAGGTCAGGCACCTCCCCGGCTGACTCCCCTCCCACTCCTCTCTTGCCTGTCCCCTCCCCTATCTGTCCCTCTCTCCAGCACCTTAGCAAGGCTCCCCTTTCCCATCCTTTCTCCCGAAGTGCCTCCCTGGCTGCTGAACTCCTCCAGGGCAGGAGTTCCACACAGAGCAGGTCAGTGCCTCGATGACAAAGAAAACAGAAAACCCACTGAAAGATTTCCATGAGCTTACAGACTCCTGGCACCAGAAGGGTCTCTAGAGGTCATTTCATGCACCCCTCACACCTTATACGTGGGGGAGCTGAGGCTCTGGTTCAAGTACGTGGCTGCCTAAGGTCACCATGATGCAACAAGGCTGGTGTGGCCCTCCAGCCTGCTGAGCACGCAGAGTGTGCGTGTCACAGGCATTTACGGGCTGGGCTCCCGAGCAGACGGGGGCCTCAGGGATCCCAAGGGTCACTTCATGTGCCTCCCCCACCCCAGCCACTTTCTCCTTGACCTTCACTGATTGTTAAGTCTCCTTTTGTTTAGAAACACTCCTCACACTGACCCTAGAAGCAGCCTCCTTTTGAAGAAGTGCTGAAGCCAGTCTCCCCACAAGAGGAGGGTAGTAGCCGGGCTGGGGAGAAACCCCCCTCTCACTCCTCACACTGGAACAGCCTCGCCTCACCCTCTGGAGTCTTAGCCACTGGATCACCAGGGAAGTCCCCAAATCATTTAATCTTGTACAAACCTGTGAAGTAAGTCCTTTTATCATCCCCATGTCATAGATGAGAAAAACCAAGGCACAGGGAAGTTAAATAAGCTCCTTGAGGCTACACAGTGAGTGGGTGGAACCAGGGTTTGAATCCAGAGAGTCTGACTTCACTGCCTGTGCCCTTAGCCACTAGGCTATACCTCCTCCCCTGAAAATAAAATGCTTTGGAAATTGAAATAAATATTTGATAATATTACTCTTACCACTAGCGACACTATTTGAGTCTAGAAAGATTATTTTCTAGAATCCTACTGTAATGATTCTATAACGTAAAAAGTACTTTGACTAGAGAGTAAACATTCATTGCCAAGAAAAAAGAGATGAGT
Organism: Bos javanicus; assembly: GCF_032452875.1. Lineage (NCBI taxonomy): Eukaryota > Metazoa > Chordata > Mammalia > Artiodactyla > Bovidae > Bos > Bos javanicus. Next base: position 31,929,917 of record NC_083886.1, read on the forward strand.
TTCATATCCTTGATTCTGAAAAATGCCAGATTCCCTTACTTGAAAATTCCCATCCATCACTTTAGTCACAGTCCAAACAAGTTTGTTCATTTGGCTTCTTAGCTGAAAACATTTCAGAAGTAACAAAATGGCAAGAGGAAGGGTGCTTAGCAATTATAAAAGTTGGAACAAGAAAGCTGGTATCCAAGGGGAAATAGAAAACGGTAAAAAGGAGATGCAGGAACCCACAGGGTGGCTGCTCTGACATCAGACAAGAAGCAGATTGTCCCCCCCACAGCAAGAGTCCATGTCTCTGTTCTGGTTTTGGCCATGCGGCATGCAGGATCTTAATTCTCCGACCAGAGATCGAACCCATGCCCACTGCAGGGTAAGCACGGAATCTTAACCACTGGACCTCCAGGGTTGCCCTCCATCACTCTTTCTGAAGCCCAGCATTTTTACTGCGGTTTGTGGTTAAGACCCTATGGAATTATGTTTAATGTGATGTGGTACAGTCTGCTTTAAAAGGCAGGCAGTAAACCCAGACAGATGTGCAGAATGAGTGTTTATAAGGTAATGAATGTAATGATGGCAAAAGACAGGAAATAGCCCAGTTATCCATATGATAGAATGCTAAGCGTTATTACAAAGAATGAGGACATTCTGTATGAATTAAGCTGGCTCCATTTCCAAAATCTTTGTCAAGTGAGAAAAGCACAATACAGAACAGTGTGTATAGTATGCTCCAAATTATGTCTTGTTTAAAAAGAGACATATAAAACGTTGCATACATATACACTCGCACATCTATGCTTATACATCCTAAGAATATCTCCGGAGGGACACGCGAGCAACAGCATTTGCCCTTGGCAAGGGGAACTGGATGCTGAGAGTGGGGATGGAGAATGACTCAAACTTTTTTAAAATTATAAAATATTTCTAGCATTCGGAAAAGTACAGACAAGAGTATAACAGATGCCCGTGTACCCACCACCCAGACTTCACAGATGTTAACATTTCTGTCATCTTGCCATGGATCTTAGCATTTTAAGTACAGCTAACGCACCACCCCTCCCCCAGCCCTTCCCCCATCATGCCCTTGGAGACCAGACTAGGACCACTACAGCTGATGTGCCGTCATTCCCAAGGTACGCTTTTGATATATGTATGTAGCCATGAAATACACTATGTTTTTGTGTGTATTTAAATTTTAAGTATGTATCATATTATAACTTCCTTTGGTAACTTGCTTTTCTCATCCTTGTCTGTTTTAATGTGTGTGGAGTGCTTCTTCACTGGTTTTCACTGCTGCATAGAATTCCCTTGTGTGACTAAATCACAGCTCATTTACCCATTCTCCTACTAAAATGCAACATAATTTTTCAACATTTTCCATTTATAAAATATTTTTTTAGTTATAATTGACATATAATACATGGTATGGATTAAAGCACACGATCCAATAAGTTTTTAAATATTTACCCACCATGAAATCACTATGATTGAAATAATGTACACATTCATCACCTCGAGAGTCCCTCACCTCCCTGGTAATCCCTCCCACCCTCCCAGCCGAGCCCCCCCCCCCCCCAACCCTGCTCTATGTCTAAGGCAACCACTGATCTGTTTCCTGCTCTATGTCTAAGGCAACCACTGATCTGTTTCCTGCTCTATGTCTAAGGCAACCACGGATCTGTTTCCTGCTCTATGTCTAAGGCAACCACTGATCTGTTTCTGTCACTACAGGTTAGTTTGCAATTTCTAGAATTTTATATAATGGAATTGTCATACAATAGCCCTCCTTTTTTTCTGTCTGGCTCCTTTCACCCAGCTTGATTTTGAGATTTACCCATGTTGTTGAGGGCACGACAGTTCATTCTTTTCATTCCTGAATAGCAAGACAAAATATGTAAAACACTCAGAATGATTCCTAGCATACAATAAGTGCTCAGTAAATGGAAGCTGTTATTCTAACAATATTAAAATCCTTCTCAAATTTAAGTTATAAATACTATACAAAAATCCCAGAGCTGCAACTGCCAAAACAAAAGGAGCATGAGCAAACCCCTTTTGCTTGAAAAAAAGACGTTTAGCATAAGCTGTGCTAAAGCAAAAATAATGTTTTTGGAAAAAATGTTCCAGCTTACAAATGGGCAATAACTTCACCCAACAGGTCAATTCACTGAGGTCTCCAGAGGAGTGTTTTACAGCTCACTCATCCTGCTAGTCCATCGGATGCCATTTTTCTCAAATCAGATGTTCTTTTATAGAGAAGGCAGCTGCTTGATATTCCCTGCATCTTTCCTCTCTTATCACTTCCAGCTCTGGGGTCTCCATTGAGTACTTTTCTAAACAGATTCAAAACCCCTTCAGATGCAAACAGGGCTTGTGTTTCAAGGCATTCATATTGCTTATCAGTGTGGATAGCACATGCTTCATTTGAAGTTTTTACTATGCCAAGCCCCTGTATTAGTAATGCTTTTGACTTCAAGCAGCAGACAGCGTATTAAAAAGCAGAGACATCAGTCTGCCTACAATGGTCCATATAGTCAAAACTATGCTTTTTCCAGTAGTCATGTGGATATGAGAGTTGGACCATAAAGAAGGCTGAGTGCCCAAGAATTGATGCTTTCATCTTGTGCTGGGGAAGACCCTTGAAAGTCTCAATGCTGCTGCTGCTAAGTCGCTCAGTTCTGTCCGACTCTGTGCAACCCCATAGACGGCAGCCCACCAGGCTTCCCCGTCCTTGGGATTCTCCAGGCAAGAACACTGGAGTGGGTTGCCATTTCCTTCTCTAGTGCATGAAAGTGAAAAGTGAAAGTGAAGTCGCTCAGTCCTGTCCGACTCTGTGTGACCCCATGGAATGTAGCCCACCAGGCTCCTCCATCCATGGGATTTTCCAGGCAAGAGTACTGGAGTGGGGTGCCATTGCCTTCTCCGGTTAAATGCTATTGAGGCTATAATATCTATTATTCTCTTACATGCTCCCTCAGGGTAGCGGAGTCTCTGCTGCTCCAGCTATCACATCCACATTCCAAATGGAAAAAAAAAAAAAAAAAGATAAAGGTAAGAGTTAGTGCCCTTGTCAGGAAACGATAGCTCTCCAGGAATCCCACTGATTTATGTGTCTGTTCAAAATTGTGTCACATGGCCAGGCTAGCTGGAACACAACTAAGGAGAAGGAAGACGGAAATGATGTCCATCACGGATCTGATGACAGTCTCTCTTTTTACAGAATGAGAAAATGAGGCTTAGAGGTCATAAGTGACTTCCCTCAAAGTTGCATAGTGATTTAATAGCCAAGCTGTCTTATTTCATTGAGCTACTGTGTCCATCCACTTTGATTAAGTCGTGCGTCTACATTTCCATAAGAGAATGCCAACTTTGCTTCCACTTGTCTAATATCTGGAGCACATGGGTGTCTCTGCCTTTGACAGTAAGTAAAAGAGGCGCTTCACTTGTTCAGTGAAACTCTCAGACTTAACCTGACCACTTGCCAGCAGCTGCACCAATCGCAGGTTAATAACCCTGGCATCTTGGCTAAGGAGATGGATCTGTGTCCCTCCAGCTGCTCTGAACACCACAGACCCAGGCCCACTACTTCCTTTCCCTTCACTGAGTTATCATCTAATGATCCACTCTTGGATGTTGTTGAAGGTTAGGATGATCAAAGATAATTTAAATGTTTAAAAAATACCTGCTGTAAAAACCTAGGCTGAAGACCATGCCCATTTTGCAGCCCGATACACCTTTTATAAGTTTCCAGGATACATGCCTTTTAGAATTGAGTGCCTAAAATTTGTTTTCCTACAAAAGTAGAGATGGGTTTGTATCAGTGATCTGGGATGGCATGGCTACTGTAATTAAACACAGATTGAGTTCTAAGCTTTCAAAAAGCCAGTTCATAAAGGACAATGTGGCCATTCTTATTTCATTACAGTAACTATATCACCCATGATTAGTGGCTCAAATAAGTTTCTTCTACTATATAGTTTGGAATCTCTTTTAATCTTTTTCAATTGGCCTGTTTTATGTCTATTGAAATAGCTTAAGTCTTTTCTCATTCATTTTGGAAATACAAGTGATTTTTAAGAACTAAAGGAATTTGCAATGACCCATCACCAGGACAGTTGAGAAAGGGAAAAAGAGGAGTAAAGAACTGGGTCATGGCATTGATGGGCTTATATTTGCAGTGCAGTGAGAGTGAGCCAAAGCAATGCTCATCACAGTCCCAAATTCTCCTGACATCCAACTGCGACTTGAAGTATTAGCTCAACAAATATTTGAGTGTGTAATTACACTAATTAGATGGGAGCTCGGGTGTCTGAGTCTTTGTGTAAAACAAATCCATCACCTGTTCATTAAAAGTTAAATCTGGACAAGACCTTGAAAGATCTGATCAAGCTCTCGACCTCAAAGGAGCGCTACATTATCAGATAGATAGCTTTCAGCACTTGCCTGAATATCTTCCAAAAAGGAGATGCTGTGCTGTCCTTAGTGTCTCAGTCGTGTCCAACTCTTTGCAATCCCATGGACTGTAGCCTGCCAGGCTCCTCTGTCCATGGGGATTCTCCAAGCAAGAATACTGGAGTGGGTTGCCATGCCCTTCTCCAGGGGATCTTCCCAACCCAGGGGTCGAACCCAGTTCTCTTGCATTGCAGGCAGATTCTTTAACATCTGAGCCACCAGGGAAGTGCAAGAATGGATGGGCTACTTAAATGGGTAGCCTAGCCTTTCTCCAGGGGATCTTCCTGACCCAGGAATCAAACCAGGGTCTCCCACATTGCAAGTGAATTCTTTACCAGCTGAGCCACCAGGGAAGTCCAAAAGGGGATGACACAGAATTAAATCATCAAAGACTTACCTTCTAGTAGGCAAGATGCTCTACTTCAAATGGGGATTCAAAACATAAAGAAATTGAAAACAACACGTTTAAGACTATAGGGAAATCATCCCATAAATTTTAGCACCTCCAAATTATGGAATGCAATGCAGCAATTAAAAATCATGTTCTAGTAGGCTAGGTATTATCATATAAAAAGGTTTATAATATATGAAATGAAAAACAACATACACAGGCAGAATATACAGTATAATTCTTATTTTGTAAAGGAAAAAAACCTAACAGAGGAAATACACTAGAGTGAAATAGAACAAAATATTGAAAGTTATGCTTACTGCTAGGTGATAGAATTATGGGCAATTTTCATTTTCATCATTATGATTCTCTATGCTTTCCAATCTTTATATAATGAGTATGTATTATTTTATAATCATGCAAAACATGTTATTTTTTGAAAGAAAAAATGAAGAGCCCTTACAATATAACTAAAATGTCTTAACATGTGAAAATTTGGATAATACTAAGGAAAAAGAGTTCAAACACAGAAACACAAATCAGGCCAATGCAAAGTGAAGACATGATTAATTATTAACTATCTCTGTCAAAAAACTTGGTCAGGCAGCGTGTTAACTAAACCAGGGGTTTTTGAAGGACAGGAGCCAGGTCGTAGTAACGTTTCAGAAGCAGTGTGCTATGGTGGGTACATAAGTTTCCATAGTCAAGCAGAGCTGGGTTAGAATCCTGACTTTGTCCTCAGTAGCTGGATGACCTTGAATAAAGTCCCTTTATTTCCCTAAAGCTCAGTTTTCTCTTTTGTTGAGAGATTTTTTTTTTTTTTTGAGATGTTTTTAAAGGTGATAATAATACATGCTAGGGCTGCTCTGAAGGCTCAGTGATATGGTGCATGTCACTTCCTCCGTACAGACCCAGGTCCCTAGTGATGCCCAGCAAATGAATGACTGCAGGGCTCTGGTGCTCAGAGCCTGGAGGAATCCTGGGATGAGTGAGAAGGGCTCACAAGGTCTCTCTTCCCCAGCCATGTGAAAGAAGCATCGGGATCAGTATCAAGAGCCCTGGGTTCTAATTCCAGCATCGCATTTAGCCTGTGTCAGCCTCTGATTCTTTAGTTACAAAGAGGGTATGATAAACCTTTCTTTGCTTATTCATGGAGTTTGCCATCATATTAAGCCATGTATTCATTCATTCTTTAATCAGTTTTTGAATACCTTCCTTCGTGATAAATAATATCCTAGGTGCTGGGGTCATGACAATGAGGAAAAAAGAGAAAGATTCCTGGCCTTTTAGAGTTTATAATGTGGAGGCACTGAGATAATAAACAAGATGAATAAGTAAGATATACAGGATATTAAGTGGTAATAAGTGTTAATGGAGGAAAACGAAGTCAGGGCCAGAAATAGGAGGTTGCGGGGGCGGGGGGGTGCTTTAATTTGTGCTCAAGTGCTAGGGAAGGGCTTCCTAAATAGATGGCATTTGAGTAAGTAAATGCCTGATGTAAGTGAGGGAACAAACTTCTGGCATTTAGGAGAAAAGATTGCAGACAAAGGAAGCAGCCAGAGCAAAGACACCATGGCCATGGGTGACTAGTGAGCCAGAAACAGGATGGTTGGAGCAGAGGGAGTGAAGGCAGGAGCAGTGGGAGAGAAAAACCAACATGGGAGGTTTGCCCACGTAACCAGACAGGCTTTTGCTCCAAGTGAGATGGGACGCCACTGGGGGGTTTAAGCATGGGACTGGCACAGTGTGATTTACATCTTACAAGGATACCTCTGCCTGCTGTCTTGAGAACAGCGTAGGAATCTAAGGGCAAAAGCAGGAAGATCATTTGGGAGGATGTCATGGACACCAGGTGTGAGAATGAGTGGACAAGGATGGTAGCAGTGTTGTTGTTCAGCCACTCAGTTGTGTCTGACTCTTTGCGACCCCATGGACTACAGCAGGCCAGGCTTCCCTGTCCTTCACCATCTCCTGGAGCTTGCTCCAACTCATGTCCATTGAGTCACTGATGCCATCCAACCATCTCATCCTCTGTCACCCCCTTCTCCTCCTGCTCTCAATCTTTCCCAGCATCAGGGTCTTTTCCATGAGTCAGCTCTTTCCATCAGGTGGCCAAAGGATTGAACTTCAGCTTCAGCATCAGTCCTTCCAATGAATATTCAGGATTGATTTCCTGTAGGATTGACTTGTTTGATCTCCTTGCAGTCCTAAGGACTCTCAAGAGTCTTGTCCAGCATCACAGTTCAAAAGCATCAATTCTTTGGCACTCAGCCTTCTTTATGGTCCAACTCTCTCATCCATACAATACTGGAAAAACCATAGCTTCGACTATACTGACCTTTGTAAGCAAAGTGATGTTTCTGCTTTTGAATGCTCTGTCTAGGTTTGTCATAGCTTTCCTTCCAAGGAGCAGATGTCTTATGTAAACCCACTTCTGTTCTTCCAGTTCTGCCTGGAAGCAGAACTCACTACTGTTTCATTCTAGATAAGACTTGGAGCAGAGGTCAGCCAAGAAGGGATCCAGTGTGTGTGCCTTTTCCGGGGAGGCCTCTCTTTTCTTAATCATCATTTTGAGATAATCTGATGTATTCCAAGCCCACTTCTTCCTAACTGACATGCTTTTCTCCTCAACCATCCTCAAGTAGCATAAAAAGCGTAATCAACCCAAATTACAGGGTCTGCTTAATTCCAGGAGTTGATTTGAATATCATTGCTTCAGGAGGAGGAGAAACAAGTCTTCCTAAGGAGAGAATTTCCTATTAGAAGGACTGTTCACAAAAGCGTGTCCTTGGCGGCCCATTAATTATATTTCATTTTGACAGATCTCGTATATAGTTGTTATGTCTTAAGGGGGGTAGGAAGGTGTTGGGTGATTAATTGGTCGATAGTATATGTTAATTGCATGCTAATTAAATTTAAATTTAATTCCTATTTGGAACACTTAATTTAACTCAGGACCAGAAAATTAGAATATTCAAGCTTTTTTAAAGGAACATGTCTTTCTATCTGTCACCTTCATATGTCTGTTGACACTTCCTCCTTGTTTACAAACTTGTTTTTCGAGAAAAGGGATGAGACGGTTCTTAGAGCCTCTAGCTGTAATAGTATTGGTTCTTGCAGTACATAAATATCTAATTGGTTTATTGAAAAAAAAAAAATATATATACCCTGTTCTTAGATTTGCTCTGAACAAGTTCTATCAGGCTGGGAAAATGTACTCTTTGATTCCTTCCCTCTGGCTGGATAATTGAAGATGCAGCTCCAGGACAGAGTCTGTACTTAGTTTCTAGAAAAGCACTGAGATGCTCTGCTACCCCAAGGCAGGGGGCAGGGCATCCATGACACTGGGGGCTTCTGGGAAATTCCCTGGGGCTGTTGTTTCTTCTCTCCCTCAGGGAAAACCCCAGGAGGGGAACACTCTGAGAACACTGTTGACAAAATATCCAGGATTTCCTCTTTTACAGTCCAGGGGTGGAAGGGGAACCACATCCTTCCTCTCCTCCTCTGTCCTAGGTAGAGAAGGTGTATGTATGTGTGTGTGTGCACGCGTGTGTGCTAAGTCACTTCAGTCATGTCCAACTCTTTGTGACCCCATGGACTATAGCCCCCCAGGCTCCTCTGTCCATGGGGTTTCCCAGGCAAGAATACTGGAGTGAACTGCATGCTCTCTTCCACGGGAGGCCACACAGGTGCCACTTGGGAAGTCCACTTAGGATCTGGTTGTTTGCAGATTTCCTTGAGGGTAGAGTACTAGGCCTTGGGACTTCTGTTTTTAGCCTGCAAAGAAAGCCGTGGACCTCAAGTATGGTAGAAGGAACATGGGTTTTGAAGTTTAACTGATTTGGATCTGTACCCTGGCACTACCTTAGACAAGTTAATTCATTCTTCTGAGTCTCAGTTCTGTCATCTGTGAAAGGGGTGATGGTTCTAATCTTACAGCACTGTTTTAAGGCTTCAGTGAGACCATAAATGTCTGTGCAAACCTAACACGTGCACAGTCAGATGGCCAAGGCCTGGGCGCTGCTGTCGCCACCCCTGGCTGGTCATCACCTGCCTCCCCTCTGGTCCCGTGGAGCTGCCTGCCCCTGGACGCAGCTCTCGCGTGTACACTGCACTGTGGCTCATCCTTGACACTGGACTGTCTTAGAACTGGCCTCTGAGCTTTGACCCTCCTTCCCTCACTAACTGGCTCTCTCCTCAGCTGTTCTGGAGAAGCCTCTGGAAAAGAAAGCCGGCAGAAACTACGGTCCCCCAGGCAACAAGAAGCTCGTCTATTTCATTGACGACATGAACATGCCTGAGGTGGACGCCTACGGGACTGTGCAGCCTCACACGGTCCTCAGGCAGCACCTGGACTATGGCCACTGGTAAGCGAGCACACGGAGGGACTCGGCCGGGCAGGGGACAGGTCCAAGGCCGGTTCGTCCTGCTGGAGCTGCAGATCTGAGCTCAGCTCTGGCACCAGAGAAGGCGCTGGTCAGAGAAGCTACTGAGCTCTTATTTAAGGGAAAATGCCTATTCTTTCTTTACCACTTATCTCTAAAGTTACCTTCTTCAAGCTTCCAAAGCATGATTAACCCAGACCCCCCTACCCTCCCACCCACACCCCACCTCCCGCTGTGGTTCTGTTGCACTGAGCAGGGCCTTTGATGAGAACACCTAACATATGCCTTAAATCAGTTAATTAATTTAAAAAAAATTTTTTAATTGGAGGATAATTGCTTTACCATATTGTGTTGGTTTCTGCCATACATCAACATGAATCAGCCATAGATATACATACGTCTCCTTCATCTTGAACCTCCCTCCCACCTCCCACCCCATCATACCCCTCTAGGTTGTCACAGAGCATCTGATTTGAGCTCTCTGCATCATGCAGCAAATTCCCACTGGCTGTCTATTTTATACACAGCAGTGTGTATGTTTCCCTGCTGCTCTCTCACTTTGCCCCACCCTCTCTTTCACCCACTGTGTCCATAAGTCTATTCTCTATATCAGCCTTTGTCTCTCAGAGCATCTCACAAGCTCCATTGTTATCTCCTCCAAGTGTATCATTTTTAATGGCAAAAGGTCTAAACTTACCAGAGAGAAAAAAAAAAAAGTCAGTGATTTGAGGCAACTCTGGCTTACCATCCTACCTCACACTGAATCCAGTAAAGTAAGACCTTCCTGGAAATTCTACTGCATGGCCTTCATATGGTCACCTTTCCGCTCCCAGAAATACGCGCTTCATGCTTCTCTCTCTCCAAGCTTGCCACCCAGCCTCCGAGGATGACCACACTCACTACCTGCATCTCTAACTTCCACGTCTATACAACTTACCTGCCTCCCTGTGCCTCCCCCCACCACATCTTCCCTGAGGCTTAACCACCCACCAGCATCTTTGCATCTATTCTTTCCGCCTCTGAAATCTCACTTCACCTGTTAGTCCCTCCTGATCACTTCCTTCACATCAATATTTAAACTTGCATGAATTTACCTAGTGATAGTGAAAGTCGCTGAGTCATGTCCGACTCTTTGCGGCCCCATGGACTATACAGTTCATGAAATTCTCCAGGCCAGAATACTGGAGTGGGTAGCCTTTCCTTTCTCCAGGGGATCTTCCCAACCCAGGGATCGAACCCAGGTCTCCCTCATTGCAGGTGGATTCTTTACCAGCTGAGCCACCAGGGAAGCCCAAGAATACTGGAGAGGGTAGCCTATCCCTTCTCCAGAGGATCTACCCGGCCCAGGAATAGAACCGGAGTCTCTTGCATTGCAGGCGGATTCTTTACCAACTAAGCTATCTGTGTTCAAAAATACCATTTTCTGACTGCTGCTCTGTCTCCCTCTGTGTTACCAGATTCTCTCCCCAGTTTCCAGTTCCCCATCTCCCACTCACTCCTCCAGCCACAGTGGTTAGGTTTCTGTCTCCCCCACTTTACTGTTCTTACTCAAACGGCTGTATCTTTACTGTGACGTCCTGCAGACCCCATTGGGTCACCATCTTTCTTCTTCTCCGTACACACTTGATGTGGTTGCCTGTTCTGTCCTGGAAGTCCTGGCTTTCTGGGTACCATACAGCCTTGATTTCCTCCTACCTGTTTGATCATCTCTGTGGTCTCTCCTTCCTGTTCTACTTCCACAGACATGGTATCCCTTAGGGATTTGTCCTCAGCTCTTTTATCTTCTCAGTTTCTACCAGTGGGTCTAATATTTTTTTAACCTCTCAAACACATGAGTGATTGGGCACATCCCAGCTCAGCTTCACAACACGGTCCCCTGCCTGAGCCCTCTCTCACCTGCGGCTTCTGACTGTCCCAGGTATGATCGAAACAAACTGTCCCTGAAGGAGGTCATGAACGTCCAGTATGTTTCCTGCATGAACCCCACCGCGGGCAGCTTCACCATCAACCCCCGGCTTCAGGTATGGGGGGAACTGTGACCTTGGAGTCCTAAACATCACCTTCCAGACGAGATGTTACTGGTCTCTGTGGGAAAATTGGCTCTCCACCCATCCAGCCTCTTTCCATGGTAAATCATACAGGATGTGGACTTGCGTTTCCAGGAAGACAAAAAAACACCTCAACCCAGACCCCCTGAAGCTTTGTTTTCTTTTTTTTATAATTAACCTTCATTGGAACATAGTTGATTTGCAGTGTTGTGTTTCTGCTGTACAGCAAAGTGAATCAATTATATGTGTGTATACATACACACACACACACAAATACACACACACACACACACCCATCCTTTTTAAAATTCTTTTCCCATATAGGTCATTACAGAGTATTGAGTAGAGTTCCCTGTGCTATACAGTAGGTTCTTATTATCTGCTTTATATATTGGAGTGTGTGTATGTCAGTCCCAATCTTCCAATTTATACCTCCCTCCCATTCCCCCCTCGGTAACCATGAGTTTGTTTTCTGCATCTGTGACTCTTATTTCTGTTTTGTAAATAAGTTCGTTTGTACCACTTTTTAAAGAAGCTTTTCGAGCCAGATGGAATCATAGGGTTAGTCTAATTCAACTTGGCCTTCAGAATGAGAGAACGTCAGAGGGGTGAATGACCCTGCCAAGGTCACATGCATTCTCAGTATCACAATCAGATTTGGACCCGGAGTCCAGGTTCCCTTCTCTTTCTGCTATGCCACACTGACATCTTTGACCAGAGGTCCAAAGCCCTTCATTCATTCTAGGCTCAACTAAGTTTGGGTTTAATGTGAGAAGTGTGGCCAGAATGTAGAATTCAAAGCCCTTCTAAGAATTCTTGACCACCGTATCCAGATCCAGAAGAGGTGATTTCTGTTCTGTGACCACAGAGGGTAACTCGTGGCCTCCTCCCTGTGTCTCTGTTTTCCCGAGCAGCGTCACTTCAGCGTGCTCACCCTCTCCTTCCCGGGAGCAGACGCCCTGTCCTCCATCTACAGCACCATCCTGACTCAGCATCTCAAGCTGGGGAGCTTCCCGGCAGCGCTGCACAAGAGCGTCCCCCAGCTGCTCCATCTGGCCCTCACCTTCCACCAGAAAATCGCCACCATGTTCCTTCCCACAGCGATCAAATTCCACTACATCTTCAACCTCAGGGACTTCGCCAACATTTTCCAGGTGAGTCCGACCTCTCCGAGACACCTTTGGAGGCTTGACAATGACCCTGTTCCCTCCATCCTTGGCCAAACTCTTCGACAAAGGCAGGGTTCTTATGGGGTGATGAACATATAAGTAAACAGAGTACCGTGGGATCTGTGTGGGTCTATTCAAGAGAACAGAGTTCCGGGGCTTCCCTGGTGACTCAGTGGTGAAGAAGCCACGTACCAATGCAGGAGACACATCGATCCCTGGTCTGGGAAGATCCCACATGCCTCAGAGCAGCTAAGCCCATGCACCACAACTGTTGAGCCCAGGTGCCACAGCTACTGAAGGCTGAGTGCCCTACAGCCTGTGCTCCAAAACAAGAGAAGCCACCGCAATGAGAAGCCCAAGCACCTCTACTAGAGAGTAGCCTCTACTCTCTGCAACTAAAGAAAAAGCCCTTGTAGTGACCAACACCCAGCACAGCCAAAAAAATTTTAAAATATAGAATTCTATTAGTAGATTGAGTTACTTCTCAGTAAGCCAGATGCATTTTTTGAGTTGGTTCCTTCAAGCTGAATGTGGCTCAGCATTTCAAAGATAATGTTATGTAATGATTTCAGCCTAGGAAAAGAGAGTGGCATGGAAGAAAGATAAAAATATTTTGCACACCCTGTTGGTCCACCCATCTTTCTTGAGTTGCAAGAGAATGTCCCCCAAACCATGCAGGAGGGCTCTGCCTCCTATAGAAGCCATGTGGTGCTACTCCTAAGACACTATCCTCCAGCCTCTGGGATGCCTCAGTCCTAGAAACTCTGGGTTATTTCCCAGGTCAAAACCATTTCAAAATAGTGATGCTCTTCTAACTAGGGATGGCCTGTGTCTGCCTGGTGCTTCCAATCGCTCGGCTCCTCACTATCAAAACCTCCAGAGGGCAGTGCAGCAAACCTGGCCCCTTCTTCCCCTTGCTCAGGTAACCCGTCCTCACATCATGGGTCCATAACCCTCCCATCCTGGAGGAGAATCTGCAGAAACTACTTCTCAGAGGGACCCCTCTCCAGGACAGCTCTGAGCCATTTTTGAGGGAAAGTGCCTTTTATACCAAGCAGAGGCCACACCTGTAGGGAAATGTCAACTTGACCAGGGAGCAAGGCTTGACCCTCCACGGGGAGCACATTGATAATTACCCAGGGTGAAGAGCCGACTCATTGGAAAAGACCCTGATGCTGGAAACGACTGAAGGCAAAAGGAGCAGTGGGTGGCAGAGGATAAGATGGTCAGATAGCATCACCAACTCAATGGACATGAATTTGAGCAAACTCCAGGAGACAGTGGAGGACAGGAGAGCCTGGTGGGCTATAGTCTACGAGGTTGCAAAGAGATGGACGTGACTTAGTGACTGAGCAACAGCAACACTCAGGGCACTACCTGTGCAGGTAGGACTCTGGGAAACCTCAGACTAGCAAAAGTCCAGGCACTGAGGCCATAGGGCTTGCGGGTTCCATGGTCGTAAGGAGCAGAAACCCACTGAACATTAGTTCAGTGATCTGAGAGCAGCGTTCCCAAAAGGCTCACCCAGAGGGTGGACCACTGAGCCCCACAGCCAGGCCAAGTCTCTGAGAGCACGTGTGACCTGACCCAGGATGGCGCTCCTGGATCAGGTGCCTCCAAACATTCACTTATTAACTTATAAATGAAGAAACAGACCCACAGAGCTTACACTGATTTGCCTAAGAGCACACAGCCAGCCAGGGAAGGAACTGGACTAGAACCTAGGTCTTCAGGTCCCCCTTCCAATATGCCATTCTGTCCTCATCCATCCTTTTGATGAAACAGCCTAAGACAGTTAAGGCAACAAGTAGGACCCAGCCCCGTGGCCCTCAGACCTGGACAGTGGCAATGTCTGTGCATCTCCACCCTCACCTCCCATTTATCAAGTATTCATTGAGAAAGACTTTTAAAAATTTTGTTTATTTATGTATTTATTTTTGGCTGCTCTGGGTCTTCATGGCTGCACTCGGGCTTCCTCTAGTGGTGGCAAGCGGGGGCTACTCTCTGGTTGCGGCGCACGGGCTTCTTGTTGTGGTGGCTTCTCTCGTTGCTGAGCACAGGCTCTGAGCACAGGCTCAGTTGTTGTGGTGCACAGGCTTAGTTGCCCCATAGCACAGGGGGTCTTCCTGGACCAAGGGTTGAATTTGTGTCTTCTGCTTTGGCAGGTGGATTCTTAACCACTGGACTACCAGGGAAGGCACTTTTTTATTTTTTAATCACACCAGCCATCTCTTAAATCTCACTGGAGTGGGATGAGACAGAGGTGTCACCGTCTGCATTTTCCAAATGAACAAAAAGGAGTTAAGTCGTTAGATCAAATTCCCACTGCTCATAGTGGCAGAATGAAAGGGAAAAGAGGCATCAGGTCTCCCTCACACGATGCCCTGAGCTGGCTCCTGCCTGGACAGCAGCTTGTCACCTGTGCAACCTGAAATTCATACTCACGACAGCCCTTTGGGATACACATTATTATCCCAATTTAACAGAGGCTGGGAAACGTTGCCAGCTCATAGATGACAGCGTGAATGCTCGGGGAGGTAGAAGAGTACGCACGGTGTCGGTGGAATAACAAGTAGGTGGGAGCAGGCCTTGTAGGTGTCACCAAGCCACAAGATCAGGGAGGGAACTTTGAGATCAGAGAGGATCTTTGTAAAAGGTCCAGCTTCAGTCTGTAATAAAGCTGGCATTTATTGAGCCAGTCCTATGCCCTCTGCATCTGTTAGCTAATGATTTAATCCTCAAGACAACCATTTCAGGTACAACACTGATCACTTCCAATTTGGAAATGACAAAACTGTGTCACAGACAAGTCAGTAGCTCGAGTATGTTCGCATAACTGCCAAGCAGAAGCCTCGTACCCCAGATGAGTGGGGAGGTCAGCTCTCTTGTGTGGGGATTCAGGCTGCCAAGGTGTCCTGAGGAAGGAGGGTCCCAGTCCAGCCTGTGTTAGCTCCTCCCTAGTCAGGGAGGAACTAGGAGGAGAGGTATGGTGTGGGGCTAAGTCTGGTTCTTTTCCAGACTCAGCCAGCCTGAGTAGCAACCCCCGGGCTCTGTGTCCCAGCCCGACCTCTGCAGCCTGCCAGCTGTCAACTCCCAGCCCCAAATGTGGGAAGTGCACCCCCACTGGAGAACCTGCCTCCGTCCATCGACACAGCCCCTCACCTCCTCCTCCAGAACAGAGTTTTGAGCCCACAGCTTGGCTACAGCCTCCCCCTCCCTCCCCTTTCCCAGCCTGCTTGCCTAAAGGCCTGACAGGAGAGCTGTAAGGAGGGTTGAATGCCCGCAAGGAGACAGGTGCTGTCTGGAGAACACGCCGTTTTCCTCCATCCAGCTTAATCCAAGCTTCCATCATTCAGCCCTTCTCTGCGCTTCACTCACTCTGTCCAGGATCCGGACATCAGGACAGAACTTGATCGTGCTCTGAGCAGAAATCATTAAGCATTCCCATCTCAGTGCTACACAAAACTGTCTGAGTTGGTGCAAACTTTGCCCTTGACACACTCTCATCGACTCAGCCCTTAATTGTCAGTCAGCCTGAGCATCTGGCTGTAATGGGGCTTGTAAACTTCAGCTGATGGCTCTCCTCGCTCCCAGGGTCAGCACTGGTGGTGGGGCTCCTTCTCTGCTGTCCACACCTCACACAGGGCTGGTACCCAGGAAATCCAGGAAGCAGGCAGGGGCCAAACGGACCCAATGAGATTTCTGTCTTTCTCTAAAATAAACTTTTTTAAAAGTCTCACATCCAAGCCGAAAAGCGCCGAAGTCATGAACACACATCTCAGTTAATTGTCACAAAATCATCACAGCTACATAACCATAACTCAAGTCAAGAACTACTTTCCCAATAAATACATTTTTTAAAAAAGAAGTACATTGCCAGCATCCCTGAAACCCCTTGTTTTTCTTTCTTCTGTTCACTCTAAAAAAAAAATGAAGCTTCTCTTTTCATTGTACTTCCCTATTTATTTGGCTGCATTGGGTCTTTGTTGCTGCATGCAGGCTTTCTCTAGTTGAAGTGCTGCGACTTCCCATTGTGGTGGCTTCTCTCGTTGTGGTTCGTGAGCTCCAAGTTGCACGGGCTTCAGTAGTTGTGGCTCCTGAACTCTAGAGCATGGGGTCTGTAGTTGCGGCAAACCAGCTTAGTTGACCCGTGGCATGTGGGCTCTTCCCAGATCAGAGACAGAACCTGTGACTCCTGCTTTGGCAGATGGATTCTTAACCACTGGGCCACCAGGGAAGTCCTCCACTCACTCCTTCTTCTCCTCTCAGAGCTCAAGTACTGTCTGGACTTCTAGCCCCATACGTTATTTCAGCCTGTTTTGGGACTTTATATGCAAATTGTATGGAAAATACGCTTGTGTACTTTTGTTCAATATTATGTTTGCACCTATATACACAATCATGCCATTGGTAAAAATGAATCATAGTAACAATTCCTTTCTTTCTGACCCTTAAGTCTTCCCATTGCTTTTTCTTACCTGCCGCCTCAAGGAAGAGACATAGTGAGAGTGGCCTTGCACAGCGTTCCTAATTTTAAGGGCAAGTGTTTACAATAGTTGGCTGTTAAGTGTGATGCTTACTATAGATTTTCATGGATGCTCTTTACCAGTTTAAGAAAATTTCTTTCTGTTTATAGTTTACTAAGAGTTTTTTTTTATCATGAATATATGTTGAAACTTAAATGATTTTTCTATATCTGTTGAAATCACTGTATCTATCTTTTTCTCTTTTTTTGTGTGGAAATGGGATAAATTACATTGATTATTTTTTATTAATCAACCCAACTGAGTTGTTAACATGGTGAACTTACTTTATTTTCTGGATTCCATTCATTATTTTTTTCTCTATAATGTTTGCACCTATATTAATATGATTTTCTTATCATTTTTCTTTCTTCCAGTGTTCTAAGGTTATGAAGTCCTCATAAAATGCATTGGGAACCGTTTCCTCTATTTCTACTCTCAGGAAGATTTTTTAAGACACTGTATTGTACCTTCATTAAATGTCAGAAGAGTTTAGTGATGAAACCATCTGGAGTTTTTCTGTGAAAGATTTTCCATTATAAATTCCATTTTTTAAATACGTATTAGGCAATTCACATTTCTCCTTCTTTTTGCATAAGTTGTGGTCAGATGTCTGTGTCATCAGCTTCTAATTTATTAGCATAAAATTGTTTATAGTATCCTGTTGTTATCTTTTAAGTATCTGTTTTGTCTGACATGTGCTCCTTTTTTTTGTTCTGGCTATTGATTATGTGTACCTTCTCTGTTTTTCTCTTTTTATCTTCAATCAGCCCTGCTAGAGAGTAGGGCTAATTGTGCTAGTCTTTTCCAAAGAAACTGAAAAAGAGACGTGTGTCAATATTATGTGTTTGATTTTATTGGTTATCTCTATTTGATACATTTTTGTATATAAATTTATTAAAATTTGCTCTTTTCTTTATAATCTCTTTCTTCCTACTTTCTCTAGGATCGAGATGAGTTTGTTCTTGTTCTTCTATATTCTTGACATGGCTACTTAGATCATTAATCGTCAGCCTTTCACCTCTTGTTATGACCCGATCTTCATGCCATGCAGGTGAATCTGAGCATCATTCTGTCTGTAGCGAAAGTGTTAGTTGCTCAGTTGTGTCTTGACTCTGTGACCCCATGGACTGTAGTCCACCAGGCTCCTCTGTCCATGCATTTCTTCAGGCAAGAATACTGGAGTGGGTAGCCATTCCCTTCTCCAGAGGAATCTTCCCAACCCAGGGATCGAACCCATGTTTCCCTCATTGCAGGCAGATTCTTTATTATCTGAGCCAGCGGGGAAGCCCATTCTGTCTGTAATGACGTACAATTAAAGGACTCCTTTTCTTGTAAGATAAGACAGAAGTCAGTGAGGGCAAAGAAGGCATCGATGAGCTTTAAGTTATAGGATTTGAAATTGTCAAGAGGCTCTGACCTCAGTGGTCTCCATTTTTCCATAAAGGAGGTTGGAGCACTGGCTAATAGTAACAGGGAAGTGATGGACATTTGAAAAGAATAGTAAATATTTAGAATGATCCCTGAGGTGTATAGGAAGGAGAACTTACTAGAGGTGAATAACTAGATTGCTGACCTGTAAAAGTTAGCTATGTTCCTTCCAGCCCTCTGTTGTCCTTCTGATTTGAATTAACAGTCATCACCCAGATTAGCTTTCAAAATGGCACTTGTAGAGTTGAAATACAGCCAAGAAGCCACCTCACCCATTTCTGTGGTGATCTGGAAAGTAGTGGTTGAAATTCCAGGATCTCAGGTCAGGCAGACCTGGCTTCAAAGCTGTGTGGTTTTGAACTAAGGCCACTTATTACCCTATACCGTAGAGCACGCTTGCTTTCTTTCTGAATCTCACCCTTCACCTTATGCTGAATAACTATTGTAAAAATTACTTTGTAGGTTCATCACTGTGGTTAAGTGAGCTTTGTCTGGCAGAACATCTAGTTCAGTGCCTGTTGCATAACTGGCTTCCATCAATAGTAACTGTTGAAGTTTTAAGTTGCTATTTATTTTATTATTTTTTTTTTTTTTTTGCTGTTTTTTCTCCTTACAGGGTATTCTCTTCTCCTCCGTGGAATGTGTCAAGTCCTCACAGGACCTAGTAAATCTCTATCTGCACGAATCGAATCGGGTTTATCGGGATAAGATGGTGGAAGAGAAGGACCTTGATCTTTTTGATAAGATCCAGGTAGACGTGGTCAAGAAAATTTTTGATGTGAGTATTGCCCTGTGAATTTCTGCTTACATCTGAAAAAGAATGGTGATTATGCAAGGATCACCAAAATGATAAAAACCTAGCCCTTATATTGAAGAAAATCATATTTAGATAAAGAAAGAAAGTCTGTCCTTAGTGTGACAAAGTGGAAAATTCTGGGGCAAGAAGAGATACAAATTAACCATAGAATCTCGGTCTTGTGAGGCCTGTGAAGACCATCTGACCATATCCTTGTCCTTTCCCCAAATTGGTCATCCCAGCTGACACGCCAGCATCCTTGGAAATTCAGAGTCTCGTCTCTGCAGAGCCAGCCACTTTGGAACTGCTATTGGCTGGAAATTTGGAACAAGTCTGAAACTTGGAACATTTGGAACAACTCTAGAGACTGAAGATTTATTTGAATAGTGATTTAAAATTTATTTCCTGGGTTATGCCCCTGCTGTTGAACAGCATGCTGATCACCCTCTTCCCAAGTGAGTCCTCCAGTCTGAACCTTAGAAGTAAAGAGTGGCAGGTGGGAACAATTGCTCATGCTGACATAAACTCCTCCTGATGCATTAGAAAGCCTGTTCTTTCTTGGACTCACTTTCATAACAATCTCCACCTCTCAAAATCTCAAATATTTGGGTTTTGATAAGTAAAAAATTCCTTTCTGGATTTAAAAAAGAATAGCTGTCCCTTTGAAACTTCAAGAATGGCTTGGTAGTGAGGAGACAAAGACCCCCTGTCTTTTAAGTCAGGTGAATGGTACTGGGTATTTTATTTTCTTATACATAATAAGGTTTGTCTCCACTCTGTGTGGGAGCAGACCCAAGAGTCGGTCAGGAGGGTCCTTGCCCCTGTGTCTCATCACCAGGACCTCGGAGAGACTGTGGAGCAGACCCAAAGCCTGAACGTGTATTGCCATTTTGCATACGGTATCGGGGAGCCCAAGTACATGCCTGTCCAGTCGTGGGAACTTCTGACCCAGACGCTGGTGGAGGCCCTGGAGAGCCACAACGAAGTCAACACGGTGATGGACCTGGTGCTCTTCGAGGACGCCGTGCGCCACGTGTAAGCGTGCTTTTCTCCTTGCCTTTCTTCAGCTGTCTCCCCTTCCCAGTGTCAGGTCTCACTGGGGCATTTGAGGACACCTAGATAAAATCGGGAAAGCAGCGACTGCTTCTGCCGTGAAGGTTGAGATGGCAGCTGGTAGAGCAGCTTCTGCCACTGACCTTGGGGGGCAGTGTCGTGTTAGACTCTGGAGGAACAGGATTTGTGCACATGGTTGCCATTGACAATCCTGGTCCTGACCACAGTGACACCAGGGGAGAATGGGAGGTCATCAAATAAGGCAGCAGAAGGGCTGAGGACCTGTATTCCCAACCCACCCTAGTCCAGTGAGATCGAAAGTTTTAAGTGCACACGTTTCAAAAATTAATTGTCCTTTTAAGTCTTGCTCCTGTCAAGTGAATGGGCTTCCCAGGTGGCTCAGTGGTAAAGAATCACCTGCCAATGCAGGAGACACAGGCTCCATCCCTGGGTCGAGAAGATCCCCTGGAGAAGGAAATGCAACCCCTTCCAGTATCCTTGCCTGGGAAATTCCATGAACAGAGGAGCCTGGTGGGCTACAGTCCGTGGGGTCACAAAGAATCAGACATGACTTAGTGACTGAGCATGGCCTAAGCACACAGGCTATCAAGTGAACCATGGAGAATGGTCTCCAAACCTCCCAGACAGTATGTACTGACACCTGAGCTGCATTTACCACCCTCCTGCCTTCTACAATCACTCCACCCTGCCCCCTGCTGCCCAGGGTCTCCAACAGCAAAATCCACTTGGTCTTCCACTTCAGAATTCTTACTGAAACCTAACTGATCCCTGGGTTAAAGAAAGTGTGTTTTTTCTTCCCCCTTCTATATGCCCCAGGGCCTAGAAAAAGGTAGGGACCCTCCTTCTCCCCTCACTCCATGCCGGTGACATTTCTCTGCACCAAACAATATAGTGAGAAGCACAGGTAACTAAGCTTACGGGCACCACTGCACACAGTGCCCAGGATGGAGTCTGTACAGACTTTCCCAGGAACCCACAGGCCCGGCTGAGAGCCACGCCCCAATTCAGGTCCTCATCCTGCCACTGACGGGTAGTAGTACTGTGCAAAGGACACAACTGCCCCAAGCCTCGGTTTGCTCCTCCAGAAAGTAAGGATTTTTGAGGGTCCTGCCTGTCGAGGGCCTTACGCTGCATTAGAGTCCCTGAGATTAGAGTCTTTGTCTTTTTGATGTTGTTTTCTTTCCCTCAAAGCACCTTTTCTCTCCTACCAACTTCCTTCACCATTCCAGCACATTCTCATTCTGCTTCTTTGGAAAGCTTTGCACTAGATTGTTCCTCCTGCTTTTGGCATAATCTTTGTCTTTTTCTTTGTTCATTTGCTCCAATGTATGTTTTTCTGCCTCCTCCTCTTCCTCTTAGAATCACTTCATGTTTATTAACAAAAAAAAGGAAATTCTCTCATGCCCCTTCTTTTGTACATCTTATTGGTTCTCTCTCTCTCTCTCCCTCTCTCTCTCTCTCTCTCTCTCTCTCTCTCTCTCGTGTGTGTGTGTGTGTGTGTGTGTGTGTCCAGTCTTCAATAAGCCAGTTTCCTCCAGCTGTGCTGCGGTACATCTTCAGCTTTTGTTTTTAATCTCCCAGAAGCTCAGTAATGGGCTTAACTCAGACTGCCTTGGTTTTCTAGCCCAGGCACCCTTTAGAATATTGATCTTCCTTTCAGATTTTGTGATTTAAATGCAGAGTCCTTTGCCCTCATCAGAGGTTGTTAATGAATCCCCCAGCTGGCGTCCAATGCTGACAGTTGCAGACTTCACCATTCTTCTTTGAAAGCTTCAGCTCTAATGATGCATTTCCATTTAGCTATAGAATAGCATGGACCACGCTGAACTGACTTCAGGCCTTCCAGAATAGAGCTGGGTGTTGGGCGGCCCACAGAACCTACTTGAGTTTTTTCTTCCCCTTGCCTGCCTCTCTCCCCATCAGTTCATCCCTTGTTGCTGTTCAGTTGCTCAGTTGTGTCCGACTGTCTGTGACCCCATGGACTGCAGCACTCCAGGCCTCCCTGTCCATCATCGTCATCCTGAGTTTGTTCAAATTCATGTCCATAGAGTCAGTGATGCCGTCCAACCATGGCATCGTCCATGGTTGTCATCCCCTTCTCCTCCTGCCCTCAGTCTTTCCCAGCATCAAGGTCTTTTCCAATGAGCTGGCCCTTTGCATCAGGCGGCCAAAGTATTAGAGCCTCAGCATCAGTCCTTCTAATGAATATTCAGCATAGATTTCCTTTAAGATTGACTGGTTTAATCTCCTTACTGTCTTAAGAGTCTCTCAAGAGTCTTTTCCAGCATCACAGTTTGAAAGCATCAATTCTTCGAAGCTCAGTCTTCTTTACGGTCCAACTCTCACATCCATACATAATTTCTGGAAAAACCATAGCTTTGACTATGCAGACCTTGGCACTTGGCAAAGTGATGTCTCTGCTTTTGAATATGCTGTCTAGGTTTGTCATAGCTTTTCTTCCAAGGAGCAAGCGTCTTTTAATTTCATAGCTGCAATCACCATCTGCAGTGATTTCGGAACCCAAGAAAATGAAGTCTGTCACTGTTTCCATTTTTCACCATCTATTTACCATGAAGTGATGGGATCAGATGACATGATCTTTGTTTTTTGAATGTTGAGTTTTAAGCCAACTTTTTCACTCTCCTCTTTCACCTTCATCAGTTCATCCCTGCACCCCGCCCCTCTTTTTTTGAATCTGAAGAGAGGGCCTGGACATTTTTGCACCACCATCTCTCCTTTTGTCACCGTAGGCAACCCTTTCTCATATAGACACAAAGCAGATGATTCCTTGCAACTTCTTCACCCCCAAATGTGATGCTTAGGATAAGGTCTTGGGTGTTCTGCTTCAATTTAACAAAAACTTCTTGAATCCCTTCAATGCGCTAGCACCATAGAGAAAGTAAGCTGAGAATACACACTCTTCAGATGTCTAGAAACTCTGGTTTAATAATGGATCTGGAGAAGTATACATCTGTCTGATACAAGACAGAATATCAAAACTGAGTAATTATAAATGCAAAAGTAAAATCATAAAATGAGCTAAAGTAGGTCAGTGAAAATCTCCTGAATATTTGTTGTATTGTGTGCTCAGTCATGCCCAGCTCTTTGCAACCCCATGGACTGTAGCATGCGAGGCTCTTCTGTCCGTGTGTGTGTGTGTCCAGTCTTCAGTAAGCCAGACTCCTCCAGCTGTACTGTGGTTCATCTTCAGCTTTCGTTTACTTGCCTGCAATTTTCCAGGCAAGAATAGTGGAATGGATTGCCATTTCCTTCTCTAGGGGATCTTCCCGATCCAGGGATTGAACTCCAGTCTCTTTCCTCTTCTGCACTGGCACACAGATTCTTTACCACTGGGGCACCTGGAAAGAATATTTAGGGAAATAAAATGTCACTAGATAAATTTAGTGACATACGACCTGTTCACAGTGGCTGCATCACTGTGCTGTCCATCCCCAAATATATGGGCTTAACTTCCAAATTCAACTCATACAATCTGACATATTCTTATGCTCCAATATAGTAGACTCAACTTTTGACTACTTCTACCTAAGAAGAAATTAGTGCCACCATAGTGGGGTGGTGGAGAAGGCAATGGCACCCCACTTCAGTACTCTTGCCTGGAAAATCCCACGGATGGAGGAGCCTGGTGGGCTGCAGTCCATGGGGTCGATAAGAGTTGGACACGACTGAGCGACTTCACTTTCACTTTTCACTTTCATGCATTGGAGAAGGAAATGGCAACCCACTCCAGTGTTCTTGCCTGGAGAACCCCAGGGACGGGGGAGCCTGGTGGGCTGCCGTCTATGGGGTCGCACAGAGTTGGACACGACTGAAGCAACTTAGCAGCAGCAGCAGCATAATGGGGTGGGGGAGTGCAGTTTTTCAGCATTTATCAAAAGCCGTGAAAACTGTCTCACTAGGAATTCATCCTGTGGACATAATTAGAGATATAACCCCAGGCCCTTCCTGTTGCCATCACAAACCCCTCCTGGCTGCCTTGGGCTCTTCCTCCACCACCTGTGCTTCACCAGAGGCTTTGGCTTAAAGCAGAGTAGGGAGACTTTAGTCCACTCGGGCCAGAGGCGAGGCCAAGCTTGGGGACCATTGTCAACTACAAATTGGCGCTTGCCCAGGGCATTTGCTCTCTGCCTTTGCAGAGATTGAACCCTGTTCTGCTACAACTGTGGACCTTCAACACCCCCTGAAGAGAGTCCAGGTTGGAGAGTGAGGCACTCTGTGCTCCAGGAAACTGTTGGAACAGGTCTTTAGATCAATATTTTCAGAAACTGATTTCATGATCCCAATCCTTGCATCACCTCATATCTAGAAAAGCACTGAATCCCTTCACGGTGACATCAGCTCCTCAAGACTAGCAGAAAACCTTGGATTGCTCTGAACTCCCTCTTTACCAAAATCTTATCTAGCGATCTTTCCCCACGACCTCTTTGGAGCAGCCTCTCAGAGGTCTCTGCACCGCTGTCTCCTGAGCTGCAGTCCTTATTTTGCCCCAAATAAAACTTAACTTGCAACTCTCACCTTGTGCATCTTTTCTTAGTCGACCTCTTAACTGAGTCTTCCCAAGCTCAGCCCAGGATGTGCCTGCAAGGGTTCCAGGTCACCCCAGACCATTCCACCTGCTCCTGACGGAGGGGAATCTGATCGAAGCCCTGTGTCTCTGCTTCTCTCTCAGCTGCCACATTAATCGCATCCTGGAGTCCCCCCGGGGAAATGCTCTGCTAGTCGGCGTTGGGGGGAGTGGCAAGCAGAGCCTGACCCGGCTGGCGGCTTTCGTCAGCTCCATGGACATATTCCAGATCACGTTGCGGAGAGGCTACCAGATCCCGGACTTCAAGGTAGGAGGGTCGGCGGCTGCAGGAGGAGACCTAGCCTCTCCCGAGCTGCCCAGCTCCCTGTCACCCTGCATTAGCTCTTCGGCTCCCTCGCCCAGAATCTCCTCTTCACAGTCTGTCCGCCTTCTTCTTAGACTCTGGGCTGGTGGCTGGAGGGGCTCATTAGACCCTGCCTGAGAACCTGGCCTTCCCAAGCTCTGTATCTGGGAGACTTCCGCTGCTTTAGTGACATCTGTAGAGCCTCAGCTCTCACCCAAATAGGAAGCACATCTATTAATACATCAAAGTCAACAACAACAAATTTTCTACCAAATGATTGTGTGTGCATATGTGTGAGTGTGTTTGTGTGTTCCCCCATGTACATATATTTTTTGCAACACAAGTCTTTTCCTGGAGCTAGTCATAAAAAACACAAAACTCTGCTATCATAAGATGTAGTCATCTACCCAGGCCTGGAGGCCCAAGTACGTGGTGCCTCTTCTGTCAGAACTAAGAGCGTTTGCTTCCCTCCTGGGGCAAGTCATTCACTTGTGTGATGGTATAAGTTAACACAGGTGAACAGGGGACCATCCTTGTCTTTAGAAAGCTCATGTCTCTTTGCACAAGGCAGGAGTCCTAGAAACTCGTTCAGGAGCCACGGTGGTTGTGTGAATTAAAGATCACCACTGTTTATTCTACTTTTCCATCTATGGGATCAAGGCCTGGGAATGAGGCATATTTTTCTGCCTGTGAGTTCAAAGTCACACTCCTCCTTCCCTCCCATTGCCGTCTTTCCTTATTTCCTGTGAGAGCAGACAAGAAAATGGTCCCGTTCCTAAAAAGTGGGTGGGGGTCTCTTTTCAAGGAGGCCCTCTTCTCAGAGATCTCTGCCGTGGTTTCTGCAGGCGGACCTGGCAGGGTTGTGCCTGAAAGCCGGGGTCAAGAACCTCAGCACCGTGTTTCTCATGACCGATGCCCAAGTGGCTGACGAGAAGTTCCTCGTGTTCATCAACGACCTCTTGGCATCTGGTAAGAGACTCTTTGTACTTGAATATCTCTAATGAATTCCTGCTGGAGTCAGAGACATTCCCAGGTGGAGGCTTGGTTCAAGGTCAGAAGAGCAAGGCCACAGAAATGAGGGAGAAAACCAATACAGGGGAGACTTGATTCATGAAGGTCCTTCGAGGACTGGTGCTGGGCCTGCTGGCTTTCACTGTCCTTACACTCCAAACAGACAGTATTCTTGGGGCTTCCTTAGGTGGGACCGGATATGACAATAGGAAGAAGAGCAGCTGAAGGGCCGGCTGACCTGCTGAGTCCAGAGAGAAGGTGGTGTTCCCTCCTACACCCAAGACAGAGGAGATGGAACATGTGCAGTATTTCAGGGAGGTTAGGTGTTAGCTGCAAGATACACAGAAAATGTGCACCCACAAAACTTAGACAATAGGGCAGGGTTAGGTTGCCAGTTTAATTAACCAAGGACTCAGAACTTGATGCAAACAAAGTAGAAGCAAAACGGACAGAGGATGGTTTTCTTAGATTACAAAGAACTTGACAAAGGCTGTCTCAATGTCCCTGTGACAATGTGAATGCAAAATAGGACTTCACTGGGAAGTTCAATTCTTTTTTTTTTTTTTGGAAGTTCAATTCTTGATACTTTGCTGTCCTTATTTCTTTAGGGATTCAGGACTTATGTCAGCCATTCAAGAAAAAAAAAGTTTATGTATACATATATATGTATCTATAAACATATACTAATATATAAAAATATGTATATATGCATACACAAGATATATATATATGTGTGTATCTATATATTTAAGGACTTCTGTAGTCTAGTAAGAATCTGCCTTACAAAGCAAGGGATATAGGTTCAATCCCTGGTTGGGGAGCTAAGATCGCACATGCCTTGGAGCAATTGATGGCAACTAAGTCCAGATGCAGCCAAATAAACAAATATTAAGTGTTAGGGAAAAAAATTTAAGGTATATGTATTTATATATGCATACCCAAGAAGATAAGACAATATAGTACAAAAATTATGCATTTTCAGAAATTTGGGGGGAGATGTATATATTTATATTAATTAAAAAGAGAATATTATTTCTTGACTCAGTCCAAATTTCACATCTACAAAGCCACCTCTTCATCTGGGCTGATAAAATAGTCTGTGCACAGGTGTTCTGAACACAATTTCTGCCTCCAGATTTCCAGCGTTTCAGAAAACCTGTTTCTCCCCACCTCTGACTAAATCTTCCTTAGTCTGTAATGTCCAAGGACCAAGATCACAGTGTGATTCTCCAAAGTCTGTTCCATGTCATATAAAATACCTTTCAGGATGGCTCCTCCCATGCGGTCTCTAGGAACTTCACAGCTTCACAATCGTTGACTGCTTCGCATTTTGTTCCCTTGTACCCAGGGCCGTTTTACTGTCACTTCCATGATGAGCCCCTGTCCCTGGTTTGGACCATGCACTAGCAGGCTCTGTGAGAAGACTTTGGCTTCTCCCTGACGAGGACCAGAGTCCCAGGTTCCTTGCTGTGCTGGTTCCAACCATTACACCGACTCCACATTCTCATTTCTTTCCCAACCTGCCTAATTCAAATTACCTTTCAGTCCAGGAATTTGCTTATTAACTCTTACACCTTTCCTCCCCCAATCCAATAAGTGGTTCTTTTCTCTTTTTTATAATTTATTTTATTTATTTTTAGCTGTGCTGGGTCTTTGTTGCTGCTCGGGTTTTTCTCTAGTTGCAGTGCACAGGTTTCTCCTTGTGATGCGTCTCTTGCTGTGAAGCACGGACTCTAGGGCTCTGGGCTTCAATAGTTGCAGCATGTGGGCTCAATAGCTGTGGCTCCCAGGCTCTAGAGCATAGGTTCAATAGTTATGGTGCATGGGCTTAGTTGCTCCCAGGCATGTGGGATCTTCCCAGACCAGGGATCGAACCTGTGTCTCCTGCATTGGCAGGCAGATTCTTTACCACTGAACTACCAGAGAAAGTGAAAGGGAAAGTCGCTCAGCCGTGTCTGATTCTGTGCAACCCCATGGACCGTATCAGTTCAGTTCAGTTGCTCAGTCGTGTCTGACTCTTTGCAGCCCCACGAACTGCATTCTGCCAGGCCTCTCTGTCCATCACCAACTACCAGAGTTTACCCAAACTCATGTCCTTTGAGTCGGTGATGCCATCCAACCATCTCATCCTCTGTTGTCCCCTTCTCCTCCTGCCCTCAATCTTACCCAGCATCAGGGTCTTTTCAAATGAGTCAGCTCTTTGCATCAGGTGGCCAAAGTACTGGAGTTTCAGCTTCAACATCAGTCCTTCCAATGAACACCCAGGATTAATCTCCTTTAGGATGGACTGGTTGGATCTCCTTGAAATCCAAGGGACTCTCAAGAGTCTTCTCCAGCACCACAGTTCAAAAGCATCAATTCTTCAGTGCTCAGCTGTGTTTATAGTCCAACTCTCAC
The DNA here is from genome assembly GCF_032452875.1 of Bos javanicus. Lineage (NCBI taxonomy): Eukaryota > Metazoa > Chordata > Mammalia > Artiodactyla > Bovidae > Bos > Bos javanicus. The sequence goes on from NC_083886.1 coordinate 31,958,477, forward strand.
ATCCATACATGACCACTGGAAAAACCATAGCCTTGACCAGATGGACCTTTGTTGACAAAGTGATGTCTCTGCTCTTTAATATGCGATCTAGGTTGGTCATAACTTTCCTTCCAAGGAGTAAGTGTCTTTTAATTTCATGGCTGCAATCACCATCTGTAGTGATTTTGGAGCCTGCCAAAATAAAGTCAGCCACTCTTGCCACTGTTTCCCCATCTATTTGCCATGAAGTGATGGGACCAGATGCCATGATCTTCGTTTTCTGAATGTTGAGCTTTAAGCCAACTTTTTCACTCTCCTCTTTCACTTTCATCAAGAGGCTCTTTAGTTCTTCTTCACTTTCTGCCATAAGGGTGGTGTTATCTGCATATCTGAGGTTACTAATGTTTCTCCCGGCAATGTTGATTCCAGCTTGTGCTTCCTCCAGCCCAGTGTTTCTTATGATGTACTCTGCATATAAGTTAAATAAGCAGGATAACAATATACAGCCTTGACATACTCCTTTTCCTATTTGGAACCAGTCCGTTGTTCCATATCCAGTTCTAACTGTTGCTTCCTGACCTGCATACAGGTTTCTCAAGAGGCAGGTCAGGTGATCTGGTATTCCCATCTCTTTCAGAATTTTCCACAGTTTATTGTGAGCCACACAGTCAAAGGCTTTGGCAGAGTCAATAAAGCAGAAATAGATGTTTTTCTGGAACTCTCTTGCTTTTTTGATGATTCAGCAGATGTTGGCAATTTGATCTCTGATTCCTCTGCCTTTTCTAAAACCAGCTTGAACATCTGGAAATTCACAGTTCATGTATTGCTGAAGCCTGGCTTGGAGAATTTTGAGCATTACATTACTAGTGTGTGAGATGAGTGCAATTGTGTGGTAGTTTGAACATACTTTGGCATTGCCTTTCTTTGGGATTGGAATGAAAACTGCCCTTTTCCAGTCCTGTGGCCACTGCTGAGTTTTCCAAATTTGCTGACATATTGAGTACAGCACTCTTGCAGCATCATCTTTTAGGATTTGAAATAGCTCAACTGGAATTCCATCACCTCTACTAGCTTTGTTAGTCCATGGAATTCTCCAAACCAGAATACTAGAGTGGGTAGCCTTTCCCTTCTCCAGGGGATCTTCCAGTTAGGTCTCCCACATTGCAGGCAGATTCTTTACCAGCTGAGCCACAGGGGAAACCCAAGAATACTGGAATCGGTAGCCTATCCCTTCTCCAGTGGATCTTCCTGGCCCTGGAATCAAACTGGGGTCTCCTGCATAGCAGGCGCATTCTTTACCAACTGAACTATGAGGGAAGCCCTTGAAGCCCTGTCCTTTTCTTAAATACTGTCTTCTTAACATCCCACCACCTTCTACAATAGTACTTCAGCTCCAACACTGCCTCACCTTTTATTATTTTACCAAATAATGAGATACGGGTCTAACTGCCCTTCCACCCTGAAGCTGTGCCCTAAAGTCTAATTTCTAAAACGATCAAAAAGGTTGAATTGTGCTTCTCAAGACTTACAGCTTTGAAGATGCCAGGCAAGTTGCAGACTCACTCTGTATCTCATTTGGCTCCAGTCCAGCCGGGTCACCTTCTCCTATAATAACGTCTGAGACAGGAGACGTTACACTTTTACTAATTGAAATTTTATTCCTCAATGAAATATTTTTAATTTTGCATTTGGAAGACAACTTGGTTCAAGTCAAATGAATTTCTGAAACCCTGCCCAGTGAAAACTTACTGCAGTCAATCTGCTCCAAAGTCATGGAATTTCAAGCTCATATTTCTTTTGTATGGCTTTTAGACAAAAACAGGATTTGCATTAAAGATGTCTATATGGAGATACAGTGAAAAGTAATACTTTTCTAATCTTTCTCCCTTTTTTCTTACTGTTTTGACAGGGAGAATTGAGCATATCTGAGTTGTAATTTTCCCTGTCAGATAATTTCTGACTAGAAATTAACTTACTGCCAATCCAGGCAGAGTTACAGAGGTTCCTCAGGGCCTTGTCATCCCCTTAGTTTTTAGTTTTATGGGATTGTGCAGCCACTGCATTCTTGGATAACACAGTGCCTGTGTGTACATGCTCAGTCATCAAGTAGTGTCTGACTTTTTGTGACCCTATGGACTGTAGCCCACCGGACTCCTCTGTCCATGGGATTTGTCCAGTAAGGATACTGAAGTGGGTTGCCATTTCCTAATCCAGGGTATCTTTCCGACCCAGGGATCAAACCCAAGTCTTCTGCATCTCTGCCCTGGCAGGTGGGTTCTTCATCACTGAACCACCTGGGAAGCCCAGATAGCATAGTGTTGTTTCTCAGTCGCTCAGTCGTGTCCAGCTGTTTGCAACCCCGTGGACCGCAGCACGCCAGGCGTCCCTGTCCTTCACCATCTCCTGGAGCTTGCTCAAACTCACGTCCATTGAGTCATAATGCCATCCAACCATCTCATCCTCTGCCGTCCCCCTTCTCTTCCTGCCTTCGATCTTTCCCAGCATCAAGGTCTTTTCTAATGAGTCAGCTCTTCACATCAGGTGGCCAACGTATTGGCGCTTCAGCTTCAACATCAGTCCTTCAAATGAATATTCAGGATTGATTTCCTATAGGATTGACTGGTTTGGTCTCCTTGCTGTATCTCAAGCAAGGGACTCTCAAGGGACTTGAAACTCTAAAGAGGGACTCTCAAGAGTCTTCTCCAACACCACAGTTCAAAAGCATCAATTTTTCACCACTCAGCCTTCTTTATGGTCTAACTCTCACATCCATACATGACTACTGGAAAAGCCATAGCTTTGACAATACAGACCATTGTGGGCAGACTAATACCTCTGCTTTTTAATATGCTGTCTAGGTTTGTCATAGCTTTTCTTCCAAAAGATAACAAGTAGAGGCAAGGAAACTACTAGAAAACTATGCATTGGGCTATCTTGTCATCAGCTCATCTCTCTCTAGTTATCTATAAATCCTGTTAGACTGAGGATAAGGTACAGTGAGTGAATTCCACTGATTTAACACTCCAGTGATTCATCTTCTTCAGTGACTTAAAGTGGGCTCAGTGGGCTATCTGCTTTCCTCCCACACTTCTTTAGCTCACTCTTTCATCCCTTGAATTCCTGACACCATTTCCAAGATCAAACTGTATTTTTAATTCAGCACTTGATTGGTAAACCCCACTTCTGACACTAGCCAAACATTTCAGAACCCATCATTATACCACTTGCATCTCAGATTGGTTGCAGACTGACAGTAAGAAATCCTATGCTCAAAGTTAAAGTTTAAATCAAATTTCTGATTCAATTAGCAAAAGCCATATAATTGTATAAGAAGCAGGGTGTCGACACAAATCAGACTGAATGAAGCCTTTCAGTTTCTTTCTTTGGCTGCCAGAGTCCTTAACGGGGCTCTTGAAGCTGCTGGTGAAACGATGCATGAAATATTGGCCCTTGCCGAATCGGAAAAGTTCAATTCCTATTATGTCCTTGTTGTCCTATATAATAATTCCTGAATAATGTACATGGACCATCAAATCCAGATATTTTAAAAGTCTACAAAATTTGTTCTCTCTTGGCCCTTGAACCAAACTCAGCATCAGCAAAGCCCCTGCTGCTGCTGCTGCTAAGTCACTTCAGGTGTGTCCGACTCTGTGTGACCCCATAGATGGCAGCCCACCAGGCTCCTCCGTCCATGGGATTCTCCAGGCAAGAACACCGGAGTGGGTTGCCATTTCCTTCTCCAATGCATGAAAGTGAAAAGTGAAAGGGAAGTCACTCAGTCGTGTCCGACTCTTCTTGACCCCATGGACTGCAGCCCACCAGGCTCCTCCATCCATGGGACTCTCCAAGCGAGAGTACTGGAGTAGAGTGCCATCGCCTCCTCCACAGCAAGGCCCCATCTTAATCTAAATGGAGAAAATAGAATCTTTTCCTGGCTTTTTGGGAGCGTACCTCTGCCTCCAGGTTCCAGCAGTCCAGAAAGCCCATTCTACTACAGCCCCAGCTGAGAGACCTGGTCTGCACCAGGTGTGGTGTCTTTTCCTCT